>NC_138873.1:68547586-69244252 GCF_965194805.1 Balaenoptera borealis | reverse complement strand
AGAAGTATAAGTGCCTCCTTCATGAAAAAGCATAAGTGGACCCTTCAAGAAAGTTACTTTTTTCAGGGTAACAAAGTTGGGTTAAGATGGTTCACTCCCCATATGCCAGTGTTACAGAGTTTTAAATTCAAATTCAGACGTTATATTACAGACTTTTGGAATTTCTTCCCAATTAAAAAAATATGAATGTGAACAGTGAATAATGAGGATCTTCTCCATGTTTACTATTGAGTGCTACATCTTTCAGGGTATTTATCTTGAGGAGTTATGCTTTTATTTCAAAAATGATAACTTTGCTCAAAATATTTGCAGAATTCACCTTCTGGAATCTTCTTCAGAGGCTACAGCTCATTCTACTGAATCTTCAAATTAATGACTAATCTTTATTCTTTGAGCAAAGATTTGATTTCTTTGGTAGCAGCCAAAATCATTTAGAGTTAAGTCTAACGAATAAAGAAGGGAGTCAAATTTGGTAATACCATTTGTGGTCAGAAATGAAATGTGACTAAAAAAGATTAGACTGAATTTTCTTGGTAAAGATAAAACTAACAGATACTCCGATAACTGCTTTTTATTTTTTTAGAACTTAGATAGCCTTTCTTGAAACAAACTTTATATGGAATTTTAAGTAAATGAAACCAATAAAAACAGGGCTGCTCTGGTTAAGGTGCTGTGTGGAACGCATGCCTATTTTCTCAGACCTTCCCACATTCTTGGGATGCCCTTGACACTCCACACAAGAGTATAGTTAGAAAACCTTTACTTGAAATGATGGCATGTTGGAGATACTACAGAAAAAATAGATTCAGGCAGGTTACCTACAGCCATGTCAAACAGGAAATAGCTATTATGAAAGACTTTTCTGAATCAGAAGAAGTAGAAGGAAATACAAGGTGTGACTTCTAAGTAATAACTGAGTTATTTGCTGTAATTATAATAGAAAGAAGGCTTTCAAGATAGCAATCCAGAATAGCTAAACTCAACACACTTTACTTATACAGACTGCCACTGCAGGCTCCTAACCTTCACAGGTGATGTCTCTTACCCCTTTTCTACCCTCCTCCACTCCTGTCTCCACAAGCCTAATATTAGACTCTAGAATCGGTCCATACCCTCTGCCCCAAGCACTTAGTTCAAAGGCTTGGCATTGATTCAGTTTTGCTCCTGGTCCCACTAACTTCTGGACAACCCATTTCCCCCTATGACCCAGTTTAGGCAAGGACTACATGAAAGTCAGAATTCCTGCCCTCCAGTTGCAGTCTGCTATGATACGATGGTCACTCTGTGGACCTCTGATCTTATCTGTTTGGCCCCAGTTTTTGTAGGTTTTGAATCGGTTTGGAACCTTAGCTCCGACATTGAATTGACCTTTTTCAAAATCCCTACCCAGTCCCAACCAATGGTTTGATATTTGTTTTTCAGCCATGAAAACCCTTTATTAAAATAAAAATCTTAAACAAAAGTGTAATATGTAACACAGATTAAAAATGGGGGTGCCCTGGCTGGAACAAAGGTGAAAATTCCTAATTGCACAGTGCCTTGCCTAGGATAGACTTAGCACTCAGTAAATGCTAACTTTTAAATAATGAGAATAGTAATAACAACAACGACAACCAATAAAAAGCTCAACTCAAATGCTACCTTAAAGGAGACTTCTCAGATTCCCTCCTCCTTTTCTAAACTTTCATAATATTTTAGTTTGTACTGCTCTTGGTAGAAGTTTCCACATTATGTCTTTTTTTTTTAAGATTTTTTTTTTTGGATGTGGACCATTTTTAAAGTCTTTATTGAATTTGTTACAATATTGCTTCTGTTTTATGGTTTGGTTTTTTGGCCAAGTGGCATGTGGGATCTTAGCTCGAACCTGCACCTCCTGCATTGGAAGGCAAAGTCTTAGCCACTGGACTGCCAGGGAAGTCCCCTCTACATTATGTCTTATATTAAAGTTATTTTAATTTTTCCTTCTGTATTTTACGTTCTTGAGGGAACACTCCCCGGTGATTTAATCTTTATACTTTCCCTAGAACTTCATATTATGCATGCTACAGACAGATCCTAAAGTAACCCCCAGTGATCCCTGCCTTCTGGTATTTATGCTCTTGTATAAGCCCTCCCCCAGCCCCTTAAGCGTGGGCAGGACTTGTGGCTTGATTCTAACCAACAGAATATGACAAAGGTGAGGAGATGTCATTCCCATGATTATGTTACGTTATAAAAGACTCCATTTTGCAAAGGTTTTGGCTCTAGAGATCCTTTCCATTGTTGGCTTTGAAGAAGACAGTTGTCATGAATCCTAAAGCCTCAAGGAAATAACTTCTCCAAAAACCTGAGGCAGACCCTTCCCAGTTGAGCCTCCAGATGAGACCCCAGCCCTGGCCAACATCTTAATTGCTGTCTAGTAAGACCCAGTGCAGAGGACTCAGCTAAGCCAGGTTCAGACACCTGACCCAGAGAAAATTTGAGATAATAAATGGATATTGTTTAAAACTGCCAAATTTGTGGTAATTTGTTATTCAGCAAAGAAAACTAATACAGCTCTAATGTAAAATTTTAAGTCTTCTTGGTCCAAGAGGAGAGACACCAATTCTGTGATATTTTATAATTATTTGGTAAGTAATTTTTAAAGCATTTAAGCATTCTAGCATTCTAGAATCCTATTGAAAGATCAAAACTTCGTGTATAGCAAAAACCAATAGAAGTTGATTTTTACAGAGGTAAAAGGGCAGATAAGAACCTGGGAAAACATTTTAAAAGCCTATCTCAGCGAAAGCATGTTTTTCCTGATGTAAAGAACTAATTAATCAGTAAAAGAAAGACCTAACTCCATTGGAAAACTAGCAAAAGATATGAAGGCAGTTGACTGAAAAGGAAGTCCAAACGGCTCTACAATACATGGGAAGGAGCTCAGTCTCACTTATGTTAAGAAAAAAATCAAAATAAAATTACAAAGAGATATCAATTTCCACTTATCACGTTGGCAAATATTTTAAAAAATTGATAATACACTCTGATAACACATTCTGTGGTCAAGGGGTGGATAACAGGCACTGTCCTATGCTGCTCATGTTGTTACAACTTTATGGAAAGCAATTTGCAATATTTATTAAAATTAAAAACCGAATACACCCTTTGACCCAGCAATTTACTTCTAAATATTTCTCCTACAGTTATACTCAGCTTCTGTGAAGTGACCTATTTATTCCAGTATTGTTTGTATTAGCACAAGGTTGGACACAACCTTAATTTTTTAGGTGTTTTTTTTTTTTTATCAATAAAGGATTAATTAAATAAATTTTGGTATAGCCATAGAAAGGAATGTTCTATAGCAGTTAAAGAGAATGCACTGATAAGGAAGGCTCTCTAAGGTATACTGTTAAATGAAAAAAGTAAGGTATAGAACACCTTGTATAACATTCTACCATTTCTGTTAAAAAACCTACTTGACAAATCTGCCTGGAATGCATCTAGAAGCACAACTAAAACTTAGTAGCAGTAGTTGCCTCTGAGATTGCGTGATTGGGGGACAGAGGAGTAAAGAGACTTACTTTTCCCTATACATCATTTCATACTTTTCAAATTTTGTACCAAGGACATACAATATCTACTTATAAGGATTAAACTAAAATTCAGATCAAAGTAAAAAAGGTTATGAACACATATTTGAAACAAATAACTTTTTAAAAACATGGATGGAGAATCTAATAAAATGTATTCTTCCCAAATAGTAAATAGCAAATAAGATGCCCTCAATCTGAGGTTTTTGAATAGCCTATGTGAGTTTAGAAGTGAAAGAGATGAATCTTACAAGCCTGTGATAGATGAAATTTTCACAGTAGTACATTTCTTCCCAATCAAACCACCCAGGGAAATCAGTTGAATACCTTATACTGTAATTTAAATTTTCATTTCCTTGTGTAAAAACACCCTAGGAGGTCTGCTGCAAAAAGGAATTCCCTGGGATTTTAAACCAGCATGGTTTAGAGAAGTCCTAACTTCAAAGTTAGGTTCCCTATGTACCTACCCATGGGTGGTATCCTTCAAAATGAACTAATTGGAATTTGGTGGAAGTAGTGGCAACCACACCTGATGTTTGGTGTTGAAATAGGCAGGAAATGCAGTCTGACACCCAGCGACAGAAAGCTGTTACAGAGAGCATTGT
Organism: Balaenoptera borealis; assembly: GCF_965194805.1. NCBI lineage: Eukaryota > Metazoa > Chordata > Mammalia > Artiodactyla > Balaenopteridae > Balaenoptera > Balaenoptera borealis. The sequence goes on along the minus strand of NC_138873.1, from coordinate 69,240,093 downwards.
CAGTTGAGTGTGTCCTTGATCAATCTGAAATGATTTTAACATCAAATCTAATATGTATATGCCTTGAGACCAAGTGTTAGGAATGATCTCACAAAGATACGGGGGAAGGGGGAGGGCACCCTTCCCATGGTGCTGAGTGGGTCGAGGGCAGTGCCTGCCCACTGCCACCAACTCACCTACATCCCACCCCCTCCCCGCAAAAAATTCCATGATCTTGATACGGAGGAGAAGGTGGGGTGAGCTTCTTATAACATGCCTATTCTTGCAGAGTTCTCTCCCTTCAATTCTAGCTGCTGGGGCCATGCTAACCTCATCTACATGGTGGAATTAAAGACCAAAATATCAACTCCATTGCTTGTCAGTTCATGGTTCTACCCTACTTGGGTCTTGATAGTTTTCTGAGTTCACATTTTCCCTTCCCAGGAGGGATCACACCTTAAATTCTAATCACCTTGGTTAAGAAAAAACTTTGGAAAGACTTGTTGACATCAGCCCAGAACACGAATGCAGGAAAATCTGGGGAGGGACCAAAGACCCCCTTTGCTGCCTCAACCATTTGTCAAGATGGGCCCTGTTTGAGTACTGGAAAATCATCTTTTATACAAGTCATCTTGGCTCAGATGCTAGAGGACACTGACACAACAACTGGCCTGTTTCTGAAGCGCCTAGCACCCTCTGGGGCTCAGTACATTCTTACTGATGAACTCTATTCTTAACTAATTGACCCTCTTTAAAAATGGCCATAATTGGTTTTCAGGTTCTGGAGGGAAGTTGTCATAAAGAGTTCTATTTCCAGGGAGAGACAGCACTTGACTTTTCAGAGGCTTGCTTCATCCTCTACCCTTTATTAAATTTTTGCCCAGTTCATTAGTACAGCTTGGAGGAAATAAAATAAGGGGGCAATGGAGGAAACTCACCTTTGTCAAAAAAGTTCTGGTAAAGAATTTTGTCGGCAAGTATTTATAACCGCTGGCTTATAAAAGGCTTGAGATTAACTTTGGATTTAATTTATCTCAGCTATATATTTCCCAAGTCCCCAGTAAATGACCAAGAATTGATTCTGGGTGGTGACAAATCTGATCACCACGACATTTGGTGCCCCTTGGGGATTAGCCAAGGCAATTTAATACCGAGGAACAAAACAAGTTCCTGCCCTGCTGCTTGCTATGGCTGGCTACGAACACACACACTGAAAGGAAAGAGGTTATGAAGTGGGCCAAATGCCTGACACAATCTGTGCTCCTGACCTGCTGAGACCCTTCAGCCACAGCACGGGGGTCCCTAGTTCTCCTGGAATTTACCCCATCAAATTCAAATGGGGACATACCTTCTGGTACTTACAGCAGTGTTTGTGAAGAGTCTGCATCGACGTCTGGCTTGTCAGTGATGGTCAATACCTCAGAAGACAGTGGTGGAGACGTGAACCAATCTGGAGACAGAAATGATGAGCTGCTGAAAAAGGGCCTCTTTGCAAAGAGATTGGATCCCTCTAGGCCACTTAATCCCCATAACTAACCATGGATTCTTCTCTTGCTCATATTGGGGCTCACTTAACATCCTTGCCAATAGGTCATGTTTAACGGCATTCAAACTAACACTTTCCAGCATCAACGAGGATCAGCCTAGAAAAGCTGACCCTGGACTTCCCTGGCGGTCCAGTGGTTAAGACTCCGCGCTTCCGCTGCAGTGGGCACGGGTTTGATCCCTGGTCGGGGAGCTAAGATCCCACACGCCATGTGGTGCAGCCAAAAAAAAAAAAAAAGCTGACCCTGCTTTCAGGTCCCCAGAAGGTGCTTTCCTCCTGACATTCCCCCATTTCCTGTGCCAATTATTTCAGCCTTCTCCTCCTCCACCTCTTGACTCCTCTTTCTTCTTTCTAGTCTAGTCCAATGAGGCAACTTTCGTTTTCTTAAAATACTCATGCAATGAATACTTTTTCTTCTTGCAAGTCTCAGTCTAGTCCCACGGTCTTTAATGGAATTTAGCCATTCCTCACCTTCAGAGCTTGGCATGGTCTCACACTCCTTTTTTCTGTGTCCAAGGCACTTTTCTACTCCCCAGCTTCATTCGTCATCTCCAAATCTAGATCGTATAATTTTGCTCAGGTCACTTTTTGTAACCTGGAATAGCTTTCAAATTAGCATCTTGGGCACACTTTAGAACCCTACTTCCAAATCCCCTTCATAAAGGTCCTGGAAACCCACCTAGCATCAAAATTCCACAGTTCAATGCATGTCCTTGTCCTGTAAAACCACATTCGTGAGCGAGAAGCTGTACCTTCAGTGCATTTACAGCTTCAACATGGCACATTTCTTGAGTTCACTTTGACACTCATAAAGAGCCTGGAATGGAAGGCAGTGGGTCTGTGGAGCTTTCAGGTAGAGAAGAGAGCAGGCTTTTTGTACATTCAGACAGAACAGGATGAAAGTGAAGTGGCTATGTAGGTGTTTTTTTGTTTTTTTTTTATTAGCACCTTTAATTATTATTTATTTATTTATTTATTTATTTATTTTTGGCTGTGTTGGGTCTTCGTTTCTGTGCGAGGGCTTCCTCTAGTTGCGGCGAGTGGGGGCCACTCTTCATCGCGGTGCGTGGGCCTCTCACTATCGCGGCCTCTCTTGTTGCGGAGCACAGGCTCCAGACACGCAGGCTCAGTAATTGTGGCTCATGGGCCTAGTTGCTCTGCGGCACATGGGATCCTCCCAGACCAGGGCTCGAACCCGTGTCCCCTGCATTGGCAGGCAGATTCTCAACCACTGCACCACCAGGGAAGCCCCCGTATGTAGGTGTTTTAATCCCACTAGAATTCTTGTCCATCAGTCAGCAATTTTAGGTAGTCAAAATTTCAAGTTTAGGAAAGAGGCAAGGATTTTGTCATGTGATGCACATGTCCATTTTGGGCAGCAAGTCTGTTTCAATTCAATATGTTACATATTTTTCCTTTGAAAAAGCACACAGATAACTCAGAGGCATCCAGAGTTTTTTCAAGGGTACAAAGATTGGGACAGTGTGACGGAAGGTACAAGAGAGGTGGAGATTTACCCTAGACCTCCATGCCCCCAAATAGAGAAAGCCATAGTGCTGTATTATACAGCACTGTGTGTGTGTGTGTGTGTGTGTGTGTGTGTGTGTGTGTGTGTGTGTGTCTGGGCACGCACACTGTGACTCGTGACTCAAAAGTAATGCAGCAGATTGCAGACTTGGTTTTTGGAATCTTTCTTATTACATTAATATCTCAGGCTGTACATATGGGAGTCCTATTCGCAGAAATATACATGTGCCCAGACACATAGCTCACAATGCAAGATCCAAAGTGCTAACATTAGAGCCGCTGCAGTGAGATGATGAAAAGTGGGCTTTGAGTTCTGTGCGGTATATGTTTACATCAAGATTTTGCGTCCGGTTGGAAAGCTACTTTCCCTGGGAGACAGGCTCCCTCATGAATAGGCATTGAGAGGATGCTCCCCCGCCCTGGAATCTTCTCTGCCTTTAGAAAACGTGTGCCTAACTTGTAAGTGGAGTTTCCAGTGCTGCTCAGAGTATTTTTGTTTTGAATCACATCCCGGCTCTTTTGCAGAGCGAGGCACGCTCGTGCGTAGCAAGGCACCCTTCCCGCCGCATCCTCTACCGGTGTGAGGCCGCGCCTAACACAACCGGCTCCGAAGTACGTAGTAAACATAGAAACATAGTTGTTCTCACATTACAGAAGAGGACGAAAACAAGCAGAGGCGCAGATTTGTGCAGCAGTTTTCGTGCCACTGTGGGGAGGCTGAGATGTGCAGGGGTTGGAAGCCTGCGCGAGGGGCCTGGGGGTCCCTCTCACCGGCTGTGGACCTTGAAGGAGCAGCTCGACCCCTCTGGGCCTCAGTGTCCCCCTCTGTACGGTGGACTTCATGTGACTGTTGGGCAGATTAAGTGAGGTAATCCATTAACAATGCTTGGAATACTACGCGGTGCACAGAAGCGCTCAGTACTGCCGCTGCTGTTCTGGGGGGGACTTCCCCCTGCGGGTTCTCATGGAGATTTAAGCATAAACACTCCTCAGGAAACGCGGTACTTTTTCTCCACATCTTGGCCTGATTTCCTTTTTCTAGTCAGTGCTAGTATTTTACTTTGTTTCATTCAGAATTAAGCCTGTTATAAGAAAATAAAATTTAAGAAAGTCAGCCCCTTTGCCTTGATTAAAACCCTTTACCAGCTCCCCATCACCTATAGGAAAAAAAAAATCCAAACCCCAGAACAAGGTATCAAAGGCTGTTTGCAATGTGGCTACTGATCACTTAGCCACCCTCATCCCTCGGGGCCCCCTCTACCTGTATTTCATGTCGTAGCAATACTGAGCTGGCCTCGGTTCTGCTACACCACCGTCTTATTTCATGTCCCTGGGCCTTTGCAAATGCTGCTCTCTCCACGTGGATTGTTGTCTCCCCCGCTTTGCTCTCTGGGACTATTCTGTCTGGCTTCACCTCTGGCAAGTCTTCTCATACTCACATTCCCCACGTCACTGCTTCTACCCTCTGTATCTTGGCCATAGTTTTAGTTTTGTACTTATTATCTGGCATTGCAATGTGTTTATTTATTAGTCTCCCACATTTGATGATGAGTTTCTTTTTTTTTTTTTAACATCTTTATTGAGTATAATTGCTTTACAATGGTGTGTTAGTTTCTGCTGTATAACAAAGTGAATCAGCTATATGTATACATATATCCCCATATCCCCTCCCTCTTGTGTCTCCCTCCCACCCTCCCTATCCCACCCCTCTAGGTGGTCACAAAGCACCGAGCTGATCTCCCTGTGCTATGCAGCTGCTTCCCACTAGCTATCTATTTTACATTTGGTAGTGTATATATGTCCATGCCTGATGATGAGTTTCTTGAAGGCAAGGATGAGGTCTGATTATCTATATGCCAACACTGAACAAACAGCATAGGCTCCGTGACTCCAAAAATGTTTATTTCACTGTTAAATTGAAATAGAGTAACTATTTCCATTGTTAAAGCAGACACTGTACAGTTTTTTAAGTTTAATTTTTTTGTTGCTTTTTTCTTTTCAATAATGAGGCCAGCTATTATAAATATTGTGTAGAACAAGGCACATTTATATAAATGAAGGATAGTTGAAGCAACAGCAAGGCTGGGATTTCTAATTTTGTTCACTTCAACAAGTATTGCTGTAAGTCCTATGGGAAATAATGACGATGGAATAAGATACCTTCTATTTCCTCAAGGAGCTTTCCATCCAGAAGCAGATAAGTAGGGAATAGAAGGGGATGAGGGGATAGAGTAGAAGCGGAGCAAAATTCATGCCATTTGAGAGGAACCAAAAAGAGTTCTGGAGGTTTGAAGGAAGAATCAGCCAACGCAATTGGGGATTAGGAAGAAGTGTGGTGTGGAAGTGGTGATGTTGGAGATTGGCCTTGGTGCATACGGGGTGTACGGGCAGAGACGGGCAGGAAGAGCCTTCCAGGCAGCAGTGACAGTGTGTGTAAAGACCTAGAGGGCACTAATGGGTTATCCACCTGGAGACAAGCAACCATCCGCCTGTCTCCATCTCTCGCTCAATGTAGGGGTATAGTGGGAGAAAAGATGAGAAAGCAAGTTTGTAGACATTCTGGAAAGGTTCCTGAGTCCCAGAATGAGGAAATGTAATTTAGTAGGCGTTGGGGAGCAATCAATATTTTTGAGCAGGAGAATGATATAAATAGAAGAAGGCTTAAGAAAATTCTGATTGTCACTGTATGTGGACTGCACTGGAGAAGGAGAACTTTAGCCATAGGGATGGGAGATAAGAGACCACTACAAGCATGGGAATGGGAGGGGCCAGCCGTGGGATAGAGCACCTGAGGGGCCTTGCAGAATCAAAATGAAGAGGACATGGTGGTCGTTTTGATATGAGGATGAGTGAGGAGAGAGACTCCCACATGATGGTCAGGTTTAAAGCCTGGGTTCGAAGGGAAATGGTGGTCCTATTAAGAGAACTGGACAGATTATGCTGAGGAAGTTACATTGTTAGAAAAATGGTGAGTTTGGAGGGGCCATGTTGAGTTCGAGGACCTCCAGGTAGGTCTGACGCTGAGGAGAGAGGTGCACTTCTAACAGTCCCTGACATTGGGGGAGGGAAGTGGTATTGAGGAAAGGAAGGTAAAGAGAGAAGCACACCAAGTGTAGAACCTTAGAGAATTGCCTGCCTTTGAGAAACTGAAGGGAAAAGAGCGGCTGATGAAGGAGAACAATGGTAGTAATAGAACTAGGATAGACGTGCGATATGGAATTTAAGGAAGAGGTTTCAAGAAGGAGGAAGTCATTCCTGGAGGGAACTCAGGTATTCACTTCCTGACACATAGTTTAGAAATTCATCTGGGTTTCCATAGCTCTTTGGAGTGTGAGATTCCTTTGTAATTCTTTGTGAATATGTCTGTTTCTCCTTTCCAGACTGGGAGCTGCTCCAAGGTGCAATCTTGTCCTACTTGTGTTTTTATCTCTAACACTTAGCAGAGTACCTGGAATATAGCTCAGGCTCAATGAGTGTTTGTTGAATGACTGAGTAAAAACCCAGAGCGACAGAGAAGATGAAGACAAGAAAAAGCCCATTGTACTTAAAGAAGAGGTATAGCTCTCAAAGTAAAAGAATGAGTGTTTGAATAATTTTCTGCTCTTGAGAAAGGAAGAAACAGAGTCTATGAAAGGGCAGTTCAAATGTTGAACACTTGAAAAATTCTGAGTCCTCCACTGTGGTGTGAAATTCATCATTCAAATTCTCAGATTGAAGCTTCATGATTTGTGAGGTATTGCAGTGAAATTATCTAGGAAGCTAAGAGTTCTATTAAGTGTCCAGCTGCCTGAATTCAACTGGTTACATGATTAATGACATTGTGAGGCACGTCCCAGGGCCTTCCATTTCCCAAGCACTTTAAAAACATTGAGTAATCTCACAATGCCCCTGTGAGATATTATCATGTTCACTTTCCATATGGTTAACTGAGCCAAGGAGGTTAAATGACTTGCTCAAAGGCCACACTGGAAGTCAATGACATCAAATGCTCAGAACGAAGGTGCTCCCAGGTCCTACACCTCACAGTAGATTGCTGAACCGAATCCCACTCCTTGCACCATTAAGAAGCCTGACTGACAGGCTAGTGCTGTAATAGATCATACTTTACAGCTGAGATAAGTGAGGATTAGCGTACTGTCTTACGCAGGTCAGGGCTGGCTCCTGGAAAGAGAAAACGATGCTCTGCAAGACCACATGATGGAAGATGTGCCCGGAAAAGGAAGAGCAGAACTAGACATGGGTGAAATCTCCTCTGTGAATTTCCGAAGATCTTTATTTACCAAGATGGGAGGTGGAGTGCGGGTGGAGACAGGCAGGCTAAGGGCAGGCTTTGGTTGATGAGCCTCTCCAATCTGAACTATGATGCCTTTACCTTTCTGACAAATATTTGCATTCTTCTTTGCCATTCAGTGTTGATTTTGTCGTTTCATACTTCTCCTAGCTCCATATTTCTCAAGCTGATGCTCCTTTGGTTTAAAAAATGCCAAAATATTGTCATACTGTCAAATCCTGTGCACATTGCCTTTAAGAAGACCACAAGCTTCTGATGAATTGATTCATATAAGGTGAAATCTGACAGTCTTTGTAATTGAGTAGCTCACTAGGTTGGGATATATGTCTTTGATTTGCAATTGCATATTTTTAGCCAAGTCTTAAAACTTCTTTGTGCTTGAGTTTTATCCAAATGAATATAAGAGCGTGGAGAGGATGCTGTGGGTGCCTTGTGCATATTCCCCTGGGCTTCCCATATGGGAGCGTGCAGACCCAATGACTCCTGCACCATGCCCCTGTGCCTCTTTGCCTGTGGGCTTTCTCTGACTGCTGGAGCAGGTCAGAAACATGGAGAGCTAGCGCCCTAAGAGCAGACCTCAACCAAAGACTGATGGGAACTGGAGCAAGGCGGTAGCTTCCTCACCACTCAAGTGTGTTCTATGCTGCCTCCCAGAGGTCCTCACCAGAACTGCACCTCTGTTACCCCCAGCAGCAGTAACTTGTTCGGTAAGACGCACCCATATTGACTATCTTCCCTTTCCTGTCTCACTTCCCAACTCTCCTATTAGAGCTTTCTGGGATCACTGTCCAAACAAACCACTTGAACCCAAATCCCTGTCCCAGGGTCAGGGCCAATCCAACCTAAGGCTTATAGCTATGAGTTATAAGGACATCAAAAGATAGTGAGGCTTTGAAGTCCTAATAATAATAATCACTCGTGTACATAGCACTGATTACAAAGCACTTTCATACTCATTTTCTCATTAGATTCTTACAACAACTGGTGAGTTATGATGACTAGTATTTATCCCCATTTAATGTGGAGGACATTGAAGCTCTGGGGGGTTAAACGCCCTGTTAAGAGCTAGGAAGTTGAGGCTTTGGCCTTTAATTCAGACCTCTGTCTCCAAATGGCCACCTGTTTCCACCTCTTCACTGTATCCTCGGGTGCTGCTAGCCAAGAAGTCTTATAAGATGACTTCCAATGCTTCTGCCAAATGTAGATTCCATTAGTGTAGTTGAATAGCTATTTAACTTCTACTTACATGTTAAATTTCATTGAAACATGTTAACTATAACCATTTGAGAACTTTGATTAGCCACTATTGTGTTTTAAGGTAAATTAAACATTTAGATTTCAACTTAAATTATATCTTGATTCTCTTTAGAGAAATAAACATCATCACATCCTTTAAATATTTTTATGAATTATTTTTTATAATTTATGAGTTTTTAAAAAAAATCAGTTCCCTAGAGTTGGAAGAGATATTAAAATTTAGAGATGCTGAAATCTCATCTACAGCATCTCTGACAGACGGTCACCCAGCCTCCACTGTCATGTTTCTTATAATGGGGTAGGCCACTGTCACACAGGGGGTTTATTTCATTGCTGAGAAGTCCTGGTTGTTTAAAATTTCTTCCTTTCATTGAGCCAAATGGCTTTCTCATCATTTCCCTCTCATTAGTGTGGTTGAGACCTCTAGAAATAAACAGAACAAGTCTAATCATGCGTCTGGGCTTGGGCCTCTTTCCACATTAAAATAATTCTTTAAGTCCATCATCTTTTCCTGTGTTAGCATCTGTGTGTAATTTTGCTCTGCATGGGAGTGGCCGTGCTGGTTCCTCTAACACATAAGTAGTTCTTTATGCTGCTGTGGTGGGTCTCTTTATAGGTGATGTTTTCATTCCTCTATAGGGGTCCCAGCGTTCATGGAACCTTTTAGTATGTTGGTATATTCTTTTACAGTTATCATTTCCCCCAGGCCTCTTTTTAAACCATGAGTATGTTAGTTTATTCTTGCTGTGAGCTTAGTGCTTGTTTGTTATCAGATTTCTTCTCTTAGTTCTTGCTAATTTGCTTTTCTCCTTTGGTTTTAAAATTATGTGTATTAATTGAACCCATATTTAGTTTGAGATTTGCTCTTTGTCTTTGAGGTTCGTCTTTCTAGGTCTTGTTGTTTCTTCTTCTTGAAGTTGCAGTTGGGGGGACTGATTTATTTAGAAGGTATAAAACATTCTTATTTCTCCATATTTCTGCCCTGGATATCCTACTTAAAGACAGTTTTTAGCCTTATCCCTCTTCCTCAACCTTCCCCCTACTCCCACAATCTTCTTTCTTTAGGATCTCCGGAATACAAAGAATATGGATTTTACAGTCTAGCAAATATGGGTTTTAACTTCGCCTCCAGCACTGTATTGGGCTGCTGTAACAAATTATCACAAACTGGGTGGCTTTATGCAACAGAAATGTCTTTCCTTACAGTTTTGGAGGTTAGAGTTTGAAATCAAGGTATTGGCCAAGCTGCACGACCTCCAGAAGTTCTGCGAGGGAATCCTTCCTTGCCTCTCCTGCTCTGGGGGCTGTTGACATTCCTGGGCTCATGGCTACATCTCTCTCTGCTTTGTATTCAGTTTACCTTCTCCTCTGTGTGTGTGATGTCTAATCTCTCTCTGCTTCTCACTTACATGGACAGTTGTGATAGCATTTAGGATCCATCCTGGTTATCTCAGATTATCTCCTCATCTCAAGATCCCTAATTTAATCACATATGCAAAAGACCCCTTTCCCAAATAAGGTAACATTCATTCACAGGTTGCAGGGATGTGGACCTGATTTTTTTTTTTTTTTACTTTGCATAGTGTATATTTTTATTTTTTATTTTATTTTTAACATCTTTATTGGAGTATAATTGCTTTACATTTTTGTGTTAGTTGCTGCTGTATAACAAAATGAATCAGCTATACTTATACATATATCCCCATATCCCCACCCTCTTGCATCTCCCTCCCACCCTCCCTATCCCACCCCTCTAGGTGTTCACAAAGCACCAAGCTGATCTCCCTGTGCTATGTGGCTGCTTCCCACTAGCTATCTATTTTACATTTGGTAGCGGATATATGTCAATGCCACTCTCTTACTTCGGCTCAGCTTACCCTTCCCCTTCCCCGTGTCCTCAAGTCCATTCTCTATGTCTGCGTCTTTATTCCTCTCCTGCCCCTAGGTTCTTCACAACCATTCTTTTTTTTTTTTTTTTAGATTCCATATATATGTGTTAGCATATGGTATTTGTTTTTCTTTCTGACTTACTTCACTCTGTATGTCAGTCTCTATGGACCTGATATTTTTGATGGACACCATTCAGCCCATTACAACCACTTATTATTACCATGATTTTAAGCAAGTATATGAGCCTCAATTTTTTCATCTATAAATTGGAACCAACATTGACCATTTTATAGTATTGTATTGAGGTTTAAATGAATTAATATATAAACAAAGATACATATATGTCCATTTATATACATGTATTTATATATAAAGACTCAGTGCATAATAGGTGTTCAATAAATTTTAGTTCCCTATCCTGCCTTCTAGTTTATTGACCTCTTGGGTTCTAGGTGTGTTATTCAGAAACAGGCTCTTAATCTTTCCTAACTTTAGTTTTCTGAATCTTTATACTTAGGGATTAAAACACTTATCTCACATCTTCGGGAGGATCGAATGAGATAATATAAGTCAACCAAAGACTCCTATAAAATTGTAAATTGCCACCCTCTTACTGTCATGATCAGTTTATGTTAAAGTTGTGGCCAAGTATAAGTCTCAGATATCCTTCCAGTGAATGGCCATTTAGTCAAGTCTCTTCCAGCCTATATTTGTTTAACTGATTTTTTGAAACCAAATATAGTATTTTATAGCCTGTAAAATTTAGTCTTGTTTGTCTTGGGCTGGCATCTTGTCTGTCAAGTTTGCTTTGAGTCTGTGTTTGAGAGTTGTTTATCGCTTAAGCTGTTCCTGAAACCTCTGGGGCTCCTGCTGGCAGGCACATGTTCATGTAAAATGCCCTGAGCACTCAGAGTTCAAAGTTCTCTACCATCCCCACCTCACCTCTTCTCATCTCCTGACTTTCCTCAATTTCAGAAAGCCGTAAAACTTCCCAATGTAATCTCATTTTTGATTGACTATACATATTAGAGCACTAACTGCTCCCACTTCACCAGAATTTGAAGATTTGATGGCTCTATATAAAGGGCTTGAAATTGAAAATAACCCCCCCCCCAAAGTCCACTGTATATATACATATCCAGGGACAAAGCAACCAGAAAATTGTCTTTTCATTTTCCTAGTGGAGGATCAGAAAAGCATTTGTTAGTATCAGATGTCTGGATTTTTAAACACTTCACACATACACACACGTGTGCACAAGCACAACCTTGATCATGTACTTAACATGTCATGGGGTCTACAATGTTTGAAAATTCCTGTATGTTACAACATTTGATATAAATAGTGTTTGAGTACCTCCATTCCTTTTTAATACCATCCTTTTAATAATCATACACATACAGACAGAACATACACACATACATACGCAGAAGCAGAACCCTATTAATGCAGTGTCTTCAGCAAAGATGAATTTATAATTCAGGGATGAACAGCAAAAGCTCCCATCACAGCTTGTCACATTTACAGGGCAACAGAAACTGCAGCGCTTCTCTCTGACCTGGGAGTCTGGAAGCATTATAGTTTATTAGGCAAAGCTTTTACCATACCCTCATTTGCAGAGGTGTTTCTGTCAGAGCAATACCAAAATGTCCTCTGAACGAAGAAAATGGGAATAGCTGTGAGCTTGTCAATCTTCAGTCTTTTAAATGGAGCATTTTACAATTTTGTTATCTGCTGCAGAACCTTAGAGAGGCAAGAGTCTGATGAATATCTTTCAACTCCTATTAAGATCAAACCCAGCCATGGACTTGAGGACACGGGGAGGGGGAAGTGTAAGCTGGGACAAAGTGAGAGAGTGGCATGGACATACATACACTACCAAGTGTAAAACAGATAGCTAGTGGGAAGCAGCCGCATAGCACAGGGAGATCAGCTCGGTGCTTTGTGTCCACCTAGAGGGGTGGGATAGGGAGGATGGGAGGGAGATGCAAGAGGTAGGAGATATGGGGATATATGTATATGTATAGCTGATTCACTTTGTTATAAAGCAGAAACACACCATTGTAAAGCAATTATACTCCAATAAAGATGTTAAAAAATAAATTAATTAAATAAAATAAAATCTAAGCAAAGTGTTTGAACGTAACAAGTGCTCAATAAATTGTATTATTGTTATTACTATTACCTTTGGGCTAAGTATGGTCCATGTTCAGCAAAGAGTATAAATTAGTATAAGAAACATACAGCAAAGTTAGAATGAGCAGATCAGAGTTCAACCTTGCTCACAGGTATAGATCTTATGACCCTTATAGCTGACATCTTGCTTATTTAGACCTATTGTACTTACTTGCCCCTTCTTAGCTGACCTCCTTGGAAACGACCCTTTGCTTTCCTAGGGACTCTAGCAGACCTTTAATTTCCCTGGTTTCCCCTGCCAGAACTATCTAATTGTGACTGTCACCTGGAATTCCACAATGTTCTATATTACATCATAGGATCAGCAAAGATCTCTAGTCATGAGAATGTTCACATTGCATGACAGTCACTGGATTAACCTGTCTTAAGAATAAAGAATATTTCCTACCCAAAAAAAAAAAAAAAGGTCCAACTCAGCAGTCTGTACCTCGTCAACCGTCATATTCATGAAGAGCAATAGCTCACCTTTGAAACCGTCGAGATTAAGTAAGATGTTGGCTAGATAAGGGTTACTGCGTGGGAGTTGAATATGGAATGGACTCTACTGGCAATTTAAAATAATGTGGCATTACAATATGTTCCATTTTTTCCCCCCAGAAATGTAGACTGAGGTTGAGAATATAGTTGCAGAGTTGTAATTACTGCACTTGAAATTGATGTGGATATGAATGCAAATGAAAGGAAAAATGAAAGATTTTTTTTCTCCCCAGAAGAGATCCCTCTTTGCCTATCACTACATATCAGACTGAAGAAACAAGGATACCGCTTCCCCAAACTTAATGCCATACCTTATCCAGCTAGCAACACATTCATTCAAATTAAGTTTTAAAGACAAAACTCCAATCAGCAATCCCAGTCAAGGTGTTACTTCAATCAAAAGATTTTTTTGAAGGGCGGATTGATTAAGGAATGGGTTTATAAATCCAAATAAAGAAGTAGGGTAGTAAAGTAAAAAGTAATCCCTCTGGGACTTAGAATTGATACTTTTAGGGCTAAAAACAAGGAAAATTTTTAAAGATCAAGTACTCCAAGAGTGCAAAATTCTTAAAGACCTTAACAATTAATATGGCTTTACTAGTTAATTTCCCCTTGGACCAGCCCTGTTCTCCTCCCTAAGAGAATGATTGCTTCTCTTAACTGAAGGCAAACTGATGTGGCTTTTGCGGGTGAGGAAGAGAATAAGCCAAAAGGTACCACCCCCTCCCTAAAAAAGATTCCTCAACAGCCCTTGGCATTTTAGCCTTTACATTTATGTTTTGAGTCATTTCATCTCGCCAAAGTCTCAGTAAAAATGGATCAATCCAGAAATGCTGGCACTCATTGACCAGAAATTCTCAAACTTTATTATGCAGCAGCTTGGTGATGGGGAGCTTGATGCTGGTACAGAACCTTGGGCCCAGCCTCAGAGATTCGGACTTGGTCTGTCCGGGGTGGGCTCTAGCGTTTTGCCATTTAAACAAGCTCTTCAGGTGAAGCTGATACCTGGACCACATTTTGAGAAACCCCGCCCTTGTCTATTTTAGCAGGCCACAGTCACAGCGTATTTTAGAAAGAGGAAGTACAGAAGTGGAGAAGCAGGGAGGGTATAGGAAGGAACAGGGAATAGGAGGCGATGTGGAGGGCCTGGCTGGAGTGGCAGGGATTGATTTAGGGCAAAGAAGGAAACACTTGACCGTTTAGAAAATAGACCAATTTTTCAACCAGATTTTTAAATAAAGGCTATACAAATTTTCACCCACAGACAAAAAAGTCCACGGATTTATGAATTAGAAAATTCCATCTGCACTCATAATGCTCCCCACCTCTACCTACCACCACACACACACACACACACACACACACACACACACACACACACACACATCATTCACTGCAGTTGTTTGGCCTACTAGATTTTAATTTTCCTTGTCTGTTGGAGGGTCAACTATGTGTGAGGCTGTTTTCAAATACTGTGTCTACATAATACTTCACATCCAGCTGAAAGCGAGAAAAAAATCAATAAAACCAGTTGCTTGAAATCAGGTGGACATCCCATCCCATTCCTGTGACCCCTGAAAGTTTACAGATTTCAACCTTTTTTGCCACTGATCTTTGTTTAAGGTTCACAGTAGTTGACCTCAGGCAACAAATTACCCTGATAGTGATGTGCCCAAGGGAGCAATTTTTCCTTCTCCTGGTCAGTGTTCCAGCCTCCTTGTGTTGATGCTCTTGATGTGGGGATGGTGGGGGAGAGGCATTTCTTACCCCCTGACCTCTATTCAGCAAGAGCATCTTTAATTTTACCTGCTTTATTTGAAATTATGTAATTTTAAAAAGTGAAAATCCTTCCAAATCATAGGGAATGGGAGAACTGCTTATTTTTCTTTCTAAAAAAAACTATAATTGCTAAAGTAATATAGCTTCATTGTAGAAAATTCAGAGATGAACAGCAAAGAAAATAAATATCAGACATAATAGAAATAATTCCTGTTAACCTTCATGCATATTTCCTTTTAGGCTTTTTGTTTGTTTCTGTGCATGTATTACATATAATATTTTAAAAATCAAAATGGCATCATACTTCACTTACAGTTTTAAAACTTTATATTGTGAGGATTTCCCTATATTGATATGTATTCTCCTGTGATTTGAAACGGCTACAAGTAATTTCCCAGGCTGTTGATGAAATATAATTTATTTAACCATTTTTTTCTTCTAGCTATTTCGGTGGTATTTAGTTGGTATAATTTCTCCATATTGGAAATAATGCTCCAGTGAGCAAGGCAGTATATCTTGTGCAAATCTATGATTACTCCTTAGGGCAAATTCCTAGAAGTGAAATTTCTGGAACAAAGGTTATGCAGTATTTTAATGCTTTGGAAACGTATTGTCAAATTGCCCTCCAGAAATAATGTACTAATTTACACTCACAGCAGCAGTGGGTGAGGGTGACCGTTTCCTGTACCCTTGCCACCACTGGAAATTGTTAGTTTAAAACATCTTTGCCAATTTCCACTTAATATATAATGATGACAATTAATTCACTGCAAAAAGGTCTTTTTTAGAACCATTCATTGACTTCTAGCCCACATTGCCTTTGATAATCAAATATAAAATGAAGTCGATTCTTGGTTTATGCACTAGACTAGTGATTGACAAACTTTTTCTTTTAGCAGATAGTAAATATTTTATACTTGTGGGCCATATAATTTCTGTCACAGCCACTCAGTTCTGCCACTGTAGTGCGAAAGCAGCCACAGATAATACAGAAATCAATGAGCATGGCTGTGTTCCAACAAAACCTTATTTGCAAAACAGGAGGAGGGTGGGATTTGGCACGGGGGCTGGAGTTTGCTGGCCTCTGCTCTAGATATACTGAAAACTCATTACGGGTTAGCAGCTACTGTCCTAGAAATTGTAGGAGAGGCTCTGGTGAGCAGAGATATAACAGAGTATGACAGTGAGATGACAAACAGATGCATAGGTGCTGAGTCAGAGAACAGGACAGAGCAGACTCTTGAAGGCCAGGTCAGTGTTAGTCACATGAAAGCAGGAAGGTTTGGAAAGTGGGGGTGGAGAGTGGAATGAAGGGCATCCAAGGGAGAGAAAACAGTATGTGCAAAGGCCCAGAGGAATCGGAACAAATTCAAGAAACTATGTGTAGTTTCCTACAGAAGGTGTGTAGAGCTTGGGTAGCGTATTAGAGTTCTGCAGAGAAATAGAACTGTGGGCGTGTGCGTGCATGAGAGGTGGGGAGGAGGGATTTATTATGAGGAACTGTCTCACCTGATTGTGGAGACTGAGAAGTCCAACAACCTGTGGT
Source organism: Balaenoptera borealis (assembly GCF_965194805.1). Lineage (NCBI taxonomy): Eukaryota > Metazoa > Chordata > Mammalia > Artiodactyla > Balaenopteridae > Balaenoptera > Balaenoptera borealis. Next base: position 69,223,605 of record NC_138873.1, on the reverse strand, counting down.
CTGGGAGCTGGAGACTCAGGAAGCCAGTGGTGTAGTTCCAGTCTGAGTCGAAAGGCCTCAGGAGCGCCAATGGTATAAGTCCCAGCCTGAGGGCAGAAGACCAATGTCACACCTCAAGCAGTTGGGCAGAGGGTGAATTCTCCCTTCTTTTGCCTTTCTGTTTGAATCAGGCCCAACAGATTGGATGATGCCCAGCCACAGTGGGGAGGGCAATCTGCTTTACTCAGTCTACAGATTCAAATGTGACTCTGAAACACCCTCACAGACACACTCAGAGCTAGTATTCAACCAAATAGCTGGGCGTCCCGTGACCCAGTCAAGTCACCATAAAATTAACCATCACAGGTAGAAAAGCAGGGAAGCTGAGTGGATCAGACTATGGAGGGCACTGCAGTCACATCAAGGGATCTGCACTGTCTTGAAGGTGCCGAGGACCCGTGGGAGGATTCTAAGCTAAGAAATGACATGATTAGAGTCTGGTTAAAAAAATTCTTTGGTAATTGTACTATGGTCATAGATTAGTATTAAGGGATGCTGGCTGAGTGGTATACGGAAACTCTGTACTGATTTTGCAGCTTCTCTGTGAGTCTAAAATTATTTCAGAATCGAAGGTTAAAAATATCCTTCTGGCAGCAGCGTGGAGGATTAAGTAGAGAAGTAGGCTAGAGGGGGGTATGACAGTAATCCAGGATGAAGAGGGTCTGAAATAAGCCAGAAGCAGCGGGCACAGAGACAAGGGGGTGATGAGAGAAATTAGGAGCAAGCAGAGGCAGGACTCAGTGACTGGCTGGATGAGTTGGACACAGAGCCATCACAGGGACCAGGCTAGCATTAAGTGACAATGTGCCTTCCGCGGTAGGAGAAAAAAGGCTGATTTTTAGGTGAATGTGGAATAAGACCAAATGTTTGTGAATGTTTAGAGAAACCGAATGGCTTCCTTCTAGCTGGATAAGATTTTCAAGTGAATGATAACTTGGTCTCTCACCGTTTATCACAAGGAAATACACAGCATTACTACTGCTTTCAAGAGCAGAGATGGCCAGGCTGTTAATGTGTGCACCATGGATTTATGTCTGACTTGGGAAGAGTAGGGGGGAGTCACTAGACCCTATAGGAATGCACTATTAGTCAGGCATGTGATGTCTCATACTACTCTGAATGCTTCTTTGAAAACAGTTGAGTTTATAGAGCAGCCTTAAGAAAGATTCATGAAGTGTGTTGTGTTATCCAGTATCAAGTGTAGTACTCAGTGGCTCCCAGCCTTGGGTAAAATCCTGTAATGTTTTTTCCCTTTATCATTTCATCAAATGCAGCGACCCTAAAGATATCAGCTAGATTGAATAGAAGGTTATTCTTCCTCAGGGAAGACATCTAGAAATATGCTTTATAAAGCCATTTCTTGGGGGTTATTTTTCTTCTCCTTTAATTCATGGCTGGCCATACGATAAGATGACTGGCTGAACGTGAAATATTTAGATGTTTGTTCCATATAATATTCCAAACTGGCTCAGTTTATAGGCTGAATTTATTGAATTAATCAATTATGTTGCTGTCATACAATTATTTTGCTGTCACCCACTCTAAAAGTATCAACTTTTCAAATAACACTCCTAATTCCTTTGAAAAGTTCGATGCAGTCTGTCTTTTAAAGGGTGCCTCAGAGCAGTTAAGAATGCAAATACATACTAAAAATGTAGATTCAGTATTTCACATTATATTATTAGATGTATTTTTCAAATGATTTAAAATATTAGAGGAAAACGAATTCAGAAGCTATCAATATTGTTTCCCAAATCTCAAGCTTGGTACTAATTAAGAATGCTTTCTGTCTGCATAGGAGTATAGATGCTATGGAGAAAGCAAAATCAGAAGGAGGAAGAAAAAATCAAAATGAAAGAAAGCATAGTCCGGGACCTCAAGAAAGCACAGGCATCTTATCTGCCTATATAGGAGAAGAAAAATAGAACTTTGATTTCAGGGTCAAGTGAAACACAAATTGAATGTTTTGAAAGTGCTCATTTAAATGCTAAATAAGAACATATTTATAAACATCCACAGTTATGATGACACTGTTTTCCAAGGTACAAAAAGATGATAAATTTAATCACTAAATGTCCGCTGGATGAAAGCCCAGGCTTCCAGGAATGCTGCAGCCAACAAGTGGAGTTTGTATTTCTCAATCTTGTTCCAGGAGCGCCTGACCTGGGTGATGACTTTGACTGACTACTCAGACATGTGAAAAAAAGAGCAGTGGAAGTTAATCTGCTGGGTAACACATTTGCTTGAATTTTTAACCAGAAATATCTGAGTCTCCATCTCCTACATCACAGGCTTCAAGGAGACACTTCCTAGGCAGTACTGACAAGTGCAGTATTGAAACCTCTGCTGTCCTTTGGCTAAACTTTAAGACGAAACATGTTTAGAAGACTCACAAATAAGCCGACCCCAAACTGGACACGATGAGTGTCTCCTTATCTTTTCTCACCAACTTATAGTCCACCAAAAACAGCAATAGTTTGCTTCTAAATAGAAAAAAAAGAAATTTTCTATTGGGTCATCACATAATAGCTGCATTAGACTAAGCAGTAGGTTTTGATCTTAGCAGACCAAAAGGAGGTTTAGTTGTACACTTTTGACTACTTAACTCAAGGCTTGCAAAAGGAAAACATTCAAAAGAACCCCCAGTGAGTCAGCAAAGACTTTAAAAAGATTGTGTATATTTTCTAAAGCATATTTTAGAAAATCACGTACAGGGGAAAAGTGTATAACATGTACCCACAAGAGCTAAATTTAAAAAATGTGCGTAGCAGTGAACACATGCATAGCATATGGATGTGGCTGACGGAAGAGTTCCTGGCTTCCAATCAAGACACCACTCAGAGCAGATGCACCGTCATAAATTTGAGCTACACAAGCCACATCCTCACTGGTCAGTTTCCAGTCAGTTGTCTTCGAATCCAGTATGATTGATGTACACTGGAACTCCAGCTTCCATTTTGGTTGGAGGGAAGAGAAATTACTCTATGAAAAGGCCAAAGCATACACATTCGATCCCAGACAAATAAATGCTCTTTCATTCCTTACCTCTCCCAAGACATTGGCAAGTCAAGCACCTGGCAACTTTTCGTTTCAGCTTTTTTGCCTAACAGATTTTGCCCAGCAATCTGTCATCTGATTCCAATAGTAGGGTAAGGATGAGCAGCAGTCCTCCGTAGTAACCTCTGCAAATTTTTAGGATTAAATTATACTTCTCAAGCAGGTTAAGAATTTCTGAGTAGAATGTCAGGGTAACCCTTATCACTCTTCCTTTCATGGCCAAAAAAAAAGGACTGCTTTTATTTATTTGCTGGAGGGGATGCTTGGGTGTTCGCTTGAAATCTTGACACACTTTTAACATATTTGCAAAATATGTAAAAATTTTACAATTCAATATTTTATGACTCAAATAAAATATTTAAATCACCTCTATATGGACCAACGGGTGCACTAGTTTGTTAGTGTTCTCTGTTGACTGATTCAATAACCAAGAATCTTAAAAGGTGCAGGATGTAGCTGGACCAACCAGCAACGGGCAAAGTGTCCCTTCTCAACAAATCAAATAGACGGTCATTTTTGGTCCTTTGCTGGATGGGTAGGTAGAGCAGATGTTGGGAAGGAAGAGCCTGCTTTGCAAAATCCTTTTGACAATAATTCGATCACTCTGGCAGAATTGAATCTGCTAATTTGATTCTTAGATTTCTAGGTGGTGGAACGGTACCAGATGCCTCACAAAATATTAGCATCCCTGTTTCATGGCTCCTCATCCTGTTCACTCCTCTTTGGGGAGCTTCAAATTAAATTAGATGCAGTTGCTGAGTGAAAGATTTCTTTCATGTTCCTATTTAGTATGAAAACAATAGCAAAAATAAACATTCAATTTCCTAACTTTTAGGAATTCTTCCTTTGGTTCTGACTTCCTTTTCTTTTTTTTTTTTTTTTTTGATGGAAGGGTGGCGGTTTGCTCAGGGTACTGTTTTAGAGACAGACCATCTGACTAAAGGGAGACAAAAATTCCCTGGGGACCTATTCACCACCTCCACCCCTCCAGCAAAACTCACTAAATGCGCCTGGGGTGGTACTTCTTGCAAACAGTTTGTCTCCTCTCAAAAATTACATATAAGTATGTTATTTTCTCTCACTCTGACAATTTTGCATCACATGCTTAGTCATTTGATGCATTTTAGTGAACTGGACATTAAGACTAATGACTTAATTTCCATTGCTCAAGGAATTAAGTTATCATTTGTGGGTTACTAGGTTTCAGAAGAAAAGAGAAGACCCTTGGGAAAAAAATGGAAGTTTCATCCCTGGTCTGTATTACAGCTTCTGACATATTTTTAGATGCCAACAAGTAGTGTCAGAGTAACAGCTGTTAAAATGACCCTTATTTAACGCCCATAAAAGAACGAAGCTTTCCACAGAGAGCTTTGTGTGCATACTTGGTTGATAATCAGAGCATCTGATTCCCTTTTCTCCTCCTCCTTGAGTTTTCTTTTCTTTTATTGCAGCCTGGCAAGTGGCAAAGAACTGCTGTTTTTCAGCTCACTGCAGTGGAATAATGGGCAAGAGGAACGTACCCTGTCAACAGATCAAACAGTCATCTTCGGTCCTTTGCTGGATGGGTAGAGCAGATGTTGGAAAGGAGACCCTGCTCCCTTTGTGTCATCAAGCCTGTGCTCAGATGGCTCAGACTCTGAGAGGATAACTTAATTTGGAGTCTGTTTCCCGAGTTATATTTGCCTGTAGGTACAAAGTACTCTAAAGGGCAAACCTGGAAGGTGAAGACTGGAATAAGGTCTTTGTTTTGGGGCTTTTAAATCTCTAAGTCATTAATACTTCATTGACTACCTGTGGAATAAGAAATGTTTGGGTAGGCTGGTTCTAGCAGAAAGTATCTTTTCCCTTCAGATTGGTCTCAGTGGCGCTGCCATTTCCTGCTGACTCAGAGAGACAAGACAGAGTGCCAGACTGTCATTTAGTTTAACTCCATGGAAATGAGGCGAGGGAATCTGACCATGACTAACCCTTTGTATCCAGCAAAAGAACACAGGGCAATCAAGGCAGGCTGCTGCTGTCCTAGGACGGACTGTTGCTGGGTTTGCAAGATGTGCTAGGCAGGCAGAGAGGGAGTATACAGACACACAGAGGTGACCAAAACTCTTATAATTCATTCATTCAGGCTTTTCCTTATGCCAGCATTGAAGCACTTCCTTGAAGGAGGCTGCCCTAAAGACAGCTGTGGCTAGCTTTCATCACCAAGAAAAGGTAAACAGAAAAACTGACCCACCAGCCAGTGGACGAATGACTGCAACTCTCCAGGGAGGACTAGCTCAATTGACTATTCCAGCTGCTTTCCTTTCCCAATTTCTGCGTGGGTGTTGTCCACACACATACACACACCTTCATCCCCATAGGTATTGCAATTCTCCTGCTAAGTTGCCCTGTACAGGACTTAGAGGAAAAAAACAAACTAGCATCCAAATAAACTGAGCACTCTCGCTCTCTTTCCCCACCTGCCTCCCTCCCTCTAGTTAATTCTTAAATTGCCTAGTTTAAATGAACTTATTTAAAAAGGTATCAATAAATTTATTTTGAGTAATAACGGTAACACTTTTTATTTTCATTTGTAAAATAGCTTCTCAAGTCCATTATAAAAGCACATTTCACATGTCAGTCTTGCAGATAGATGTTAGAATTTCCTGGGCTAACAAAAAACATTTTTGTTAGTCTTCGCACATTTACTATAGTATGAGTAACACGTGTCACAATGTGGACCGGTCATCACGTGCATCCAGCCCTGAAGGTGTAGAATATGGTTCTGGGTTCATGGGCTAGATTCGAAATTTCCAGAAATCTTCTTGCTCACCGTCCAATTTGTATCAAGCACCAATTTAATTTCTTTCAGGTCTCAGGCCTGTGGCTTCACGCTAATTTGCCAGGATGCTGGTGTTGTATTGATCAAGTAGTTATATTCTTAAGGACTTTTCAACTAATAGCAAATTTATACTTATTAGTTAGCTCCGTGGGGTAAGAATACTCAGCGTGTTGCTCAAGTTTCAGTTTAGCACTTCATTTTGCAAACTCTTTTACGGTGCTATCTTTAGAAATTATTTCTCACAACAGTCCTGGGAGATGGGCTAATGCTGTGGGCCGGAAGCTATTTTGGTTTTAGAAAGGGTACATGATGTGTCCCGAGACAGCGTCAGCGCCAAGGTTAGAACTCACAGTTTCTGGGGCTCAGGCAGCCAGGCCTTGTCACCCGTCGGACGTATACACCCCCTTTCTTTAATTATGTTAAGTTCTGGTGCCACTGCAGAGTCACAGATTAAGATAAAATCACACAGTCTAAATGGAAATGGAGTCCAGTCCGTAAAGGCAGCCTGGCATTCAGAGGCCTGAGCGGCACCTCATTGGGGTGGACGCTCCCATCCCTTCAGGGTCTCTGAGACAAAAGGCTTCCCCAGAAGCTATTTCGAGTCTTCTTCTGGGTCTGGCTGTTTGAACTGCAAGATCGTTTAGTTCAAACCCTTGTTTTGCAGAGAGGGAAAGTCAGGTCTGGAGAGGCTGACTTGTCCGGGCCTCAGGACAAAATCAGGTGTCCTGATGCTGGCTTCAGCACTCCACCCCCTAGACACCCCTGTTTCTCAAGACGGGCTCCCAAGCCACTGTCCATGGAGTTAGAAAGTGAAGAGCGGTATCATCAGGCAAGGTCCACACAGCATGAGTTTGGGATGTTTCCTGGTTCAAATGAAACCCAGAGGTTGACATAGCTTGTTGGTGAGATTAAAGTAAATTGGGGAGTAATGGTCTCTATTTCACCAAGTAATGTTACTTGTTGTGTAACTAGAACTAAGTCTACAAAACTCAGAATGAGATGGACACTTCAAATTGTTAGTGTAGATAGCCAAGCCAAACCAATTATCCAGGCCTCCAATGGAACTTTGTGGTCTGAATGCCAGGGATAATAATTTGTTTTCTAAGCAAATTCTGCTTCTTCGTATCGTTCATATGTAAAAATGTTGAGTGAGACGACCTAAGTTAGAAAAAATAAGCCTATGCAATATACACTTTTGAAAACATATTCTGGGAACCAGGATTTCCCACGCTTCAGTCATTCACATACAACCATCACCATTTTTGTGTGTTTCCATTAAACTGATTTTTTTTAATATAAATAAATGTATGAAAAGAGGAAACTTTATAAAATTATTTAAAAAATGGTAAGCCAGTATCATTTGCATAAAAATTTAAAATAAATTTGGAGTTATAAAATTTTTTAACATTTACCTGTACCCCCATTAGAACCATCTCATGTATGAGCAGCAGTGTGTCTTAGGAAACACTGATCTACGTCAGCAGTTATCAGTATTTGGGAGGATGGGAAGACGTGACTCAGGAACCATTTATACTCTTTAAAACAATTTAGAACTCTTAAAGAAATCTTATTTATGTGAGTTATGCCTATAAATATTTGCTATATTAGAAGTTAAAACTGAGATGTTTAAAATATATATGTATTAATTCACTTAAAAATAATAATAACCCATCATGTGGTAACATAAATATCATAAAACAACTATGTTTTCCAAAGCAAAAAAAAGTATATTAAGAATCATAGCATTGGGACTTCCCCGGTGGTCCAGTGGTTAAGACTCCGCCTTCCAGTGCAGGGGCCGCGGGTTGGATCCCTGGTTGGGGAAACTAAGATCCCACATGCCTCAGGGTGAGGCCAAAAAATTAAAAAGAAATAAATAAATAAAAATAAATTGCACATTTCAAAAGAAAAAAGAATCACGGCATTGTTTTACATTTTTGTAAATTAATGTCTTGCTTAATAGACACCTGTATCTGCAATCACTGTTGTGATACGTTGTTTTGGTTGAAGTATATGAAAAATATGTGACTTTACACAGATATGTAGTTGGAAAAGAGAAGTGTATTTTAATAGTGTTTTCACATAATTGTAGATATTCTTCTTTGATACCGCACCAAAGCTCAACAAGATATAGAATCTGAAATCAAATCAATAAATTTTTACTTTAAAATCTACTGGTTTACCTTCTATCTTGAATGAATTTTTTACCCATTTATGGTTTTGAAAGCATACTTTGGTCATTTGGAAAATATTATTTCACTAAGTTATGCAGATCTTCCAAATCTTGGCACATTTCCTCATATAATATTTTAAAAATTGCATTTTAAAATATCATCCCCAGTCACATTAGGAAAATCTCTCAGCATTGGAAAGTTGTTAAGCTCATGATGGCAGATATGAGTTTTCCAAAATTCCAATTTTTCCCTGATAGTTCCAATTTTATTATTGGCAACAAATACTGAAAAACATAGTTTTTTTCCCCTTGAGTTGAGAGGTCCACTAGTTCATTTTCAAGAAAATGTCCTCAAATACCAGTGTCCCAATAACCATTGTTTGTCTGTAAGTCAAACTTCATCAAATCAAAGTTGGCAAGTGTGTAAGCTGGTGTTCCATGAAAATGGCCACCAGGTCAGCTCACACCTTAGCCATACAAGACAACCATTGTACTTTAGTACGAGGCATACATACTTTATGTGTGCATATCCCATTTCATCACACAAAATATTAAAAATGCATATATTCAAGCATCAAGATTTAACAAAATTAATAACTCTGACTTCTTCATCCAGGACATTCTTGTGAAGCTGGCAATTGTTTTTACCATGAATGCATGAAAAAGACAATGACTACAAGCAAAGTTTGGTGCCACTGCCTTGACTGGTACTAACGGGCTGATGGTTTTACCTACCATTGCTTTAATACCATCAGTGCAAAAGTCAACATTGAAAAAAAAGGCAAATAATGTCTCCATCTTAGTATTACTGTGAAAATAGTTTTGATCTCACAAATGCCCTTGAAAGAAGCTTGTTAAACTTCAGGATCCATGGCCACACTTTGAGATCTGCTGATCTAGAACAACTCCTAATTTGTGAAGGGTAAGGGGACGGAATCTGATATTTATTAATTACCTTATAGACACTGTGTTATGGACTGAGTTGTGTCCCCCCAAATTCATCAGTCGAAGTCCCAACTCCCAGAATGTAACTGTATTTAGAGATAAGGTCTTTAAAAAGGTAATTAAGTTAAAATGAGGCCATTAGGGTGGGGCCCTAATCCAGTATGGCTAGTGTCCTTATAAGAAGAGGAAGAGACACTGGTTGGTGATCCACATGTGCCCAGGGGAATGACTATGTCAAGAGGCAGCAAGAGGATGGCCACCAGCAAACCAAAGAGAGGCCTCAGAGGAACCCAGCCCTATTAGCACCATGATCTTAGACTTCCAGCCTCCAGAACTGTGAGAGACTTCTATTGTTTAAGCCACCCAGTCTGTGGTATTTTGTTATGGAAGCCCTAGCAAACTAATATGCTTTGCTATTTAGTTATCGTAAAATCTTTGATGTACATATTGTCATCCTCATCTTATGGAAGAGGCAGCAGAAGCTCAGAAAAGATGGGTAATTTCCCAAAGCTCATGCAATTAAGAGAGAAAAGAGCCAAAATTTGAATCCAGATGTGACCAAGAAGTCAGTGGTCACAGAGCCAGTGCATGAGTGAGCATATAGGACCCATGGCCCAGGGCTCTGTCTATGACAGAGGGCTGCCCTGTAAAAGTGAGGATGTTATTTCCTACTAATGATCCTAATAAACAAGAAACCTGAATTGTAATGAACAATTTCTACTACTAGCACAATATAAATACTGCCCTAATTAGTTTGCAAAAATTTTCTCTGCTCTATGGACACTGTAGATTTAAAAAAATTATTATTAAAAATAGATAGATACTAACGTGACACAAACACACGATCTTACTACAACTAAGAACTACAAAACCAATCAAACCCTACTTCCTCTAATAAACATGTCTGTAGGAGCTAATACCGATAACCCAAAGAAAAAAATAAATGATTTAACACCTCCTCCTTGAACCTGTGGCCTCTTTCTGCCTGTTCCTGTAATGTGCTATCGATTGGTGAGTTGGAAGGCATGCTGGTCCAGCAGCCTGCTGTCTATGGGAGGATGACTTCTTTCCCCACTTGGTGTCTCTGTTGACCCCTCAGGAGGTGTGGCTGAAAGTTCAGCATCAAATGGCTTTTAACACCTAGGTTTCATCCTGGAATCTCCCTCATGTCTAGTAGTAATGAAGCAATTGGGTGTCCTGCCATAATAAATCTGAGTCAAAGTAAAGCCGATGCTCCCTTCCTTCCTGTGAGCACAGAGTGTACTGGGGTTTAGATGATGATGAGGTTTTTGTGCCGTGCCCTGATCGGAGGAAGACCGGAAGCTCCATCCTCTGGCAGAGAGCATCTCTAAGTGCTTTCCCTGTGCTTGGCCATTTGCATTAGAATTTTGACTGCCAAGGATTTTAAGCTTTGTCCGTGAATTTCTAATCCCTTCTTTCGAAATTCCTGCTTCAGTTAATGTCTTATATTTTATGCATTTTGAATTAATTCGATAACTGTTAAAGGGGGAAAAAATGTGCACACCTACCAAGTACCAAGCATAGCATTAGACTCCAGGGGTCTTAGGATAAACAGGACAGGGGTTTTTGCTCTCAAAGAACTTTTACTGTTTTTTGTTTTCACACACACACACAGAGTATTTTATTTTTATGAGATAAATAAACTGACACCAAGCATTGTAAATGGATGACCACAACAAAAGCAACAATGATTGCAATTACCAAACACGAAACACACTCATACTATGTCATAATATTGACATTCAGTCCTTCACTGTTTTTTTTTAAGGTTCTTTTAATTCAGAATACCACTGCATTGCTTTACTCTATTTTATTTATAGTATTTATGAGTATCAAATAGTATTTATTTATTTATATGCTTACTGTCCATTTCCCCAACCAGCGTGAAGCTCCATGAAGGCATGGATCTAGTCCGCTTTGCTCACCACTGTGTTACCAGGTACCTGAAATAATGCCTGACACACTGTAGACATCCATAAAGACTGAGTAATCTACAGCTAACAAGCATTGGTACAGTGTACTGAATAGGTCTGAGAACATTACATCTTTTTTCCTCTAAGAATACTAATCTAATGACTGAGTTCAAAAGAATGGACAGAAGCTCACCTTGTACACTTAGATTTTCTTTTCTTTTCTTTTTTTTTTTTTTTTGGCTGCGTTGGGTTTCCACTGCTGCGCGCGGGCTTTCTCTAGTTGCGGCGAGCGGGGGCTACTTTTCGTTGCGGTGCGCAAGCTTCTCATTGCGGTGGCTTCTTTTTTTGTGGAGCACAGGCTCTAGGCGCACTGGCTTCAGTAGTTGCAGCACGTGGGCTCAGCAGTTGTGGCTCGCAGGCTCTAGAGCGCAGGCTCAGTAGTTGTGGCGCACGGGCTTAGTTGCTCCACCGCATGTGGGATCTTCCCGGACCAGGGATCGAACCCGCGTCCCCTGCATTGGCAGGCGGATTCTTAACCACTGTGCCACCAGGGAAGTCCCGCACTTTGATGTTCTTAAAAGAGATTTTGGAATATCTGTCGAAACCCATCTGAAGCTGCAATGGTTTAATGGTTGGAGTGATTTCCACAAATTCTCAGTGGAGTAAAATGCTTCCCCAAGAATCCTTCTGACTTAGTTCATTTGGGCTGCTATCACAGAATACCACAGACTGGGTGGCTTAAACAACAAACATTTATTTCTCAAGGTTCTGGAGGTTTAGAAGTCCAAGATTAAGATGTCTGCAGACTCTGTGTCTGCTGAGAGCCCACTTCCTGGTTCATAGGTTCTTTTCACTGTGTCCTCACATGGTGGAAGGAGCAAAAGAGCTCTCTGGGGCCTCTCTTATAAGGGCACTAATCCCAACCATGAGGGCTCCACCCTCATGACCTAATCACCTCCCAAAGGCCCCGCCTCCCATCACCCCAAATCACATTGGGGTTTAGGTTTCAACATATAAAATTTGGAGAGACACATTCGATTGCACCCTTTGTACCACGTCCTTGAGTTGAAAAAGTAGAAAATGTTTTCTTGTGGGTTCCATACCAACTCTTTATAACCTGGTATCCAAAAACATCTGCTGTGACACTCTTACCCTGAATGACACAGAATTTAAACAACTTGTCAAGTGGTTCTTGAGGAAAATCTCTGTGGAGATTATCTTTACCATTTTGAGAAATTCTACAATCAGAATTGGCTTCCACCTTGCACATGACTTCCGTGGTAAAAATTCTGTCTCCTGAGGCACCTCCTCTTCACCCTCTGAGGAAGATTCATCTCCCCATGATTTATGGTCTTGGAGTAAGAAAAACATCTGTGTTGAGTGGCTTGATTCTACACTCCTGGACCTTTGATGTATAGCCTTGAACGCACACAGAACAGGCACATGCACATTTGTGTGCGTGTGCGCATCGTGCGGGTTGGTGGCGGAGTGGGGGCTGGCCCTTTGCAGAATTTGAACCTGCACTGTAGTTTTCCTGTGTTTGGCTGACCCAGGTGGCAAGAATACTTTGCATTCATGATGGCTTTGATTGCTGAGCATGTTACTGTTGAGTTTTATTAACTATGCCCTTTTCTTAGACTGTTAAATGTGTCAAATTTGGTGTAGTTAAGAGGCACTCATCGAAATTTTTTTAAGGTCTCTTCATAGAAGATGCTTCCATAGCATGTCATATAAAAATTTTCCCAAGTTTCAGTGTTGACAGATGGTGCTGCTCTGCAATATAAGCAGCAATGTCCTCACGAGACTATTGATTTTTGTTTGTGAAATATAAATCCCTAAACAGTGACTGATGGGCTGGTGAGAAGTGCTTCTTTAATAATTCAATAATTTCATTAAAGGATCTGGTCCTAAGTGAAACAGGAGTGGTGACAGGCCTGACTGTGGACTGCATTTTAGTCTTGTATAAAAAACAAGACCATGGTTTCCTTTGTTCATGTTTAGCTATGTTGTTTGCTTCAAGATAAAGTCTTTCAGTACATGAATTCCAAGAAATAGAGCAAATAACATCAGTTCTTCAATGTGTCTCAGGGCAGCCATTTTAAGCTCAATCTGCCCCAATTCAAGGCAGTGGCTTGGTTCATTTGCTTACTAGGTAGGCTTGAACATTGATCTATTTTGCCTGCTGCTCTTTAGTTTTCTTTTTTCTTAGCAGGCTCTCACTTCAATAGAGAATGGATTGTTTGTAGGCAGTAGAAGCTAAGATGATTCCAATACAGAACTTCATTACAGCCAAGAAACACATATTAACCAAAGTCATCTTCCTCTAATGTGCCAGAAGCAAAGACCAACAGAAACTCTAAGAAACAAGTAAAGAACCTGTAACTAAATCAAGGAAACTCCTAGAAACACAATTAACACTAACCCTAGAGTATCTTCCTGCATTTTTATATTTATTATCTAAGCAAGACCAAGTCCTACAAAATCAAATTGATTTATTTTACCTTTATTTACTTCAGAAGAGATTTAAACCATCAGCAAATTCATGTATTATGCTTATATTTACAAAGGAGTTATATACCTAATGTTTTGTACACGTTGTTATCTTATTAGGGACTCCTACATTGTTGTCAAACAGATGTTATGCCTCTTAAAGTAATACAATTAAGAGTCACAGAGTAAACACGTGTACAATTTATTCTTTTTGGTAAGTCTCAGAAAAAACAATTTTGATATGTTAATGGATTCTCATGGGCAAGTAGCTATTAATTAAATAACCCATGAGACTGAGCAGTGAAATGTCAATGCAAGGACAGTCTACTAACATTGTTGAAGGATGGTAATTAACTTACAGTCTTTAGCAGTGGCATAGATATTTGTGTTTCATTTTGTAGATATTTGTGTCAGCTATACCAAATTAATTAAATTAAATCAGCAATTATTTAGTAAATCTCTACAGTTTGCACAGTGCTGGACTAAAAATTTGGAATAAAACAAAAAAGTGGAAGACATGCTCTAGATTCTCAGAGAAAATATAGTGTAGTTTGGAGAGGTGAGACATAAGTAAATTTAAAATATAACTGTTGTATGTGTCAACATATCAGGAATGTTTTAAGGCATTAAATCATCCTCAATTATTTACTATTTTTCTCATCATGACTTATGATCATTTGTTAAGAAATATTAGCTAGGGAAAAACAGTGCTGGGGTAGGGCCTAGGGATATGAAGAAGGTGTAAATCCTGGCTTCTACGCGGGAAACCAATGATTTAATTTGGTAGACTGATTGCTAAGTGACATCTCTGCCAAAGCAGAAAGTCCCATGAGTGGGAAAGGGAGGGGGAGAGAGCTGAGGACTAGGATGTTCTGACAAGTTTTGTGGAGGAGGAGAACTTGCAGTACAGGTAGCATATGACTCCACAGAGGAGGGGGAGGTGATGGCTCAGGTGGTGACGAGGCAGGAGCCAGCATCATCCCGTGGTGTGGAGGGCGAGGCTGGAGAAGAGATTATGTAACTGGGACCATATTACGTAGATTCGAACAGTTGAAGAATCTGGACTCGGCTGTCCTGCGGAGCATACAACAGGATCAGAGTCGTCTTAGGGAGGCTGACCAGGTGGAGGAGCACCAGGTGGGTCTGTGGTAGGCAGCAGAGGCTCGAGGAGGCAAGTCTGGCTGGGAGGCCCTTATGAGGGGATGAGACAGCCACATGCCTTCCTAAACCAGACCACAGACATCATCAGGGAGAGGACAGCACCTTGCTTTTCGTTTGTTTGTTTTCTTGTTTGCTTTTCCTGATACATGCAGTCCATAATGTATAATGCAATGTAATAACCCCTTGTAGGACCACTAACTTATGAGCCATCTAAAGACAGGTGCTGTCCTTCGCCACTGAAAACTGTATTTGGCCTCCTGGAACAAGAGTGCCTCGGGCTTCCCTGGTGGCACAGTGGTTGAGAATTTGCCTGCTAATGCAGGGGACATGGGTTCGAGCCCTGGTCTGGGAAGATCCCACATGCCGCGGAGCAACTAAGCCCATGCACCACAACTACTGAGCCTGCGCATCTGGAGACTGTGCTCTGCAACAAGAGAGGCCGTGACAGTGAGAGGCCCACGCACCGCAATGAAGAGTGACCCCCGCTTGCCGCAACTAGAGAAAGCCCTCGCACAGAAACGAAGACCCAACACAGCCAAAAATAAATAAATAAATAAAAAAAAAAAAAAAAAAAAAAGACTGCCTCGTGAATAAGGCAAGTCAGAGAAACCTAAGGAAACTGAGCAGAGGTCACTCACTAGTGAGGTGATAAATTCTGTGACTATCAGGGCCTAGTCACAAGCAATCATTATTGAATTACCTGGTAATAACAACCCGGGGAGAACAAAATACACAGTCTAAGCACAATGCAAATGCAAATTACTAGCTTCCTGGAGAGATGATCAAAGAAAACTTAGGTTTTAATTAAACTGTGACCAAGTTAATTGAAAGTTACTGTATTGTGTGATAGATAATTATCAACTAGAACGGTATTTATTTTGCTGCAGTAGTATCCTGACTTCTTTATCTCCTTTTCCTTTTCAGAAAATGTACAAGTCCTTTTAACCTTTTAGTTACAGTCATAGGCCAAAAAATTACGTTAGCAGAATGTATTAAACATTCATTTAATTAGAGCACAATTGGGGAAGGCTGAATTCTTTTTTCTCTAACTATATTTTAAATTCTCCAGATAAGTTTTACTGTGGCACATCTACTTTTCTTTTTCCATGAGCTTTTTGTAAAATGTGATAATAATAGTAACTAATGATGGTAACAATAGTAATGATAGCTGTCATTTCTCTCCATCGTCTCAGGATCATTTTGTGCTGAGTGTTCACAACTGAGTCATAACTGTCTATGTTAAAGGATTGTTCCTAGGTTTTATTTATCTTGTTCAGCAAACAAAGAAGCCTTTTAATTCAGTTGGGTTCTTGGCTGATCTGTCTCTCAGTGTGATTAATCAATGGGAACTAGGGGCCCAATTTGCATTTTCATTTAAGTCGATAGAAATGTTGAGCACAATTGTGGTTGTTTAGAAGGGGTTAAAATGGGGTCACTGACTTAAAGATTATTTCTTCTTGTTTTTGTCCCTTAACTTTATTTTCCCCAGCAGGCTTTCTGGTAACTGATTCTCCTGGTTATGAAAGCCTACAGGGAGCAGAGAGGTAGGTAGCAATTTCTCTTCAGTAGACAGTTTCCATTAGTTTTGTTATTTCTCATCAACTACTGATGTACACCCACAGGTGATCTGAGTGAAGGTAAACGATTAGCAATTTGTTTCACTTCATGTCTAATACTTTCTCAAAAGCACTTGTGACCAGTATCTAATAGAAGTTTAATAGACGTCTAAAGTGGGAAGAAAATTTGGGAGCTACGCTGCTTACCTCCCGGTCCTTCCCTCCAACGCCCATCTAGCATTAGACATGATGGTACCACTTCTCTCCTTCAAGGTGTCCAAGCAGGAAGATCCTGCAACAGCCTCTAGGAAATCCATTTCAAGATTAATATCCCTCCTGGCCAAGAGAAGCCATTTGGTTCATATATAATCTGGTTCCTCCTCCTCGTGTTGAAAGCGCTTAATGACCGCATGTCTTCCTTCAGTAGGGTTGAGAGTATTCTGGCAAGATGCCATGATGGATGATACACTTGGTGACCTTCTGGGACTTTTCGCAAGGCACAGAAAGTAGAATGAATGGATGGCAAGGAGGCGCGGAATACCCCTATTTGCCACGCCTGCAGTGGGAAGAGGGCTCAGGGAGGAGACGCTGAGTGATACTCCCCACTCCTGCTTCCCCCTCCCCACCCCATGGCCCCTTCCTCCGAGGAAGCAGCAGCAGCTGACACTGAACTTGGGGGCAGTGCTGGTAGCGGGGGACTGCATCCTCCACTTTGAAATCTTCACAGAAGGAGAAATCATTTAGGGAAAGAAGGAAAATCTCTCTCCTCTGTGCTTAGGAGTCTTTTCAGGACTCTGACCTCATTCTTGCCCATTGCCTGAGGTACCTCCTCTGACACAGACACGATACAAATTAGAGTACACTTCGTGTTAAATACTTGTGGGCATTTTTCTCATTTGTGTGCTCCCCAAAAAAGTTAAAAAAAAAAAAAAAAGAACTCACTACATTTAAAGGGACGTAGTAAGAAGCTGTGACAGGTGAGTCAGGTGCTGGCTCACCTGGAAACTGCTCAGGTGAGGGGCAGTTTCTCTTCACTGTAAAGGAGCCTTGCTTACCAAAGCCACCCCCGTAACAAAGGCCACTTTCAGTCTGTGCAGAAGTGACCTCAGAATCGCGGGCAGGGGAGGGCTGCAGGCAACACTCTGCAGCCAGAGCCCAGTCAGCATTTGTAACACGTGTATCTGCAAGACACAGCGCCGCCGTCCAATCACGAAACAGCATAGTTTAAATCATTATAAAACTTTCAAGCTTCCATGTTTGTGCTCTCTTACACCGATGTTCCCATCTGTGAGGCGCCCTAACTACAGTGTACTGTGCGTCCTATCTTCCCTTCTAGGCTGAAAGCCGCATCACGCCGCTCCTCAGGACCCCCAGCCCCTGACAGGGTGTGTGGAAATGACAAGGCACTGGTTAAACAACTGAAGAAGGAATAACAGAGAAACTGCCTCTTTCTAGTAGGTTTACCTAGAAAGACTAGTTGATCCTTCTTTGTAAGAGTTTTACGCTAGTGGTTTCTTGGAGAAAAAAAATGAAGAAAAAAAAGTATAGGTTTTATTGAAGACTATTTCTAATGAAAGCCATAGCAATTTTTGGACTGAGAAAGGCGAGAAGGCGGGATGAGAAATATCTCACAAGGCAAAGAACATAATGAACCTTTCTGGGGTTTCGGGGGCTTTTATACAGATTGGTTTCTGTTGGGTGCTTATGAGCCAGTGTTTGGGTGGGGTGCTGGAAGAGTCTAGAAAGCAGCTCATTTCACTGCTCAGTGTGCAGGAGATTAGGGGTGTGAGGTACAAAGTCAAACCAAGGGGAAAATGCAAATGAAAATCACGTTTCCTTGAACACATTCTATAGCTCTTCAGTTTTCTGGCCGGCTTACCCTTGTGGCAGTTTTCTCTCTGGACCAATATGTCATTTATTTTGGTTCTACTAAGTCACACGCCACTGGAATGCGAGTGGTGTTCTTACCAACCGAGAAGCATCTGCTCTCTTCTAGACAACAGCTATTCTGTTCCGTCTCTCTCCACCTCCTGCTTCTTTCACTTTTCTCATAGATTTTCAATCGTATGCATTCTTTTCTCTGTGAATAAGAGACAGTAAACGCCTGAGGAATTATCTCTTTGGATACATTTTTTTTCTCAGGCATTGGAATTTTTTTTTTAACATCTTTATTGAAGTATAATTGCTTTACATTGTTGTGTTAGTTTCTGCTGTATAACAAAGTGAATCAGCTATATGTATACATATATCCCCATATCCCCTCCCTCTTGCGTCTCCCTCCCACCCTCCTAATCCCACCCCTCTAGGTGGTCACAAAGCACAGAGCTGATCTCCCTGTGCTATGCAGTTGCTTCCCACCAGCTATCTATTTTACATTTGGCAGTGTATGTATGTCCATGCCACTCTCTCACTTTGTCCCAGCTTACCCTTCCCCCTTCCCGTATCCTCAAGTCCATTCTCTAGTAGGTCTGCGTCTTTATTCCCGTCTTGCCCCTAGGTTCTTCATGACCATTTTTTTTAGATTCCATATATATGTGTTAGCACACGGTATTTGTTTTTCTCTTTCTGACTTACTTCACTCTGTATGACAGACTCTAGGTCCATCCACCTCACTACAAATAACTCAATTTCGTTTCTTTTTATGGCTGAGTAATATTTCAGGCATTAGAATTTTAAATTGTTGTTTGTTCCCTTTCAGTTTTGATCTTCTATATGTAAAATCAAATGTTTATCTGTATACCGGCAAAGGCAAATGTAGTCTTCTGGAAAGTCTCTCCATATTCCTTAGATAACCATGAGTCACTTTTTAACTGCTGACCATTTCCTGTCACATTCCCTTTAGTTCTCAAAAAAAATCAGGTAAAAAATTGTAAATAGTTTCCAGAGAAAGTGACAGGTAACACACAAGAAAAACAAAGCAGGTTTAATGTAAACTTACTCTCCCCTCTACTCTGAGAGCCCAAGGATAGACGCCTCAGCAAAATTCAAGGCGTTTTCAGCGACAACTTTGGAGGCGCAAATTCATTCCTGGGCTGCTGGTGTTTACTTGGAGTTTGCGGCTTTGACACCCATGTTCAAGTTTCATTTCTCATTTATTTGTCCATATGTTTTAGAGGAAACTGTGCGGGACTTAAAGTAACGGGGTGTGGGTTCAAGTGCAACTCCATGGCAAGTTATAAACCTCCGTGAACTTGAGTCTCCTCATCTGTAAGGTGCAATTGATACCTATACTACAAAGGTGTTAGGAAGATTAGCTGAGACAGCATATGGGATACCTTGGAATCAGCTGCTGTTCAATAAATGTCAGGTGAATTTTAACCTGCAATTACTAAAGCAAAGTCCAGAAATGAGACCCTAACCAGGATAATTCATCCTCGCACATCAATTTTTTGGATTCCCTGCATAAAGAGAAAGTCTCAGGATTCAATTATCTGCATAACAATTCAATTTGACTCTGTATCTTCTAAAGAAGCTTAAAATTTAACAGGCAATCACATTCTTTCTGTAGGCAATTACTTGTAGGGAAAAAGGGGTTAAGGAACTGCCTTTCCCATTTTATCCAAAGATTTTTTTTTTAATGACGCCATTAGAAGAGACAGAATCTAAAGTAACATGTCAGCTCCACATCAGAATAAGCCTCCTATTATTCCAAAATTCTCTGGGCTTATTAAGATGTTATGAATTTAATTAGCAAATTCCATCACCTCTCACTCTATTTGTAGAGACCAAAGCATAAAACCATTGTTAAAACCACCTATTAATCAATATGCTCTTCTACTTTTTGGTAATTGAGTTTCCCAGATGAAACAGTATATCAACTTTAGCCATTTTCTATGCAATCAAAGCTTTCCTTTTACTAGCTGGGACCATTTATGCCACTTTGTATTAAGACTGTTCATGATTATAATGTTAATCATTAAAATAATTTTACAAATTTTGAATAGCATCCTTTAGTTTCCAGACTCTTTAAAGTCTGCATGCCCTAATAATTCTTGGAGTCATCTAAGGTCTTCTGTAATCTTATAATTGAGCATTTTAATTCTGATATATATATATTTGCTATTAACTTATTAGTGACGTAAAGGTGAATTATAAAAATACCCCCCACCCCTCCCGGCATCCATCATCCATAACACATCACCAATCTTCCTGGCCTTCAAACAAGTTCCCCTTTGGCCTAATTTCATTACTTCATCAATTTTAGGTATCATGATCCATTGAAATTAAATCCATGTGGTTGAAATCAATAAAATGCCATATAGTTGCTGTCAAATTTTCTTTTAAAATGGCATCTTTTATATTTAAAACATTTAAGTGGTATATTTCATATCTTTGCTTTTTCCCATGTTTATTGTAAAGTCTCTTGCGGTCCAATATTGCAGTCTTTTGGAGACCCAGTAGAAAAAAATAATAACACTCAAATAAGGTAACTGAAAGAGTTTCAATAAATGAACTCCTAAAAAAGTGCAGGCAGTGTTGAGGGAGACAAAAAGATTTGGGAATGCATTCCAGAGCTAGCCAGAGTGGGGAGCCGTCACCATCACAGGCAGGAAGGAGCAAGGCGGGGAAGCAGCTACTGAAACCTAAGAGAGTAACTGTGACTAGGAGACAGGACTGACTGACGAGAGCTAGGTCCTTGTTGGGGACACATTCAATCCAAGGTGACCTTGCAGGGAGGGATTTGGGGGAGTATATATCACATTCTCCTCCTGCCCTTCCAACTCCTACTGGGAGTGCCCCCCGACCAAGCCCAACTAGAAGCTAGAGGCAAGAATGCCTTTTGGTGCAGCTCATACAAGTCAGCCTCTGTGCCACAAAGTGAAACACAGCGGTGTGGCCTGACTCTGAAGGGGCCAAGGGGCAATACCAGATACAGGTGCCAAACACACAGGTCTCAAACACTTTTTGTTTGTGATCCTTTAAATTCTATTCATTTTAATGGAAAAAAACATTGGTGATCTACTAGACGAGAGCCACCCTAGTGGGTTCTGAGGACATAAAGATAAATAAACAGGGCTGGATGAGGGTGAGGCAAGCAAGGTACCTGGGACACCTGCATGAACATGAGAGTGAGTGCCTCCTTAAATTTTGCACCCGAGGTGCTTCAATTGCTTCAACCTAGTCTAAGCCCTATAAATAAGACTCCATCCCTGCCTTCAGAAATTTTTCAGACTAGTCAAACAAACATGAACAAAAAGAATTATAACACAAAAGGTTCAACTCCAAGAGCCATGCTTAAAGGATAAGTATTATGAAAGCCCAGATGCCTAAACACTAAATCTCAATTCCAGGGATCTGGTATGGCTCCTTTGAAGGCTGGGTAAGCTGCATCTTGAAGGATAAGTAAGATTGTGAGAGATTTATTTGGTCAACGTGTATTTACTGAACTTCTACTATCTGCTAAGTGCTGTTTTAGACAGTAGGGGGAAGAGCAGAGACGGAGCAGAGAAGGTCTCTGTTCTCAAGGAGCTCATGTTCTGGTGGGAGCAAAGGACAATAAAAAAGTAAACAAATAAGAGAATACCAAGAAGAGAGAGGCACTGGATGTTGGGAGGCAATTCTCCATGGGTGTTTTTCATGTTCTGCATTTCTTGTGAGCAGAGGCATATCTGCCCTCCTGTTCTGAACTGGCTTTTCAAGCATGTGTGTATAGCAAACAGCCTCGGAAGAGAGTGCCCTCTTCTGGGGCAGAGGAGATTTGCTTACTGTCCAATACAAATGCTCAGGGTTCTTCAGTTCTGACACCACCCAGTGTGTGTGCAGCATTCACTGGGGCCCCTCCGCGATGCTCTCACTGGATGCGAGAGGCAGGGAGAAGTGACACCAACATGGAGCTCATGCCATTTGCTGCGCTGTGAGTATAGTAGTCCCCCCTTATCCCAGGTTTCACTTTCCCTGGTTTCAGCTAGCTGCAGTCAACTGCGGTCTGAAAATATTAAATGGAAAATTCCAGAAATAAACAATTCATAAGTTTTAAGTTGCATGCCATTCTGAGTAGAGTGATGAAATATCGCTCCATCAGCCTGGGACATGAATAATCCCTTTGTCCAGCGTATCTTGCCCTTTAGTTACTTAGTAGCTGTCTGGGTTATCAGCACTTTTTAAATTGTTTTCGATTTCAAAAGAGCTCCTCTAATAAATTATGTTTTGTTTAGTTCCAGACTACTGCTGTTCTTTCAAGGTTAATGTCACATTCTTTTGCATGGCTTAAAAGAGCAGTGTATTTTATCTACATTCATTTCTATTTAATGCACTAATGTTTACTAATGTCCATCTACCAAAATACTTTGGCCAGTCACATACTTGTGGCTCTGAATACTTCTTAAATTTCCTGTGGTATCAGATCCCTGGCTTGGGTGAAAAATATTCGCTCACCACAATGAGGTGACAGTCACATTAGCTGTGTGTGGCAAGGGCCATCTTAGCCTACCCCAACCTTAATGTCCCTTTGCTCCTGATTCAGAGAAGGCAATGTGCTTAGTTATTTCCCAGCCTCCTTGCAGCCGGGTGTCGCCATGTAACCAGTCCTGGAGGATAATTGTCACCTCCTTGTGGGAAATAAATGAAGAAAAACAGGTAATATTTTGTTATTGTTGTCAGCATCTTCAGGCTTGAGACAAATGCCAATGGTCACCTTACACGTATTTAAAGGTTTACTAGATGGTATGTTTTTGTTCTTCCCCTCGTCCCTTCACCCTTCTCTCTTCTCCTTTCCTTTTCCTTCCTACCTCCCCCCCCTCTCTCTCTCCTTCTTTCTCATCTCTCTTCCCCTTTTCTCCAAAAAAAGAGCTTTATATTTTACATTTAAGTTTTTAACAGATAGGTGGACTAGAGGTAGTCAGCCGGTCTTGAGACCGGGGTGTGACGCAGCGGGGTAGTTTCATGTTCGTGTAGAAGCCTCCTTCAACTTCCATTCTAGGTTCTTTTATATATCCTCTCTGGCACTTAACTTCACTTGCTTTTAATAATCTACTCTTCTGTGGTTTTGACTTTCCATTGCCTCCTACACATCTGTTTGGATTGATATTCTGCTGTTCGTCACGCAAGCATGATTTCACTTTGAAAATGATTTCCTTTTGATGGATGCCCTGGTTGTTCAGGCAAGCATGGTCTCATGTTCTTAACATTCGCTGTTAGCTGGTCTCAGCACTACAACCGTCATCCCTCCGGGTCTTGGGCATTCACTCATGCTCGCTCCGGACTTCTTTGTAATTGAATGCCAAAAACGTTGTATTCCTTGGATTAATCCATATCAGGGATTGGCAAGCTACAGCTGGTGGGCCAAATCTTAGGCCTGCGAGCTAAGACTGATTTTAACATTGTTTAAGTATTGTAAAAGCAAAAAAACAAAGAAGAAAATGTGAGAAACTGTATGTAGCCCACAGAGCCTAAGATATTTATATACTATTTGGCTCTTCATTGAAAAAGCTTGCCAATGTCTGACCTATATTAATCAAATAGTTTCTACGTGACACCCACCCCATCATGTGAAACAAGTCATATGTCCTTCCAAGGCTCTTTTAGGTATGATTTGACTTGAAGTATAAGCTATGTAGACTATAAAAAATACACCCTAGGGAGATCCCAGGGAAGATATCAGGAGATAGGTAGTGATCTCCCAAGGCAGCCGAAGCTGAGATTCAGTGAGAGATTGTGCATGATCGAACAAGACATACCAGACAAACAATGGTTGTAAATGTGAGCCCCAAACGGAAATTAACAAGAACCAATGCCCCAAATTATATGAAGACTGAGCTTCTGCTCATCTGGCCTTCTCTACAGCGAGCTGCATGGGGAGTTGTAGCACCAAGGGCTTGTTTACCTGATGACAGGCAATAATTTGCCAAAAACAACTCAGAGGGAGGTCAGCCAGTATTAAACAACCCTGCCCCTTATTCACACCATTCACTAGTCACACTGCTTACTATACAGCAGAAAGGAACAAGCCCTGGTTACTTGCCTTTTATACTATGACATTTGCAATAAACTTGAACATGATACTAGTTATTTTTACATTGAAAAACTTTGACCCTATGGTCTCCCTAATCTACACATTTCAGCAGTTCTTCTCACTCCACCCACTTCACAAACTCCTTGCCTTATGCCACGTGTTCCCTCCTGTGCCTCTGTCCAGGTAGGTCTCCACCTGAACTGGCCCTCCCCTAATTCTGCCTATTGAAATTCCGTTTATCCTTCAAGCCCCGACTCAAACACCTTACTAGGAAACCTTCCCAGATCACCTCAGTTGGAACTCCTTCCTCCGGGCCCTAGGATTCCAATGGCCCTGGGCCAATTATAAGCTTGTTTCTTGGCCTGAGACTTCCCCATCATTCAGGTAGTATAAATCCAAGTTGTACACCCAAATGCGTCACAGAACTTGGGTTTTGATTTCTGGTGACTGTTTTCCAACCCAAAGCCCAAGGAGGACAGCAACCTTCATCAAGGTTTATTCAGACTAGTGGGGAGTTTCCCTGGCCTCTTTTCCCTAGAGTAGGCAGTGCTTCAGGGCTCTGACCTTCACGCCCAAGGTCCAGTTAGGTTCCCAGCCGCATGGGGCCCAGGCTGAACTTCCTGTCCGTGAGTCAGCAGTGCCTAAGGCCTCCATCCCATCCAGTCTCTTTGGGCTACTGCTACATCACACTATCCACTGCACGCTGCTCTGGTTTTGGCTTCTTTCTTTGGATCTGCTTCCTACATTTTTAACCTTTCTTTCGTGCTGGGCTTGTATGGTGGTGTTGTCCTATGTTACCCAGCATTTCTGTCTGGGGAGCTGTGCGTAAGGACAGTGAGGCAGGCAGGAACCCTGCTCACGTCAGCTCATTCTGCATGCTGCCTGATGGTCACGGAGCAGTGTAAAGTTCTGTTTAATTATGGAAGCTGTCGCGATTATTCATTCCATTTAATTTGAGCAAACAGAAAGATCCTGAATACGCTTCTTATGTAATATCACTACTTCTCTAACATCTAGCTATCTAGGAGTCCCACACAGTATTGTTTCTGACTTTTTCCAACTAAAGGAATAGACCCTGCTGAGGAAAGGTTAAGTGGCCAGAGATGGCTGGGAGAAAAGGAGCAGGCCAAGAGAAATTTCAGGCTAATGAAAATACAGTCAATTTTCAATTACCTGGGCAGATGGCACTTTGCCACATGCAGATAACCAAGAATTCACCGAGCAGCACAGTCAACTCTATGCCAAATAATGTTTAAATTATAATTTAGTGTTCTGAGCCCACACTTTGAGCACTTTTCATATAACTAAAGTGACTGTCACAACCAGTCAAACAAAGAATGGTTTTTACTGAAAATAGTTTGCAGTTTAAAGGCTGCATCTTATTTTACAGGTCAATGGACTAACTTCATGCAATTGCCATCAAGTCCACAATGGGGGAATCATATAGGACTGATGGCTAGAACCCATATATAGCTGGACTTGATTTTATTTCTAAGTTTAGATCTATAGAAAATTAAGGCAACTTGATCAATTACTTGACAGTGCTCACTTGATAATGTTACATATATAACATATATGTATACATACATACATATACATTTAACATTTGAAAACACAAGTGTTCTCTCTGAAGTTATAGCTCCCAAAGTGAATTCTTGAATTTATTCCTATAATATGTATGACTGGGAAAACACTGAATTAAATCTTTTTTTAAAAATTTAATTTATTTTTGGCTGTGTTGGGTCTTCGTTGCTGTGCGCGGGCTTTTCTCTAGTTGCGGCGAGCAGGGGCTACTCTTCGTTGCGGTGAAAGGGCTTCTCATTGCGGTGGAGCATGGGCTCTAGGCGCACAGGCTCCAGTAGTTGTGGCTCTCAGGCTCTAGAGCGCAGGCTCAGTAGTTGTGGCTCACGGGCTTAGTTGCTTCACGGCATGTGGGATCTTCCTGGACCAGGGCTTGAACCCATGTCCCCTGCATTGGCAGGTGGATTCTTAACCACTGCACCACCAGGGAAGTCCCTTGAATTACATCTTTTTGACAGACAGGTTGTGTTTACTGCCAGGTCTCCATAAGAACAGATACTTAGTACTGCACTATGTCAGCAGGGAATATAAAAGTGGAGCAAAAAAACCAAAGGATGATGAGGGCATCCCATATTTCACTCTGCTTCATGGAGCCACAGAGTTTTGTTGTTTTTTTTTAAATTTATTTTTGGCTGCATTGGGTCTTCATTGCTGTGCGGCTTTCTCTAGTTGCGGTGAGCGGGGGCTACTCTTCGTTGTGGTGCGCGGGTTTCTCATTGCGGTGGCTTCTCTTGTTGTGGAGCACGGGCTCTAGGCGCATGGGCTTCAGTAGCTGTGGCTCACGGGCTTCAGTAGTTGTGGCTCGCGGGCTCTAGAGCACAGGCTCAGTAGTTGTGGCGCACAGGCTTAGTTGCTCCACGGCATGTGGGATCTTCCTGGACCAGGGCTCGAACCCATGTCCCCTGCATTGGCAGGCGGATTCTTAACCACTGCACCACCAGGGAAGCCCGAGCCATAGAGTTTTATAGTCAGATGGGAACTCAGAGATTGTGAAACGCAGCTTCATCTTTTTCACACATGGGAAGCCAGGCTCAGGAAAGGGGAAATGACTTGCTCAGGGTCACACGGCTGGAAGCAGGGCTACAGCTGGAACCCAGGCCTCTTGTTCCCCAGCTCCTCAGAAGCACATTCACTACTGGGCTAATGTGAGGAGCTCTGTGCAACAGCACTTGAAGATGATGGGCTCTTTTGGAATAAGTATCTACATCTTGACATAATAAGCACTGCCCGTGTATGTGCAGCTTTGTTACAAAAGGAAGCAGACACATAATTGGTATATTTTTTTCTTCTAGCTCTTGATTCTGAACTATCCGAATGTTTCTAAACATTCTGTAATATAAGGAATTGCAACTCATTTCTCATACTTTGTGCAGGGGGCATGTGGTACTTATGCGGTATTTATGTGGACAGGTTGGCAATTGTGATGGGAAGCTAAAGATGAATAGGACAATGAGAAAAGAAAGACATTTATTTTCCTTATGTGAACTAATAACCATAATATGGCACATATCAGAGTGTGCATTTAAGGGACAGCGGGGATCCTGGCTCCTGGTACAGTTAGCACTGCATTTTTCTAGATTGGCGGAGCCAAAGCCTCTGCATATGACATGTTGTATTTTAACGCCTTGCACAGTCAGTCCTCTGCCTGGGAAGCATTCACAGGACACTTGTTGGTTGACTGACTCATTCTTCACATCACAGAACTGACCAGTTGTGAGGAGTGGCTCAAATCTTTATTCCACAGTTGAGAAAATAAACAAGAGTGAGGGTATAGCTTTAGACTCACAAATTGCATAGCATATTTGAGATACTTTCTGCAGTTCTGATATTGACCTAGGAGTGTTTTTAAAGCATTACTATGGCAACAATTCCTATTCAGTAGGGGAAAGCAATGCATTATCTATGCAAAGGAAGAAGCGAGAAGAGTATTTCAGATGCTGCCTCTTTACACCCTGCAGATGGGCCCTGACCTCTCAGCATTATATTTGCTGAGGACAGTGTCTGGAAAATAAAATTTGTTGATAGTTACTCACTGACTCTGGAAGATATTATCAATTCAAGCACTATGTCATAGAAAACAGCATTTCACTGATTTAAGATTTTCCACAAAATGAATACTTTCATCAGAGTTGACGTCGATCAGGTTATTATTTGAGAACACCATGAAGAAAAAAAAAGATAACGTTTTCAGCCAGTAGCTGAAAATTACTGCATGGGATACATTACAAAGACATAGCTGTAGGTTTTCATGCATTTGTTCATGTGGCGTTCACTGAACAAATATTTATTGAGCATAGTCTATGAGAAAGAAAAGTGCTAAATGTCAATTTCATCAGCAAGAGTTACAAAAGTCTACTGATGCTTTTTGAACATTTACAACCAGATTTTGCTTTTATCACTGAACCAGTCAAGTCTCTGCCAACAATGATCTAACTCCACAACATTCCTTTCTTTCTTCCACAGAATTCAGGAACAGTAGGTAACCCACTTTTTATTATCTTTGTTTCAAAAATGAGAAAACTAAGGATACTAGGCTGTCTATATAGCATATATTACAGTGTAAACTGCGCAGTTTCCAAAATTTGCTTGATGTTGATGGCCAAACCTGACAGAACGCTTTGAATATGTGTATGTGTTTATGCATATGTATGCACAGATATGCATATGCATGCATAGGTATACAAACATACATAAGTACATGAATTATCGGGATTCACTAGATAAGTAAATTACTCAAATGCTATATGATTATTTACTCAAGTATGGTTGTTGGACCAGCAGTGTAGGCATCACCTGGGAGCTAGTTAGAAATGAAGAATCTCAGGCCCCATCCTAAATCTACCAAATCAAAGCCTGCCTTTTAATAACATCCCCAGGCGATTCGTATGCAATTAAACTTTGAGAAGCACTGCTGTAACAGATTGTAACCAGCAAAGTGAGTTGAGAGTTGAGACAGTTTTATCTAAAGGAAAAAAACCTGTTTTAATTTTCTGTATGATTTTTAAAAAGTGATAATTTGGGGGGTGGGGTGTAGAGAAGGGGGTCGGTCAGGATGTTGAATTATCTGGATAAGTTCCTAAATTCTCACATTTTTCTGCCAGTGTAGGTACTGCCATGATGACTGTTCAAGGGTGATCATTCAGGTCTCTTAAATCCCTACTGAATTAAAAGAAGCATAGCACTGCTAGTCATTGAAAGATCAATTATTTATTATACAAACAATGGTAGGAATTTAAAAATTAAAAAGAGGAAATCCTAAATCTCACCATGTGGCTTTTAAATTTCAGTGCCTTGCCAGAATCTGTGTATTCGCATAGGATGTTTACATAGTTGTATCTGTACAATGATCCATTTATACCAAGTTAAGGAGCGAGCATGGACAAAATTGTGGAGGTTAAAAGGAAAGAATGTAATGTTTGAAGCTTTTGTATTCAGTCTTTTTCACAGAGTGTTATGTTGAGCTAACTGTAATCATGATTATTAACAGCAATTCAAACTATAACGAAACTTCCTAATCATGATTTGTAATGGCTGCATCACATCCCATTGAGTTGATGAACAAAGATTATTCAATCATTCTCCTATTATATGGATATTGAGAGTTTTCATGTTTTGTTATTATAAGTAATGTAGTAATAAACATCTTTGTACAATAATTTAATTCATTAAGTTCATTTCCATAGCGTAAATTACCAATAATAAATTATTGGATTCAAGTATATATAATATTATAGGGTTTTGAAAACTTACGGCTATGTTGTTTTAGAAAAAGTCTGTAACAATTTATTTTGAAACCTGCATTGTTAGAGCATTCCAATTTCACCACATCAGGCCAGCAATAGAAATAACTATTTCCAACTTGCTAATTAATCGGTATACAGCTCATGATTTTTCACAATGACGATAATTAAAACTACCATTAAAATTCACTTTTTCTCTCTTGTTTTCTTAGAGCAAAATTTCCCAACAGGTATTCTGTAGCCTAAGCTGTAAATTGGCTGCAGATGTGTTGATATATTGTGCTCTGTAATCTTCTGAGTAGGTAGCTTCTGGAGGTAGCTAAAGACTGGATGGTCACTCCACCATGAAATAGGTTGAAAACAGTTTGGGAAGTGTAGCCTTATGCTCACTGTTTTCCCTGCTTCAGCTCTCTTTCTTGCTCTTTTTTTCTTTTAATTAAAAAAATTAATATACTTTATTTTTTGAGCAGTTTTAGGTTTACAGAAAAACTGTGCAGAAAGGAGAGAGTTCCTGTACGGTAAATGGAAACCTCTGCTCTTTCCCCTGCCTCCCTTCCCCAGTTTCCCCTATTATTAACAACTTGCATTAGTGTAGTACATTTGTTAAAACAATTGATAAGCCAATATTGATACATTCTTATGAACCAAAGTCCATAGTTTACATTAGAATTCACTCTTTGTGTTGTACATTCTGTGGGTTTTGACAAATAATGACAAAATCTACTATTACAACAACATACAGAACAGTTTCCCTCCCTAAAAATCACCTGTGCTCCACCTATTCATTTCTCCCTTCCCCAAACTTCTATCACCATTAATCTTTTTATTGTATACATAGTTTTGCCTTTTCCAGAATGTTATATAGTTGGAATCATACAGTATGTAGACTTTTCAGATTGGCTTCTTTCACAAAGCCATATACATTTAAGGATCCTCAATGTCTTTTCATGCCTTGATAGCTCATTTCTTTAACATTGCTGAATAATACTCTGTTGTATGGATGTACCACAATTTGTTGATCCATTCACCTCTTTGTTGCTTTCAAGTATTAGCAATCATGAATAATGCTGCTGTAAATATCCATGTGCACGTTTTTGTGTGGTCTTAGGTTTTCTACTCATTTTGAGTAAATATCAAGGAGCTCAACTGCTCCTTGTTTGACAATTTGGTAAGATACTGTATGATAATATGTTTAGTTTTAGAAATACTGCCAAACAGTCTTCTTTGCATTTCTACCAGCAATGAATGAATTTTAGGTATGTAGTGATATATCATTGTTGTTTAATTCACAATTCTCTAATGATATTTACTGTTGAACAGGTTTTTGTATGCTTATTTGCCACCTGTATATCTTCTCTGATGAGGTATCTAGTCAAATCTTTGGCCCATTTTAAAACAGGTTGTCTTATTACTGAGTTTTAAGAGTTCTTTGTATATTTTGGATACCAGTCCTTTATCATATATGTGTTTTGCAAGTATTTTCTCCCAGCTTGTGGCTTGTCTTTTCAATCTCTTAACATGTCTTTGACAGCAGAAGTTTTTTATTTTAATGAAGTCCAACTTATCTATTTTTTCTTTTGTGGATCAGGCTTTTGGTGTTGTATCTAAGAACTTATTGCCAATCCCAAGGTCCCCTAGATTTTCTCCTATGTTATCTTCTATTAGTTTTATAGTTTGTATTTTACATTTAAATATAATTCCACTTTGAATTAAGTTGTTTTTTTGTTTGTTTTTATTTTTGCATATGATGACCTGTTATTACAGCAC
This sequence comes from Balaenoptera borealis, assembly GCF_965194805.1. Taxonomy (NCBI): domain Eukaryota; kingdom Metazoa; phylum Chordata; class Mammalia; order Artiodactyla; family Balaenopteridae; genus Balaenoptera; species Balaenoptera borealis. Next base: position 69,192,393 of record NC_138873.1, on the reverse strand, counting down.
CATTTGTTGAAAACATTATCCTTTCTCCACTGGATTGATTTTGCTCCTCTGTCAAAGCTCTGTCAACTATATTTGTTTGGGTCTATTTCTGGGCTCTCTGCTGTTCCATTGAACTATTTATCTTTTTTTTTTTCTTGGCAGGAGGAGGGGCAATATCACATTGTTTTGATTATGTAGCTTTATATTAAATCTCAAAGTCAGGTAGTGTCCTCTGATTTGTTCTTCTCCTTTAAATATTGTGTTGGCTACTCTGATTCTTTTATCTTTCCAGGTAAACATTAGACTCAGGTTGTTAATATCCACAAACTAGGATTTTTATTGGGACTGTGTTAAATTTACAATCAAGTTGGAAAGAACTGACAAATTGAAAATATTGAGTCTTCCTATTCATGTACATGGAATATCTCTCCAGATATTTAGATATTCCTTGATTTCTTTCATCAGAGTTTTGCAATTTATCACGTATTTTGTTAGATTTATACTTAAGTGGGTTTTTTGGTGCTAATGTATATGATATTGTGTTTTTATTTCAAATTTCAATGTTTCATAGCCAGTATGTAAGAAAGCAATTGACTTCTATATATTAACTTTGTCTCCTGCAACCTTGTTATAATTGCTTATTAGTTCCAAAAGATTTTTTGTTGTTTGGTCTTCCACATTTTTTATATAGGCAATCATGTCATCTGCAAACAAAGATAGTTTTATTTCTTCTTTTCCAATCTATATACTTTTTATTTCCTTTTCTTGTTTTATCGCATCAGCTAGGATTTCCCATACAATGTTGACTAGGAGTGGTGAGAGCAGACATTCTTGCTTTCTTCTTGATGTTAGGGAGAAAACATCTAGTTTTTCACCATTAAGTAATGTGTTAGCTGTAGAGTTTTTGTAGATGTTCTATATCAAGTTGAGAAAGTTCTCTATTCCTAGTTTGCTCAGTTATTTTTTTTTAATCATGAATGGGTGTTAGATTTTGTCAAATGATTTTTCTCCATCTATTGATGTGATCATGTGATTTTTTTTTAGCCTGTTGATATAATGGATTATACTGATTGATTTTTGAATGCTGAAGTAGCCTTGCATACCTGGAATAAATCCCACTTGGTCACAGTGTATAATTCTTTTCATACCTTATTAGATCTGATTTACTAATACTTTGTTGAAAATTTTTACATCTATCTTTATGAGAGCTATGGGTCTATAGGTTTTCCTTTCTTGTAATGTCTTTGTCTAATTTTAGTATTAGAGCAATTGTGGTCTCACAGAATGAGTTAGGAAGTATTGTCTCTGCTTCTATTTTCTGGAAGAGATTGTAGAGAATTGGTATAATTTCTTCCTTAAATGTTTGGTAGAATTCACCAATGAACTCACCTAGGCATGGTACTTTTGGGTTTGGCAGCTTATTAATTTTCTTAATAGATATAGGCCTGTTCACATTGTCTATTTCTCCTTGTGTAAATTTTGGCAGATTGTGTCTTTCTAGGAGTTGGTCCATTTCATCTAGGTTGTCAAATTTGCAGGCATAGAGTTGTTCATAATATTCCTTTACTATCCTTCTAATGCCCATGGGATCAGTAGTGATGCCCCCTCTTCCTTTCTGATATTAGTTGTATCTTCTCTCTTTTTTTCTTAATTAGCCTAGTTAGAGGTATGGATTTTATCGATCTTTTCAAAGCTTTTGGTTTTGTTGATCTTCTCCACTGATGTCCTGTTTTCAATTTCATTGATTTCTGTTCTAGTTTTTATTATTTATTTCTTCTGCTTATTTTGGGTTTAATTTTTTTCTTTTTCTAGTTCCCTAAGGTGGATGCCTAGATTACTGACTTTTTAGATCTATTTTATCTTCTAATACATACATTCAATACTGTAAAATTCCCTCTAAGCACTGTTTTTATTATATTTCACAAAATTTTGATAAGTAGTGTTTTAATCTTCACTTAGTTCAAAATATTTCTGTTTCCCTTGAGATTTATTGCTTGATTCATGTGTTATTTGGAAGTGTGTCAGTCAATGTCCAAATATCTGAGTGATTTTCCAACAATATTTTACTGATTTCTAGTTTAATTCAATTGTGGTCTGAGAACATACTTTGTATGATTTCTGCTTTTAAATCTCTCTTAATGTGTGTCTTATGGCTCATTATATGATCTATCTTGATGAATGTTCCAGGTTAGCTTGAGAAGAATGTGTATTCTGTTGCTGTCAGATGGAACATTTTATAAATGTCAGTTAGATCCCATTGATTGATAGCGCTACTCAGGTCAACTGTATCTTTAAATTTTAAATTCTGCTTACTTGAACTCTCAGTTACTTCAAAGAAGGGTGTTGAAGTCTCCCACTATAACAGTGGATTTGTCTATTTATCTTTTCATTTCCAAAAATCTTTTCCTTTTATATTTTGACACCCAGTTGTTAGGTGCATACAGGTTTTGGATGGTTATGACTTCTTGGATACAAATATATTCTAATTAGAAAGTCAAGAGTAACTGTGTAAGACTGATTCAAGATTTAACAAATCAAATATAAGATGACCTTTCATCTATAACCTCAAAATAATATTCACAATTCCATCGACTGTATACTATGGATAGGAAAAGAGGAGATGTGCCACTGTTTGAATCAACTGGTCCTAAATTTGGAGTGAAGACTTTCTTATGAAACACTTGGAAAGAAGGGATAATGATTCTATCATGATACACAATGCTCTGACAGGTTGCACTGATAGGGTAGCGGCTGGTGCTATTTACAAATAAAAGCATTTTTATTAAATCAACTATTAATTTAAAACTCAGGTTATAAGTGTAAATGATTCATTTATTTTAAAGGTACTTAGAATTAGTTATCACACAGTAATTGCATAAAAGCCTGTACAACCCAGATACACTGGGGGAAAAGCCATCTTAAACTTGGAAAGCTATCTAATGTCTAGAAATGATGACTAACAGTGATGTCTATTGGATACTTCCCCCTAAATACTTGGCTCTTATAAGGAAACTACGCTACCTACTAGTCAATTAATGATAAACATTCACAGAAGACGCTCTAGAAGAGGTATCTGAGGTGTAGAAAATGTGGACTCAGAGGAGCTATAAAACTTGGCTCTCAAGAGAAAGTCCCAGAGATCTAACCATATCACTGCACTGTAATGTAAAGTTAGACAACACCTTATTCATAATTAATTGGAGCTTTCTGAAGGTCTGAATTTCCTAGATTGTCATTTAGAGAACAGAAGCCCAGAGAACGAGTCACTACATCCAATACTAATAAAACTCATATTGAGACTTTGGCTTACACCAAAGATGGAATAAGAGGGGCCAGTTTTACCCTGCCATCTCTAGCAATTCTTCCCCCCACCCCCTGCAAAAAAAAGAAACAAATATATGAAACAACAGTTTTCAAGACACAGACAATCAGGCAATGAAGTGCAGTCATTCCTGAATGATGGAAAACAAATGAAGTGAACCTACAGTAGCCCCAGTATATTGCCTTGAGAGAGTTTCCAGTCTGTGGCACAGGGAAGGTAAAGCCAGGCAGAGCCTGATGGACTCTCTGAGTTGAGGAGATGGAACTGACATCACATAATGATAAACAGGTCAATCCACCAAGAAGACACTACAATTCTAAATGGGTATGCAGCAAACAAGATTTACAAAATGTGTGAAGCAAAAACTGATAGAACTGAAAGGAGAAACAGATGACCCAAAATTATAGCTGGAGACTCCCACACCACTCTCTTAGCAACAGATATAACAACTAGGTAGAAAAATCAGGAAGCATATAGAAGAACTCAACAGCACCATCAACCAACAGGAAACAACTGACATTTATAGAATGTTCCACTCAACAACAGCTGAATATAGATTATTACCAAGTGCCAGTGGAACATACCAAAATAAACCATATCCTGGGCCACAAAACAAACCTCAACAAATTTAAAAGAACTGAAATCATACACTATGTTCTCTGACCACAATGGACTTAAATTAGGACTCAATAACAGGGAGATAACAGGAAAATCTCCAAGCACGTGGAAACTAAACAATATGCTATTAAATAATCCATGGGTCAAAGAGAAAACCTCAAAGGATATAAAAAATAATTTAAACTAAATAAAAATACAATATACCAAAATTTCTGGGACACACCTACAGCTGAGATGAATATTTATAGCACTAAATGCTTACAGTAGAAAAGAGAAAAAGTCTCAAATCAATAATTTAAGCTTGCACCTCAAGAACCTAGAAAAAGAAATGGAAAATAAACCCAAAGCAAGCAAAAGAAAAGAAATAACATATGAATAAAACTCAATGAAATTAAAGACAGAATATAGAGAAAATTAATGAAACAAAAAGCTCACTCTTTGAAAAGATCAATAAAATTGACAAACCTCTAGCAAGGGTGACGAAGAAAAAAAAAAAGAGAAGACACAAATTATCAATATCAAGAATAAAACAAGGGATGTCATTACAGACACTTCAGACAGCAGAAAGATAAGGGGATACTACAAAGAACTCCACATCCATAAATCTGACAACTTAGACAATATGGACCAATTCCTCAAAAAGCACAAACTACTAAAACTCACCCAACATGGAACAGATCATTTGCATAGCCCTACAACTATAAAGAAAATTGATTTGTAATTTAAAAATTCCCTCAAAAGAAATATTGAGGCCCAAATGGTTTCACTAGAGAATTCTACCAAGTATTTAAAGAATTAACACCAATTCTATACAATCTCTTCCAGAAAACAGAAGGGTAACACTTCACAATTCATTCAGTGAGGCCAGCTTTACCCTGATACCCGCCCCCCAAAAAAGAAAGACAGTACAGAAAAAGAAAACTACAGACCAATATCCCTCGAGAATTTAGATTTTTAAATCCTTAACAAAATACTAGCAAATAGGACTTAGCAGTATATAAAAAAGAATTACACACTGTGATCAAGTGGGTTTATTCCAGGGATGCAAAGCTGGTTCGATATTCAAAAATCAATCAACGTAATCCATTACACAAACAGGCTATCAAGAAGAAAAATCACATGATCATATCAACTGATGCAGAAAAAGCATTTGACAAAATTAAACATCCATTCATGACAAAACTACCAGAAAAAGAGCAATAAGGAGGACTTCCTCAACTTGTTTAAAGAACATCTGCAAAAACCAATAGCTAACATTATACTTAACAGTGAAAGACTCCATGCTTTCCTCCCGAAGTCGGGATAAAGGCAAAGATGTCTGCTCTCATCACTTTTATTCAACCTAGTACTGGAAGTTCTGGCCAGTGCAGGAAGGCAAGAAAAGGAAATAAAAGGCATTCAGATTAGAAAGGAAGAAATAAAACTGTCCTTATTTACATAAGACATGATTGTCTGTGTGGAAAATTCCAAGAAAGCTGCACAAAGTCTAGAATTAATAAGTGAGTTTAGCAAGTTCATAGGATACAAGATAAACATACAAAAATCAATTATATTTCAATGAACACACAGAAACAATTTAAAATACAACACCATTTAAAATCACCAAAAAAGAGAAAAATACTAAGGAATAAATCTAACAAAATGTGTACAACACATATGGTAAAAGCTACCAAATATATAAATAATAATTGGAGAGAATACCATGTTCATGATTGGAAGATTCACAGAGTAAAAACATCAATTCTCCTCAAATTGATATACAAGTTTAACATAATTCCTATCAAAATTTCTTGTAGATACAGGCAGATTATTCTAGAATTTATATGAAAATGTAAAGGAACTAGAATAGCTACAAATTTTTTTGAATAAGAAGAAGAGTGGAAGAAAACAATATACCCCATTTCAAGATTAATTATGTAGCTACAGTATCAAGACTCTGTAGTGTTGGCAAAGGGATAGACACATAGATCAGTGGAACAGAACAGAGAACCCAGAAATAGACCTACACAAATATGACCAACTAATCTTTGACAAGGGTGCCAATGCCATTCAACGGAGGAAGAACAGCCTTTTCAACACACTATGCTGGAATAACTAGATATCCATAGGCAAACCCCGCCCCCTCCAAAACCAAAACCAAACCAAAGCTCTAAGTCTCACACCTTACAAAAAGTTAACTCAAAATAGATCATAGACTTAAGTATAAAATGTAAAACTGTAAAACTTTCAGAAAAAAGCATAGGAGAAAATCTTCAGGATAGGGCCAGGCAAAGAGTTCTTAGACTTGACATCAACAGCCTGATCAATCAAATGAAAACTGTTAAATTGGACTTCCTTAAAATTAAAAATTTTGCCCCATGTAAGACTTTGTTAAGAGGTTAAAAAGACAAGCTACACACTGGGAGAAAATATTTTCAAACCACATATCTGACAGAGGACTAGTAGTTAAAACGTAGAATACACCTATCAAAATGGCTAGAATTTTTTTTTTAAGTGACAATACCAAATGTTGGTGAGGATGTGAAGAAACTGGATCACTCATACATTGCTGGCAGGAACATAAAGTGGTACAGTTACTCTGGAAAACAGTATGGCAGTTTCTTTAAAAACTAAATATGCACTTAGCATACAACCCAGCAACTGTGCTCTTGGCATTTATTCCAGAGAAGTAAAATTTATGTTAACACAAATATCTACATACAGGTGTTTGTATCAACTTCATTTGTAATAGCCAAAAACTAGAAACAAAACAGGTATCCTTCAATGGGTGAGGTTAAACAAACTGTGTTACATTCATACCATGGAATACTAAACCATAAAAAGGGGCAAACTCTTGATATACACGTTACACTGAATAAAAAATGGTAATCCCAAGAGATTACATACTGAATGATTCCATTTATACAGCATTCTTGAATTGACAAAATCATAGAAATGGACAATAGATTAGTGGTTGCAAGGGGTTAAGGAGGAATTTGAGTAGCAGAGAGTGGGTGTAGCTACAATAAAAGGGCAACATGAGGAGTCTTTGAGGTGAAGCAAATGTTCTGTATCTTGACTGTGTAAATGTTAAATCCTGGTTGATATTTTACTACAGTTTTGCAAACTATTGGGGAAAACTGGATAAAGGGCACATGGGTCTTCTCTACATAACTTCTTACAACTGCATGTGAGTCTACAATTGTCTCAAAATAAAAAGTTTTATAAAAAGCAACTATATGTTTCCTACCAAAGCCACAATTTAAATATAAAGCCACAATTAGGTTAAAAGTGAAAGGACAGAAAAAGATATACCATTCTAACATTAGTCAAAAGATAGCTATTTTTTTCCACTCTATCTTGGATTAGCTATTTTACTGTAAGAAAAAGTAGATTTCAGAGAAAAGGATATTACCAGGGATAAAGATGGTTATTTCAGAAGATAAATAGGTCATTAATCATTAGAACATAAAAATCTTAAATATGTATGCCCCTAATAATGGAACTTCAAAATAAACAAAGCAAAAATTGATAAAGTTGCAAGGAACAATAAACAAATCCACAATTATGGTTAGAGACTTTAATACCTCTCTTTTAATAACTGATAGAATAAGTATACATAAAATTAGCACAGATATAGCTGACTTGACATATATTATCAATCAACTTGACCTAACTGACATTTGTAGAACAAGCACCAAACAAGAGAAGAAGGGACTTCCCTGGTGGTGCAGTGGTTAAGAATCCACCTGCCAATGCAGGGGACATGGGTTTGAGCCCTGGTCCGGGAAGATCCCACATGCCGCTGAGCAACTAAGCAAGTGTGCAACAACTACTGAGCCTGCGCTCCAGAGCCCGCGAGCCACAACTACTGAGCCCACGTGCCACAACTACTGAAGCCTGTGTGCCTAGAGCACGTGCTCCACAACAAGAGAAGCCACTGCAATGAGAAGCCTGTGCACCGCAATGAAGAGTAGCCCCCGCTCACCACAACTAGAGAAAGCCCATGTGCAGCAACGAAGACCCAACGCAGCCAAAAATAAAAAAAACAAACAAACAAGAGAAGAATACATATTCTTTTCACATGCACATGAAACATTTACCAATATAGATCATATTCTAGACCATAAAACTAATCTTAATAAAAGGATTCGAGTCATAATACAAAATATCAATATGTCCCCGACTGTAATACAACTAATTAGAAACCAATAGAAAAATATTTGGAAAGTTCCCAAATATGTGAAAACTAAATGTCACACTTCTAAACAATCCACGAGTCAAAGAAGAAATCAAAACGAAAATTAGAAAATAGTTTTAATTGAATAAAAATGAAACAACAGCAAATGAGAAACTGAGCTAATGCTAAAGCAGTACTTAGGAAGAAATTTATAGCACTGAATGCCTATATTAAAAAGTAAGAAAAGTCTCGAAACAATGACCTCATCTTTCATCTTAAGGAACCAGAAAAAGAAGAGCAAGTTAAATCCAAACTAGACACAAGAAGCAAATAAAGATCAAAGCAGAAATCAATGAAATAGAAAGTATAGAAACAACAGAGAAAGTCATTGGAATCAAAAGCTGGTTCTTTGAGAGTATATCAATAAAACTGATAAGCTTTTAGCCTGACTGAGAGAGAAGATATAAATTAGCAATATCAGAAATGAGAGAGGTAACATCACTGTGGATTCCACAGATAATAAATGGATAATAAGGAAATTTTATAAACACTGTTATCCCTCTGAATTTGACAACTAAGGTGAAATTCCTTAGAAGACACAAACTACTAAAGCTCACTCCAAAAGAAACAGATAACCTGAACAAACCTGTATCTATTAAAGAGATGGAATTTGTAGTTAAAAATCTTCCCATGAAGAAATATTCAGGATGATAATTTACAGATGAATTAAACCAAATATTAAAAAGGCAATAATGACAATTCAAACAAACTTTTCCAGAACACTGAAGAGGAAAGAATATTCCCCAACTCATACTATGAGGCCAGCATTGCACTGATACCCAAACAAGACAAAGACGTTACAAGAAAACTACAGACCAATATCCTTCATGAATATAGATGTAAAAATTATAAACAAAATATTAGCCAAATGAATGCAACAATATATAAAAAAGATAAACTAAATCATCATGATGAAGTAGATTTCATCCCAGGAATGCAGGGTTGGGTTAACGTTAGATAATCAACCAATATAATTCATCATATTAATAAACTAAAAAAATCATCTCGATAGACATAGAAAAAACATCTGACATAATCCAACATCCATTCCTGATTAAAAACCAAAACAAAATGAAACTATGAATAAAACAGAACTTCAACCTGACACAGAACTGCAAAAAAACCTACAGCTAACATCACACTTAATGGTAAAAGACTAAATTCTGTCCCTCTAAGATCATGAAAAAGACAAAGAGGTCTGCCTACATCACTTCTATTTAACCTCAGACTGGGGACTGTAGCCATTGCAATAAAGCAAGAAAAATAAGTAAAATATATCCAGATTAGAATGGAAAAAGTGTCTTTATTCACAGATGGCATGATTGTCTATATAGAAAAGCCAAAGGAATATACAAGAAACCTATTAGAACTAATAAGTGTGTTTAGGAAAGTTGCAGTATACAAGATCAATATACAAATTTTTATTTTTATATACTAGCAATGAACAATCAGCAGTTGAAATTTAAAATAATACCATTAACAAAGCCATTATATATGAACTACTTATGGACAATTTTGACAAAAGATACAGAAGATCCATATGCTAAAAACTACAAAACATTGCAGAAAATTTTAAAGATTGAAAGGGGTTTACCTTGTTCATGAGTCTGAAGACTCACTAATGATAAGAGGTCTTTTATTTCTAAATTAAGCTGTAAATTCAAGGCCAATCAAAACCTTAGCAGACTTTTTGTTGGAATTGACATACTGACTCTAAAATTCATACAAAGATGCAAAGACTTAGAATAGTCAAAATAATTTGGGAACAGTAGAACAAAGCTGGAAGATTGAAACTACCTGATTTCAAGACTATAATAAAGCTACAGTAATCAAAACAGTGTGATAGACGGATCAATGGAACAGTATAGAGTTCTGAAATAGACTCACACATAGGAAAAACTGATTTGTGACAATAGTGAAAAGGCAATTCAGTGGTGCTTTTTTTTTTTTTCAACAAATGGTGTCAGGATAATTGAATACCCCTGTTAAAAAATGAAATTTAACCCATACCCCTACCCACATACAAAAATTAACTCAAAATGTGTCGTAAACCTAAATATAAAACCTAAAATTTCTGGAGGGAATCTGCAACCTTGCAAAGATTTCCTAGATAAGACACCAAACTCAACCCATAAAAGAACAAATGGGCAAATTGGACTAAATAAAATTTAAATCTTCTACTCCTGAAAAGATACAGCTAGAAGAATGAAAAGCTAAGCTACAGACTGGAAGAAAATATTTGCAAAACGCACATCTGATAAAAGACTTTTATCATGAATATATATCCTAAAACTAAGGGAGCTGTAATACTCCGTGGGGTTTCTGCTATGGTGGCAGTAGGGAGTAGAGCTAGAGGTATAATTATAAACTTGAGATTTTGGAGAAATTTTGAGCTCAGAAATTAGGACAGTTTAGGCTTGTCACCTGGGAGTCTGTGTTCAGAATGCAGGGTGAGGGGTACTTCTATTTTGGAGGAATTAGATAAATGAAACAGGAAAGCAGTTAAGTTGGGTTTGGAGTGGGTGTGGGTAGAACAGTAATGAAATGGGATTGTGGAACAGACCTGGTTTCTCAGTAACTAAGGGAAATGAGAGTACTTGTTCATAGCATGGATTCAAAACTAAAAGAAATAAGCACAATATTAGATCAAAAAAATTGCAGGGGAAACCAAAAGATATGGGCAAATTCTAAAATTCTACTTTATTTTTTAATCATGTAGCACATGTAGATGCCTGTGCACCTATAACCTGAATAACCACTGACAGAGAACCTTATTCAATTTTATAAAACGTGGCTTAGCCCTACAAATAAGTCAAAACTTATTCACATGTGACACTTACTCCTTTCACAAAATGCTGACCACATTTTTCTAGAATATTATTCAATTTTCAATGGTTTTTTCAATTCTTGTTATTAAAATAGAGAAAGAATATCTTTTGGATACTATTCTTCCCTTAACACTTTGTAAATTCTCATTGCCTTAAGGAGGCCTTTAAAAGAAGGGCTTTGCGGGCAGCTGCATTACATGAGAAAATAAAGGGGTGGGAGAGGCTGAGACTGGAATAAGAGCAAAAAACTACTGAACATGTAATCGACAGAGAGAATGTGTTATGACTATTTGAAACCACTATTTCTATGTACAAAAATTCAGGGGGGGGCCCTCCTAGTTTCTACCATGAAATTCCTCCAGGTAGCAATATAGTTTTAAGTGATGGACAGAGAATGAGAGCACAACAGGAATAAGGGTGCTAAACAGAAAGATCAGGGAGGGAACTTCCCTAGTGGTCCAGTGGTTAAGACTCCACGCTTCCAATGCAGTGGGCGTGAGTTTGATCCCTGGTCTGGGAACTAAGATCCCACATGCTGCACGGCACAGCTTAAAAAATAAATAAATAAAAATAAAAATACAGGGGAGAAGTTCTGCTCTTAGACACTTGCTCCAGGAAGAGAAAACTCTTTTCCCCTAAAGAAGAGAAATAGGATAAAAGTGGTTTGACAGCCCTCTCTCTGGGGGATTACTATGCGGAATGCTTTTTACCAATTCAAGCATATTAAAACCAAAATCAATTTGTCTCCCAGACACCTATTTTCATAAATTCTACTATAAAACAATGTTGATAACTTTGTAATGTAACATTACAGCAATACTTAGAATATTATATTAAGTGGATGTACATATATATTTTTCATGCATGTCTTTTCAGTGGCAGTGGTTTTCATCTTCTGGCTTTGTGTGTGTTTGTGTGTGTGTGTGTGTGTGTGTGTGTGTGTGTGTGTGGGGTCATCTCAAGCTGTCACTGGACATTTCCACTTGACTTTTTTTGATACCTCCAACTTAATTTCAACCTTAACCTTTTGATCTCCAACTTAACCTATTTGAACAAAACATCTACTGACTTTCCTTAACTCCCTTTACTTGTGCCTCTCCCTCATCTGCTTAGGTATCTAGTCACTCCATTTTGTTAATCCTTCCTTTGTAATTTCTCTCATTCATTTCTTTTTTCTTTTTTATGGTGATCCTCTATTCAGGGCTTTTCAATCTTGTGTTTATATCACAAATCTTCAAATTGGTCTTTCTTTTCAGAGCATGAGATGGAGTGGAGACTGGATAAAGGCATGATTTTACTGCCTCCAGACATGCCAAGTATGCTCACACAAAGGAAGTTCAGGAAGGGTAAGTTCAGACCAACCTAGGTGAGATACTTTGGGGTGGGGTGGGCAGAGGAGTCACAGAAGAATTGCTGAAATCCTTACTCCTTGGAAACCGGAGCTGGAGTTGGAGATGCTTACTGCCAGGCAGGGTGAGGAGAGCTGAGTGAACTGAGGCAAGGAGGTCAGAGGTACAAATCAGGGATTGAGGTTGTAATTCCTGGTCCTTGGTACATGTAAGGTCAGAGTAGGGTCAACCCTTCTTGATACTCTGCCCTTAATGTTTGTTTCACTTATTTATGCTTCCACTAGAAGTACTATAAGTTTGTTGAGGACAGATACTTTTCTTATAACTTATGTGAGGAACACAATATTTTATGGGACTAGTATTGCTGCTATTACAGATATTATTTGAATATTCTTTATTTAAGAGTAAAATCTTTCAGCTCCTCTTTGAGGCCCTTAATTTCCATCCAGATTCTCTTTGGAGCTGTTTATTTAGTCATTAATGGTTCCTTGAATGAAATCACTTACCTTAGAGTTCATAGGATTTCCTCTTCAGGAAAGAAGATACCAAAAGATACCATCTTCAGGAAAAAGATGTGTCCTAAATATGAAGAATTCAACAATGTTGCCATGAAATACTACAGATTTTCTTTTTCAAGTTTGTGTTTGAAAGCATAATGGGTGACTTATTTTTCTTAGCATTTAAAAAAGAAAAAATCTGGACTCATTTGGCCATGAAACAAACATCTTTGTGTCTCAAGATCATCTCTTAATTTCTCATTTTAATTTCCCTCACAATCTTGTGAGTTGCTATAATATTTTATGGTATTTTAGTTGATATAAAATATTATTATGGCCTCCTTACCAATACCAGTTTGAACTTTAATATTGACCATTCTTAGCAGTTCTTTTCTATTTCCAAAACAAAAAGCATTTTTGAAAGAAAAATTCAAATAAAAATTTCATTTTTGTTTCAAGTAATCTAGTTTTGCTACAAATAAGTGGCTCTGAAGACCCTCCTAATAAGTTTCTCAGTTACTTGCTTAGCTGTTAGTCTGCTGAGGCTGGATGTACATATGTTCCAAAAGCCAGTTTACGCCTGAAGTTCACTCTGTAGTCGATTACTCTTCGGCCCATGTATCATAAGAATTTAGACATTAAACCTCAAGGTAGGGGATAATATTATATAGAAACATAGCCAAATGAGCTTTGTTTCAAATCCGAGACAGAAATCCATCAAACCATCTATTCATCAATATTTTCTTAATACCACATTATAGCTATTAGATCAAATCAAATGTGGAATAACAAGATAAAAAAATTTTAACCCTAATTTGTTTTCGGTCCTTGAACTCTTGACTACCCACTGACTGCTTCTTCACTGTTAATTTTAAATTATATGAAACACTAAGCATTGAATGAGCATTCAGGAAATGTGGTTGTGAGGCCCTGCACTACAGATAATTTTCTGGATGATCTTGGGTGAGTCATTTAATCTCTCCAGTTCTTTTTTTTTATTTCATTTTTTTATACAGCAGGTTCTTATTCGTCATCAATTTTATACACATCAGTGTATACATGTCAATCCCAATTGCACAATTCATCACCCCCCCCACCCCCCTGTCTCTCCAGTTCTTCATCTCTTCACCTAAAAATGAGGAACTTGGAGTGTTAGATTATTTCTAAGCTTCCTTTGACTCAAAAAGCCTATGAGTCTATTCTTCAAGAAATTTTAATTAATTAGAGCTGACCTCTTGAAATTAACATCATTAATTGAAGGAACCTAACTGAATTTCATTTCTTTCTATGACAAAATTGGACACAGTGATACTAAGTACCATCAAGAGGGCAGTGGGGAGTTACACTTACCTCTAATATTTTCTACTGATTCAAGTGGGAATGCCAAGGTATTCTTGCTTCCAGTCTGATTCAACCTTAATAAAACACAGGACTCTTTTTTAGTAAAAGAATTGATTCTTGGGTTAAATCAACGTGTGGATTAGTGGATCATTGTCAGAGACTGACTTCTTAGTGCTCTATTCTTGGCCTGTTGCCCTTTTAAACATTTTTGTTAGTGATCTGAAGGAAACATTTTCCAAATCAAACTTGGGAGAAATATCTAATATATTAAGGCAACAGAGTCAGATTTCAGAAGAATCTCAATGAGACTTTAAAAAATAGGCCAAAAGCACGAAGATAGACATTCACAAGGGACAAAGGTTAAGTCCGATACTTGGTTCCAAAAACATCAGCTATCCAAATAGAGAAAGGAGAAGAACTAGTCTGACAGTATTTGCATCTTCCCCTCTCCTTTCCTTTCCCCCCACCTCGCATTCTAGCTCAACGAAGCCCCACGCGGAGCTGGAGCTGACGGCACTGCACAAAGTCTTAAAACGTGAGTACATGCTTGACCTGCATCAGCAATAGTGTTCAGATCAAAGAGAGAAAGTGCACCCCCTATATCCTCTACAAATCAAGCCTCACCTGCAGATACGGATCAAGTTTGGGGCAACCTACTTAAGGCCATGATGAATCATTCTTGATACACGCCGAGTTGGCTATTGTGCATAAGTAATTTGAAGCCAAGTCATATATAGAGTGCTTGAAGGTCTAGGGAGTCTGGTTTGGAGAGGCGTAAACGCAGGAAGGACGAGCACCTTTTAGCAGAAAGCAGGGTGAGGGAAAACTGCCACCGACTGCAGTTGGCTGGCTGCTCGCCTAATGAGGAAGTGCGAAGGCGTGGCCCCCCCAGCGTGCCGGGTTGGCCTAGAACGCCGGAAGGGGCGGGGCGGACCCGAGCGCCGTCGGAAGTGGCCTGCGGGACGCCTTGCTTGCGGTCAGGCCTACGCGCGTTCCGTGGGCCCAGCGCGATGGTGACGTTCCGTGACGCGTCAGTGGTTGCCGGCGCACGGTGTGGGCGTTCGGAGTCGGCGGCTCCTCTCTTCGAAGCACCTCTGCTCGGGAGCGGGCGGCTGCGACTGCACCTTGGGCAGCCGTCCGGGCCGAGAACCATGAGCCCCGGGGGCGCAGGCTGCTCCGCCGGGCTGCTGCTGACAGTCGGCTGGCTGCTCCTGGCGGGCCTCCAGTCAACGTACGGGATCAACATCACCGCGGTCCAGGATCCCAGCTTGGCCAACGAGGGCGAGGGCGAGGACGAGGGCGAGAACGAGGGCGAGGAGGAGGCTGAAAACGACAGCGAGGCCGAGAACGAGCCCCAGGCTGAGGCCGAGGAGGATGGTGAGTGTGGGAGTCTCCGTGGCGGGGACCCGCAGGCACCCCTTGAGGGTCAAGCCTTCCCTGCTCCTTGAGGACGATGAGAACTATCCAAGTTAACATCTGTAGAGCTCGCTCTCGAAACCAACCCCAAATTTATACATTATCGCACACCTCATGGCCTTAAAAAAAAGCTGTGCTAATTCTCCAAGACCAGAGCAAGATAAACGAGCACATGTATAGAAATTGCTACAGAAATACTGCTAAATATTGCTCTGAACAAGGGAATAGATGCTTATTTTTTTAAGCATCAGAGAGTAGCTTCCCACCACGGGGACCGATTTTCATTTCCCTTGCAGTTATGTGTTTTCCTTTCCATTGCAGTTTTTTTTTTTTTTTTTTTTCTTGAAGTTCCAAATTGCCTGAGGTCTTCCTCCTTTTCACATGTGCACTTTGGGTTAGAACTCAAGGGAGTTCCGAATTCCCCTCACGGTGACACGTCTAGATAGACCAAGATGCTGACAGAATTCCCCGGAAGCCCCGTGTCAGCTTCATGCACCCTCCACCCTTGAGCCCCTCTGCAGTGTGATAGTGTTTTATTTGTAAGTTCAACTTTGAGTCACAAAGGAACGGTGGCAGTAGAAAACACCAATAAAGGGATCCAACTAGAGGCTTTGTTAGATAATATAATAATACATGTTAACCAACGAAGACTGAGCCTGTGTTTGATACATAAATTTGCCTTATTCTCCTGGCTCACTAAGCAATAAAACTTGACAAGCTGTGGTACATGTTACATTGATTAGTAACTCACGTGCTTGTAGGTAAAAGGTCAGTTGCAGGTTTGCAGCCATCTAAAGGAGAATACTTCCCTTCCCTCCATAAATGACCCAGCTTGAGATTCTTTTAAATATCCTTGGCAGTCTTATGTCTCCTATACGTACAAAGTAGGTGCTGTATTTATCAGCCATTCTTTTATTTCCTGATGACGGATAGTGACCCTCAGCGACATAAAGAAATTGACTATCTGATGTTAATGGTGGAATTGAGGTTTGTACTGCCTTGATAACATTACATTTCAGAGAGCTTGGAGAAGTCCTTGACTTTGGAAATACGAAAAAGAGGACTAGGGTAGAAAAGAACATGTTCTAAAGCATAGTAGCTATTGCTTCTCTCTAGTTTTAAAAGTAATTAACAATTCAAACTGGTCAAGGGATAGTTCTAGCTGTAAATGCTAGAGTTTAGGCTAAACCCAGGTGATGGAGTTATAATGCCTTAGATTCAAATTTGTGTTTCATAATGTACCAGCAGAAGGTATCCAAGCATTTCAAGCAAAAATGTCAATTCAGAATTGATCAGTCATAGTCCAAATTATTTCACAAAGTCAATATTGATTTACTTATATATACATCAATTGTATATTTGCTTGCTGTATATTCAAGGCACTGTATTTGGTGCTTATAAGTATAGAAGTGTTTATGAAAAATTACAATAATCAAAATAGGAAAAAATCTTAGAATTATATGAAATTAATAAGTACAAAATGAATGAAGTGTGAATGAGGTTATGCTATCTTAAGCGTGCTTGTAGGGCTAAACCAGTTACAGAATGCTTGCATGCACGTTATCATGTTTAATTCTTATAATAATCAGATAAGTTCTCCTTTCCAAATTTTGCAGAGGGGTTAAATAGGCCTGACACAGTTGAAGGAATTTGCCCAAACTCAGAATAGCTAATTAGTGGTAGAGTAGCAATTTGGACTCCAGTTTTGATGCATATTCCCATGTAATATTGTTGCCTCAGGACATAATGCCTTTTAAAAATGACCTTCTAGCAACTCATTTAATATTTATTTTTATTGAGCTTCTAGTCCTAATCTGAGTTATGAAGAATTGATTATATACTACAGCTAGTGGAATTCATGTCAAATTTCAGAACAATTAGAAAAAGAGAAGCATGAGATTTAAAACCAACAATATTTAGCTACTCGAATACTTATATATTCCTAGATTATCCTGCTAAATAAAGTGTCAAAATAAATTCTTAGGAATAATTTACCATCTTAACCTGAGAATGAGTAGAACCAATCTATAACATAATTTTAATGAACACTTTGCATAACTACTTCTTTTTGGGTAGAAATAACTCACTCAAATTTTTTTGGAAAACAGAGAATAGAAAAAATTGGGCCCTATAATTGGCAGGCTTTTTTGTGTTTTTCTGACCTCCTATATAACTTTAACTCACCATGTATTACACTGATGAAAAACAGTATTTTTAAATTATGTACAAGGTTTAAATATAAATCTTTGTAAGTTATTTCCTAATTTAATTCTTCAAAGGTTTAGTTTTCTTTTGATTTAAACAGTAATAGAAGATGTACTAGGAATGACATTGCCTTTCTGATTTAATAAAACTTTAAAAATGTCTGCTTTCCATATGATAAGTGCTTGTATCCTCCATCCCCAAGTAAGAGTTCTTCACTTAGAAAAGTTTTCCTATGATTAAATAATGTATTTTTGCATTTATGTTTAGTTTCAAATAGGACAGTAGTCAAAGAAGTAGAATTTGGGATGTGCACCGTTACATGCGGTAAGTAGCATAGAGCAGATAAATAACATTGTATTGAGGCGGGGGGGGGGGTAAAAACAATGTGTACTCTCATTCATCTCTCACTGATTTCTATTTCTAATATCTATGATTTACACACAAAACTCAAACTGGTTGCTATACAAGGTAGGATATTTTCAGTTCATAACCTCTAAGTCTTACTTTAAGCCAACTCCCTATATGTATATTTTTGGGGGGGAGGGGCACATAAACTGCTTTCACCAAAGTAAAACTTTATCTCACAGATGTTCAGAAGATGAAAGATCTTCTGATGCATCTCACAGATGTCTTCCACATACTGTGCTGGCAAATCTATCAAGAAATTTACTTTATTTGTAATAATCTATTTTAAATGATACATTTTCCCAATTTATATGTCATGTCTTAGAGAAAAGAGGTATTGGCTTTGTGGGGAAAATAATATTCAAAGACTATGACTTATTTTGATCATTCCTTGAATAGAAATTGGACATAAAAATCTCTTACATGGGGGTGGGATTAAGACTACTCATGCTATAATAGACCAGTGTTTCTCAAACTTAAGTGTTCACCCTAGGTGCCTGAAGGGCTTGTTAAAACATGGATTGCTAGGCCTACTTCAAAATTTCTAACTCACTAGGCCTTTGAAGGGGTCTAAGAATTTGTATTTCTAAACAAGTTCAAAAATGATGCTGTTTTTTAAAAGACCATCTTTTGAGAACCACTATAGACTAGTGTGCTAAGAAGACAGTAGATAATTCACAATGAAATTAAGTTTATTCTAAATAGAACCTGCCTTGGAAAAAAGACAGTGACAGGAGGGAAGGACAAAAAGCAGAGGATAAGAAGACAGAAAGTCCATGCAGATATGGATCAGAACAATATGTACGTTTTTTATTTTTTGGTCAAAAATTGTGCCTGAATTGTTTTTGAGATAGCATTTTTTAAATGATGTTAAAATAGATCTAACATAAAATTTACTACTTTAACAATTTTTTAAATGTACAATTTAGTGAAATTAAGCACATTCACATTGTCATGCAATCATTACCACGATCCACCCCAGAACTTTTTCATCATCCCAAACTGAAACCTCCGCACCAATTCAACAGTAATTCCCCACTCGCCCCAGCCCCTTTCAGCCATTATTGTACTTTCTGTCTCTTGAGATAGTTTGAAACCTGTTTTTTACTTTAACTTCTTAGTGTGTCAGAGTCAGAAAATTAGAGGAATTCTGTGTAATAAACCTGTGTTTATTCATTTGCAAATTACATCTTCTGGCTGCTTACTTGAGAAATTTTCACAGGTAGAGAATTATTTTTATGACATTTCTAGTAATTGATACTGTCCTACTCTATTATTTAAAGATGTGCTTCAGGGACTTCCCTGGTGGCGCAGTGGTTAAGAATCCGCCTGCCAATGCAGGGGACACGAGTTCGAGCCCTGGTCCGGGAGGATCCCACGTGCCACGGAGCAACGGCCCGTGCACCACAACTGCTGAGCCTGCACTCTGGAGCCCGTGAGCCACAACTGCTGAGCCCACGTGCCACAATTACTGAAGCCCGCGTGCCTGGAGCCCATGCTCCGCAATGGGAGAGGCCACTGCAGTGAGAGGCCCCTGTGCCACGGTGAGGAGTGGCCCTCGCTCGCCACAACTAGAGAGGGCCCGCGCGCAGCAACAAAGACCCAAAGCAGCCAAAAATAAAATAAATAAATAAATTTTTTAAAAAAGATGTGCTTCAGAAATTATATATTATATTTGTTTATTCAGCAATTTTTTTTGTTTTCTGTTTTTTTATTTTTGCCTACTATGTTTCAGGTATTGTTATAGGTGCTAGGAATAAAGCAGTGAACAAAGAAGTGGAAACTCTCTGCCTTCAAAGAACATATTTTTTGGTAGGGGCAAAGAGATTAAAAGTGCCTTCGTTTTTTTTTTGTTTTTTTTTAAAAAATTAATTAATTAATGGCTGTGTTGGGTCTTCGTTTCTGTGCGAGGGCTTTCCCTAGTTGCGGCAAGTGGGGGCCACTCTTCATTGTGGTGCGCGGGCCTCTCTTGTTGTGGAGCACAGGCTCCAGACGCGCAGGCTCAGTAATTGTGGCTCACGGGCCTAGTCGTTCCGTGGCATGTGGGATCCTCCCAGACCAGGGCCTGAACCCGTGTCCCCTGCATTGGCAGGCAGATTCTCAACCACTGCACCACCAGGGAAGCCCCAGTGCCTTCGGTTTTTTAAGTAAAAATAAAAGGCACATTTTTCATTTTCACCAAGAACTTTATCGAACAACGTATTCACCCTTTTGCTCCAATACCTTCTGCCATTTTTCAGGCAACTTCATAATTCCATCTTCCCCAAACTTTTTATCTTTTTGAGCAAAGAACTGTTCCAGGTGCCTTTTACAGTGTTCCAGGGAATTGAAATTTTTTCCATTAAGAGAATTTTGTAAAGACCGAAATAAATGGAAATCTGTAGGTGCAACGTCTGGTGAATATGATGGATGAATCAGAACTTCCCAGCCAAATTGTAACAGTTTTTGCCTGGTCATCAAAGAAGCACGCAGTCTTGTGTTATCCTGCTGGAAGATTATGCATTTTCTGTTGACTCATTCTGGACACTTCGTCGAGTGCCACTTTCGGTTGTTCTAATTGGGAGCAGTACTTGTTGGAATTAATCGTTTGGTTTTCCCAAAGGAGCTCATAATAGAGGGCTCCCTTCCAACCCCACCGTATACACAACATCACCTTCTTTGGATGAAGACCAGCCTTTGGTGTGGTTGGTGGTGGTTCATTTTGCTTGCCCCACAGCCTCTTCCGTTCCACATGGTTGCAATGTCCACTTTTCACTGCCTGTCACAATTTGTTTTAAAAATGGAACGTTTTCTTTAAACAAATGTTTTCATTACTTTTCAGTAGAGAATCGCATGCAGAAATATGGTCAAGAAGGTTTTTTTTGCTTAACTTACCTGGAACCCAAACATCAAAGCGATTCACATAACCAAGCTGGTGCCAATGATTTTCAGTGCTTGATTTGGATATTTTTGAGTATGTCAGCTATCTCCTGCATGGTATAACACTAATTCTTCTCAATTACTGTTTCGATTTGATTGCTGTCAACTTCAACTGGTCTACCTGACCGTGGAGCATCGTCCAGTGAGAAATCTCCGGCACGAAACTTCACAAACCACTTTTGACATGTTCAGTCGGTCACAGTACCTTCTCCATACACTGCACAAATCTTTTTGTGCGTTTCAGTTGCAGTTTTACCTTTCTTGAAATAATAAAGCATAATATGCCAAAAATGTTGCTTTTTTTCTTCCATCTTCAATGTTAAAATGGCTACACAAAAATTCACCAATTTTGATGTCTTTTTTTAAATGCACACTGATATGACAGCTGTCACATACTATCTAACAAAATTGTTTCGAATGAAGTTAAAGACAACTAAGTGCTACTAGAGCCATCTTATGGAAAAGATCAAATGACCCTTTTGGCCCACCCAATAATATGTAAAACATGTAATATGTCAGATGGTGATAAGTTCTAAAAAGAAAATAAACCATAAAAGGCAATATTTCATATCTATAATTTTAAGTATTAAGATATCTTTTCAATTTATAACAACTATTTAAAGGAAAAAATGCTTTCGTGAAAATCCTGTTGAACCCCCAAAACAATATTTTAGTAGTCAAAAAGTTTTCTTTTCTTGGAATACACAGGCAGATTTTTAAGTATGGACTTACAGAAAATCTCACATCTACACACATCATTGCGATAAACTGTATCTGGCTAAATAAATAAATGCATAAAATACCTGCTTGGAAAATATGCATTTCAGAATAAGGCTATGCCTCTATAGAAAAGTACCATTCATAAATTCAAGGGGAGCCATTCTGCACCCATTCTTAAGCATCTCTTTTAATCAAAAGAGACCTTTCCCCCTCCAACCTTCCTTCTCTTTATCTTATATGGAGTACTCTCCTTTGTGTCTCAAAGTTTGGTCCACAGACTCGCTACATCAGCATCGACTGAGAGCTTGTTAGAAATGCAGAACCTCAGGACCTACTGCAGACCTACTTACTGAATCAGGATTCACATGTTAGTATGTCTCCAGGTGTTTTGCAAGCACTCTGAAGTTTGAGAACCGCTGTTATAAGCCATCTCTAGACTTCAACTTTCCCTTGCCTTATGAATGGGTTTTATGATTAACATCTTGCAGGGACTGAAAGAGGGAATCTGGTAGAAAGGATATCAAGATGGACTCTTCCTTAGCCTGTGACAACACAGTCTTATCACAGGTTATTTATCACAGGACATGTTCAGCACGTCACTGAACCAGCTTTTATCATTTCCCTCAATTCTGGTGATGGTAGGGCAAACTCAGTGGAGATCTGAGATCAGTCAGTAAAGACGTGATTTCTTGCTATGAAATGTGTGGCAATTCTAATGAGAGTATCTTTTTGGAAATGGAGATTTGGTCATTAGTAGTCTGTCCTGATGTATTTAATACAGGGATTTTTACCAATTTCGATATTAAAAAGCATCATTTATGTTAAAATGTAATTTTTTAATTTCCTCTGCAAGCTCACCCCACCCCACCCCCCAAAAAAAAGTTCCATGGTTAAATAAATTTAGAAGATCCAGTGTACTACTGTATTTCATCAAATCTAAGACTTTCTTGGCTGTGATAATCACATTTTATGCATCTCTAAAAAAGGAAAAATGCTGCCATTCTTGACACGCTGTCAATTCTAAGATGCATTCTGATTTCAAAGATGTTAAAATGTAAAAATTTTACGTCTTAGATCAATGAAAGTTTCCACATAAAAGCACATTAATTTACTAGCATATTAAAAGTTCCCCTAAATTTCTGAGGAAAGAGGTTCCTTTCATTTTAATGTAATGTATAATTTCCAAATGTATATAACCATGGAATCCTTTTTCTTATGGTAACAACCAGAGGAACTAGTGTTTCATGTAACTCGCTTTGGAAAATGCTGTTTTATGAAATAATTCAAAATGAGGGACCTAAAAATATCTAAATGTTATTACCCTGAATTTAGGAATTTAATTTCTGAAATTAGGAGAAAAGTCTCAAAAAGACCTAGGTAGAAAAGTAATGGAACTCTGGAATTATTATTATTATTATTTTTTTAACATTTGCTGATTTCTTTTACCAAAGGTGTTGGTATAAGAGAAGTTATATTAACAAATGGATGCCCTGGCAGTGAATCCAAATGTATCGTACGGGTGGAAGAATGTCGTGGACCAGTCGATTGTGGCTGTGAGTTGGCCTATGTATTGGAGGGAGACTGAGGGGGAAGCATTTACTCTGGGGAAATATCCTTAACCTCAGGTTGCCGTGAGTGGAAGGAGGTGATCAAGTGATATACTGAAAGGAATTCATAAGAAAACTTAAGCTTCCGCTTCTCTAGACAGTTACAACTCTTTCTACTTTTGCTTCACATTTTTTCAGTGATGTGTAAATTTAACATATTCTCTCTAGTACACTGGAACCATATTGCACTCAGGGTCTGTGGTTGAGGCTGTCCTCCAGTGAAACGCTTTTGACACTTTGGTCATGACAGCTTATCAGTAGATTGGTAAACCCTACATTGGGAACCTTGAGAGCCACTCTATACCACCTTTCACTAGTCTGAGATTCCATTATCTTTAAACATGGAAGGGACGGAGTGTATGGGGCGGGAGGGGGATTCTGACCCTAAGCAGTAAATTGGAAGCCACTAGTAGATCTCAAAGTTTAATAGATCACTAAGTAGTTTGCCCTTGCTATCTCTTCTCCACGATTTATTCTGCTGAAGGAACAGACAGGTATGGTGTTTTCTACCTGCCTCTTTTGGCGACTTAACCTTTGATGCCTCTCTGCTCCTCTACAGTCAAACTTTCAGTAATACGTTTGCTAACTTCCAGCATGCAATTGGTTTTAAAGTTGGAAGTGACCTTTAAAAGTAGTATTGTGTATAAAGCAGTTTACAGTGCCCATTGGTATATATGTATTTAATTTTTCTTTTTTTCAGGGGGTAAACCAATTTCAGAAAGTCTTGAAAGTGTTAGGCTAGCATGTGTTCATACATCTCCTGCAAACCGTTTCAAATATATTTGGAGACTTCTAAGGCCAGACCAAGTGAGTAATGAATGTATGTAATTTGGTGCTTTCTAGTGAGTGATAAAATTTGTTTCCCAGTGCTTGATGACTCTCAGAAAACTTTCTCTTTAAAAGCAGTTTGCAAAAATGAAGTTAAAATCATACAACTTTATTATTATTGGGATTTAAATTTTTTCATTGCTTAGTGAGGCTAAGACTTTACATATGTCTTAGGGCCAGCTACTATCAGAACTTAAAAACACCTATTTTATATAAAGTGTTCTATTTTGGAAGCAAGAGTTTCATTTGTATATATAGTACAGACAGTACTGATAACAGTAGCTAACATTAATAGAGGGCTTATTCAGTGCCAGACATACACAAAGTGCTAGAGTTTCTTTTACTCACATAACAATCTATGAGGTAATTCCCATCATTATACCCATTTTACAGATAAGTACAGTTGTTGCTCAGTATGCTCAGGGGATTCATTCCAGGACCCCTTCAGATACCAAAACTGGGATGCCCAAGTTCCTTATATAAAATGGAGTAGTATTTGCATATAACATAAATACATCCTCCCATATACTTTAAATCATCTCTAGATTATTTATAATACAATGTAAATGCTATATAAATAGTTGTAAATAAAATGTAAATGCCGAGTAAATACTACTGTGCAACCAATTCAAGTTTTGCTTTTTGGAACTTTCTGGAATTTTTTTTCTGAATATTTTTAATCTATGGTTGGTTGAGTCCACTGACATGGAACCCAAGGATATGGAGGACCAGCTGCAGCTGAGATGCAGAGAGTAACTTGCCCTGCTTCACACAGGCAGGAAGTTGGTACTTGTTATCTGGATTATCTGACTTTAAAATACATGTGCATAATTAATTACTATCCTAGACTGAGAGAAAGTGGCTCTTATTTTGTTACAAGAAATAAATTGTTTCCTGATCTTAAGTTTTCATGAAGAATGTTGTTACCTTTTTTTGCCTTTTAAAATAGCAGGCCATTATACTTGCAAATGATTCAGCAATCCTGGAGGTTCACAGGGATACTCACCCCAAGGCTTTTGAGTGTGAAACCTTGGATAATAATGAAATAGTAGCATCTATTAAATTCACAATCTATACAACAACTGGTAAGTACCCAACAATGTTTTGGTTTGCTTATATCTCAAACTTCAAAGCACATCAGAATCCCCTGGAGGTCTCATTGAAACACAGATCACTAGCCCAACCCCCATAATTTCTGATTCTGTAGATCTTTAGTGGAGCTGGCACAAGAATTTCCATTTCTAACAAGTTCCTAGGTGCTATTGGTCCAGAGATCACATTTTGGAACCACTAGTTTTATACCATTTAGACTTTTCTGCAAGGTAATACTTAATTCTTATTTTTCTCCACAAAGTAGAGTCAGATGTACCTCACTTTGGGAAACTGGTGTATTCCTGAAGTATATCCAAAGAACAGTCCTTTAACTTGAATTATATTCTTACTTTTACTTCTATCACAGAGGTGAAAATGGATACATAGAATTCTAAGGGATGCTTAACAAAAGTTTTGATACAGTAAAATAAATAAAATTAAGAAATCTTATGTCAAAGCATATCTTTTTAAAAATTATTCATTCGAAGACATTTTTTTCTGAAACAATAATACAGTCCTCAGTATATGTCACAAAAGGCAAATCTTGACCCGAACATAATTTTACATGTTAGAAACTATGCTTCCCTTGCAAAAAGGATCCATGTGCATGTCTTTTCAATTTAAACTATGATGTCTTCTATAGCCAAATAATTATTTCCTTTTGTTGAGTTGCTCTTAACCATTTTTATTGTTGTCATCTGTGTTTTTGGGTGTGTGAAGGGTTTGGTCACAAGTTCTTTTGAGAAGCCAATCAAGGCTCGGGAGGCTTTTCCCGGAAAAATACCCACATATACTAACATGCCAAAAGTTACCCATAATTTTAAGAGAGTTCATGGATTTCTTGAAGCTATTTCTCAATCCCAAGTAAAGAACTTAAGCTGCAGTCTAGAGAAGCATAACACCCTTTACTGAACTGGAAACAAGCTAAGGTGTTTTGGGGGTGATTTTTAAAAATAAACTGTAACTTTCTTTGATGTGTTGTTCAGTGTCCTTAAAAAACCATCTTTATGGTGAAAGCTAATAACCTTACTCCTATGTTGGGATAACAGGTGTTATTAAAAGGATAATTTCAATAAAGTGCTATAAAAGGCCAAAAAGGACCAAACATCATCAACTAAATAGTATCTCAGTGAGTCATAGTTCAGGATATTAAAGGGTTCAAAGGCCAGTCTCAGTTACTGTCCCCACAGCTTGGTCCCTGTTAGGACGGCTTAGTGGTGCTTAGCTCTTCCTGTGTTAGAAGGCAACATGTGTAAGCTAAGGGCTGGAGCACAGACCCCAGTGTCAGCAAGTGAGACAAAGTTGATTTTTCTCTCCTGTAGCTGTCCAAGGCTGGTGGGGTAGCTCTGCCATCTCAGCACATGCACTGGTTAAAAGACAAAATGTTTTCAGAAAACTTTGGTATTTATTAGTTTCTTTTAAAAAGGACAATTGGGTATACCGCTGTGACAGACCCTCTTGGCTCTTTAGACATCAAACAAATATTTTGGCTATAAATGTCCACACAATATGGTACTGGCTTGAAACAAATGCATGATTGAAATATTTTCAGGGTAAATATGGTTTAATTAATGAAAATGTCCCATCCATTCTCTCATATAACAGGTTTTTCACTTCCACAATAGTTGTCTTTCATAGTTAGGCATGGTTTTGATTGAATTATGTCCCCCTGAAAAGATACTTTCAAGTCCAAACTCCTAGAACTTCAGGAATGTGACTGTGTCTGGAAATAGGGTAGTTGCAGATGTAATTAATTCAGTTAAGACAAGATCATACACACTAGAGGAGAGTGGGCTTTTAATCCAATATGACTAGTGTCCTTATAAGAAGGAGGAAATTTAGACACAGAGACACAGAGAGAGAGGAGAATGTATGTGAAGACTCAAAGACACGCGGGGAGAAGACAGCCATGTGAAGACACACAGAGATTGGAGTTATGCTGTCACAAGCCAAGGAACATCTGGGGCTACCAGAAGCTGGAAGAGGAAAGGAAGGACCCTTCCCCAGAGCCATTGGAGAGAGCATGGCCTTACCATCACCTTATGTTCAGACGTTTATCTTCCAAAACTGTGAGACAATATATTTCTGTTTTTTTTTTTAATTAATTAATTTATTTATTTATTTTTGGCTGTTAGGTCTTCGTTTCTGTGCGAGGGCTTTCTCTAGTTGCGGCAAGCGGGGGCCATTCATCGCGGTGCGCGGGCCTCTCACTATCGCGGCCTCTCTTGTTGCGGAGCACAGGCTCCAGACGCGCAGGCTCAGTAGTTGTGGCTCACGGGCTTAGTTGCTCCGTGGCATGTGGGATCTTCCCAGACCAGGACTTGAACCCGTGTCCCCTGCATTAGCAGGCAGATTCTCAACCACTGCGGCACCAGGGAAGCCCTGTTGTTTTTAAGCCACCTAGTTAGTGGTACTTTGTTATGGTGGCCCTAAGAAACTAATATAAACATAAACTTAGTTTTTCTAAAAAGTGAGAGCATCGAAATTCAGCCTGTTTTTCATCAGAAAATCTCAATAGAAATGCAGACTATTTTTTTATTAGATGCAAAAGTAATCGAAGGGACCCTTGCAAGAAGACTACCATTGAAATGAAGCAAAATCTTTATACCTCTCATTCTCCACCTTCTCTTGGCTAGTATTGCAGGGTAGTAGATAAATGGAAAGAAATTTTGCATTTCTTCTCAAGTTTTAATCCTAAAAGGTTTTTTAAAATTTGAGCTTAAAAACTCCCACTGCTTCTATAAATCTAAAATTACCAAAAATAAAAAGATTTTTAAAATTCAACAATGTTGGAATATAAATATGATATAAATTGTCTATCATACTTGGAACTATTTAGCGAGATTACTAAATTCAGTTTATAGCTCTAGAATTACCAAGGAAAATGGAAAATTATACTCCATGGTGTTTAAAGAATAGGAAGAAAATCCAGATGAATAAGCAGTTGAGATTGCCCATATATGAGACTAATTCTGTTAGAGTGGTACTTACCAAAATATTAAATACATAAAACATAGCTTGCACAAATCATTATATCTCCCTGGATGTTGGTTTACTTATCTGTATAAAAGTTGTATAAGATGATCTTTCTGGCCCTTCCCCACATGAATCTTTTATGAGTCTATGATTTAGGGACCAGGAAGAGCCAAAAGAAAGCAACATAATTCACAGAGTAAGTAATGCTTGATATAAATTGAATTTTTATCAGTTTACAATGTAGCAGTGTTATAATGCATATGGTAGACTGGTCATGTCTCCGTAATCGCATTATTTTCAGGAAGAACAGAAAGATACGGGAGAGAATGCTGATTTAAAAGTGGTGTTTGGCTATTCGTATGAAGAAGAATGAGCTTCAATTCCTACTTTACAATGTATACAAAAATTAGATGTATTATAGTCCTAAATGTAAAAGCTAAAACCATCAAGCTTAAAAAAGGAAACATAAGAGAGTATCTGTATGATTCAGGAGTAGGCAAGTGTTTCTTTTTAGACATGACCAAAAACAATCACCATAAAGGAAAGATTGCTAAATTAGGCTTCATCAGAATTAAAATCTTCATCTTCAAAAAATGGTGTTGAGAAAACTGGACAGCCACATGCAAAAGAATGAAAGAAGGTCACTATCTTACATCATACACAGAAATTAACTCAAAATGGATTAAAGACTTGAATGTAAGACCTAAAACCATAAAATTCCTAGAAAAAACATAGGCAGTAACCTTATTGATATAGGTCTTAGTGATATTTTTGTAGATCTGACTCCAAAGACAAGGGAAACAAAAGCAAAAATAAACAAATGGGACTACATCAAACTAAAAAGCTTCTGCACAGCAAAGGAAACCATCATCAAAACGAAAAGACAACTTATGGAATGGGAGAAGACATTTGTAAATGATATCTCTGATGAGGGGTTCATAGCCAAAATATATAAAGAACTCACACTAATCAACATCAGCAACAACAAAAAACAAACAACCTGATTAAAAATTGGGCAGAAGATCTGAATAGACATTTTTTCCAAAGAAGACATACAGATGGGCAACAGGCACATAAAAATATGCTTGACATCACTAATCAGGGAAATGCAAATCAAAACCACAAAGAGATATTACCTTACACCTGTTAGAATGGCTATTATCAAAAAGGACAAGAAATAACAAATGTTGGAGAGGATGTGGAGAAAAGGAAGCCCTTGTGCACTGCTGGTGCAGCTACTATGGAAATCAGTATGGAGATTCCTCAAAAAATTAAGAATAGAACTACCATAAGACACAGCTATTTCACTTCTGGGTATTTATCCAAAGAACATAAAAACACTAATTCAAAAAGATAGATGCACCTCTGTGTTCACTGCAGCATTATTTACAATAGCCAAGATATAGAAACCACCTAAGTGTCCACTGATGGACGAATGAATAAAGATGTGGTATATATACATACAATAGAACACTATTCAGCCATAAAAAAAAAGAATGAAATCCTGCCATTTGCAACAGTGTGGATGGACCTTGAAGGTATTAATCCTAAGTGAAGTAAGATAGAAAAAGACAAATACAAAGATTTCACTCATATGTGGAATCTAAAAAAACAAAATAAAACAAAAACACACTCATAGATACAGAGAGCAGATTACTGGTTGCCAGAGGGGGAGTTCAGGGGTGGGTGAAATGGATGAAGGGGGGAGTGCAGCTGTATGGTGATGGGTGGTAACTAGACGTGGTGGGGATCACTTTGTAGTGGATACAGATGTCAAATTATAATGCTGTACACCTGACACTTAATGTTAAAAAGTTTAAAACTTCAGCTCTTTAAAAGGAATCATTAGAAAAATGAATAGGCAAGCCAAAATCTGGGAGAAAAAAATTTATAAAACATATACAGCAAGTACAGTCAGTTTGGGAAAAGATCTTGCAGTTTCTTGGAAAACTAAGCATACCTCTACCCTATGACCCAGCAGTTCCACTCATAAGTATTTACCCAAGAGAAATGGAAATGTATGTTCACAAAATGACTGGTGTGAGAATATTCATAGTTTATTTATAATAACCCCAAACTGAAACAGCATAGGTGTCCATCAGTAGGAGATTGAATAAACTAATTGAGCCATACTACCCAGTAATAAAAAAGAAAAAAACTATTGGTACATGCAACAATATGGTTGAATCTCCAAAACATTATACTGAGTAAAAAAGCCTTACACAAAAGAATGCATAATGTATGTTTCCATTCCTATGAAGTTCTAGAATAGGCAGAACTAATCTATGGTGGAAAAGAAAATCAGGACAGTAGTTGTCCCTAGAGGTTGGAGCAGGGATTAACTGGGAGGGGCTCGAGGAAACTTTTGGGGTATAGTAATATTCTGTGTATATTCAGGGGTTTGAATTATATATGTCTGTTTGCATTTGCCAAAACTAAATAAATGCACATTTAAGATCATTGTGCAATTAGGTGTTCATAAATTTTACCTCAAAAGAAAAAATATAAACAAATATTGAACTCTAGTTAATGATATGCCTGTTGAAGAATTTTGTAGGAAGTGTGCAGACATCAAATTATCTTGAAATGCATCAAAAAATAAGATGAATCACTGGATTGAGAAGAGTTTGGATAGAGGGATAGTTAAAATGTTGATGGTAGTGTCTAGGTGGTGGGATGTTTATTGTCAAATGCTTTGAACTTTTCTGTGTGTTTGAAAAGGACATTTCTAACACGCAGAGCAAGTTCATTAATAACTTTGTTTCCACTAATTCTTTCTGTATTTTTCTAGAGTTGTTTTTCAAATATAAAGTTTCCATTTAGATATCCATTTTCTTTTATTTTCCAGTAGTAATAATCATCAGGTGTTTTTTTCTCTAGAATTGCAGATGAAAAGATCAAGCCGACCAGACACTGATGCAGTCCTAGTTTTTGTTCTGACCATAGGAGTTATTATGTGTATATTCGTGATCTTTCTACTGATGTTCATAATTATAAACTGGTAGGTGAAGGACTGAAACTAAGCCATCACCCTTGATTGATGTCTTCCTTGTCTGCCCCTCCATGTCTGTTGAATCCAAGGCCCTGTCCGTGATGCTTCTCACATGGGTTTTGAAACTGTCCAACTCTCTTCATCCCTCCTGAGACTCTCCTAGTTCAAGCTACCTAATCTCATGACTTGATCCCCAGCCATGAGAAAGCTTTTAAATGCAATTTTTACAATTTTACATAGTAGTTGCTAAAGAAAAAAGTTTATTGAATTAATATTTGTGTTGTCTAGTTGTAGTTATCACAACTTTAAAACTTGGTTATTGTAACCTACTAATTCATTTATATGAGAATATTTCTAATACCTACATGAGTATCACCCCCTGGTACATCTGAGGGCTCATCTACTATCACAATGCAGCTGGTGCACCACACACTAAAAATAAATCATGACTAAGGAGGCACTTCTATATATAGAAAACTAAATATAAATCTATTTAGTTTTCATTTCATAAAAGATTTAAAAAATGTTTTTCTTCCAGGGCGGCAGTCAAAGATTTCTGGGGGGCAAAAGCTTCGACAACTGAGATGCAGTCTGAGCTGAGTTCAGTGAGATACAAAGATTCAACCTGTCTTGACCAATCACCAACAGAAATACCTGGACATGAAGATGATGCTTTAAGTGAATGGAATGAATGATGTATGGATGATATATAGCAAACCAAAGATTAGGGCATATCAGATTCATTATTATAAAAATAAAATATATAGTGAAATACTTTACCAATATTGTAAGTGATTTATTATAGTCTGAAGGTAATGCAATATGAGAAGGGGCTGTTTTAATCAGTGCATCTTTGTGGTGGAGTTATCAAAAAGTTTTAAATTTGTTCTCAACATTTACCATTTCAAGTAATCACTTGGTAGCTTTTATCTAGAGGCACACGCACAAAATCTTTTAAACACATTTTTGATCACTTTGATCACTTCTGAGGTGATTTGCCTGTTCTGTCACAAACAAGAAAAAAATATATAGAAGATGCCTTGCATATTAGACTTTCTCCCCGCTGGGAGCACTGGATTGAACTTGCTTAAAGCAAACCATACTTTAGAATCTCTGCAGGGCATGTGACATACGAAGCATCACTTTTAACGCATGAAATAATAATGATAACGACCAACACTTAGTAGCTACTATGTACCAAGCATTGCTCAAAGCATTTTACATGTATTAAGTGATTTAATTATGATCGCGTATAGGAAGTATATAAGGAAGAACTGAGGAGGAACTTGGGGATGGCTGAGTAAATGACATGAATTTAACATGCCCTGTAATTCTCACAGAAACAGTGAATTAAGGAGTTTTGCATGACCACTGATAAGTACCTTCATTGTGTTTGGTATGTGGGTGATAACATCTCAAAACTTATATCTGGATATCATCACTGGCTTTTTGTGCTGTGTCATTATGTGATACAGTTGTGGTCAACTATCAGACAAGATAACAAGACATTAGATAATTTGATTCGATAGACTTCATCGAAATTAATTTTCAGAGTCTATGATAGTAGCACAAAATACTTAATTTTTTGTTTAGATGAACTGTATGCCAACTTCATTGCTATCACTATGGGATTTATCTGATGAAAGCACTAACTCTGCACATCTGTGAAAAAGTCATTGTAGATGGGCATTTATGGTATACCTCCCTCTGGTAGCCTAGACAGAAGCTGTGTTGCGGAATTATCCATGCTTTTTGTTATACAGCATTTGTATTTGAGAGAAGCAATGAAGAATTGGGTGGAAAATTATTTTGTTATCTGTTGTAGGAATTCCACTAGAGATTTTAAGTGAAGAGAAATTGTTTTCATAAAATCTTTCAAAAGAATTTTTTTGTGTGTGTGTGACACCCCTTCTTCCCCCATATAAGTGTGGGGGGAAAAATAAGCCTTCCCACTTCTTATTCCTGATTAAGTATGGTCATGTAACTTTAGCATAGGTGCTAGACATTCTTGAATAGTAATTACTATCAATTCTTACTTTTAAAACCATGAACAGCAGTCGTTTCCAACTATACTTCAATGACCACTAATGTTCAGTCAGGTTAACAGGTTTAGTTGTCAGTGCTGTTCACTGGATGTTTCTGGCTGTCTACTTACCAGCCATGTGCTAGGGCAGTACCTCCTCAGCCCCTTGTGATTGGGTGGGGTCATGTGACTACTTCTGGCCAATGAGTTATGAGCCCAAATTTCAAATGTCACTTTCAGTCTAGAACATCTCACTGTGAAAACATCCAGAGCTCACCCTTCTCTCTGCTAGAGCAACCAGAAATGTTTAGATGGTGGCTGCTCTGACACCGGGAAGACCACATGGCACAGGATCTCCAGTCAATGAACAGTGGATATGTAGTGTGAGAGAGAAATAAACTTATTTTAAGCCACTGAGGGTTAGAGGCTGTTTGATACAGCAGCCTTAGTACAACTATCCTGAGTGACACATGTTTTCTGAAAAATAAGTTTTCATGGTCAAATGAGTCAAAGACTTCTTCAGTACAGGACTTCCCATCAATGTGTTATATACACTGTGACTCTCCATCAAGGGGATATAGGCGCAGTATTTTCCTAACTTATTGGTGGTCTGTGGAACAAAATTGAAAGCCTGCCATACCAACTCAGAAACACACTTTTGAGCAGGACTCTCTGATAGGTCTGTCTACGAGGAGTCAAGGCTCAGTGAGGTAGTCTTTCATAATGTGTAACACACAACAAGTCAGCAATGCAGCTTGACAACAGTAACACCTTCCCTCTTAGATCTTTCGGTGTTACTTAGACCTTTCACTCATCCAGACCCACCTTGATGGACTTTCTTGAAATCATCCTCCTAAGACCACAGCTCCTCTCTTAAGTACTATGACCACACTGCATTAAGTTCAAATAATCGACAAATCTTATATTGAAGTGGATTATAATATGTTCCAGGTCTCCATGAACTCACTCCAGGTCTCATGAAAACCCTCTGTCTTTTGCCACTTGGTCATGGTCTGTGTGTGAGGGGATCTCTCGCTGCCATGGGCCATGGGGTCTCTGTTGCACATCACTAAAGATTAATGGGGCCAGTCACTTTCCTCTCCAGGCAGACCAGGCCAGAGGCATCTTCTAGTTCCCATCTACTCCTAAATTACAGACATCTGTTACTTTTCCTGGTCACCAAAATATCCACAAAAAAAGCCTTGAAGTTTGCATCTGGATCCAGGAGGTAAAAAAAATGTAAGCAATTATATACCAAAAAGAGACCTTCCTTTTGGACCCCAGGACATTGGTCTCTGCATATGCAGCAGCTAGATTTTGTGAAGCATTCAAATAACACCGTACTCACCAAGAGAATCTTTCGTTTGTCCTTCCAATCAACTAACATTCATTGGGCTACCCCATGGGCCAGATACTGTACTAGGCACTAGGAATACAGTCTGTGCAAAAAAAGCAGAAAAGATAAGATCCTTCTTCTCTTGGAGTTGGTCAATTACCCAAGACAGCCATTAAAATTAACTAAAACTGGGATGAATAAATTGAAAGAAAACTGCAAATTTCTATGAAGCTGTAGTAGGGGAAATGACATTTAAAGGAGTTGTAAATGTACACACTGCTATATTTAAAATAGATAATCAACAAGAACCTACTGTATAGCACAGGGAACTCTACTCAATATTCTGTAATAACCTAAATGGGAAAAGAATTTGAAAAAGAATAGATAACATGTATATGTATAACAGAATCATTTTGCTGTATACCTGAAACTAACACAACATTGTTAATCAACTATACTCCAATATAAAATAAAAATTAAAAAAATAAAGGAGATGTAAAGCCTCCCTAGGAGTTACTCTAGTTAATAGGGAAGAGGGCCTAGGCAGAGGGAACAGTAGTTGTGAATGCTCTGAGTCAGGAAGGAACATGACACATCCTGAAGAAGGGTTAGCTGAACTGGAGTGTAAAGAAAGAGGAAAAGAGTGGTGGGAGATGAGGCTGGAGATGTATGTGGGAACTGGTGAGTGTGTGTGTGTGTGTGTGTGTGTGTGTGTGTGTGTGTGTTTACAACACATATGAAAAAATATAGCTAAGTGACCTGAGAATACAAATCAAGGGAGTCAGTGTTGAAATTGGCACTCCTCATTTTTTTGCTACACTGCATTTGCCTATGCCTTCCTGGAATTCATTTATTATTGGCCTTTTGACAAACAATGACTGTTGATGCTCACCTAGATAGGTGAGCATCAACAGTCATTTTTTTTTTTTCAGATTCTAAAATTTATTGTAATAAAATAAGAGATGTGGACAGAGAGTCACTGTTTATCACAGCCTTTTTTATAATAGAAAAAAATTGGGAGTAACTGAAAATGCTGAATAGGGGAGTGGATAAATAATGTGTGTTACAGACATATAATGGAATACTTTAGGCATTAAAAATCATATTTTTGAAAAACGCCTTGGAAAATGCTTATAATATGCAATTAAGTAACAAATACTTTAATTAGTCAATACTTTAATTTGGATTCCTTTGAGTCCTACTGAAATGCAAGATCTCATTAATCAGACCTTAATTCTCATCCATAATAGTTCCTAATTCACTCTCATATTATGAAGCGAAGAGCTAGATAGAGAAGATTAAGAGTTCACAACAATGACCAGGGCTGGTGGGCATGCCTCGGGGCCAGCAGCAAGCGATAAAGTGGTTGATAGACATAGTAGGCTGCAGTTTTCTGCAATCTTGAACATGACATGGAATTACTCATCCTGTTGAAACACATTTGAATTTTCTTCAGTTAACATAGGCATAATGTTTCAATTCCAAATGGTTTTCTTCCCAGAGTGTTTCTAGTATAATCCATATATTCTCTGTTTCTGTCTTCTTGATCTCTTGAAAACTGACGTGCTTTTTTTTTGTTGTTGTTCCACTCTACATTTTAAATCTACTTCTCCAGTCGTTTTTGGTTATTTTCTGGAGGACAATCTTTTTGGAATTCATAACCCATTACTGTTGTGATCCACCATCTGTCTCAAAAAACATAGAACCCATTCACATGGTTATTTAGGCTTTGAGGTCTGTGCAATTTTATTATCTGTGATCAAGTCATTTGTGTGATGGAAAACAATTTGTCTTTGACAGTTTTCTGATTCTTGTTGAAAATGAAACTAAGATGTTGAATATCAAGGGTTTTCTCCTTCACCATTTAAAGGAAATAAATTGCAAAAGGGAACACATCTTTCTTTGATGTTCAACTTCTACATTTTGTGAAAATACCCAGTGTATTTAAGTAAATGATAGGTATTCAAGTTTTTTTCTTATTAAGAGGAAAATTTAGGATTAAGCAACAATTATTTAAATCGTGTTCTTAGAGACATGTGTACTAGTTGGTTATTTTTTGTACCTGTCCATGTATTTATAAATATAGACCTTATTTGAAATAACAAGAACTTCTAGGCTCTGTAGTGAGTATTTTTACCGAAAACGAAGTACATGACTATCTCTGCTAAGTGAAATTTGCATGAGAAAAGGTCCAAAGGTGGCAATGTAAATGGTTGCTTTATGTGATGATAGTAGGATATGTCCTTGAGGAATGTTTCCATCGCTGTAGAGAATATGCTGAGCTACCTACAATGCCCACTGAGTTTCTTTTTCACTCAGATAAATTTTTGGGGGTGTGTGCATTATTTGTTGAGGACAATAGGAACATCACAGCTTCCTTTCTGTACATTAATCTTCCTCCCTTTTCTGACAGATACGGTTTTAGGTATTCCTGAGATAAAGCTCAAGGTGATTTTGGACAAACTGGTTGGGTTTAAGCCCTCTCATTAGACAGGCATTGTGAGATTTGTATTATTTATGCAGTACCCCAAGGTAACACCAATAAAGTGATTTACACGGAACAGAAATCATCTGACAGTAATGAAATCGTGTTCTTCCAGAACAAACAATATAAGACCCTAGAGGTAATAGGGACAGGAAAGAGTACAGTACAAGCAATACTCTTTTGTATGCTCTGGGGAAAAGCAGCACACAGCATACAGTTATTAGCGTGAGCAAGCTTCATAAAGGAAGTGGATGTGCTGGGTTGCTTTGCAGCAGGAATAGGAGTTGTGTCGATGTGCACGAGTTGGGAGCTCTGTGGGGGAGGATGACGTAGAGTGTTGGCCTGAAGTTATGAGTGCCTGAATCTGATGGCTAAAGATGCCAGAGGAGCTGACAGGGTCAGAGGAAGGAGTGCAGGTAGGGTGCGGCCTGGGGGCTGCAGGAAGGATGAGAAAGAGTTCTAAGCAGGTGCAGAGTCGTGGGGAGGCTGGAAGGTGAAGAGAAGCCAAAGCAGAGTGGGAGAAACAGAGTCTGAACAGCAGGAAAGGAAAGTGGACTTGGCAGTCACAGTTGGCAAAGACTGCAGTAGGGAACCAATGAGAAAGAGGCCAATGAGAAGGAGTTTGTGTAAATCAAGGCAGGATGTGATGAGTGTCTTGGCAGCAGAGAGAAATAAAAAAGAACAGATTTTAGGGAAAAAAAGATTTTAAGTAAAGCTAGATATGAGGATATACAGAAAAAGAGAACATGAACGCAGAAGCCAACTTTAATCTCTTTCTATCGTTACCTTCCCTCTCACCTACTCCACGTTAATTAGTCCCTATTTTATCAAAAATCTCCTTTGACCTTCAGTAACACCGCTTTCCATCTACCTCCCTGTCATCCCCTTTCTTATGGCTTAATCTCTTAGTCTTCCTTATCTCTCTTTTGAATGCCTCTAATTATATATCTCCAACCTGAACAGATCCCCAGTGCTTTAATTTTGTATTTCTGCTGTTGGATATTTCCTCACGGATGCACTGCTATTATCTTCAGAAATTGAAGTTTTCTTTATATGCATATTTTTTAAAAGTACCTCCTCTGTGATATCACTATCTTCCAGTCATTCAGTCTCAAAACCTCACCTCTACATATCCAAATAGTCTCCAAGGCCAGTAAATGTCTCCCTAGAATCTGTTCTTCCTTTTCATCCAAGTTCAGACTCACCTTTCCCTAACCCTCCTAGGGGATTATCTCTCCCAGCTGTCTCTGGCCATTCAGTGCCCTTCAGACAGGTTTTCTATTAAAACACTGGTCCCTTTTCCTACGTGAAGAATTTTATTTTAGTTATTCAAGTGCTTCCACAATCCGGCCCAAAACCCAACTTGAACTTTGTTTTTTATTCCTCCTATATGTGTATCTTTAGCTTCAACAAGATCAGTCCATCAACTCCCCTTCAAGCATGTCGTGTGCTACATCCGCAGCTTGGTCCTTATTCTTCTTCAGGTGGGAATTTTCATTTTCTTTCTTCTTCCATTTCTCATTTTCACTTCTCTTTAATCTAAATCTTAGCCACCCTTTAAGCCATTCCATCACAAAGCTTCCCTTTTACACTGTACATATTAAGCCCCCATATTAAAGAGACCAAAGCATTTAACAACTAAATAAGAGGTTTATTTTCCTCTCTTATGTAATAATCTAGAGCAGGCGGGCAGTTGCCTATGAGTGATTTAGAGATCATCTATCTTGTTGCTCTACTCATTCCCGTGGTGAGAGCTTCAGTAAGGGCAAAAGACACAGTTCCAGACTACAGTAAAGGCAAAAGAGAAAGTTGAGGATAAAGCAGCTTCCTTTGGAGGGTGTGACCTGGAAGTTGCACACACCATTTACCACTCACATCTCATTGGGTGCCCTTAGTCACATGACCATGCTTAGCTGCAAGGGATGCTGGGAGTCTGATCCTAGTTAAAATCCAGAATCGTATTTCTAAAAGGAAGAAGGTGAAATAGGGGGTGGAAGGTGCAGAGAACATTGGGGGGAGGAGAGGAGGAATTAGCATCCTGTGCTACAACCACCAACCCCACAAGGAGCTCTACTGAGGGGTTGAGGGCTTGGATTGGGTGAGAAAGGAAAGTCAGGTTGACACGGGCACCTGGAGAGAGGTCATGGCCTAAGGAGAGAGACACCAATAAAGGCCCCTACAGGGGCATAATCTAGAGACCTTAGGCATAATCTAGTTTTATATCAATCTTTAAGTTTTCTGTACTTTAATTCCCTTCTGAGATTTCTAAACCAGCAATAAGATTTGGTTAAACATAATCATCTGGTCGAAGCCATGCTTTGGAGAACTGAGGGATGGATCTATTATAATAAGTTACAGCTGGGACAGGTTTGTAGAACTTGCAAGCATTCCTTGTAGGTTCTAGAAATAATCAGTGAAGGAAGCCTTGTAAAGGGCTGGACTTCTGCAGTCAAATAAATCGAGAGTGGAGCCATGGTTGTCCAGGCCTTAGAAAGAAATGCCATCATGGACACGCAGAGGGTTAGGAGATAGCTGGATTAAACATTTGACCAAAAAAAAAGGCCAAAAATGTTCCTCTCTGTAAAAATTCTAGGCATCAATTAAATAAATACTAATAATTATTTGTTCCTGTTGATTGGCTCACACAATGTCTTAAGACAGCTCATGTCCCATTCTTTTTCTTTATTCTGCTCTGTTCAAACCAAAGCACTCATTCAGGCATTGGCTGGAGTCAATCATCTTCTTCTCTGCAGCCTAGAGTACCTTCTCCTGGAAATGATGGGTTTCCCTGAGGTTAAAACGGACACTAGCAAGGCTGAGATCTCCCAAGCCTGGTTCCCCCTTCACTATAATCCCTAAACCAATATAGCCCCTTATCTCTCCTTTGCCATTTTCTCAACATCCTAGAGGGCAATCAGACATGATCAACCAGGGAAGGTAGTGTGGGAAAGTGGGCATTCAGAGACGTATAACCCAGGGTAGATGGTGTGAGAAAGTGTTGCAGTTTTAAAGACTGATCTGTCACTTTGTAGTCATGACACTTTATGAGAACCTGGGTAAACTTTTATAAAAGATAAAGCTTCTTCGGTGAGTTAATTCTTGGGAAATTTTACTGGCCAGATGGCATCTTCCATGCGATGTTCTAGTTCAAGGGCAACTCAAAAAAGGAAAATCTTCTAAAAGAATTGTCAGCCAAAAATGTCACCATATTTTGCCCTGATGTCCCAGTTCCTCAGCCCATTACCCAAAGGGACCAGCAGAGGGGGGTTGTCTGATGCTACTGAGGTCAGGAGCTTCTTTCTTTGTGATCATCTGTGGTTGATATCATCACAGATGGGTTCCTCACTGTGCTTTGGAGAAATATATTTCCTAAATTTTACCCACCAGTGGGTCATTCTAAAGCAATTAGTTGGGATCAGCAGAAAGAACAAGATGATGAAAGTCATTATGGAAATATCAAGTAATCCAATAAACTTGAGTATAAAAAAAAACCAAACAAACCTTATCTTGGGGAAGGAGGCAGTCTCAAAAATTTTTTAACAAAAATTTACTTCCTATGTTATTATTGCCACTGCTGCTGCTGTTGCTTTTAGTATTTCCTGTTCTCTATGGATAATGGAAAATAACGGGCTTCTGAAAACTTATTAACATTTATCAACAGAAATGATA
This sequence comes from Balaenoptera borealis, assembly GCF_965194805.1. Taxonomy (NCBI): domain Eukaryota; kingdom Metazoa; phylum Chordata; class Mammalia; order Artiodactyla; family Balaenopteridae; genus Balaenoptera; species Balaenoptera borealis. Next base: position 69,151,567 of record NC_138873.1, on the reverse strand, counting down.
TGGGATTTGAGGTTAGAGAGACATGGAAAGGTATTGTGTCTCTGCCACTTATTTTGTGTGTGACCTTGGGGAAGTTATACACACTCTCCAAGCTTATAATTATCTATAATTATACCTACCTCACTGGCTTTTGAGAGAAGTAAAATAGACCCAAGTATAGATCACTTAATGGGCTCTCTGGTACATACTAGACACAATAAATGGCAGTTGTTATTATTATTACTACTATAATTTTTGTAACTAGGGCAGCATAAATCCCACACTCACAAAAGTAGAATGGCAGACACATAGCATAATAAAATCTTGGAATCACGTTTGCCCGTTATAGCAACTTATAAGTTATCAATTTTATTTGCAAGTTCCTAAGGAACACCAGCATTTCCAAGACACAATACATAGACATTCATATTCACAACACAACTCTCTAATACAGACAGTAAAGTAGGAGGATGGCAGCCCCTGACCCCCAGGACCTGGCCTGGCACTCACAACTAGGCTATGGCATTCTGCTGCTGAATATAAACAACTTCATAGAAAACCATTTTCAGACAAAAACATGAACATTGTCCAAACCACAAAAATGATCAAACATCCACCTATTCTGTAAAACAAGAGTGATTGTTGATTATTTACCAATCACAACGTTAGCCTTACTTCATTCTTCTCACCTTCACTAATTATTAGAGAAATGCAAATCAAAACTACAATGAGGTATCACCTCACACTGGTCAGAATGGCCATCATCAAAAAATCTACGAACAAGACTTCCCTGGTGGTGCAGTAGTTAAGAATCCGCCTGCCAATGCAGGGGACACGGGTTGAAGCCCTGATCTGGGAAGATTACACATGCCACGGAGCAACTAAGCCCGTGCGCCACAACTACTGAAGCCCGCGCACCTAGAGCCCGTGCTCCGCAGCAAGAGAAGCCACTGCAATGAGAAGCCCATGCACTGCAACAAAAAGTAGCCCCTGCTCGACGCAGAAAGAAAAGCCTGCATGCAGAAACGAAGACCCAATTCAGCCAAAAATAAATAAATAAATTTATATTTTAAAAAATCTACAAACAATAAATGCTTGGAGAAAGTGTGGAGAAAAGGGAACATTCATGCACTGTTGGTGGGAACGTAAATTGATACAGCCACTATGGAGAACAGTTCCTTAAAAACTAAAAATAGAACTACCATAGGACCCAGCAATCCCACTACTGGGCATATACCCAGAGAAAACCATAATTCAAAAAGACACTTGCACCCCAATGTTCATTGCAACACTGTTTACAATAGCCAGGGCATGGAAGCAACCTAAATGTCCATCAACAGAGGAATGGATAAAGATGATGTGGTACATATATACAGTGGAATATTACTCAGCCATAAAAAGGAACGAAACTGAGTCATCTGTAGAGACGTGGATGGACCTAGAGACTGTCATACAGAATGAAGTAAGTCAGAAAGAGAAAACACAAATATCATATATTAACCCATCTAGAAAAATGATAAAGATGATCTTATTTGCAAAGCAGAAATAGAAACCCAGACATAGAGAACAAATGTATGGATACTAAGGGGAAAGTAGGGAGTGGGAGGAACTGGGAGATGGGGATTGACACATATATACTATTGATACTATGTATAAAATAGATAACTAATGAGAACTTACTGTATAGCACTGGGAACTCTACTCAGTGCTCTGTGGTGACCTAAATGGGAAGGAAATCCAAAAAAGAGGGGATATATGTATTGCTGATTCCTTTTGTTGTACAGTAGAAACTAACACAACATTGTAAAGCAACTATACTCCAATAAAAATTAATTTAAAAGAAAAGAATTATTAGGTGCCCAACCCCAAAATTACTGCTACTTCCTGCTTCCTGACAGCATTCAATCCAAAGAAAAGCCCCACTTCCTCTCAACCGCCTCCAATTCTTGACTAAACTTTATCTCCTTTAGAAGTTTACAGGCACCGATTGGCTATTTACAACATTAATCACTACTGAAGAGAAGTCTCTGGGGTCAACTGAGTTATTTCTGCCTCTGGAAACTTATTTTTCTACTTGGGATAAAATTAAAATTTATCGTTGTTGTTGCTGTCGTTGCTGAAGATCAGTAATCTTATTGGGATACGGCTCGGTATTGATTATTCTGTACCATTTTTTCTGGGTTGATGTTTTTCTTTCAATTGTAGATTCATTTCTATCAACTATTTCAGAGTTTTCTTCTATTGTACTGTTGAGTGTTCTTCCCTGTGTCACATGTTCTGTTCCGTTCTTCAGAAATTCCATTCATGTGTGTGTTGGGTCTCCTCAGTTTGGTGGTTTGGCTCTTACACCTGTTAACCTCTGTCAATCATATTACCTGCTTTTCCTGCAGCCGCTCCCAGCTGTCAGATCTTGCTCCTCTAATCACAGCATCCTTGGATGAGCCTTTTCAGAAGTGACACTTATTTTTAGTTCATACGTGTTTTGCCAGTGATCTGAGGAAGTATTGTACGTGTTATCTTTCAATGTCCTTATTTATCTTGATCCCAATTGTATAATATTTTGCAGATATTTTATAGTATGTGATTTGGGATTGTTGCCCCTGTCCTTGTATCCTTTTTGTTATTTTGGGTAAGTTTCAAAAGAAAGAGATGTCATCTTTATCTAAAAGCTTCAGAGTTGTTTTAATAGTTGTTATATAGTCCTGGCACAATGACGATGTGATTGAAAATGATGGTTTTCTCCTTGATGCCTGTTTCATGCCTCCACTTTGTATAGAAGTCATGTGACTGGGGGGATGACCTCAGTTACAGATCATGATGGCATAATCCCTGAGTAAGAGGTTGGTTCAAGATGGGCATGTGACAGTGAGATGTGAGATAATATTTGCAAAACTTTTGGAAAATATTTTTTCCATCGTAAGGGAGGATACAGAAAAGGACAGATTTTTGTTCCTCTGTTACTACCCTGCATGGATTTAAGGCCCAGAAGTGATGCAGCCACCTTGATTTCATCTTAAGCATGGGGCTAACATACAGTATACTTGGAGACAGAAACCTAAGTCCAAAGAAATTGGATCCACTAAATTATGCTATTTCTCAAGCTGCCCTACCTTTGGACTTCTGTATTCCAGCCAATGCCAACATATTTCCTATGTTGAACGTGTTGAATTTTCTGGCACTTCCAGATTGAAACCATCCTAAATAAAAGATACAGCAATGTGGTTCTTGTTCTCCCTCAACTGGGCATGCATTGTGTGACTGGTGTTTCAACTCTGTAGGAAGTTCACCTGGAAATATGCCAAAATAGTTCAGGTAACTACAGGGCAACAAATGCCAAGCTTACCAGGGATGCCTTGGACCATGGGCTGTGCACTGAAATGTCCCAGTGAAATTTTTGTATTTCTTTTCATTGTAACAATTACAGGCAAAGTAATCATAGATCAAAGCCCTCGTTGGCTCTATCTCTGTGATTTTTAGTAATAGCTGTGATTTTCTGCATAAGGTAAGTAATACTTTCAGAGGCAAGGCCTTCGGATTAAAGTACAAAGCAACCTACTGAATAGAGTTCTTGCTCTCCTTCTGGAAATGTTTGAAGGAAGTGATGGTATATAATAGAGATATCTGGGAACCACGGAATAGTTGAAGAGTGATAGAATGGGCCACCTATGGTTGGAATAGAGTCTTTATCCCAATCCATTCCTTTCCATGACAGCTAACCTTATACTGGGGATAATTTTGCTTAAATAAAAATAATTCAGAATAAAGTTGATTTTTTTCCCGATAAAGAGAAAAAAGCTCTCTTGTAGTTCCACCCCTGAATTTTTGAATCAACTAGCTCTATTTTATATTTAATATTAATAATTATTAATTATTTTGTTCAACAGTTATCTATTGAGCACTATTTGCTTGTCACATTGCCAGACACTAGGGGGTTAAGGGAAAGTAGAGACAAGAGTACAGAAGGAGATTCTCTGTCTTTGAGGAGCTCCCATTCTCTGAAGACACCAACCCAGGACAAAAACTCTTTAGAAGGTAGTAAAAGCCATAAAACAATTGAAAACCCAATGGTGAAAATAATCACTAATCTACTGCCAACTAACTTATGCTCATGAGTTAATGCTTCACAGTGCTCTCTCTCCCAAGTAAATCTTTTTTTATAAAACAAACTCCTTGGATCCGATGTTTTAGTTCTTAGCAATGATGAATAGTGAAGAAGAATTTTCCTATTGCAAAACTTTGCTCAACGCTTAGATAAATTTGGAGGTTACATTCATTTCTTCATGTTATTCAAATGCTAGTCATTAAATTAAGGCTGCATTGTATTCAAACACCAGGGAGCCAAAGATGTTCATTCTGCTTCAAAAGATGCCTGACTTTTATTCAGGAAGTAGCTCATCATATCTAGTTCATATTTCTGCATATGGTTTGGAACTCTCTTTGACAGGTTAGAATATATCTTCAAACTCTATTATCCTGAGCACAAGTGGCTCTTAGAATGGAATTTACAGGACAAGGATTATTATATGTCTAGCTTTTGGATTATTTTTATCTTAAAAATGAACACAGCTTTCCCTCCCACCATTTGCAATGAACACAAAGCAATAATGCTCTGGAGAGGAATTAGCATATCTCTTGGTAACATCTCATAATGGTAACAGGCATTCAGGGCAATGGATTCATCAATAAGTGATTTGTGGGAATTTTACCCTGGAGAAGTTGTTACAGCCGTCATTTACAAGTCACAATGCCCAGCCTTTTTAGATGGTGATTGTATGCTGTTACAGAATTTTCAATCCCAGCCTCAGATTTTTCTATTGAAAATGAAAACCCTCAAAAGGAACGTAGATTTAAAGCTTGGGATAACTGAAGAATGTTTCGGTGGGAGTGCTGAATTTGCCTTCTTTGTGGCTAGGCTTACAGGCTTGCATCATTCGTTGCTTCTGTGAAATTAGGTGCAAGGGGAGAAGGAGCTCTATGTTGGAGGCTTAATAACTCTATCTGCTGCCATATTTTGCAGTCTTGTCTACTAGATGTGACTTTCAAATGCTTAATAATTTCTGTGCAAATCCAGAAGCAACTCGAATCTCAAAACCACACAGGAGTTCTGTTAAATGTATTCCCTTTCCCATAGAAGGTGATCTGACACAGAGCTGTCTCCATCTTGTTAGTAAGTCTCAAGGGGTCATTAACTGAAGGTGGTCTTCTAACTAGACTCCACATGGAACACATTTGTCTGACTTTCAAACCAAGTGCTCCCCAACTTCTTAGCCTTGGCCCCCAAACTCTTAAGAGGCACATGACGTTGAGACAATTTGTTTCCCCTTCAACACCTTGAGTCAGGCTGTCCCTGGGAATCTCCATGTTCTGCTGAGGAATGACTCCCTCTGACTATCTGGAACCTTATTTCATTAACAGACGCCCTCCTCCCCACTCTTCATCGGCCTTTTGATAGACCAAAGAAAACTGGAGTTTGTTTGAAAGACTGAGGAATACAAACAAAAGGGCCCCTCCATCCCACCAGCTAGACTGAGCCCGTATACAGAAAGTCACCCACATCTTCTGCTCTATGTGGGAAGCATTACAGGTCTGACTTTTGAGTTGAGCAAAGGCTTAGGAGTAGTAAAGGAATCATCTACCGAGCTGGAAGAGCCACAGATATCACTGTTTCATGGTTCATGCAAACATACAATATCCACCAAAGGCAGGGGACCCAAGATGTGCATCCTGGTCCTATACTGCCCTATCTCCTTATGTTTCCTATGTGTTCCAACACTACTAGGCTTTTGCTGCTTCACCAAATATACAAACGACTTTCAGAACTTTATCAACTCTATGCCTTTGCTTTCAGAAAATCCCCATTCTCTTGTTTCTACCTGGTAAAATTACACTCAGTGGCAATGTTGCATTCTCCTTGGTGAAAGTTCCCTGGCAAAACAAACTGCCCTTTTCTCTGTGCCCCCTGTAGTACTTTTGCCAAAGGTTACTACACAAATGATCTTATGAGAACCCTTCTTCACTGTCTGTAAAGCTTTGGTGGAGAACATTATGCATTCAATGCATTGAACCACACCCTGCCTCCTAGACAATGTGCAGGTAAAAAATTCCTTTCAGTTCAATAGAAAGATAAGCTTTATCTCTTATGAATAACTGGTATGCTTCCTCCTTCCAGGTATTTCCTCTTTTGCCTTTACTGCCAGGAAACTTAAAGCTAGGTATGACATTCCTTCTCAGTGATGGTAAGGGTTTTAATAATCTGCCAGGCTGCTTGTAATCTATGGGTTCTCTATTTTCATTTCCATTTTGTTAATTTTTTGTATTTATCATTTTTTGTGAACAAACATATTATTTTTAGAGATAGGTAGGGCATGAACAGAGACAAGATCAAAGTGTTATATTAGAATGATTCTTGGAGAAGGTATTTAGGTGAAAGAGTGTAGGAATTAGGTCCAAGTGGACAGCTTCCCCAGGACTGAACTTAATCCACTGATAGAGCTTTGAGTGCCTAGGGAAGAAGGCTACGATCTCTCAAATTGTTTTCCTTACGAAACCATTCTCTTAATCAGTTTTTGGATAAAAGCTAAATACCAGATCATTTAAACAAAGGTAATGGGAGTTAAGCAAGTTGAGTGGAAGAGAATGTGGGTCTACGACTTTGGGCCAACACGGGGAGAAGAGACCTAATTGGGGAAACTGTGCTGGAGCCAAGTGATTTGGGAGAGTGGTTCTACACTGAAACATCCCTGGATGAACCGTTTTACTCCGTGGGGAGAGCGGCTTACACTGCGAAATTCTTCCTGCATTCAATTCAGGAGCAGGTGTCAAGCCCCAGGCAAACTGGCCACAGCTTTCACATCACCCCATTCTGGCCACTACCACCTCGCCCCTTCCAGCCACCAACAAATCCTCTATCAGGAGAACTTGGAGAGGGGAGAGTAGAGATGAAAATCTAGGGGACTCCTTTTCTCTTTCAGGGCTGCTGTGTCAAAGGGAAATGGTAAATGGGAGGCGGGAAAAGGAGAGGCAAGCCTCATTCTTAGGAATGCTTTACGATTAGGCATAAACGCTCCAAATTACAATAATCTTCTGAGAACGCCAAATACTTCTCAGAAAAGTAGACAAAACTATTTTATTTTTCTTCATAACTTTCCTGGCCAAGACAATGTCAAAAGAAGCAGCTTTAAACCAGGGGACTCCCCATCCAAGAATGTCAGTTTCTCTATGTGAAACTTTCATTCCCCTTTCACCATCCATGACAGAAATTGCCAGCTTCCTTATCTCTCAATTTCTGTTTCAAGTTCTTGTCTCCAAAGGGGACCCCAACACTCCGTCTGCTCATATCTAATTCTGGAGGGGAGATTCTGTCAGAGAACGTGATTGTTTCAACCCTAGCGTCCTATGGAGATTGTGATGATGGTCCCATGGAGGACTGCATTTCTGACTTGTCTACCTTTCTTCTGCCTATCAGTCTATCTCTACCACCAGCTGTATCCTGTGTCTCTGAAAGCAAGCCTTTCCCTGACAGCTGCTGGACTTCTCATCAAAGGACAAGTGAGTCATCTTCATTTGCCCCAGAGGGCACCTGGAAATCTCTTCTGTTCTTTTCCATCCGTTCCTGTCCTCAATATCCATTAATATTTAAGTGAATTGTTTCCAAGATCAGCCCAGGTAGAAAAACCCTATAAAGCATTTATTTTCCCAACAATGAGGTATATAGTTCAGGGTCAACTTTCATCATTCACCTCACCTTGGCTTGCTTTTTTTTAAATTTCCTGAAATATTTAAATTAGAAATATTTCCTAATTAAAATTTACGTGTTTATTTTATGGAGAACAATATGGAGGTTCCTTAAAAAACTAAAAATAGAATTACCATATGACCCAGCAATCTCACTACTGGGCATATACCCAGAGAAAACCGTAATTCAAAAAGACACATGCACCCGAATGTTCATTGCAGCACTATTTACAATAGCCAGGTCATGGAAGCAACCTAAATGCCCATCAACAGACGAATGGATAAAGAAGTTGTGGTACATATATACAATGGAATATTACTCAGTCATAAAAAGGAACGAAATTGAGTCATTTGTTGAGACGTGGATGGATCTAGAGACTGTCATACAGAGTGAAGTAAGTCAGAAAGAGAAAAACAAATATCGTATATTAATGCATGTATGTGGAACCTAGAAAAATGGTACAGATGAGCCAGTTTGCAGGGCAGAAGTTGAGACAGAGATGTAGAGAATGGACATATGGACACCAAGGGGGGAAAACTGTGGTGGGGTGGGGATGGTGGTGTGCTGAATTGGGCGATTGGGATTGACATGTATACACTGATGTGTATAAAATTGATGCCTAATAAGAACCTGCAGTATAAAACAACAAACAAAACAACTAATACTAAACTTTCATTGGGTTATTTGTATGGAAATATGTTAATATAAATGTTTCAGACATTACATGAAATTTCTAAAATCTTAAAAAAATAAAAAAAATAAATAAAATAAAATAAAATAAAATCTTTCTGAGTCAGTAAAAAAAAAAAAAAAAATTTACGTGTTTATTTCCTTAAATTAGCTTTCATATTTACTTCAGATAAAAGAAAACAGTAGCATCTTGAAAATGTAACATAATTGGGTACTCAGAAGACAACCCTTTGTCCTCTTCCCAATTAAACTCAGCCAAAGCAAGAAACTTAAGATGAGAGGCTAGATAAGAGAAGAAATAAGTCCTAATTACATAAAAGGCAGATTGGAGGTCATCTTCAAATCTTCAAATCAGATATTCATTGCCAACTCTTTGTTCTCTACTCTGTTTTTTTTGTTTTTTTCCTGGATTACGTCTTGACATTTTGGCCCAATATGAATGCAAATAGTAGCAATGAGGCATCCACATAGCAATGCTCAAAAATGTCACCGAATGGCTTGGTCTGAAAAGCAAAATACAGACACTGAAGGAAAAGAACCAAATTTGTATTTATTCTTTGAATCATCGTACATTTCAGCGGAGGCTTCAGGATGCCTCGGGTCTTCCTCTGTTAGTCTATTTGTTTTTCCCTGAGACTATCTAGGAAGTGTTATTGTAGATTTTAGTGCTGAGAAGCATATTGACGTCAGTGGAGTTCACTTTGGATATTAAATAAAACTGAAGTGTAAAAAGACCTGAGAGGAAGGAAAGAAAGAAACATCTAATCCTTAAGTATATATTTGCAATGTGTCTCTGACAATATGATAGACAATTAGATAAGCTTCATTTCTTTTCTAATATTGAAAAACATTTCCTCCCCAACCACTAGTATGATTTTGTTCTTTCTCATATAAAGTTTCCCACAGTTTTAGCATACAAAACCTTAATTAAATCACAGAAAGACATTTAGAGAGACTAAGAATCTGCTGTCCTCAAGTTGTTCCACTGAGCATGACAAGTCATTTTGTAAACACTCTGGTTTCATAAACATGAGATTCATTTACTGCATATTCAGTTTGATTAAAGTCCTTCTAGTTATAAAGCAATACTATTAGCCCACACTTGGGTCACTGGCAGGATACATTAATGTCATATTATGGCAGAAAGAAGGATATCAGGAATTTGGGAAATCTGGATTGTAGATCTGTTTTTGCTTATTATTTAGGGTAGGTTTGAAGTATTTTAAATTGTTAAAAAATAACTTCTCAGTTGCTCCTCTTTTTAAAAAATGTTTAATTTAAAATTTTTTTTAAAATTGAAGAATAGTTAATTTACAATGTTGTATTAGTGTCAAGTGTACAGCAAGTTAATTCAGTTACACACCCTTTTTAGTAATCATCTGGGGCTGGTAATTGGACTGGCAATCATCTGAGGTTGTTCAATCCCATGGGAAAATCAGGCATAGCCTGGTCATATACATATTTGACATTGGGTATGAAGTAAGAAGAGGGAGTTGGACATGAAAGAAGAAAGAAGAAAACTTGCCTACTATAGTGGGGATGGCCATATTCACTACTACTAGTTCTATGTATTATTCCTACTAATGTCTTGTTAGTGAACAACATGCATATATCAGTTACTTGATATAAGGATGGAGTTTACATATTCTGCAGAGAATACAGTAACCAGTAAGAAAAACACCATCTTCAAATCTAGGGTGTTCATCAATTACTTTGCTTAGAAAATGTTAAGAATATCACATTAAATAAATGCATGGATTATAAGATATATCCTTGTTTCAGAAATGTTAAAAAGTAAAAAAAAATGTATTTCTGAATTCAAAAAATGTATTATAAATGATATGGGAATATAAGAAACATAAAATCTATTTCAGTAGATAAGATATAAACAATGAATCAATTAGAAAAACAAAAACTCATCTGGCTATTATAGCAAAGAATCAGTTATACAGGTTCTATCACTGAAACTCTGTGATTAGTGAATAAAATGAAAAGAATTTGAGGAGCATTTGGAAAAACAAGAGATAAGAGAAGATATTTACATTTAAAAAGTAAATAAAGAAAACCCAACCCACTGAAGTATCTTTAATTTATCTGCTTACATATTCCTTGACTTTGAAATTTAGGACCCTTTTGACATAACTTTAGAGAAAACATTCCCCTTAATTTCCCACTTATATCAGGAGAAAGGCTTAGTTCCTCAAAGTCACATGGTGAGTCTAATAAGACATTCTGTAAAATAATTTCAGTCTCCAAACAATCTTTAAGGCATTGAAAATAAGATTTAAAGGGAATATATTGAATAATAAAAACTCATTACTCTGTCTCTCTTTCTCTCTCTCTCTTTATGAGAACTGATTAATTTTCAGGGCTTTCTGATGGTTCATAATAAGTATACATCTACATATGTTCCCTTGGGATTAAGCCATCTGGGAAACTCACATATGTTCTTGGGATACTGTATCTCAGCTGTAGCCTAAAGTATTTCTGTTTCTCTATAACCCACATTTTAAAGTTAAAATTGTTAAACTATTCAGCATATTGCCTAATGGTTTTGAAAATTTTACACTTGGCAAGGCAACCAGGTGGCTGGTTGAGATTGGGAACAATAAAGCTGCCAGATTAACTCCATTTAAACTTAAAAAGAAAAAAAAAATAACTGAAGGCACCAAAATTACAGTGTTTAGTATTAGAAGGCAATTTGAATTCTTCTAGGTTAGTCCAATATCATCAGATGAGCTCTCTGAACTTCTGGAGGTAGACTCTGGGCTTTGGTATTTTACTTTACAAATGCCTGGATGCCTAGGTGACTCTAAAATGCAGCCAGGGGCTTCCCTGGTGGCGCAGTGGTTGAGAGTCTGCCTGCCAATGCAGGGGACACGGGTTCGAGCCCTGGTCTGGGAAGATCCCACATGCCACGGAGCAACTGGGCCCGTGAGCCACAATTACTGAGCCTGCGCGTCTGGAGCCTGTGCTCCTCAACAAGAGAGGCCGCGATGGTGAGAGGCCCGCGCACCGCGATGAAGAGTGGTCCCCACTTGCCGCAACTAGAGAAAGCCCTCGCACAGAAACGAAGACTCAACACAGTCATAAATAAATAAATAAATAAATAAATAAAATAAAAAATAAAAAAATAAAATGCAGCCAGGATGGAGAATAACTGACCTAGCTCAATACTCTTCCCTGTGCATGAATTTGTTCTTTAACATCCGTGATAAATGATCTTTCATTCTTTTGTTGTCATTGTAGTATTGGGTTTTTTTTAGTTAGCTTTACTGATGTGTAATTAACATATAATAAAAGTTACCAATTTTAAGTACACTATTTGATGAATTCTGACAATTGAATGCAGATGTATCCATCACTAAAATCATGATACTGGATATTTTTATAATCTCCAAATTTCCCTCATGCTCCTTTGCAGTATGTCCCTTACAATCTCCCCTGGATCTTAGAACCACTGGTCTACTTTTCACAGAATTGACAGTGAAACCACCTGAGCCAAAAGTTTTCTTTGTAGAAAGGTTTTTAGTTATGAATTCAAATTATTTAATAGATATAGAACTATTAAAGTTCCATATTTTTTCTTAAATGAACTTTGATAGTTTGTATCTTTCAAGGAATTTGTCCATTTCATCAGCGATTTTGAATTTATGGACATAAGATTTTTTAATGTTTCCTTACTATTCTTTTAATGTCCGTATAATTTTTAGTGATGGTCCCTGTTTTATTCCTGGTGTAAGCAGCTCATAGCTCTCTCTCTCTCTGCTAATAATTCTGACTAGAAAGTTAGCAATTTTATTTATCTCTTCAAAGATCCATTTTTGGTGTCACTGATTTTCTAAATTACTTTTCAGATTTCAATTTGAAACAATTTTCTCTTATTTCATTATTTCATTTCTTCTATTTTCTCTGGGTTTAATTTGCTCTTTTTATTCTAGTTTAGGTAAAATTCTGTTTCATTCATTTTGGTCTTTTTTCTTTTCCATGTAAGTGTTCAAAGTCATAAATTTCTTTTTTTCTTTTTAAGAAATTTAGCACTTTTCTTTTTTTATTTTAAAATTTATTTATTTATTTTATGGCTGCATTGGGTCTTCGTTGCTGCGTGCAGGCTTTCTCTAGTTGCGGCGAGCGGGGGCTACTCTTTGTTGCAGTGCATAGGATTCTCATTGTGGTGCCTTCTTTTGTTGCAGAACATGGGCTCTAGGCATGTGGGCTTCAGTAGTTGTGGCATGTGGGCTCAGTAGTTGTGGCTCATGGGCTCTAGAGCACAAGCTCAGTAGTTGCGGCGCACGGGCTTAGCTGGTCCGCGGCATGTGGGATCTTCCTGGACCAGGGCTCGAACATGTATCCCCTGCATTGGTAGGTGGATTCTCAACCACTGCACCATCAGGGAAGTCCTAAAGTTACGGATTTCTTTCTAAGCACTGCTTTAGCTACATCCCATACATTTTGATGTTGTGTTTTTATTTTCATTTAGTTAAAAAGTATTTCTTAATTTCCCTTGTAATTTCTTCTTTGACCTAAGGGTTATTTAGAAGTGTGTTACTCAATTTCCAAATATTTGGAGGTGTTTTAAAGGTATTCTCTATTATTGATATCTAGTTTAATTCCTGTATGGTCAGAAAACACACCTACTGATCTACTATGATTTCAATTCTTTGAAGTTTATTGAGATTTGTTTTACCCCCCAGAATATGTTCTATCATGGTGAACGTTCCATATATACTTGAAAAGGATACGTATACTTCTGCTGTCAGGTAGAATAGAAATCCTTAAGAAACTATTAGCAAGTCAAATCCAGCAATGTATAATAAAAGACAAAATATCACGAGAAAGTGTGATTGATCCCAGGAATGCAAAGTTGGTTTAAGATTCAAAAAAAAAAAAAAATGATAAGGATGTTGGTTGAGAGTATTGGAGAAGTCTTCTATATATATTTTTTTAAATTAATTAATTAATTTATTTATTTTTGGCTGTGTTGGGTCTTCGTTTCTGTGCAAGGGCTTTCTCTAGTTGCGGCAAGCGGGGGCCACTCTTCATCGCGGTGCGCGGGCCTCTCACTATCGCGGCCTCTCTTGTTGGGAGCACAGGCTCCAGACGTGCAGGCTCAGTAGTTGTGGCTCACGGGCCTAGTTGCTCCGCGGCATGTGGGATCTTCCCAGACCAGGGCTCGAAGCCGTGTCCCCTGCATTGGCAGGCAGATTCTCAACCACCACGCCACCAGGGAAGCCCCCCAACTCTTCTATATTTTTAATAATTTTTTAAATCTATCTGTCCTATCATTTACTGAGAGAGGAGTGTTAAAATTTACAGTCTTTTTAAAAATTAATTAATTAATTAATTTTTGGCTGTGTTGGGTCTTTGTTGCTGTGTGTGAGCTTTCTCTAGTTGAGGCGAGTGGGGTCTACTCTTCGTTGCGGTCATGGGTTTCTCATTGCGGTGGGTTCTCTTGTTGCAGAGCATGGGCTCTAGGCATGCAGGCTTCAGTAGTTGTGGCTTGTGGGCTCTAGAGTGCAGGATCAGTAGTTGTGGCACACAGGCTTAGTTGCTCCGTGGCATGTGGGATCTTCCTGGACCAGGGCTTGAACCCATGTCCCCTGCACTGGCAGGTGGATTCTTAACCACTGTGCCACCAGGGAAGTCCCAAAATGTTCAATCTTATTTGTAGATTTTTAACATTTTTCTTTTCTAGTCTATTAGATTTGGGCTCGTGTATTTTGAAACCCTGTTATTAGGTGCATACACAGTTAGAAATGTTATGTTCTCTGATGAATTGAAACCTTCACATTAGAAAGTATCTTTATCTCTGTTATATTCCTTTTTAAAAAATATAACTTGTATGATATCAATATAACCACTCTTACTTTCCTTTGATTGGTGTTTGCATGGTATGTCTTTTTCTATATTCTCACACTGATTCTATCTAAGTCTTTATAGTTTATTGATTTTTTTTGTTGACAACCTGTAATTGGGTCTTACTTTCTATCTAATGTTACAATCTCTGCTATTTAATTGAAATATTTAGGTCATATACATTTAATGTAATTCTTCCATGGTTGAGTTTAAATTTACCATCTTGGTTTTTTTAAATTGTTTTATTGTGGTTAAAAAAACACATAACATTAAATTTACCATCTTAACCATTTTTAAGTGTACTGTTCTGTAGTCTTAAGTATATACACATTGTTGTACAACTGGTCTCTGGAATTTTTTCATCTTACAACCATGGAACTCTATACCTACTAAACTCTAGTTCTCACTCCCCCCTCCTCTTCCTTCTAGCCCTTGGCAACCACCTTTCTACATTCTGTTTCTATGCTTTTGACTACTTTTAGATACTTCGTATGAGAGGAATCATATAATATCTGTCCTATGCTATTTGTTTCTTATTTGTCTCTTATGGTTTTAATTTCTTGTCTTTTTTTAGATTAAGTGAACATTTTTTAATGATTTCATTTTATCTCCTTTATGCCTATTATCCATACCTCTTTGTTTCATTTAATTTTTTAGTTGTTTTATGGTTTATAGTATACAATATACATATTTAACTTATCATAATCTATATTCAAATGATATTATATCACTTCACATATAGTGTAAGAACCTTATAACAGTACACTTTGGCTTCCCCTCCCATCCTTTATGCTTTTGTTGTCATATATTTTACTTGTATATATCTTATAAACTCTATCATACATTATTATTCTTTTTACTTTAAACAATCAATAATCTATTAAAAAGATGCATACATGAAAAAAAGTCTCTTATATTTACCCATATATTTACCATTCCTCTGTCTAGATCCATCTTGTATCATTTTCCTTCTGCCCAAAGAACGTCCTTTGTCACCTTTTGTAATGCATATTTAGTTCCAATGAATTATCTCAGATTTTGTCTGAAAAACTCTTTTTTTGCCTTCACTTTTGAAAGATATTTTCTGTGACATAAAATTCTCAGTTGGCAGGTTTTTTTCTTCAACACATCAAAGATGTTGCTCTTTTATCTCCTAGTTTAATTAGCTCCTGACAAGAAGTCTGTTATCTTTCTCAACTTTGTTCCTCTGTACATAATGTGTCCTTTTTCTCTGTCTGAATTTAAGATGTTCCCTTTAGCACTGATGTTTAGCAATTTGATTATGTTGTGACTTAGTGTGGTTTTCTTTATATTTCTTCTGCTTAAGATTTATTGGCTTTTTGATGTTTGCATTTATTGCTTTCGAGACATTTGGAAAATTTTTAGCCATTGTTGCTTCAAATATTTTTTTCTACCCCCATATTCTCCTCTCCCCCTTCCTTTTTGTGACACCAATTATGTGCATATTTGAATACTTGATAATGCCCTATAGGTCATGTTTTTTCTTTCATTTTTTTTTCTCTGTGTGCTTTATGTTGTGTGCTTTTATAGTTATGTTTTTAGCTTCACTGATCTTGTCTTGGGCAGTGTCTAATCTACAGTTTTATTCTATCAAGTGTATTTTTTTTTTAACTTCAGATACTTTGTTTTTCATCTGTACAATTTCCATTTTTAAAAAAAAATTTCTATTTCTCTCCTTATCAAATTCATTCTTTGGAGAAAAACCTACAGAACACTCAAAATCATGAGACTGAATAAAACCTATAAAATCTCTAAATAAATAAATACATTTGTTCACCCAATAGGTCTAAATATTAGAAAGTTCCTCCAATTATGAGTCAGAGTCACATGAAAAGCCTTTAAAGATTTGAAGACAATTTATCAGGGCTATTAAAAGCTCTCTTGCCTCCAGGCTAAAAGATTATCCTTTCCTTCTGTGTCCCTTTCCCAAGACTATCCTCTTTTTCTAGGCATTCCTTTAGGTTTCCCTCCAGGCTATTAGCAGTCAACTTAAAGTGAAGCCTCAACATTGGACACAATACTACAGGTCTGTTCTTATCATATCTCATCCGAGTAGGATTGTCTTTTTCCATATTCCAGACTCCAGTCACATGTAAATATAATTTAGGATTTCATTACTTTTTTTCCCCATCTTGTCCTACCATGAATCACATTGCACTCGAAATAAATCCCCAGTGCCTATGAATGTACAAGACACATAGCATGTGCTCAATAAATGTTGTTTGTTTACAAACCCTGAAAGCTGAGTCATTCAAGGCAGGGGAAAATATTATTCAGAGCAGTTAAATTCTTCTTTTTATGTCTGTTTGCTTATCTTGGACAGCAATTCCTTCTTATCAATGTTAATTTTGCCCTTTCCCACAGGACTGGCATTTCTTCCTGACGGAGAGAACAGAACCTAAATAGGAGTTGAGACATTTTACTTTCTTTCTGTCATTCATCCACTTATTTCATGCCATTCATCCAAATCAATGAAACAATGTTTTACTTTATCTTCTTGCTCCAAGTACAACTTTAAAAAAAGTCTTTTTGGTTGTCATGAACAATATCTGCAAGACTCAACTATTCCAGTATTTTGCCTTCTTTATATTTGTGGTAGATTAAAGATGGCTATAAATTCTTTGTCATCCCACCAAGATGTGGGTGGGAATTTCTTTCATAAGCATCTTGAAACTGGGCTAGACTTGTGACTGCTTGGATCATAGGGTCCCCATGGTGATGACGGACTACAAAACTGGAGACAGCATGGGTTCCCGAAAATTTTATGGAGTAGACTCATATGCCCTCAAAACCTTTGAACTTCTATTAGAAGTTAAGAGGAAAAAGTTCTATTCTGTTAAAACTGAAACCGAGCAGGACCCTGTGGGTCTCCTGGGCATGGAAGCCTTTCTTGTTTGTAGGGAATAGACTCCAGCCTCCATGACCTTCCTTGAGTTCCAAAGGGCAGATTCAAACAGTTGCTGATCAGGGAAGGGAGGGGATACAGGGTCCTGGTTCCACCTCAAGGGATACACATAATATCTGTCAGCTCTTCTGCAGAACTAAAACCCGCACCAAAAGGAAGATATTCCAAAGAGAAAGTCACAGTTTGATAACCTCAAGAAACTCCTCAGGAGACCACCTGAGACCAGATTAAAGGCATGCAGGTCATGCACACACCCGGATCCTTTTCAGCAACCCCACCCTTGAACCACTGCTATAAAACTCCTCACCAAATCCCTCTGGGTTGGGACACACAGTTTTTGAGTCATGAGCCCGCCGTAACCCCCTTTGCCTGGCAAAGCAATAAAGCTATTCTTTTCTACTTCACCCAAAACTCTGTCTCCATGATTCAATTCAGCACTGGGACACAGAGACCGAGTTTTTGGCATCAAAACCATTAATATTTTGAGTCTCTATTACATGGAGCTGAGCCTAACCTCATGGATAGAAGCTCTCTGTTAATCGACATTAGCTCCATTAGCAATTTCCAAGTAAATTTTAAAATTTTAAATATTGTTGTTCTTTTATTTTAACTTGTCATTCAAACATTGAAAAGGGGATGGAGGTGAGATGCAGAATTGACTTAGACAACAGCCTGGAAGGTATGCCTCTGTAACACAGGTCTTGAAGTTTACTCTAAGGGTTCTCAGGGTTTCCTAATTGTCTTATGAGAGAATTATAATTTTTATGTTTTATTTTCTTTTAACCTTTCTCTGAAAACCATTAAGTCTTATGTAAAGCACTAGACCGAACAGGACAAGAACTCATTGTTACAATTTCCTCTAATTATTTCTTATGTGTTAGCCTTGTTTCTCTAATATTGTAAGTACTATGAGGAAGGAGAACATAACTTATACTTGTTGTAGTATTCATAGTATTGAGCACCCTGCAAAGTACATGATAAAACTGAGTTATGTTCAAAGGTCTGATATAGAGTCATTGGAAATATCATCATTAAGTTAGCTTGTGTTTTCCTTTATGTATCTCCTTATACTGCTCAATCATTTTTGTTTATGATCTATTCGTCATTTGTAGGAATCTTTTTCAAAGGGCATCGTACATTTATTATCCATTTGAATATTTTTCTGTGAGAGTTATTATCATTTTTTTCCCTCTAGAATTGTGAACATTGTAAATGGCTATATACAAGGAAGTTATCATACTATTTTGATTAAAAATTATATTTCCTCGAGAGAAGACTTACATTTATCCAAGAATTTTTTTAAAAATTTCATATAAAGTCATACACTTTTAAAACATTAAGCAACATTAGTAATAATGAAGTCTAACCTCTGTATAATAAAGACAGATAAATGGAAACTCAGTGTATTTTCCTCCAGCAAAATAAAATATATAGTTAAGAATGTGCAAATCACATCCTAACCAAAATTATGAATCATTTTAAAAATTTTATGTATGTATTTCTGAATTCATTCAAAATCTTAAAGGAAACCTCAGTAGAATGAAAAAAAGAGAGATCTGAAAAATAAGATCATAAATGCTTTGGGTTGCTTCTGGCAAATACTAAATAATCAGGTTGTGCCTCATGTTTAATATGTTAAAATGTACTGCAGTAATGTTATGGCAAAAACAAGCTTAGCTCATTTTCCTGGTTATTATTCATTATTTTAAAAAAATCAGCCTCACATCAATAATTGGTGATGTACTAGAAGGTATTGTGGAAGGATATATAGTCACTGTGTTTGAAGTCAGGTAAAACAAAACTTGTCTACAGATTTAAGCCTATTAGATATAAATGATTAAAGGTAAGTTCATAGAGATATAAAAAGTAAAAATGTTTAAGCTCTAACCACCTTTTCCCTCTTACATAAAACAATTCCCTTTATGATCACAATCTTAGGAATTATTGGATCATAGTTTGGGAACTCATTCAAGCAACGAACTACACCTGAGGACTGGAAGGTAAAAAAAATTAGGTTATTCTTTTCCCTTCACTTCTTTTGAGGCCACAGGAATTCTGGACTTAACTTCTCTCTGTGTCTCTACTTAATTTCCACCGAGCTTCACCTCCTGCCTCCCCATCACCACCTTCTGGCGCTTCCCTGTTCCAAGTGCATAAACCCCATCCTGGCTGCTCTAAGATGTGTTATCCTGACCCTTGAGTTTTTGTGATCTGCCAGGGACAGTGCTTGTAGCTGACTTAAGAATCTATGTTGTGACTGCTGACAAATTCTGTTCATTAAATAAATAAAAGTTTAACTTTCAGTTTCTGCCTCTTTTATTCCCCACTGATATTTCGTCTAACCATATTCCCTCCTCCAAGAATCTGGGTCTTCAATCTTCCTACTGTAGAGACCCTCCTTCTATCCAAACAGTGACAGGTATCAAATTACTTACATCTTAACCATCTCGTTCACACCAGTGGTCACATAGTTCTGCATACTAAATCCTTTATCTGTGGAATAAAACATTTTGGCCTTGGTTAAAGTAATTGCCCCTACTGGGAAAGTGCTGAGGTGCCTTTTCAAGCCAATCAGTCTTTCAATTGGCTTTGAAAGTTGAAGCATTTTACAGGGACCGAGGAAACCAGGTAGAATGGACCAATCGGCTTCCAGTCTCTCTCTTTTCTTGATTCATTCTGCTTATTGCTTTTAGCCTATGTTCAGTTTCAACTTCCAGGTACCCATACTCCCAAGCCCAGGCTCACTGACCCTCCTGGCCTCCCTTGTGCCACTTCTGGTCAGCTTCTCTCCATGATCTTCCCATCTCCCATTTGAGATCATGTTTCATTTTTTGTACTGTTCTGGCTGGAACAGTAGGTTTATATCCTCTAACCCCCAAGCCTCCCTGTAAGGCTTAAGCCAAGAAGGTGGCAGAGTCTGTTAGGTTGGGAATAAGAAAAAGAAAAGTCCTGGAGAAAGGGAAGCACAGGGCCCTGTATATGCCCATATGCCAATGGTGGTGATGGTGATAGGATGATAATGATGACCATGATTGTAGATAATGATGATCGTGATACTGGAAAACCAGCACATGTAAACACTGGGAAGCTTGTAATAATAAGGCAAGATAACCTACAACATGAGACAAGAAAACAAAAACTAAAAAACACTATGGTGTTATAAGAATACAACAAAAACTCAACTATCTGGAGCCCTTAAAAATTAATAATAATAACTACTTTGTGAACACTTGCCAATGGGGCAGGCATGTTGCTACCTTCAGGATGGAACAGTAAAGGTTAACTTGCCTCCCTATAGTAGCTTCTCTCCTGCTAATGATGCTAGTAGTGTTAATAACAGTAATAATTATTGATGTTTACTGAACTTTTATTATGAGATTAAGTGCTGTGCATTATCTTATTTAATCATAGCATCATCATGCCTATCCACCAGTAAAGCAGGTACTATTGTTATCCCCATTTTGCAAATGAGGAAACTGAGGCTTAGAGATGTTTAATAAATTATCTAATGTTGCACAGCTAGTAAATAGCAGTCCAGAACTTGAACCCAAGGTCTATTTGATTGCAAAGCACATTCTATGCTACTTCCAATGGCCACAAGGTAATACATAAACCAGCAGGCTCCAGGTGAGTTACACTGGGGTTCAAGAACAGGGGTAAGGGGATAGACATGGTGGAGGGTAGGAATGGGATGTGTGGTAGAAACCTTGGTCCAAAGCTAGGTTCTCCAGTTAAGACAAACCTTAATTCTAACCTTTCTGGCAATGAAGTAAAAAAGAAATCATGATTTTTCTTTGAGGGGGAGCTCTCTTTATTTAACTGACAAAAGTCCAAAAAGCACATTAAAATTTTCATTCATCCAAACACGTTATCTGTGAGGCTGCACCAGGCCTATTATGTTGTGAGGCAGTGGGATTATAAAAATAGGACCAAGTTTCTTGCTTTTAAGGAATTTATAGATTAAGGAAAAGATAGGTATGTAAACAGACAATATTAATATAGCGTGATAAGGCAAGAGCTGGTGTTTAGGGTACGTGGAACAGGAGGTCATAGGCCGTCCTGGAGGACTCAGGAAAGTTTTCAGGAAGAAGTTATCCCTAAGTTGAATTACGATGACCAATTGGATTTTCTAGGCAAAAATAAGAAGGAAGAACATTTCAAGCAGAAAAGCCCAGGTGAGAAGGCTTGTATATGAGACTGTAATTTGTTCTAGAATACGGCAGAACCAAAGTGTGAGACGAAGAGGTAGGCAGATAACAAAGAGCTTTTAATGTAATCCAAAATGTTTAGATCTTACCCTAATGGCACTGGAAGAGCCACTGAAAGGTCACAAGGGAGGGAATAATCAGGCTTTTGCTTTAGAAAGTTGGTTTTGTAAATAGTGTGAAAATGGATTAAAGAGAGTGAAGCCACTAAAATCCAGTTATAGGTTTTTTGCAAAAATCCAGATGAGAAATGATGAGCCTGAACTCAAGAGATAGAAGCTGGTAGAGAAAATGGTGGATGTGAGAGATAGCAAAGAAGCGAAACTTAGAGACCCAATTGGTTGGGGGTGAGAATGTGGAAGGTGTGGAGGTTGATTCCCAGGTTTCTGTCTTGGGTAACTGGAGATTCCATTCACTGAATCAGAAGGAGCATCAGATCCAGGAGAGCAGGAGTATTATAATGGGTTCAATTTGCACTGTTGTGCTCGAGGTGCCAGAGGCGCAACCAGGTAAAGCTGTGCCATAGGCTCAGGAGAGAAATCTGGGCCCAGGATATGCATTTGAAAGTCATCAATATGCAGGTGTAGTTGAAGCCCTGTGAGTGACTCCTGGTGAATTCAAACTGTCCTTTGGATAACCAATATTGAACCACATGATGGACAATATTGTCAAAAATGGTTTCACAGATGATATAAAACTGTTGGTCACACTTGTAGTCCTACTTTCCCCTTCAAGAAAAGGTGGCAGCAGAACATTTAAATCATAGTTGTGTTAATATATTTCTCCTAGGAGCTAAAATAATAGAATTTAGATATATAGTTTCCTAGTCATTTAGAAGTATTTTGAAATAGCTGGCTGCCCATTAGAGTCACCACAAGTACTTCTGAAAAATTCCAAGATGTTCAAATTTAGTTAGTTTGGGGTAGAGACCCAGTTAATTTTATACACACACATACATATATGATGTAACTCTACCATGCAGCTAGAAATAAATGATTGGCATGGTGTCCTTAGATAATTCTTCCTGAATATCAGTTGTCTCAGCTGGGTTTTAGACAGGAGCTCTAAAGCAAACAATTCAAGACTAGGTGAGTCATACACTTTAGATTCCAAGAATCTTGTTAGCAAAGATGATATTTTTGCATAAAAATTAAATTTCTGCCATCAGTTCTTGTTTAGCCAGATGGAAAGTGTCCCTCTTCTGCATAAAAGTTCTGGAGTGCAGAGAGAAAGACCAAGACATTTAAGAAGCAGCTTTAGACGTACTCAAATTGACAGGAATATTTTGAAGGCAAATTCTCATATACAATGTTCACAGATTACCTGTTGAATGAATTAAAGCTCATTAAATATCTTAAACACTAAAATTACTCTGATTTTAATTTAATTTTTGATGATTCAGAAGACATATTAGCATCAGAATGGCACAAGGTTGGTGTTATGATCATCAGCTATTATATTGAAACTGCATGACAATGCTGGTTTTAAATGTCTGCTAACAAAGTTTGCTGTATAAATACGACTAACACTTTTGCTTCTGGCCACAAGGAACTAGCTTGCAGTAGATCAATTCTTCCACCAAAAACAAGTAGAAAAGTTGAATAAAATAAAAAATATCTATTTGAAAGTTACCAGAAAGTTACCAAGTCAGCCAGTGTTTAGGGTTCAAGATCATGGAGACAAGGAAAACTCAAGGTGAAATCAACATTCTGCATTGTTTTCCCCTTCAGGAATTTGCTGATTCATAGGTGGCATTGGTGGAGAGAATGAAAAGATAAATAGAAAGTAGCTGCTGAGGGTCAGGGAATACGAGTAGAGCTTTCAGCAGTTTTACAAGTCTAAGAAGATTAAAATTGGTGTTCAAGGCTAGCTAGGAGAGAGGCCCTGGAAAAAACCCATCAACTGACCCTGAAGGAGTGTGACCCATGAGTACAGCCAAATTGGAAATAGACCAGGCCTTATAAAGGGTAAAACATAGCCTCAATTAACTCTGCCTTTGATTGGATTAAGGTGATTGCCTCCTACCCAGTTTACCACAAACTAAAAACAAAACAAAAAAAATCCTCCCCAGATGTATATAACATCATCTAAGTTTGCAGTGTCAATATAAAATAGATATAAGGGAAACTACATTTAAGCACATCGCAATAAGACTGCTGAAAACCAAAGATAGAGATAACGTTCAAAACAGGTAGCACAGGCCAATATCCAAAGTGGGCCAAAGTGGGACAGCATCAAACTAAAAATTAAAGCTTTGACTTTTATTTCTCTCTCCATTTTGCCACATAGAGATTTTACTTTCTTTTTTGAGCTCAGCTCTTACAGTAAATGTTGTTGGCCCACATCTTTTCAGCATGGGTTCCATATGCAAAAGGCCACATAATACCCTCACCTCTGACTTTCCACCTGGCAGCTTTATATAGGTTGTGAGTACACTCACCTTGCAGGCAGGGCAAGCTAGAAATGCCAGGAAATTAATGCCCCTAACACATCTCTCAACCAATGACAGAGATTTAGTAGATAAATATCCTAGTTTCCTCACCCCTCAGTTGGGATAACTCAGATATTTTTTATTAAGCTCTAGCTGCTCCCAGTGGTAACTTGTTTGATACCCACCCTTTAAGGCTTTCTTTCATTTCCTGTGTCTCCACTTCCACTACTAGTGCTTCCTGGGATTACTGCCTAAACTATTGGCACTCAAATCTTGTCTCTGGGACTGCTTCTGGGGACAGCTCAGATGTATAAGCTGTGACCTAGCAATTCCTATCCTGAGTATATATACAGTGGAGATGCATATAAGTATATGTCAAATAACATGTACAAAAACATCTATAGATGTATATTCATTATGCTCCAAGTTGGAAACAACTGTTCACCAACCATAAGATGGATAAATAGATGGTGGTATATTAAAAAAATGGAATACTACACATCAAAGTGAATGGATAAATTGTCACTAACTATAGCATAGATGAATCTTGCAAATATAACGTTGAGTTTAAGAAGCCAGACGCAAAAATATACACCCTGTTTAGTTCATTGGATTCCTACATCATAGTATTGGTATTGTATTGGTATAGGGGGCAGTAACGTGCAGCTCAGAGTATAAACTATATAAAGAAATGGAAAATGACATATCTTGTACTATAATTTGAAAAAATAACAAACAGTTAATTTGAGTTTTCATCTCCTTAAACATGATATAAATTGTTAGGTGATCACTTACATGAGGATATTTATTATTTTACAGTATGAGGCTTAAAAATCCAGAATATTCCCTTATTCACTGATGTGCTTTATAATGTTAATACCTTAGTGGCCTTTTTTTCATAGCTTCTGATTAATTACATGCACACAATGACATTCATGCTATGTATGTGACTCTTATTTTAATTGATGCAATTAAAAATAATATGGCACAGATTTTTCAAGTTTAACAAGCTGAAATTAATAAATGGATGGTTCGCATTTTAAGTCATCAACATATTAAAAAGCAACCAGGGCAACTGCAGGTAACTTTCGGTTGAGATAATTGGTTTGCTGCTCCAAATGAACACTTTGAGGTCAACAATTTCTTCAGTAACCATATTAGCATATTTTAATACCTGTTGAATCTTGAGACTCACTAATATGCTTAGCAAATGGAATTGCTATTTACAGTTATTGCCATATTCAATCTTCATCCTAGCTACAAGGCTCTGAAAGCATTATTAAAATCCCATTGCAGTAACAGAATCTCTGTGAGTGTTTAAGATCATTCTGTTATAGAGCAAACAGGAAAATATAATCTCTCCTTCTGGACAGAACCTTTTCCTTTTAGGCATTGTCTCCTGTGTGGGTTTCCTAACAGACAGTTCAGCGTGGACTCTGGATCACATTGAATGGCTTTGAATTCTGGTTCCATTACTTAGTCATAGGGAAGCCTTTGGCCAGTTATTAACCTCTGTATGCCTCAGCCTCCTCATCTGTAAACTCAGAATAATAACAGCACAAGTTTTGGTGAGATTTAAATAAATGCCATGCTCTTTGAACTACACCTGGCATAAAGTTAGGTACTTTCATTTATTTAACTAATCTTTTTTGAGCACCTACAATGTGCCAGGGAATATCTAGGCACTTGGGTATATCAGTCAATAAAACAAAGATTCCCGGGAATTCCCTGGCGATCCAGTGGTTAGGACTTAGCACTTTCACTTCCAGGGCCCTGGTTCAGTTCCTGGTCAGGGAACTAAGATCCCGTAAGCTGTCCGGCACGGCCAAAACAAAAACCCCAAAAAACCAGAAAGATTTCTGCCCCAGTAAACTTTACTTGTATTCTAGCCAAAGAGACAAGCAATAAACATAATAAATAAGGCCAAGTATAATAGTATGTTAGATGATGGGAACTATAGGAAAGTGCACATGCAGAGTAGGATAAGGGAGGTCTGAGTGCCAGCAGGTGCCAGGCAGGTTGCAGCAAATAAAGCAGTCGGAGTGGGTCTCACTGAGAAGGTGAAATTTGAGCAAAGGTTTCAGGTAAATTTGAGCAGAGGCAAGGGGGTTTAGCTATTGGATATCTGGGGGAAGAGAGCTTCAGGAAGAGGAAACAGCTGGGCCAAATGCACTGGGTGTATTCAAAGAACAGCAGGAAGACAGTGTGTTTGGGGCGGATTGTGTGAGGTGTTGTATTAGCACGGGTGAAGGGGCCAGGTCTTGTAGGACATCATAGGCCATTATAAAGGTTTTGGCTTTAAATCATTGTTTTTGTTAATTATCATTACTCTTTCCAAGACAAGACATCTTTGCTATTGATGTTGTTCGAAGTATTTCTGTCCCAGGCCCTTGGTACCCAAGTGACAGTCAGTGAATGATGTTCTGAGATTGGCCATAGCTCCTTTCAAGGTGCCAGGACTTGCCAAGATTGCCAAGGATAAAAGTCATGAGTTGTTTGCCTAATCAAGGTAGTATTAGATCCAGCCTATGTGAACATGTGTCCCAGGACACGATCAGTACTAATGCTTAGGAGTAGAGGCAGTGGTGGTGGATGCTGGCTGAATTTATCACTCTTCAGAAACACTTCTTTACCGGTGGGAGTAGGGCAGTCACCAGCCCTGTGGTTAGCAATAATTCAAGGAGGAAAATCCTCTAGACACTTCTACACCTCCCTAAGCCACATTAGGGTAGAGATAGGACATTCACTTAAATGGGGAAAAAGGGATGTGATGTAAGAAATTGGAAGAGAGCCCTTTGTTCTGTCTCCTTTCTGTATGTTCCAAATCCCTGCCCCATCTTTCCAAAGCATATTTCTAGCAAACCTACAGTGTGTGTAGGTTGCATGCGTGTGTGTAAACTGGTGTGTGTTTGTATTCCTGTGTGTCTGAGTATTAAGCCATGCCCACTGTTGGAGCTGTCCGTGGTCAGTTATAAATGAAATATGTTAGCAGTGGTTTCAGCAAATTACAGGAATAAGCCAAAGAGTTCACAGGATTCTCCAGAGGGCAGAGAAGAATTTAATTGCCTCTTTTTGCCTGTGCCTGGCTTTTGGAGAATTACATCAGCTGCTTTTTGAATAGGAAGCATTTCTCGCTTCATGATTCTCCAGGTAACCGGCCAGTTTCCACTGCTGGATTGATTTTGTTCCAAGTTTTCTGTGCATATTAAATAGGATGTGGTGACTCATTGTCTCCCAAGTTCTTTGAGGTTCCTAACCAAGATAGATTCCTCAGCTTGAATCGATGTGCTTCTATTCCCTGTCTCACCTTGCTCCTCATGGTTACATCGTCTTGTGTTGCCCGGGGGCCACACGGCTGGAAGACTGTACTCTTCTTCTTAGCCCTCCCTGTGTGCATCCTTCCCTCCTTCAGAAAGCTGTGGAGCATTTGCCAAATGCGCATGAACTCAGGCACCAAAACACTTTTGTTGTCACAGGCATTTACAAATAATTTAACAGCCTGCAAATTATTTAAAAGCAATCTAGCCAGAGTTCTCAGAACCTCCAATCATATTTTAGTATGTGCTGCTATGACAATCTTTGGGCATTTTTTTCCACTCTTCTGGGCACTTCGTTGGATTTTCCTATTGTTTCCTACACACCAAATGTAAGTTTGCCCACCCTAAATTTTGGGAAAAACATGGCCTTTCTTTTCTTTTTTTCCTCTGGCTTTCCTGTTCCACCCAGCAGAATTCCACTGAGGAAAGCTTTCCTATGGTAGTTCCTTCACCTTTTTCTTGGCTGTTCCCCCCAACCCACCCCAAACCATAATGTGTACTAATGTGTACTGTGTACTAGGTGATCTCCCTTCCAATCCTCAGAACAAGACTTCAGGGTAAGCATTATTAACCTTTCATTGACAGTGAGGAAACTGAAGCACAAAGCAGGCAACTTACTTGCTCAAGGTTACACAACTACCAAGGCAAAGGCCAGGATTTGAATCTAGATCTTCTGCTCCATAGCCCCATTCCATTTCTTGCCTTGCCTTTTCTGCCAGATGGCACCTTGGTCTCAGAACATCCTCTATTCTATATCCATAGGCTGTCTCCATTTGCTTTACCTAGATCTCTAGACTTGATTCTACCAGAGTCTACTCTAGCCCATCCCAACATATCTGTGAATGGAATAAAGGAGAAGCGTGCTTATACAGCCTGACAGATGCAGCTCCAATCAACCCGTCTCTAGTGACTATTCTGATCCCTCTTGATGTGGCTTCACAGGGAGTTCTCACTACAGAGGGCACTGAGCCCAGCCAGGTCTCTAGGATCGGATCCTCTTCTTCACATCAGGACAGGACTCCTTTACTTCCTAAGCCAGGGTCGTAGGACTTCAGTCGTGCTAAGGAATGAGAGAGAGAGAGGGTGGCATTTTTACCTGTGGGAGGTTGACAGCAATGTCTTTAAATGAAGGGAACTCAGGGAGCCAGAAATCGAATTTCTCATCTTCTACAACCAGCTGTCAAAGCACTCCCCGTTTGAAAATGACTTACTTCAGTTTCAGTGGGAGCTGGTCTCTGTGGCATGTGTGTATGTCTATAGCGGAAGCTCTCTTCCCCAGAGAGTGGAATTTGTGCAAGTCCATAGGAAAACTCAGAGCAGATCTGCAGTGCCCACCCCTGCACCCATGTTCTTCATTTTCTGTTGACTCAGATGATGGAGACCCTCATCTTCAAGGTACCCTTCCTTCCTCCATGCTCTGGTTAACCTTGCCTCCTACTTGAATTACCCACCACTTTTTCTCTCTCTAGGACTTTCATTCCCTCCGTCCTCCTTGTACATGTCCTTCCTATCTTGAAAATGCCTTTATCTGTGTCTCTGTCCCTCCCTCTTACCACATTCTTTCTCGCTCTCTTCATAGCCAAACTTAAAAAGAAAGCTGGGGCTTCCCTGGTGGCGCAGTGGTTGAGAGTCTGCCTGCCAATGCAGGGGACATGGGTTCGAGCCCTGGTCTGGGAAGATCCCACATGCCGCGGAGCAACTGGGCCCGTGAGCCACAACTGCTGAGCCTGTGCGTCTGGAGCCTGTGCTCCGCAACAAGAGAGGCCGCGACAGTGAGAGGCCCGCGCACCGCGATGAAGAGTGGCCCCGCTCGCCGCAACTGGAGAAAGCCCTCGCACAGAAACGAAGACCCAACGCAGCCATAAATAAATAAAAATTAATTAATAAAAAAAAAAAAAAAAAAAAAGAAAGCTGTATACAACTCACCACACCTCTCAGCTTCCTCCTCCCAAATCATCTGAAATTGTTCTCTTAAAGATTATTGTAAGTTCCTAGTCACCCACCTGATGGTTTCTGCTCATTCTTCCTGGGCTTTCTGCAGCTTTCCGCACCTTAGCAATGTTCTTGTGCTTGTTTTCAGAGTCTCTTCCTCCTCAACTTCTAACACTCCCTTCCCCACCTCAGATCCTTCTGTCTCCCTCTTCCATTCTCTGAGACTCTGGCTCTGTGTGAATCTCGCTCCAAGAGACTCATCCCTTCTCAAGAATTCAAATAGGATGGGCTATTCAGATGCCTTTGAAATGTCTATGTCTAGTTCTATCCTAGCCTTCCTCTAGACCCCAGCCTTATGTGTGTACCTATTAAATATTCCCACCTAGAAGTCACATGATCTCCCTGAAGTCAAAATGTCAGAATAAAAAACATCATCTTTTTTATCCAGCGTTATTCCTTCCTGATGTCTTCATATTGGGTGATAGCATCATAATCCTATAAATTATTACAACATAGAACCCAGTCCCCTAGTGCTTTTCCTTATTCTTCAGATGATGTAGATTTTCCTCTATGACATCTTTTCTGTGGATATTTTTCTTTCTATTCTCAATCATGTCGCCTATTTTTTCACTGAACCATCTCTAATCTATTTTCATTCTAGTGCTAAATTCTCTGCACTCGGGGCACAATTTCTGTCCACTTTCTGGCACATCGTACCAGGCTCATCTTCCTGAAAGACTTCCACTTTTCTCCTCAAAACTCTTTTCTGGCTCCTCACTGCTGGCATAACAGAGCCCACACCCCACAGTCCTGCGTTAGGAGAGTCCCTGCTAGAGCGAGGCAGCCTCCACCACCTGGCCAGCCTTGTCTTCCACTTCTTCCCCACGTAAACCTACACATGAAGTTTCACTGCACTTCACTTTCCAAATATCCCTTGTACCCTCCTCAGCCATCTTCTTTCCTACCTTCATGCCTACCCTTCATCCTCATTCTTTCCTTTAGAAATACTTTTACCCTACTTCCTTCAGGAATCCTTCCATAATTCCCCCAGCTGGAGTGGTCTCAGCCCCATGGACATCCTAGGGTACTTGGTGTCTCTATCTCTTATGTGTTATTACATGTGTTCCTAGATTCCTCCCTCCATGGTCCCCTACATTGGTTATTTGTACATTTTTTTTTCTTCCCAATTACACTGTAAGATCATATTTACATTCTCCATGACACTTAAGATAAAACTTATTTATTGAATAAGAATAGTCTCTTCTGTGTGTGTGTGTGTGTGTGTGTGTGTGTGTGTGTGTGTGTGTGTGGTGTACAAAACCAAGCAGGTCCATGTTGGGGTCTTCCCAGTGACAGACCCCTCTGTGTTCCTGCTTATTGTTGACTGGGAAAAAAGGCTATGGAAATACACTGTGACCTCCTGGGCCTTCCATGTAGATCAAAGAACAGGTCCTAGCAGTCAATGTTTGGGGAAGTAAAGAATGCAGAAACAAAGACAGGACAGTCAAGCAGGAGAGTAGCCATAACTTAAACAATAAATCAGTCACAAGGACCCCCGGTTCTGTTTCAAAGGTAAAGATAAGTCCAGTGCACATTCCTAAGTTGTTTTGCAGGTACTAAAGCCCCCACCAGGTGGAGGAAGCTAACTTCATGACGACCAGGAACACATAACCCCCAGACTGGCTGGAGCCTGAGGACTGATAATGTTGAGCTCTGTGATATCACCCTGTTACATCACCATCAACCAATCAGGGAATTGAGCATGAGCTGATCACACACCTCACAACCTTCTCCCTCACACTGTCTTTAAAAACCTTTCCCTGAAAGCCATTGAGGAGTTCAGGTCTTTTGAGCCTGCCTGTACTCCTTACTTGATGCCTGCAATAAATGCCATACTTTTCTTCACAACCTGGTGTCAGTAGATTGGCTTTGCTGCACATTGGGGCTGGGAGAGGAGTGGGGTGAACCCAAGCTTGGTTCAGTAACATGTGTAAGGGTAGGGGGAGAGGTTGCACAAGACAGTTCATTGAGGTTTGGAAAGAAAATATTAGAACTTCAACTTACATTTATTTTACATTTCTATTTTGTGAATGTTTTGCAGTGAAATAATATTTAACAGTATCCATATATTCAACATTTGAATACAGTATTCATTATTAAATATACCTGAGGGTTGTCTTAGATTGGATTCACTCAAAACAGACTCTGAGGTAGAAAGTTGCATTCAGAGGTTAATTGGGAGTGGTCATGGGTGATACACCTGCTAGAAAGAAAGGAGGCAGGATCTGTCACCGAACTGAACTTGGGTCTTGTCGCCCGCTGCACAGCAAAGCCAAATTACTAAAATCAGGTTGTGGTGAAGGAAAGTCAGTGTTTATTGCAGGGGACCCAGCAGAGAGTGTGGGCAGCTCAAACTCAAAAGACCTGAACTCTCCAATGGTTGTCAGAGAAGTGTTTTCAGGGTGATCTAGGGTGGCCTCGGCCTGCAGTGGCTTGAAGCAGGGTTTCGGTTCCCGGCCAGAGACTGAAGTCAGGCTGCAGCAGTGAGAGTGCCGAATCCTAGCCACTAGGCCACCATGGACCAGTGGCCAGTGGCAAGTCCCTGGCCCGTCAGCTGTGTAGAAATGAATTTCCACATAGAGATGGAAAGTAGTGAAACAAATAAAGTGTTTATTAGGAGAAAAAGAGTACATGTGGATAGACACACGGGCGGGCTCAGAGAGAGGGTCGCACCCTCGTGGTAATTTGAATCACTTTTATGGGACATTTTTTCCGGGTTTCCTTTGGCCAATCATCTTGCTTTGTCTGGTTCTGAGTCTGTATTTGGTATATCTTAGGGTCCTCCCCTGTGTGCGTGCGCATCTCTTAGCCAAGATGGATTCTAGTGATGGATTCACTTACTATGAGGTGAGGCCCCCTCCCTTTTTGACTTTCAAGGAGCCTTTCTGTGCATGTGTAGTCGAGAAGGTCACCTTGACTTCAAGAATGAGGAATACGTGGTCTTTTATCTCTTATCTGGGCAGGGCTCAGCTTCTCCTCCCACCTGCTATTTTGGAGCATCTGTCCAAGGGGACGAACTCCAGCTGCTCAGCCTGGGGCCCATCTATCTCCCACCTCAAGGAGAGCATTTTTAAAGGCAATATTTGGGGGTGAGGGCTGCAGAGAGCATGACTTTCTTCTGATTGATTGGTGGTGAGGTAACAGGGTAGTGTTCGGGGAATCTCAATCCTCAACCTTCTGGTTCCAAGCAGCCTGAGGTCTACCGCTTGTGTTCAGCATGTAGTCACCATTCTCCACCTGGGTGGGTAGGTGGGTTGGTGGAGTCTTAGTTCCTAAAGAACAACTCAAATATACCCAACTCAAATATATCCTTTGAGGAGGAACTAGGACGCTGTTTTTTATTTTTTCTAACATCTTTATTGGAGTATAATTGCTTTACAATGGTGTGTTAGTTTCTGCTTTATAACAAAGTGAATCAGCTATACATATACATATTTCTCCATATCTCCTCCCTCTTGCATCTCCCTCCCTCCCACCCTCCCTATCCCACCCCTCTAGGTGGTCACAAAGCACCGAGCTGATCTCCCTGTGCTATGCGGCTGCTTCCCACTAGCTATCTATTTTACATTTGGTAGTATATATAAGTCCATGTCACTCTATCACTTCATCCCAGCTTACCCTTCCCCCTCCCCATGTCCTCAAGTCCATTCTCCACATCTGCATCTTTATTCCTGTCCTGCCCCTAGGTTCTTCAGAACCATTTTTTTTTTAATTCCATATATATGTGTTAGCATATGGTATTTATTTTTCTCTTTCTGACTTACTTCACTCTGTATGACAGTCTCTAGGTCCATCCACCTCACTACAAGTAATTTAATTTCATTTCTTTTTATGGCTGAGTAATATTCCATTGTATATATGTGCCACATCTTCTTTATCCATTCATCTGTCGATGGACACTTAGGTTGCTTCCATGTAGGACTCTGTTTTATGGTTGCACTATTGTCTTACTTTTCTTGCTGCTTTTTCTGTTTTTGCAGTCCCACGCTTCCCTAATTAGTAACTGCCTGTGCCTGCTCTTTGGAACTCGGGGAAGGCCCAGGAGACTAAAGCTTTTTTCTATAAATAAGTAAACAAGGGGCACGGAAGGGCTTTTGTATCCAGAAAGGCCGCACAGGGTCCTGCTTAGTTTCAGATCCAGTAGAGGGAAAAGGTAGCCTGCAATGTATTTGCACCTGAGGTCTCAGCAGATACTACTGTGAGCTCTGGAGCTGGGAAGGTCCTTCAGAGTTTTCCTGAATTCAGGTAAGGGGGCTGGGCCTTCCCACTTCCACATTGGCCAATCATTAGCCATGGGCCACCCTCCTGGGAGGAGGGATTACCTCAAATGAGGCAGTTCCCTTCAGTTGAGGGCAACTCAGGGAAGGATGCAGCTGTGAAAACCAGCAGTGGGGAGTTTGTGCATCAGCCCTGGGGAGGAGAGCCAAGGGGAGCACCACAGTATCCACTATAGTGGCATGTACTCGTAGTTTTCATTCTCTCTCTCTTTTTTAACTGATGGGAGCGCTATAAAAAATATTGGACACTCCTTGATGACTGAGGGAAGGCAGAGTAGGGAAACTAACACTGCTTAAGGCCTCTCTGCTTTAGGCACTTTGTCAAGTTTTTAGCATACTCTTCTGCTCCATTTCAAAGCATAAAAGGGCAAAGAATAAAAAAGTGATGAACATTCTTCACGCATGTTTCATGCTGCCAGGAAAGCAGACTCTGCGTTGCATTTGGTTTTCTAAAGGTGGCGCTCTATGATCCCATGGGGAGGACTGTACCCATTTCCATCAATGGCCACCCACGCAAGATGTGAGGCAACAACTCTACTCAGTTATACTCTTTAACATTCAGTAATGGTGTGATCAACAAAGCTGGTTATTGCCACTAAGTGGGGGAACAGAAATTGAGTTGGAAAATATTTTCCCTGTGAGTTTGTTTTGAACAATTATGGGATCCTTTCTTACTAATGAATAACATCTTACTCTATCTCCTATCTGCAATCTTTTCTGAAACTCTCAGGGACTGAGAACATTCACTTCCAAATCCGTTTCACTCTGGACCTTTTAACTTACATGACTCTTCAATTCCTTTTCCAGTCCTACTTGGAGGAGACAGTGCAACATTGTGGTGGGAGTGAAGACCACAGAGTTGGACAGATTCAGGTTTTTTTGGTCCGGCTTTACATCCTGGGGTGAGTGAGTGACTTTCTTTTAGCACAAGTTTTATAATCTGTAAAAAGGAGAGAAGGTTTTTACCTATCTCTCTTATTGGAGAGCCACTCCCATGGGATTGTAGTAAGAATTCTAGAAGAAAAATAATATAAAGTTCTTAGCCCGGTACCTGGTTTAGAGAATGTGTAAATTAAGTATTAGCTATTTTAAATTTTGGATTTTTCTTCTTTTTAAAAATAAATAATTAATTAATTAATTTGTTTATTTATTTTTGGCTGCATTGGGTCTTCGTTGCTGGGCACGGGCTTTCTCTAGTTGCGGCGAACGGGGGCTACTTTTCGTTGTGGTGCACGGGCTTCTCATTGTGGTGGCTTCTCTTGCTGTGGAGCACGGGCTCTAGGCATGCGGGCTTCAGTAGTTGTAGCAGGCGGGCTCAGTAGTTGTGGCACACTGGCTTAGTCGCTCCGCGTCATGTGGGATCTTCCCGGACCAGGGCTTGAACCCATGTCCCCTGCATTGGCAGGCGGATTCTTAACCCCTGCACCACCAGGGAAGCCCTAAATTCTGGATTTTTCTTTGCTTTTTCTCACACTGATATTTTTTCTCACTATTCCCCAGGAAATTGTGCCTTATGGAATCTCAGTGTAGACAGCACCTAAAAGGTAAGCCAGTTGTACCGCCCATCCCCACCATTAGTTGCCTTTTCAGCACCCTTTGTACCTTGCTAATTGTCCCTTCCAACCAAATTTTTCTAGCCTCCTTCTTTACATTGTCAGTCTGAGCATCAGATTGCACCAGGAATACATTTCTGTTTAATTACTGTTATTTATTTATTTTTAATTGAAGTATAGTTGTTTTACCATGTGTTAGTTTCAGGGGTCTACTATGTATATATATATACACACATATATATATTCTTTTTCATATTCTTTCCCATATGGTTTATTACAGGATATTGAATATAGTTCCCTGTGCTCTACAGTAGGACCTTATTGTTTATCTATTTTATATATAGTAGTTTGTACCTGCTAATCCCAAACTCCTAATTTATCCCTCCCCCACCCCCTTTCCCCTTTGCTAACCATAAGTTTGTTTTCTATGTCTGTGAATATGTTTGTGTTTCCTAAATAAGTTCCTTTGTGTCCTATTTTAGATTCCACATATATAAGTGATATCATATGGTATCTGTCTTTCTCTGCCTGACTTAGTTCACTTAGTATGATCATCTCTAGATCCATCTATGGTGCCGCAATGTTTCTGTCTCTTGATACCCAGAGGACATCCAAAGGCCAGCCCATTGTGAGGTTCCAAGCCCTGAAAACTACTGCCTGCTCACTCAGCCGCCTGGTGTGGATTAAAGCCCCATCAGTGTCCGACTGCCGAGTTTAGAGCCCTGCCAGTGTTAATCCACAAAGAAACAGTTCTTGATCACTGCGACCATGCTTCCCAGTGCAAAAATAGCATGGGCTCAGGCCAGCCAAAGGGGAGCCATTTACCCAAATGCAAAGCGAAAGGGTCAGGGGGGCAACCATGTGAGCCAATAACTTTAAGTTGCCTTGCGACCCTGAAGCTATCGGTATAAAACCATTTCATTGGTATAAAATCATTTCACCTGTTTTCCTGATTATTGATTCCTTGTCTCCGTTGCTGACAACTGCTAAACTCTTTGCTCTACAAACACTCCAAGTTGCCCATCCCCACCGTCCATTCAACTTTATGCTTTTTATTTCTTTATTTCTATTTTTTTAAATGAAACAAATAGGCCAAATCTCCTCTCATGTCCTCCTTATGCCAAGTTTCCAAGGAAGGCAAGTTCCTGCCAAGATCCCACTACACACACATACACACACACACACACACACCAATCCCCAAACCATACCTTTCTCCAAAGGCAAAAATGCCTTTGTGTCCACTTACTCCTGGGGCCCCTTGCATCTGCCTGGGTCTGTTTTCTGCACCCCACTCCTCTTGCTTCTCTTTTTGCTGGATTTTTGGAGATCCACTCTTAAAGCCCATTCCAGGAAGACACAGGGTCTTTACAAGCACTTATTAGAATTCCTGTCAGTTTCATTCACAGGCTGGGCAAGAGGTAGAAAAATTCCAACGTGAAGAATAGCTGTTAACCTGTTCTCTCTGACCCCTTTTGGCCCTCACTGACCCCAGACCACACTCCAGAGAGATGTATCCTGCAGAACTAGCCTATACATTTGTCTTTCTCCCAGAGGAGATTTTCAGACCCTTTGAAGCAGGAAACAATCATCTGTATCATTTTTTTTTTCTTTACATGGTAGTTTTCTCTTACATGCATTCCTGTGGAGGATGTATACCCTTTTCATTTGTGGTCATTTTATTAATAATCAGTGCTGTAATAGTATATAATTTCATAGCACTCTTCATCCAGGAATCTCATTGCACTTTATAAACAGTAACTAATTGGAGAGGGACTGCTGTGTATTTATTTAATGATACAGCTGTATCTCCTGTTTTAACAAAATGTTCGGTTCTTTGCTGTTTACTGTCAATGTAATTTCCTTCATATAATACAAATTAATGAGGAGAGAAAAAAGCAAATTTGTTTTTCATTAGTTACTAATTTAAGGGTTTCCAAGCTGATTAATCAGAGTTCTTCTAGCCCACCCCCGCCCATGCACTCAACTGATCAGCCATTTTTCTTCCTAAGAATATGATCTGTAATGAAATGTTTGTTTTGATTCCTTAACCTATACTAATTTTCCATTTGCTTATACATCTGCATTTTTCACATTCCTCTGTTCTCTTCCTTCCTCTCCCACAAAACCCACGTGCACATGATACAGATACATGCACACTGTCTCATTTTCACCTCTCGAGCAACTCCTTCTTTTTCATCTAGTCTCTCAAAATTATGCCTTTCTTTTTTGGCCTCAAGGGTAAGATCTTTCAATTTGGAGTTATCTCCAAATACACACGCAGACAGAGATGATAGCTTTCTGCAGCTGGGGAGATTATTAACTGCTCATATGACTTTATCACAGATTTTCTGTGTGTGTCTGGCAGTTGCTTGTAAAACTTATATTTTTCCTCAAGTTCTCCAACAGCATTTCTATCGTCATCACGTCTTCACCTTTATTGGGCCCACTGGCAAAACCTCAATTATTAATTGTGAAATAAACAGCTCTCCAGCAGAAAGAGACCCTGTCTCCTTTCATAGGAATCCCCCAGTGGGGCCATCTTCATGGGCATGTGACTTGTGAAGTTGTGCGGGGTCCTGTACCTAGAAGGGCCCCTTGCTGGATTTCATGCTTTGTCATCACCATCTTGAAATTCTTAATAACTTTGTAACAAGGGACCTGCATTTTCATTTTGTACCGGGCTCCACAATTATGAAGTCAGTCCTGCTTCCTCAGTAGTATTGACTTCCTCCTTCTTTTTACAGGTCCTGGGACCCCTTGTGAAGTCAAAGAGGTCAGACTGGCCCTTTGGGGTGTATTGTTATCAAGGAAGAGAACACATTGGGACTTCTCTCACCAGTAGGAACATTCCATCACCCCGATCACCTCCACTGAGAGAATCTCCTCTGAGTGTCCTAGATCATTTGGTGACCATGACTCCAACACATTCTTCTCCCCAGTCTGAGACCTCAGTTTTTCTCTTCCTAGGACTCCTCACCTGAACTTCGTCTCATCCTCTTTCACCTTCAGGTGACTCATCCTCATCAGGTGACTGGGGCTTATGCAACTCAGTACTTCAATGGCAGAGACACTGAACCTGGTACCTAGGGGACCTGAGGTCTGAGCTCAAATATTCAGAAAAAGTTTTTCCTGATAGTGACCGGAATGCTCTCTAGGAGCAACAACCAGCAAGAGGTGGGCTGAGGTGACAAGAGGGACACAAGCGCTTTGAAAGAAAGGGGTTAAAGGATGGTAAGAGAATCAACAGGAATCAAAACAATAACTGGGTCTAAGGAAGAGGCACATGTTCGTCCCTTATGAAGATATATGCAAACAAGTATGCAAATGAAGGGAGAGAAGGCAGGGGAGGTCTCCCGTGAGTATCAAACTGATTGAAATGTCATCTGTCATCTGTTACTTCAGGGCCCATTGTGGAGGAAAGGCTGGGACTCTACTGGAAAACAAATCTGACAGAAGCTGGACCACTCTTTTAAACACACACACACACACACACACACACACACACACACACACATCACCACCACCACCAATCATGACAATACTTTTTTATTGCACCTGACTTTCTCTGTCAGACAACTGCTCTTAGGGATCAGGATCTTTATCCTTTTTTTATTTTTTTTTAAGGCACTGCTGTTTGTCACAGGATCTAGGACTTGGTGTGTATTTTCAAAATACCAGCTCAATTTATGACCCTCTTTCTTTTAAGCAGCTGTGTGTTCTGCATCAGGGATGATGACATTCAATGCAGATTCGATCAGATTTGAAGAGTCGGGAACATGAAGCATACTGCTTGGAACCAATTCTCGTTCTGCTGTTGCCAGCTCTGTAGCCTTAGACACATGTCTAAACTTCTCTATGCCTTGGTTGCTTCATCTAGAGACAGGATGTTGTGAGAATTAGATGGGTTAATATACATAAAGCACTTGCAAT
Source organism: Balaenoptera borealis (assembly GCF_965194805.1). NCBI lineage: Eukaryota > Metazoa > Chordata > Mammalia > Artiodactyla > Balaenopteridae > Balaenoptera > Balaenoptera borealis. The sequence continues at coordinate 69,112,676 of NC_138873.1, read as the reverse complement.
GCCTAAGCACTCAATAAATGTCAGCAATTATTATTGTTGTTGACTTTTCTCTCTGCCTTGGGAGGAAACAGAGCTGCACTGCGCAGAGCGTGTTGTGAGGCCCTGCTTTCTGGAGCCCCGGGGCCACATTTCCTGCTCCAAGCAAGGGCTGCCATCCTTCCAGGGTGTCAGAGTGTCCTCACCTCTTACAGCAGCAGCAGGGCTTGATTCAAAGGTATCCCTCTCTTCCACCTCTGGACAAAGGTGACATATTCCATGTTAATTTCCTGAGGAAATTTACCAGGAAGAATATTTCTGACCATTCACATCCAGAGCAGAGCCCAGAAATATGACTGTGCTGGGTGGGTAATGTTATTTCCAGATATTGGTAAAGCTGGTGCAGTGGTAAATGAGACAGCAAGATGAGGATGATCTCTCCAATGCATAAGTAAGAACAGAACATGTGACACTTGGGAAAAATCTCTCTGGGAAATCAGTGGGTCCAAGGGGTGGAAATACTAACAAAAGTGATGGGACTACAGTACCTGATGAAAGGCAGCTTCTTTCTCACCACATCTCTGCAGCCCATAAAAAGCAATAAAATCAAACCAATTACACAATAAAATATTTCGACCATATTATTCAGTTTAACCTGCTAACACAATGCTAGACCTTAGCATTTTCCATTGCTTCTAGCTTCTTTGTGGGAAAGAATTCACCCCGTTAGGTGACAGCTGTCCTTGATACTAAAGTAACATTCAATCTCTCTTCTTTTTTTTTTTTTTCCAGATGCAAACCAGGGACATTAGTGACTTGCTTTCAGAGTGTCTCAAGCACTTGAGATTTTAATTGATTATTTTTTTTAGCTCAGCCAAGCTTGCCATTGGACAATTCTTTGAATTTTCAAACAAAGCCCAATGCCACAGAAGCCCTGCAGCACCTCAGAACAAAGCAATTTTAAATCCTGGAGAAAGCATTTGATTTCAGGAGCAGCCATATCCTTCACGGCCCCCAGTAGATGCACCTAATAACCTTCTGCTAGATGAGACTGTCATATTCTGCGACGTCCAGCTCCCTCTCCACTCAAGTATCAAGTTCTGTGGTACTTGCATTCACTGACCACAGCCAGAGAGCCCCAAAAGGAGTCCAATGATCAGAAGGAAATCACTCTGGATAGGAGCCAAAGGAGAAGAAAAACAACCTTATGTCCCAAACTGGTTTCCTTAACACCTTCCATCTGAAGGAAATACGTACGTGGGATCATCGGGGAGATGATGACAACAGGGACATCTAGGTCACCTTTGACCCCGAACACTGTGTATTGTCAACAGTTGAATTGTCAGTTGCTTCATCTAAGCTTTTTGAGTGCTCTGCACTGGTAAAGATAATAATGATGATAATAGGGTAAAAAAAAAAAAAAAGCTTCCTATCCTAACATTTCTTCAGATTCCACCTGGGTGACACTTTCGTTCTTTTTGGCACAGCAGCCCATGAAAGGGCAGTAAAGATATAACATGCTAGGAGGATGTATTTAACCCAACACACTGTGACACTAATGAAAAACATCTCAGCCATGGTCCTGTGAAACTATTTGCATGAACTCTCTCTTGTTGCTGGCAATCACGCTGTGACAACTGTCATCTTCAACAAGAGGAGAACCTTAAACATTAAATTTTGGCAAAAACATCTTTTGCTAGCAATGACTAATGTCAGGAAGACAAGTGTTTCTACATAGATTTCCCTTGCACACACTGACCTAATGTAAGGAGACAGGGAAGGCTGACTAATCAACAAGATGCTTTGAAGCTAATACTCAGGAGTGCCTATCCTTCTGATTTCTGTTCGTAAATATTTTCTTGTTCCTGTGCTTGTAATGAAATTTGAAGCTAGTGGTACTTTTTATTGGCTTTAGGAGGTTTTTGAGGGGGCAGAATTTCTCTCAGTCTAGTGTGCAGATCTGATATTTGCTCTTAGTTTATTCAGAATATGTAATAAAATGTTTGGTATAGGATTTACGTATACATTTGCACTACCTGTTCTATCAGTATTTCATTGGTGTTCAAAGATCAAAAGGGTTTGATCTCCCTTCTTGTGTGGAACATGGGGTTGAGGCCCTTTATGGTCCAGCTAATAGAATGTTTCTTATTGTCACTTGAGGTTTTCAAGATGATGAGAAATTTCCAGAATGTGTTCCCAAAGGGATGGTAGTCAGGACCAAGGAAAACAGCTGGAAGCAACTCACTAATCTAAACAAGTCTAAATGAAACAATACAAAACAAAACAAACAACAACAACAAAAAAACAAGATGCAAAACCAAACATTTAAGGAACCAAGAGAATTCAGTTAGAGAAAAGATATGAAGGAGAGGAAGGTAGGTGAGCCAAAGTGAATTCTCTGATTTAAGGTACTGATCTTCACTCCTGCTTTTTTAGGGTACCTCTGGCCCCTGAGCAATTTGTGTTGGAAGGGGCCAATTCCAAGTGGACAACCTGACTGTCTTCCATATGTGGGCTTTGCTATTTTTTCATGGGACCCAGGCACCTCAGAGCATGCTGCATCTGAAGACTGTTTTCACCCCTTGAAAGCCTAGAGTATAATAATACTGTCAACAAAGACGGAAAAGGTGTATGATTTCTATGATGGGCATGTAATTCTTCAGTAGACCCACAGGTCTTAAAATCGTTCTTTTGCACATTAAATTTGACCTATCTTCCTAATTTCCTTCTTCACTGGATGGAGCAATGATGTGTGAGTGCAAAAGGATGAAGTTGATGCAGAAAAATATAGGGTGAAAGTGAACCTCCCCACTGTGATTGAGTAAGGGAGAGTGATTCCTGTGGTCATAGAAGGCTTTGGGTAAATTCATGAGGTTTGAGAGACAGCTCAGAAGATAGCTGGGTGGCAAAGATCACTTAGTGTATTTGAGAATGGTAGATATTCATCAAAATACTCAGGAGAAAGGACAAAGATGCGGGAGAGAGGTGTGGAGCAAGGTGAGATCCGGGGGAATAAACCAAGGTCTAGCAAGTTGGTGGATTTTTAGGACCACCTACCAAAAGGCCACCTTTGCCCTCACTGGGTATTGATTGAATTGTTGGGTCTCAGTTTGAACAGCAGCAGGCTAAAACTAGAAGCCTTGAGTTTTTCAAACTGGCAAGGCGCCTTATTCCTCATGAGCACTTAGGTAAGTCTCTTACACTATTTCAATCTACAGAGTTGCCTAGTGTAAGAGGGCCTACCACCTGGCTAGTCTTTCTTAAGAGTTATTCGTGGATCACATGAGAAAGCATATGAACGTGTTCTAAAAATCTAAACCGGGACTTTCAATAAAACGGAAAATCAAGAAGGCAAGAATGCAAGTTCAAGTGCTGGAAAAATATTCTTCCACCAATTATTCAGTACAGAGCCAAGCTCGAAAAATGAAATGGAAATGCTGTGGCAGAAATTAAGAGAGAAACCAAAACCAGAGCAGTAAGTAGCAGCTGAAACCACTTGTCCAAGTGGGTTTCAGGTCAGATACGTCTCTAGATTCCAGAGGTTGGGCACCCAAGACATGGCTTTGAATCTGTGTGAGGTCCGGGGGGGTGTGCTGAAAAAGAACCCCACGCATAGAGCCTGGAGTCTTAAAAGCTGCCCTGTTTGTTGAAAGAGATCTAGAAAAACCTTTCCTACCAGCTCAGAAAAACAGAAATCAAGCTTATTATTTGTCCAAGGCTTTGGGGGTAAAAGGGGAAGAGCTGCTTATGAGAAATGTAAAGCCACATGTGAGTTGTGCGAAACGTAGATGTGGTCTGCATTCATTCTACTAGGCTGGTGCAGACAACTTAAACCATGACATTAGCATCAGAAGCTGATTCTGGACTACTGAATGACTTGAAATCCCCGGTGACAACACGTCTGAAAGGACACAGAAATGCTTTATTCTTTTCTCCCACATTCAGAGCGATCAGGACCTCCGGAGAAAAATAGGCCCTGCAGAAGATGAGCTCACAAATTAAAAAATTGCAAACCGGCACAAGGAAATGAATCACCATGAAGGAGAGTCAAGGAAGGCATGAAAACAAATGAAAACTAGCTACCCAAGTTTGAACATAATAAATTTGAGACTATGTAGGTTTTGAAAGAATTACATAGAACTTCTGGAAATGAAAACAATAGAGATTAAAATGTTTAAATGCTAAAAAGGATACATATTAGTATGATGAGAGGTTATGTATCAGAAATAGATGTTTTTATTTTACACAATAATGATAAATATTATGAGAATAAGGAACTTTTATGTAATATTTATTAATGCCCACTATGAAGGTCTATATTAAGTTCTGAAGATACCAAAACCAGTTAAGATACAGTCCTTGACCTTGAGGCACTCATATTCTAAGACAGACCACAATAGTGCAAAAAAAGCAATAAAATATTACAGATGAATAGGCTACAAGGAGGCTTAAAGGAGGGAGTGATCAAGTCTATCTATTGGGATTGGGTGGAGGGCAGTCAGAAAAGGCTTTGTAGATCCTTGAATTGAGCCCTGAAATACGGGTGGGTATTTTCCAGACCCATAAAGAGGGAAAGCCATTAAAAGTAGAAGGTGCATGGTAAAACAACACAGTAAGTCTGGGCCACTGGGTGTGAGGTGAAGGAAAAGGTAGAGAAGTAGACAAGGATAGGTCGTGAATAGCAATAGTGATTTTTACAGAGAGGTAGAAGGAAAGTACAATCGTACTACAGTTAGGAACCGGGAGTCAGACTTCGTGGCTAAATCTTGGGTCTGAAATTTCCTAGTAATATAACCTGTCTCAAGTTACTTAATCTCTCTATAGCTCGGTTTCTTCAACTGTAAAATAGAGAAGAACAATACGAAATCTTCAGAAGATTGTTGTGATCATTAAATGAGATTATGTGTGTCAACACCTGGCACAGTTTCTTGCATGTTTTAATGAACACTGGCCCTTGTTATTATAACTACTATTCTTATTAAGACAGGGAGGATTTTGAGAAAGATGGATGCAAACAGCAAAGTCATAAATATCATGGTATTTATTCAGTCAACAAATACTTGAGACCCTGTGTAAGGAACTAGGCTTATGGTAATGAACAAGACAGACTCAGTTCCTTCCCTCGAGAAACTTACATTCTAAAAGGGAGGACAAATATCAAAAGGGGCAGAGAATATTAAAATATGAAAAGGAGGCAGAGAAAATGCATTGTGTTGCGAGGCATCACCTGGGAACGTGTTATAAATGCCATTTCTCAGATTCTATCCCAGACTTGCTGAACTGAAAACTGTGAACAGAGCCCAGCAGTCTGTGTTTGAACAAGTACTCTGTTTCTGATGCAAGTTAAAGTTTGAGAATCACTGCCCTAGGCTTTTATTTCTTTAAATTTCACGGCAGGAGCTCTTTATTGTAGTTGGAAACAGCCTAACAGCACCTGGAATGGAGCCATTGAAAATTCTGGGTACTCTTCTTGTGCTTTCAGTTTTTCTTGGGTTGTTCTGAGGACAAATTTAAGTTTAAAAGCCCCTGTTTTTTAAATAGAATCTTGGTAAGAAAGAAATCAATAGCTAATTACAGTCTCTTTGATTTCGCCTCTTTACTACCATCAGGGAAATAGAATATGGGCCTGTTGTCTCCGGCAGGGGGTTCCATGATCATCCAAAGGAGAGGGTCCCTACCCAAGACCAGGAGTGAGGACCAGCCATACACAAGGGCTGACTGCGGAGAATTCATTCTGTGAGTCGTGCCCACTGTCTGGCCTCTTGTAAGCTACTTGAAGTACTTAAGTGGTCGGTCATAAAGTACTTTCCAAAGAAAGTAGATTCAGTTAATTGCAGTGCTTTTAGTTTGTGACTGGGAATACAAATTAGGACAATACTACCTGTGGCCTTCCTGTTTGACCCTCCTCCCATAAGTGATGATCAACCTTTATCTTGAATATATGTTGAAGAAGTATGTAATGAAAGTTGATTCCAAGGAAGGCCCAGGGCTCCCCCAGGTCCAGGTCAGGCTGGAGCAAATGGACAATTCTATGTCACAGCTGTTGAGAGACAGAGTGGTGGCTTGTTCTTCGTCCATGACTGGGGCCGTCCACCTCAAAGGCAAGTCAGGCTGCTGACCTCACTGGAAATTTAAGTAACAGTTCCAGATAAACACAGCACCTCTGAGGCTAAACACATAAACACAGCATCTTTGTAGTCTGGAGGGAATTTTCATCCCTCAGGTTGGTTTGTAAGGTGTTCAGCATTTGGAGGAAGTTTTCCTGTAGACATCTTGTTATCACATTAGCTTTTTTTTTTTTCTTTTGGCCGTGCCGCATGGCACGTGGGATCTTAGTTCCCTAACCAGGGATTGAACCCCTGCCCCCTGCATTGGGAGCCCGGAGTCTTAACCACTGGATCACCAGGGAAGTCAACATCTTGTTATCTATGGTCATTGGGTAACCAGATCAAGACATGCTGTGCCTGTAGAATAGCATTAATAGTGCTGATTTAACTAGGCATAATGCCTATCTATAAAGAATGAGGAGGAATGCATTTGGATGCTAAGAATACATCCATCTCCTATAATGGTAGGGTTACTGAAGGCAAAGTTTGGTCATCAGCAGTGGGTTGGGAGAAGGATGCAGAAGGAGAAAGGAAGATGTATACCTTCACTAAGAGTGTAGTGCTTTTATACACTTCTACATCCCTAGAATGGAAGAAAATGCTCAATATCATATAAGAAGGCCTCTCTTAGTGTTCTGCACTGGGGACTCCAGGCGTTTTGATGGGTGGGCAGAGGTGGAGGGGCTGGATTGGGCTCTGGGTTATTTCAAAGCCAACAGGTAGGGGTGGGGCTGTCTGTTTGGCAGCATTTATATGTGGTCTTAAAGTACATTCCCAAGTGGAGACATTGACCTTTTCTTTAGATGAAGAACAAGGAAGTGATTGACAGATGGAAAACCTTTTGTGTGTGTGGCCAGTATATTGGAATGAATATGGGATCCCTAAGATTCAAATGTAGTGTGCCTGGGGTTTGTTTTAGAACCAAATCAGAAGTGCTCCTGATGACATGACAAAGTGTCAGTGGAAATGGAGGATTCCATAGGTCCACGGTCCCACTTGGTATTTGCCTAAAGTTTGAACCCAGGCACTCTGATTCCAGAACCTCTATTCTTAATCAGCTAAACTTCCATAAATTTAACTGCCTCTGAGTCTCTGGATTTGTGAACAAAAGGACGTACCAGCCTTTTGCAAAATAACCTGTCACAGGTGGAGGAGTCTTTTTTCTCTAAAATTTGCACTTAACCTCAATTATTCTGCAAGTTCAGATAGGCATGTCGTGAGATTGAGGGAATTTTCAATGTACTGGTTTAATCTGGAAGAATTCCATTAGACTATTTCTCTCCCCTCTAGTCTCCACTCACTTTCCCCATCTCACCATCTCTGTATCTTTTTAAAAAGACATTAATATGGCTAGAACACTTTAATTCCCAGATCTGCCATGTATTTGCACATGACTTTAAAGGGAGGGAATTCTCTAGCGATTCTCCTGTAAACATTTGTAAATTGCAGTGTCTACATGTGTAAATGGCAGGTAATGGCCATTGCTTGATGGGCTTTTAAAAAGCAGTGTGTTTGTGTATGACTTCTGGCTTCCTTAGGTCAAAGAATTATATCAATTAAAACAGAAAGATTCTGACATAACACCAGTTATTACTGGGAAATAGAAGAACATGCCTACAGTAAGAACCATGGAGCTCAAAGGGCAAATGCATTCAATTAAGTGAAACTAATAAATTATTGGAAAACACTTTTCTAAGAGAAGAAAATGTCATATATATAAACAATAGCATTATTATTAACTTTAAAAAGATACAGAACGTCTCACGTTGCAGCCTATCAAAATCATCTTTCAAACATCTTATTCAGAAACAATGACCTACTACAATGTTTATTTAGAAACTGAAATTCCCAGTGCAGAATAAGCACTTATTTCATTGATGCAACTCTGGAAGCTTAAAAGGCATTATTAGATGGAGGTGGTGAAAGCAGCCTCCTGGCCTTCTTACAAATGAGATCAAGACATGCCCAGGAGAATTACCAGAAGTGCCCATGTCTGATCCGAGGGGGAAATTGACAGTAGATCATAATCTACATGGTAGACATATATTATTGAAAACATAGGCTTTATCGTATAGTATCATAGCCTATCATTTACTATTTTCATTTAGAATGGTAAATTATTATTATCATTTAGCCTAGCCCAGGGTAAGTGAAGTAAAAGTGATTATTAACAAATACATATAATTGAAGCTATTATTTTAGAACATTTACACTAAGGTATAAATGATAAGTTCAATATGTCATGAGGACATTTGCAGTCTAATAAAGGATCTTGTTAATCTGAATTCATTTCTAATTGGAGAAATCACAGCTTCTCTTCTCCTAGCAGCCACTCATTCCCCTCATCTCATCTGGGGGGTCAACCTCCTCCACATTTTGCTGCCTTGTGGACTAGTCCCGTACAGTGTAAAATGCAGAGAATCAGTACCATTTCTTAGCAGGAAGTCTCATGTCACCTAGACTTCTCTATCCTAACATCTTTACAAGTGACTTCATATCTCATGGGACTTGGTAAAGAGAGTCATTTTTGGAGGGAGAAGTGAATGTTGGCTCAAACCTAATAGATGGTCAAAATCCAAGGAATTGTAGACCTGTGAGTACAGGGGATCACTTACGTACTATAAATTATCACAGTACCATGTAACCTCCAAGAGGCTTTGAGTTGTTTCCCCAGTGTAGGCAATAGATTTGCACAAGTGTTTGTTGAATGAATAACATATAAATCAACAAATAATCAGATTCTGTCGATTCATGTCAACTATCATTAAGGAACAGAGTAAAACAATTTGGTCTTTGCACAGGGCTTTAGCCTGGCTAAAATATCAAGAACAATGTAGCACTAAGCAATTACTCTAAAACATCACAATGGGATAGTTGACAGCTAGGAATCATGGTACAATCCTGTTTTTGAAAGTCAAATGGACAAGCTAAGTTTTTCAATCTGTATTCCCAAAATTGATTCCCCAAATTGGATCTCAAATCGATACTGAAATAGTGTTATCAGTTACACGGAGAAGTTTCAAGTATAACTCTAAGTCCAGTGGGAATCATCTCTTTTATTTATTTTCAGTGTCTACAATTTTTTGCGTGTATATGATCTTTGGGAGAAAATAATATCTATTGCAAAGAGCTTGACTTTGTATATGAATTCTGTGCACGGAGATTGACTGCTACTGTGTCACCCGGGAGGCTCTGGCTAGGTGGCATTGAATTTGATCATAGAAGACAGAATCATATTTTAAAAAGAATTCTCCCAGCAGTTCAGTTACATAGCAGAGGTTTGCCCCTTTTCTTTTCAGTGCTGGCTACAAACACCACACTCCCCTTCAGGCTGTCGGAGCTCTTGGAAGTAGGTAGAGAAGGTGGGACAGAATAAAAGGATTGGACCCTATTGGAAGCTTGTGGGAAGACACCCAGTCCCTTTGACATGACTTGCAATGCTGTCTCATTTTCTAAACCCTCCCGAAAAAAACCTTACACGAATACAGCATTTTACAGACTTAACATGTAGCCACAGAAACGATCCCATTTAATCACAGTTGTAGCCCATTGGTTCTGCAAAGCAGCCAGGAAAACAATTATTGGGGACTCATCTATGGGGCAGGAAAGAAGTACAGCCAAGCTCAAACTCAGCTACTAAGTCAGGCTTGAACATGGGCCTGCCATCCTTTCCAGGACAGCACAGTGGTTTCACTGAGTCTTTGCAGCTTTGGGGAGCCAGGGACAGAGGGGGCTGCCTGATGGTGATGGCCTTTCTGGAGAGCCTTGGGAGAGGTCCAAGGCCGAGCACTTAGCCTCAGCACCTGCTGGACACGGACAAAATCACTGTTAAATGGAAGTAAAATCCCCTCTGGCTTGCTCCTGCCTTGTTTATGGTCTTCTCTCTGTTACTTTGGAGCTAATTATATGGTCTGCTGAGTGTCTCTGCTCCCAGACCTCGCGCTGTCCTCTCTCTGACCATTTGCCTGAGTGTTATCTCTGTCAGCAGACAGAGGTCAGCGAGAGAAGGCATCAGACTTTAATCAGCCTCCTCTCGCACTTGCTAGCACCAGTGGAGGAATCTTTACAGAATGTTTCATATTTGACTCCCAAGGATCTGGACATCCAGGGATTATTTATGGATTTCATTATTCACTTTATTTCATTCACTATAATTGTGAAGAGCTGAGGTTTGCCTACATTCCTAACACAATTTCAAGTTTGCAGAGGGGTCTTATGCCCTGAGGAACTGAACATATTCAGTTTATTATATCTATCCACGCAAACTATTCCGTGTTACAGAAGGATGCAAGAAACACTTGCGTAGGATTAGAGGGTAGGAAGGGTGAAAAGTTTTAAACTATAGGAACATCTCCCTTTGAATAATATTGCTATTTCTGAAAAGTTATTAAAAATTGGATTTATGCAAAACTGCAATGAGGTACCACCTCACACCGGTCAGAATGGCCATCATTAAAATATCTACAAATAACAAAGGTGTGGAGAAAAGGGAACCCTCTTACACTGTTGGTGAGAATGTAAATTGGTGCAGCCGCTATGGAAAACAGTATGGCGGTTCCTCAAAAAACTAAAACTAGAGTTGCCATATGATCCAGCAATCCCAGAACTGGGCATATATCTGGACAAAATTATAATTTAAAAAGATACATATTCCCCTATGTTCATAACAGCACTATTCACAATAGCCAAGACATGGAAACAACCTAAATGTCCATCAACAGACGAATGGATAAAGAAGATGTGGTACATATATACAGTGGAATACTACTCAGCCATAAAAAAAAATGAAATAATGTCATTTGCAGCAACGTGGATGGGCCTGGAGATTATTATATTAAGTGAAGTAAGTCAGAAAGAGAAAGACAATTACCATATGATATCACTTATATGTGGAATCTAAAATATGACACAAATGAACTTATCTGTGAAACAGAAACAGACTGAGAGACATAGAGAACAGACTTGTGGTTGCCAAGGAGGAGGAGGGGTAGGGGAGGGATGGATTGGGAGTTTGGGATTAGCAGATGCAAACTATTATATATAGAATGGACAAACAACAAGGTCCTACTGTATAGAACAGGGAACTATATTCAATATTCTGTGATAAACCATAATGGAAAAGAATATGAAAAAGGATATATATATGTATAACTGAATCACTCTTCTGTACAGCAGAAATTACCACAACGTTGTAAATCAACTATACTTCAAAAAAATGAACTTTTTAAAAAATGGGATTTATGAACATTTAGTTACATTTGAAATCCAACAGAGGAGTTGACAACTCAAGGTACACCCTGCTATGAGCTCTTTTGCAGTTGCAAAGTATTTTTGTGAAGAAATAATTCCCTCCCCATTTGTCTTTTTTATGAATTTGAATTTGAATCTATCAAGTTGTCTTAAAACACCTGTATAGCTAAATCTGCCAAGATGCTTTTCACTGACTACCTGGTAGATGAATGAACGCATCCTCTTGTGGGAACATGAGAAGCTGGTTGGCTGTTTCCACGTTCAAAGGTGAGAAGTGCCTATCATAAATCGGACATAAGGTTTTTAATGGGCCACACCTGGTTAGGTTCCTACAGTTTTTGAACACTCATTCTCTGCCTATGGGAGAAAAGCAAATGGACAAGTTTATACAGCCAGATTTAGAAGCTTCTGCTTTATGTAATGTTAAATCTATTGGTTATCATGTTTACATATATTTGGATAAGAGAGACCTATTTGTTTTTAAGTTTCTAAATATAATATCTTTGCAAATACTTTAACCACTTACCTAGGGAATTTTCATTAGGCCCAAATAGTTATATAAGATAGTTATAAGATAGTTATATCTCATTTTCATTCATAAGTTACATACTCTTTTCTGCTCTTTAGGCCTCATCTTTACTCTCCTAGCTACAGAAAAAAACTAGTGCTTTTAGCTCCCATTTTCCAGATAATTGCTGTCTTTGCTGTCCTTTGTGCAAATGGCTTCAGAGTTCCAACACAAACATATAGCACCATGAAAAATAAGCCAAAAAATTTGTAAGGGTTTACGGTAGAGTAAATCTGATTTTCCCCAGAGTTTTCGTTTCTCCTGGCCCACCGCCTATCATCTGAATATTCTAGCCCTGGACACAAAGGAAAGAGCTTGTTCTTTAGCCTGGTTTGTTCCATTTACTGTCAGAGATGATAGCAATGAGAATAATGGCGTTAAGCCTTGTTGCCAAGTCCCTTGGTTCACGACTGTTCCCTGGCATTGGTATTCATTCCCATCTTTGCAACTAAGATGAGAGGTCATACATTGGTTACATGCTTAGTCATCCTTAGAAGCAGCCCTGGAAGTGCTTTTGGTTGTGCTTCAACTTTAAGAAGGCCAGGCTCTCCATAAGGAGAGCCATGGAAGCCGATTTCATTGGTGGCCACTGCATTTTAGCCGTAGCGTTGCTTGTTTCTAGCTTCAAACTATCAAAAGTGGTCTGTTAATAGGCAAATAAAGTCTCAAGAAGCTTCCTGTTCTATTGCAGGCATCTCCTGAGGCCACCTTGTTAAAGAATTTACTTTCATAATCAGTTTCTCAGAATCAATATTTCTTTTCCTGTTTCCCTCCACTTGGACATAATGTGATTAGAACAAAGAACACTCATGCTTTGGGACATACCAGAATTTTTGCTAAAGAAACACTGTCCAGCTGTCCTTCTCTCACATGTGAACTCAGCTGTCCTCTTTCCACGTAGACATGGCAATGGCTGTGAGAGCGGGGGAGTTCAACCCAGCAGGCTTGGGACTGGGGCTCTAGGGGAAGCAAACATGCCCCCATCTTCTCGGAGGGGCCTCGAGAAGGGAAAACTTGTACCAAGATCTTTGTTGATTCATATTTGCTGTACCAGCAACATGCTTCATCTTGCTCATCTCTCCCTAGAGGCTGTCCTTGGGAGACAGTGGCATTTTGTAGTAAGTGTGTCCTATTCTGGGTCATTCAAAGGGATATTTGGATTTATCTAATGTCAGTGAATAATGCAGCAGTACATAAGGTTTTTCCCTTTGTTAGGAAATGGAGGGCATTTTCTAAGGCTTTCTATCTCTAATTCCTCAACCAGTGGGAAAGGATTAATACTTGAAAATATTTGCATTGGATGACGAAGTAAGACAAATTGTTCATAGCCGCCCATGTTAGAAAGAGAGGGATTTAACAAGACAAGCAATCAGAGGCTGAATTGAACGGCTAAAAGGTCTCTGTCCCTTTCTAGAATAATCAGAGGTTTGAATGAGGCACAAACTGGAAAAATCGCTGTTAGTTTTATAAGTGCAAGTAAAAAAAGCTATCAAAAAATGTATGGCCAAGTTCCCCCCACCCCCCCAAAAAAGATGCAACATTTCTTTGAGTAGATTTTGTGAACACTGGTATAGTGAATCTTGACAAAAACTGTGAAGTATGCAATTAAGCTGGAAAAGGATTGATGGCAGGATATTTTAAAGCTGTATTCCCCTCCCCACAGCATAACTCAAAGATGTTTTCAGTTTTTTTCCTTCCTTTTATAAACTCAAACTCCTAATTGAAAAACAGTCTGTGTTATTCGATATGAATGAAATAATTATATTTGCATCAGGTGTAGGGTTGGGTTGCTTTGGACAGTTTTAAAAGATTCTCCTCCTTAGTCCTTATTTATTTGCTCCCCGAAGGATTTCTGTATCTCTTTGGGAAAACCACACAGTAGCAGCAATAATCTTATTTACAAAGAGGGCAATAGGGCACAGGGTTGGAGGCCCCAAGGGCTGGAGTTCAATATCGTCCCTGTCATCCTGAGATCAGAGGGTTTGCCCCAGCCCAGGTGACTAACGACCAGGAACACTTTGTGACTGATGACCGCTCTGTTTGGGGAGCTAATTGATGCCCCTCAGTTCCTAGTGAATAATGCTCTTTCTAGCAGTGACAGTAATGTCATCAGGAGGGAAACTATGTGGCCGGCTAATGAGGAAACAGGATACAGAGCGCCCCCCCCTCCCACCGCCCCTCCCCAGCCCTGGGTGCTCTACTGGGCCAAGCAGGAAGTCATACTTTTACATATATATGCAATGCTTTGTAAAAAATCTCTTTGAACCAGCAGAACTAGGGGAAAAGCTACCTAAATTCTGATCTTTTTTGACTAAGATTATGAATCTGCTCAGGTCTCTGTAAATCACAGTGAGGTGCACAAAGAACGATGAAATCTCCTTAGCATCTGTGGCCCTTGGTGGTCTGGCCCTCATCCTCATTACTCTCCTATGGGTATCACATCCCATCAGTCACATCAGTCTATGTGTCATTCTCTGGACATACCATGTTCTCTTAAATCTCTCACCTGTCTCTCCCACCTTACCCTTATTTTTCTCCCTATAACATCTTTTATCTCTATTTTTTCCCTTTTCTTTTTTTCCTGGCTAGCTCCCTCTTGGTCTTCAATGTTCAGTTCAGGTATTACTTCTTCCTAAGTCAGTTTCTTGTGCCCTTTCTGGTTTCCCATGGCCTTGTCTATTTTAGCATTTGTTGCATTGCACTGAGATTATCTGTTTAAGTGTTCACCTTCTTTCATTAGATTTTAAGTAATCTGAGGACTTGCCGTGGTAGATACTCAATAAATGTTGCTTGAATTGAACAAAATAAATGCACAGTACAGTTTGCTAAATGGAGACTGGCTTAAGGCTATCAACTCAGTAATGTAGTAGCTAAGAGCAAATCTCAACTCTACCACTTACTGGCTGTGTGACCTTGGGCAGGTTACTGTCTGTCAAATGGGGATAATGAAGCTTCACAGACTGGTTGAGAGGTTTAAATGAGATGCTGCATCTCCAAATCAATGAGATAATGCTAACCATTATTGTTAGTGCTAAGTACAACATAGGTTCTCAGTGAATACTTGCTATATTGTATTTTACAATTTTAACAAATTATATTTCATTGACTAGTAGAGTATTATTTCCTAGATGCCTTGTTCTATATACAACTTAAAAATAAAGCACATTTTTTTTTTAATTTTAAGAGAATTAAAGTGAAAACTTTGTGGTAGGAAGTGGCCAAAGAGGTGGGAAAATAGCTATTCTAAGTGAGATCAGGAATATATTTGTAGCACCCTGCTCAGGGGATAAAATAAATCAAACTTCTCAGCCACTGTTTCAGATACCCAAGGTGAGTGATGATTATACTAGACAGGTGATGAAGAACACGGATTTAATTTATTTTGACATCCAGAATGGGTTTGATAAGGTTTCCAATTGCTGCTGTCTGGAGAATGAAGGAGGGAAAATGCAGGTACCTGGTTAGAACCGTGCACCTCATCACATCCCATGTAACCCTGCAATGTTGTCGGGGGGAAAGATCCCGAGCTGGGAGCCCAAGGACCCGGGTTTGAGCTCCAGAGATTCAACTCACTACTAACTATCCATGTAAACTTGGGCAAGATCCACACCTACATATGTGGAAATGTGCTGTAAAACACAAGAACTTTGGGCGTTATTTGTAGTAGGCATTCCGGTAAGAAAAGGTAAGTTTCCATCTTTGCATTTCCTAGTGCAGGGGAAGTTTTTGATACATACTTGTGGAATATATGGCTTTAAATAAATAATGGATGAATGAGTGGAGGCACTGTGGTTTAATAAAATTAATATGGGCTTTGGAATCAAGAAGGCCTGGGTTCTAAGCTTAACTATGTGGTCTTTACCTGACTGAGCTTTTGTCTCACCTATAATATGAAGGTAATGACACCTACATGATAGCGCTGCTGAGGAGATATATATATATATATATATACACATACACATCTATACACACACACACTGATATATATGTATATATGTATCTATACGTATATATATATATGGTGCCCATATAAAGTGCTGGTACGATGCCTGTCACTCACAGACACAACAGAATATAGCTTCTTTATTCCTGATTATTAACTAAAGCAGCAATCCCCAACCTTTTTGGCACCAGGGACCAGTTTCGTGCAAAACAATTTTTCCACGGACGGTGGCAGGGGGTGATGCTTTAGGCAGTAATGCGATGATTGGGAGCGATGGAGAGCAGCAGATGAACCTTGGCTCACTCGCCAGCCCGCCACTCACCTCCTGCTGTGCGACCCGGTTCCTAACAGGCCGCGGACCGGTAGCGGTCCGCTGCCTGGGGGTTGGGGAACCCTGAGCTAAAGGACTGGTATAGACATTGACTGAATAAGATAAAATGAATTATTTGAACACGGGTTAATTCCAATACTTACACTGGTGTAGCCCTTCATAGTTTTCAAAGCTCTTCAGAACGCTTTACATCATCTGATGCTACTGATATTTTCAGAACTGGCATTTTTACTGATGAGAAAAGCAAGTCAGAGTTGTAGCTTGTCCAAGGCCAAATAGCTAGAAAGTGACTGATCCAGAACTACATCCTGGGTCTAATAATTTCTTCTCCAGTGTTCTCACCAGCACGATAGCTGCCTCTGTCAGTCAAAGCTGGGTATCTTTGACATCTGTCATGATTCTGATGTTAGCCGAAAAGATTGTGTGCTAGGTAGTAAACATTTAAACATTTTCAAATGGATCAGGCTTACCCAAAGATGTGAACAATTCTGTTATTGTTATTATTAAAATAAACAACTGAAGTGCTGCATTAGTCATCTAATTTCTTAGAGTTAAAAGAAAAATTATTCCATTGCTCTACAAATATTTGCACATCCATGTTCAAAGCAATGAATAAGGTGCTGCAGTTAGTACTGGGGAATCGCAGAATTTCATTTGGCTCTTAATCCAAGACTGCAACTGTATACTTTAATTACTCATCCCATTTGTCATTCCTTCCTGTCAATCTCTTTCCCTTTGGGTATGTCACAGGGAACTATATATCTTATAATCCTCTATATTCATTACTCAGCCTTACCCAGAAACTTGTGAAGTAGTTCACAAGTAGCCCAACCTGTATTTTTGAGATGTTCAGAGACCCACCCATTCTGCACATTTCATCACCTCCTAAACCAATCAGATATGTACACTCCAAATTTCCCTTACCAGCATTCCAGGGACAAGGAGTTGAAGAACAAAGATAATGTGTACTTCTCACCTTCTATATTCCAAGACTGTACTAAGAACTTCACATGTTATCACCTTCAAACCAGGAGAAACACTTACCATAGAATATTCTAAAGAGGATGGTGAAATTTTTCCAGTTGGAACCATCTGGGGGCATACCATGGCACTTCTTGCATACCTCAATTGGTTTTCTGTTTCTACATCATTCTTAATGTATATTTCAATATAGATGGCAACACGTATTACTGATTGGGATCAGTTTTGAGTTTCAAGATGCTTATGAAGATATTGAAATAAGTATCTTATTCCCTTCAAACCGCAGTATAAAATTTAAGAAATAAGAACACATGTCATTTGCTCTTTGTTAGAAGCATTTAGCTCATGCAGTTAACTACAATGTTTAATAAAAGAAGAAGAATGAAGAGTTTTAATTATAGCTCTTAAAAAAATAAAGATAATCTATTTTCAAATATTTGCCAATTCATCATTTGAAAAATTTAAACTCTTCTTTCAAAATTGACTACAAATATACTTTAGACAGTAATATTGTGTAAACTTAATTGTAATGCTTTTTTATTGATACTTCATTATAAAAATTTCAAAATATTTTCTCTTACTGTTCAGATAAAAATTTGTTTTTATAAGTTAAGGTGAAAAGTAATTATCTTTTTCACATGGTTCCAAATATATGATGTTATAAATTCTTTAGATTTATATATTCTACTAAGTCTGCTATGTTCCAACTTAATTTATACATTGCGAATAGTACATTTGCTTTAATTTACTTCAAAATCATTAAACGCTTAAATAATGATGTAAAAGGTATGGCAGGCTTTTGTCCTTTATTATGTAAATGATGGCTTTTTGCATGTATTTCCTATGTTAAAAATTAATATATTAATCCAATCTATCCCCATTTCTCAAATAAAGTCTTCATTGCTTTTGGGGAACAATTCAATCTTTTAGAATTTAAACCCCAAGTGTTTTAACATCAGACTGTGAAATAAGGCAGAATTCAAAGACACTGTATGTTCTTTGTGATAATCTAGAATTTTTATTCGATTCCAGGTAACTTTGGACAATAGACATGATGGGATGTTTTCTCTTTGAATAAATAACAATTTAACTACATCATTGAACTAAAATATAGCGTGGGCTTAATACATTGTAAATATTACATTAGTACTACTTCACTATAGTAATCTAATGACTGAAGCTACATTGAATAACAATCTTAC
Source organism: Balaenoptera borealis (assembly GCF_965194805.1). Classification (NCBI taxonomy): domain Eukaryota; kingdom Metazoa; phylum Chordata; class Mammalia; order Artiodactyla; family Balaenopteridae; genus Balaenoptera; species Balaenoptera borealis. The sequence goes on along the minus strand of NC_138873.1, from coordinate 69,094,318 downwards.
TAGTACTCGTGTACAAAGTTTTATTACTAACAAAGATATTGCAGCAGTTGCAAGGATGTTACCAGCTCAACAAACATCTAACAATACAATATTCTTCTAAGAGGAAAAGTAATCATGTTTGATTTACAGACAATAAAGAGCTTTGTTTTCCACTTGAAACACTGGAAATAAGAATCCAGATCATCTGGTATCTTAATTCATATTATTACAAGGAAAGGTTTCCTTTCTTGAGCACTCTGGATCCTCAGCAGGCCTACTACACTAAGTTTACGTGAAGATAGCTTTTAGGATGCCACAGCAATGTAAAGAAACTCTCTTATCTGAAAATTACTGATTTGTAGGCCACTGCTTAAACATCTGACCTTTTAAAAACCTATTTACATACATTCAGCCCAAACCAGTAGATAAAATGTTTGGTCTATATTACAATAGGCATTGTTAACATTTCATCAGAAGGCCAGTGCAAGACAATTGTCAATAGCCATTGCCCAGCATTTAGGAGATTTTAAAATATCATACAAATATACAGTTAGAACGTGAGAAATCTAATTTTGCTCATGATATTGGTGGTCTCTTTTACAGACATGGGATGGCAGAAATCAATCAACAGGACAGTAAGTAGAATGCCACTCATCAAGGGCCCAAATTCTCATCTGGAGGTTGGGCCTGTCTCCTGCAATGTGGGTTTAGACGGCCAAAATTCCATGCCACTTAATGCCACATAGACCTGACTCAGAGTGACGGGAGGCTTGGGAATCATCTCAAGTGTAGGCATATGCCTGTAGCTTCTTCCAGATCTGTGTTTCTTTTACATTTATTTCATACGTAGTGGAAAATTAGGGGTTCTTGGAGACAGCTCTCCTTTTCTAAATAAAACTGTTAGTCTGGGATTGAAAGGTTCATCATTACTCTGAAGAAATTGAGCAGGTTGGCATTTGGCTCTATCTAAAGACACGTATGATGGTGAAATGCATGATCAGGACACATATGTCAGCCTCAGAGGAAAGTAGATAACTCTGAAGGTAGACCTTATAAAGCTTACTGCAATCTAAATTATATTTAAATCAATGGGTCTCATTAAGGGACTAATTAATGAATGATACTATTGAATAATAATTCTAATGAGTATATTCACTGGGGAGAACATTTGAGTCACTTGGGTTAGGAAATGATATTAAAAGTATCAGAGTGAATCAAACTCATTTAAATGTTTTAAAATGAAGAAGGTGTAACACATACATGATGATATTTCACAGATATTTCTTAGAATATCAATAAGCACCAAGTTTAGTGCTGTCAGCCCCATTGTCCCTTAATTTATTATATATGATTGAGATCTTATAAGCACAACACACTATAAAATCTACATTGCATACACACAAATACAGTTTCAAAAATGAATCCTGGAATTTTTCTACCAATAACAAGAATTTCATCTTCACCAGGTCTTCATAGCTGTGAGAAGAGCATTGGTACTGCCTAGTGAGCTCTGAGATGTGTGGATTAATCTTCAGGGTAATTTAGAACAAAAGAGTGGCAATTCTTCAATGGAAACTAGACCCTGGTGAGTTTTTTCATAAATAATCTTTTCTCCTTCTAAAGAGATCTTATTAATCCTCTAGCACACTGAGCATATCATCTGCATATCACAGGGAGGTAAAGTAAAGCAACCAGCGGGCAGATTCGAGCTGTACAGACAATTAAAAGCATCTCAGCTTGACCCACAAGCCACATTCAACCTTACACTGCAAGAATAGACATTGCCCCATCAGGCTGCTTGGGTACCACATAGCTAGCAATCACCAGATAAATGCTAGCTCTCTGCTTTACATCAGGCTATGCAGGCCTCCTGGTCCTGCAAAAGCCATGCTTTATCTGTTTAGGGAGAAGATAGTTTGTAAGTAAAATTTGTCAGAGTCAGGTGGCTTCTTAAGCATTACCAGTGCTTACTGGGAAAGGGCCTAATTCAGAGCACCCATGGCACCATTAAGGAGTATGAAACTGGGGCGTAAGAAGAAAGCAAGCCATGCTCATCTTTATGCTTTAGCACCTCTTGCTAATCAGGAACAGAGGAGAGGCCTCTTCTTTAAAGAGCTCAAACCTATACAGACAAAGCTGGGTGCTGGGTTGTCACCAAGGGCATCTGCACAAAGCACAGAAGCAGCCATATGACATCCAGGCCTCAATCACGAGCGTGTCAGCTTCTCACTGCCCTTTTCTGTCTCACCCACTGTCTGATAGGCCTTCTTACCACATAAGCCGGATCTGGTAGTCCCACTGCAGCGAGCAAAGTATAGTGCTACTCAAACTGGGATCACGCTGCCTACACACACAACTAAAATATGTTACCACTGGAGGGTTTTATTTTAGAGCTACTTCCCTTACAATGACTTACATCTCCATGTAACTTACATCTCAATATTAGGTGCTCAGAAACCAAACATTTCCCGACATGAACACTGTAAACACAGACCTTGACCTGAAGGTTCATTATAGATGATTCCTTGCTAAACGCTGGTCTTATGAAATACCTAAAGGTCAGTTTAGTACTACTTGACCCAATTTCAAAGGGGGAGGGTTCTGAAGGCTTCTGGTCAGTATTTTTATCAACTAGATTTCCGGAAGAACTCAATTTTATAAACTGAATTCATGTGCAAGAGTGCAGCAAGGGGAACAGCTTACACGTGGTCACAGTTTTCTCACTTTAGGACATTACTAGAACAGTTACAGGATAGAAACACACACACATTTATATTCACACTCACACACAGTATAATTTTACTGATCCAGACAATACTTCTTTTCAATTAAGAAAAAATGAAGACTGTTGTTTGGCCACCCAGGCATGAAATCTACTTAAACCTGGAATATAAGGATGCAATACTCTTCAAGAAAACAGCAATTGCACAGTGATAACAACATACATTAAGATTGACACATGCTGTCCTAAGAGGTCCAGTAAGAGCTAAAGTCTAACGAAAGTCGGAGATGCCAGCCAAAGTCAATATGCAGTCTCTCTTCTGTTCTGATTGTAATCCATCACCCAACAGAACAGCTATAGTCCAGAAGATAATACAAGTCCTCGTATGAAAATGCAGGACTAAGAAATTTTTAAGTGTCAGTGAATTCTGCTCAAGACTTTGGACAGTCTTCAAATTCTTCTTGTTGGATTAACAGAAAAATAAACCTTTATGGTTATTTCAATGTCAAATTTAAATAGAGATATTTGAAAAAAATATTAAGGTTTCTAAAGTTATATCATGGGCAATAATGTTTTAAAAAGTGGTCTCATTGGCATATATCCACTGCTTATGTGCCATTGTTCTTGTAGAAGCCCACCTTGCAGTTTTGCTGGACTAGACAAATATAAATAACACATGGTAAACACTGATACACATCTCACAGGACACACTACATTTTACAAAATAGCTCTACTTTAGTACTATAACTGTTGTAAAAATGGACATCTTTGATTACTTCCGGACAAGTACATTTCACATTATAATGAAAGTTGTGATTACAAAGGCATTACTCATTTGATGGCCTTTTTCTATGGGTATTTGGGCTTCCAATTGTGTAGCCAAAGGTTCTCTCCTATTTCACTGAGACTTTGAAGGACATTCCAGTCCCTTAAACAACAGGCTTTCTTCACCGTAAACCCCCGGAGAACTGAGTTTGAGGACCTACACTATGGAAACGTCAGAGAACTGAAAACTGATCACGGTGACAATCACCTTTTCACTGAGCGTGGTCAACTTAAAAAAATATAACCGATGAGACGACAGACTCTTCTGGGTTTTTGAGCTTTTAAAAAAAAGAGAGAGAGAGAGAGAGAGAATTTCTTTTCCTGTGCTGCCAGGGACGCGTCTGGCTCACAGAGCCTCGGCAGACGTGTCCGTGGACACAGACATGGTCACCTTGGCGATCTTGACCGTGCTCTTGATGCAGCTCTCCGCGGCCCTGTGGACGCTGGCTGCATTGTTGGCGTGTTTGTGCAGGCAGTCCGAGTCCCCCATGCTGTTATCGAGAGGCTGCGCAGTGCCTTCGCACGAGGGGAACATGCTCCGGAAAGCATGTCTCAGGTCCTTGCTCCGCAGAGCATAGATGATGGGGTTCACGGTGGAATTCAGCAGGCAGAGCATGCTGCAGAACGCAAACACTGTCTTAATGAGCTTGTTCATCTTCCCAAAGACATCGTACACCATGATCGCGAGCAGAGGGCCCCAGCAGATGATCAAAACCACCAGGATCAGGACCAGGGTCTTGGCCAGCCTAATGTCCATGCGGGCTTGGTCCGGCCGGGTCACCTGCACCTTGCCGTCCTCAGACGTGTGGATGATGATGCTCTTCTGGGTACCGCGCTGGATCATGCGGACGGCGTGGCTATGCGCCTTCCAGAGGATGTACATGTAGGCGTACACGATGAACAGCAGCAGCACGCTGGTGACCCCGATCCAGAACATCAGGTAGGTCTCGTCGATGAGAGGGAAAATGTCTGAGCACACGGATTGCAGTTTCTTGCAGTTCCAGCCCAGGAGAGGCAGCACGGCGATCACAATTGCGATGGTCCACATCAGGCAAAACGCCACCACGGCCTTGGGCCGGGTGACGATCCTCTTATAGGCCAGGGGCCTGTGAATAGATATGTACCTGTCGATGGCCGTGAGGAACAGGCTGCCGACGGAGGCCGTGAACGAGGCTGTGACCCCACCCAGTTTGAACAGAAACACGTTGGGGCTGTCTTTGCGGTGGAACACGTGGAAGTCGACGAAGCTGTAGACGAAGATGACGCTCCCCAGGAGGTCCGCCACGGCCAGGCTGCCGATGAAGTGGTAAGAAGGCCGACAGCGGAGGCTGCGGGAGTGCAGGATGACGCACAGCACCAGCAGGTTCTCCAGGACCGTAAAGGTGCCCAGCGTGAGGGACAGCACGGCGATGGCCAGCTGCTGGCTGGGGTTCAGAATCATGAAGCACTCCATGTCCATAAAGTTCTCCCCGCACTGAATGTTCTCGTCGTTCTCCTTGTAGGAGGACAGAGACTTGTTGTAAAACTCGGTGAGGTTCACCTGGTCTGCTGGGACTAACTGGGGGTGGTCTCCCGCAGTCATCTTTTCTTGGAAGGGACTCCCCCTGAAGGAAGTTAAAGGAAATTTCTGCGGGAAGTACCCTAATTTGGATGCCATGTCGCCTTTGATGTCTTCGTACTGAATGTCATTGGCACCCACGTAGAGGAGGTCTGTGGTGATGGTTCGGAAGGTGGTATCGGCAAGGCCATCGAGGATGGACTTCATCCCCTCTGTCTTTGATTAGGCCACACTCACAATGACTGAGAAAGAGCCCCGCCGCAGGAAACCCTGATGGGAGGGAAAACAGATAAGCTGAATGGGGAGAGAACAGGCAGAATAAAAACACACGAACCGCCCCCCCCTCCAGAAAAAAACGATGGTAAACATCCCTAATATGTCCCCTTGTGTTATTTCATTCCTGTCTCTGAACATAGGTAAAATCCTTGTCCGATTCTGTCAACAAAATGAGTCGATCCTTCAGTTAAAGAAAAGCTTCCCAGGGAATTCCCTGGTGGTCCAGTGGTTAGGACTCCACACTTTCACTATCGAGGGCATGGGTTCAGATCCCTGGTCACGGAACTAAGATTCTGCAAGCCACACAGAGCAGCGAAAAAATAAATAAATAAAACAAAGCCACGCATTTGATCAATGTACAGAAAAATATACCATAATAAAAATAAAAACACAATTAAGATTAAAAAAAGAAAAAAAAAAACAAGAAAAGCTGTCAAAAGTTGGTGAGGTAGGGCACACACCCAACACATCTATTTCTTTCATTATTTAAGCTCTCTGGACTTGAGTTGCTGTGTGAGGCCCGCGTGGACCTCCAGGGTCTGGTGGTCAAGTGAAAGCAATGCGTCTTGGGTGTGGCTGTGTTAGGGAGTGTTTGCCACCTGGCTTCTACTATTACACACACACACACACACACACACACACACACACACAGTCCTGATGCTGGTGGGGAAAGCAACCACATGTCACACAATCTCTGCTCTTAAAGACTCTACTGCCTTGTCACATGCCTTGTCACACAGGTAAGACTGAGCATATAAGACAATCAAAGAACAAGAGAGTGTGGAGTCAAGGACAGAGTCGTGCGGCCTGTGTGTTGAGCATGAAGGCGGAGGAGGACGTTGCTGGGAACTATAGGAAGCAAGTGGCCTTAATGGGAAGATCCAGGCTCTAGCCCTGACTCCATCAGGCAAGTTCCCTCACCCAGAGAAGATGTTTGAACTGAGCCATGGCTGAGGTGAACTTCTAGAATGTCTACGCCAGCCAAGAAAAATGTTACGAAGGGTAAATTTGCACTGAGGCTCCCAGGAAGACCAAGATCTTTAACACTGGAAAGTAGTGACAATGGACAGTGCTTCCAGACAGCAACTTCCATGAGCGGTGAGGTGACACCAGCACACACTGGAGGATGGGAGAAAGACCTGATCATCCAAGCCTTTCCAGGTGGATGGCACTGGAAATAAGGATGGCTGAGAGGAGCAGCCGGATTTTCAGGGCTCTTCAATTCTCAGCAAGGCAATTTGGCTCTGTTTCAAAATAAATGGCCAGAGAATTGGTGCTCCTATTTATAAATATTTGTTTAAAATGTGGCTATTGGGCTCTTTAGCTTATATATTAGAAATACTGAGGGCAGTCCAAGATGGCGGTGTAGAAAGATCCTGAACCCCTTCCTCCCGGAGGCCCACCTAATCTACAGATACAAATGGAACAATTCCCTCTGAAAAAGACTTGAAAACCAGCTGAATGGCACTTCACAACAGACGATAAAAGGGCCACATCAAGACATGTGGGAGAGGCAAATCATGATGTCGTATACCTGAAACTAAGACAATGTTCAATGTCAATGATCTCAGTATAAATAAATAAAGAAGAAATATTAGAAATATGGAGTGATATCTACAATCATTTTAAAAATCATAAAAGCCAATATTTTACTCACTAATTGTCTTTTTGTTGTTCCTAAACATATCACACTGTATTGGGAGGGAGAAAGATAGGCATTAGCTTGGATCCAATTAAAATGTTCTGAATCCTCCTGCTAAAATACAGAGATCCCACCTATCTGAATTAATAATTCATTTATTCATCCATTCAACAAATTGTGGCACACCCACTATGTGCCAGGCACTGTACTAGCCACTAAGAACAGAACGGTATCTGGAAAGAGCCCCTGACCACATGGAGTTCAGTGTAGCAGAGGAGACAGGCTGAGCCTGTAAGTATGAGAAAGCATTGTGACAGCTACAGTCGGGGACATACAGGATGCTATGGGAGCAGCAGTCTGGGGGTTGAAGGCGGCTTCCCCAAGGAAAGGATGTTTATGCCAAGAGTATGTAGAATTAATGTAGGTGGAGGCAGGACACGGAGACACAGAAAAAAATTTTTAATGAATACCTGAAGTGTCATGATGTGGTTTTCGTTCTGTTTGTCTAGTAGTTGGGAATAGGCACAACATGCTAAATGTGGCCCAACTTCCCACATTCTGCCACCTCTAAGTCCAGGCCACCACCACTGCTCACCAGAACCCGAGTACCAGCCATGTGGCCAGTTTTCCTGCCTTTCTCTGGACTGATCCCCTTTTGATCACTTGCCAAATAAATAGCTGCTGCCGTGATCTTCATAAAAGAGGCGGCTGATTACGTGACTCCCCTATTTCAGCCTCTTTGCCCTGAAGACCAAGGTCAAGTTCATTCACGAGGTTTCCCTTTCAGGCCCATGCTCTCCAGACCATCCCACGCAGCTCTTCTCTCTGCCATCTGTGTCAGCCCAGCTGAGGGCCTTTCAGATCTGACCCTCACTCCCTTGTGCCCAGAGCTCTCCACATTCTGTTCTCCCTGAGCAGGAAAGCTCTCTACCTCCATCCCCACACCCATAGGATGAAGTCCAGTAAAAGGCTTCCTTCCCAGGGTGGTCTAGCCCCTGCCTGTCTCTCCATCCCTCCTCTCACCATTCGTGGACTTGCCACTATACCAGATAATTCAGTTCCATGAACACACCAAATCCATTGCTTTTCAACTTGGTGCTTTTCACACTCCTCTGAGCAAACACCCTTTCCCTTCCTCCACCTGGTCAACTCCTTCCCCTCAGTTTGATGTAGCTCCCCTGCTCCCACCATACCCTCTTTGGGGCTCCTAGAATATCCAGATAGAGTTCTACCATGGTGTCCATGGTGTTTACTAAATATTCTAATATTTCTCCGTGTTTGCATCTGTTTTGCCCCTCCCTCCCACCCACTAGGTAGTAAGCTCACTGAGGGAAGGAATTTTATTTATCTTAGTGTTTATTCATAGCATTTAATGTAATGCCTAGTGTATAGAAGGGGGCCCTACATAAGCTGGTTGATTGAATATATGTATTTCAAAAGAAAAAAAATCCCTTTCCTTTTCAAGGTGGGGGAGGGATTCACCCAATATGGGAATAAATAAGCATGTAGCTTGAATCAGGGTATTTATCCTAAATAGCTGCCCGATCCATTCGCGCTAGAAAAATGCTCTATTTAGATGAGGTAACTGACATTGTAAATGAAAGCTGCCTGTGCAATGATTACCTAGCCTAAATACTCATGGAATGAGCCACATGACACAGGCAACTTTGGCTAGACAGAGGTGAAGGAGAATACCGGCAATATTTTACCGGATGGTGAACAAAGCAAGCATGATAGGTAAGTCAGGAGGGCTCCCTTAGCTCCTTCATGGTCCTGTAGCCCTTTCGCATGATCAGTATAGCCTGCAATGACAGTTTGGAGGCACCACCGAACCAAGGGCCCCGAATCATCCATGACTAACTTCTGGCATCGCTCAGGAACTTACTGCTTCTTCTCTGAGCCGGTTCTGCACACCCTCCCACACTGGCAAAGGGCAAGGCACACAAGGGCTGGGAATCGCTCAACCAGAGGCAGGAGCACTAGTGCACAGACCACACAGGGACACCCAGTGTGCACTGAGAGTCTGATAAAGCCCAACCACGTGTCCCAGGGAGGTTGACTAGTTGTGGAGGATATAAAAATAGAGGATGCAGAAATAAAAGACTGAAGTTCAACAGCCACAGTGGTTGCCCTGTGCTTCCTGGTTCCTCTATTACAATCTCTCCTGAGTCCCCAGCTCAGCCTGGCTCCACCTGTTCACTCTCAAGTGTCCTCAAGTTCCCTGTTCAGCCACCTGTCTGTCATATCCTTTCTCACATCCTCGGCTCTTCCAGAAAATGTCCTACATGTGCCCACCATTGGGCCATGTCTCTTGAGTCAAGTTTGCTCTTTGTGCAAACTTACATTCGCTCAACAACTCCACTTACATATGAAAGTGTTCATGGAACAGGAAGGACACAGAAGATAGCCACAATCTGTGAGAGCCGTTAATGGTCCTGGCACAACCTCAAATCTTACTTTTGCTTCTCAACTGCCACCCATACTGAAACACACAGCTTCCTGGCCTGGGAGATGGCTCCCTGCTCCTTGAATCACCCTTGCACACCTTCCTCCTTTCCTCCTACCCCTCCCTCTGTCTGAAATACTCATTTCCAAGTTGTCTTTCTGAGATAAATTATCTTTACCTCCTTGACCTGCCCTTCCCACAAGGGAGAACTAGTCCCCCGGTTTTCCCCTCTATTATAGACCTCATCATAGCATTTATGCATAAGTTTACATATTTATTTCCATAACTAGAATGTGCTTTCCAAGCACAGGACTGGCGTCTTTTTTTTCTTATGTGACTCACTGACCTGATAACATGATAGCAGGCATAGGGGGGATGGGGGAGGCTGGGTTCCCTTAGAAATCTTCCCATGAACCTAATATGGTGGCAGTTGAATTTTATTAACTGATCCTTGAAAGCCGTGATTTAATAATATATATTTGCCTTTTCTTAAAATTAGAAGAGAGAAAGGTAATTAGTTCAATGGACATTTGGCCTGAAGATCAAAGTTTGAGCCCAACATTTCCAAGCAGCTACTGGGGGCCAGTCCATGATCTCCATCCTATAAGTCATCTTCTCTCAAGTAACTGATTCTCCCTTCACACTGCCTAATTAAAAACTAATTTATTTGACATTTTGATTGTTTATATGTATATATTCCATTCATACAATTCAAAATGTACAAAAGGATATACAGCAAAGAGTCAACCTAACCTCTCCCATTCTGATGTTCCAGCCAAGAACTGATGTTCTTGGTACTGATGTTCTTGGTACTGATGTTCCAGTACCAAGAGGCAAGAAGTTTCTTGGTACTCTTTGCAGCGATATTCCATGCATATTCAAGCAAATATATATACATTTATCCCCTCTTTCTTTTCTTTTTAACAAACACTAATATATGTACTGTTCGGCACCTTGCTTTTCCACCTAGAAGTATATGTGAAGACAGTTCCACATCAGTACACAAAACCTCCCTTCTCATTTAGCAGCTGCCTTGAGTATCTGTTAGATGAATGTGACCTGCCTCCTACGGACGCAGGTTTAGCTTATTTATCATCTCTTACTATTACAAATAATGCAGCCATGTCATGTTTCACATTTTTTTACAGTATTGTGAATAATCTCTCCAGTCACCCAAGCTCATACCCCACACTTACCCTGGATTCCTTCTCCTTGGCCTCTATAATCAGGCAGACCACTAAGTCTTGCTGATTTTTCCCCTTTTAAGCACATATGGAGAGCTTATTATGTGCAGCTGGCCCTCTGAGCCTCTGATGTATATCAAATTATTTTCACAGTAGCCCTGTGAGTTAGATGCTATTATTATCTCCATTTTACAGATGAAAGGCACAGAGAGGGTAAGTAATTTGCCATTCACACAGCTAGTAAGGGCAGAGCCAGAATGAACTCAGATATTCTGATTCTGGAGCAGTGCTGTCCAATAAAAATGGAATGCAGAAGGCTGCTGGACATCCAATATAAGATGCACATTTTTTTTGTTGGTGGTGGTGGGAATGTAAGTTGGTGCAGCCACTATGGAAAACAGTATGGAGGTTCCTCAAGAAAACTAAAAATAGAGTTGCCATATGATCCAGCAATCCCACTCCTGAGCATATATCCAGAGAAAACTATAATCCAAAAAGATACATGTGGGGCTTCCCTGGTGGCGCAGTGGTTAAGAATCCGCCTGCCAATGCAGGGGACACTGGTTCGAGCCCTGGTCCAGGAAGATCCCACATGCTGTGGAGCAACTAAGCCCATGCGCCAAAACTACTGAGCCTGCGCTCTAGAGCCCGTGAGCCACAACTACTGAAGCCCATGTGCCACAACTACTGAAGCCCATGTGCCACAACTACTGAAGCCTGCACGCCTACAGGCCGTGCTCCCCAACAAGAGAAGCCACCACAATGAGAGGCCCTCGCACTGCAACAAAGAGTAGCCCCCGCTTGCTGCAACTAGAGAAAGCCCGCACACATCAACAACGACACAACGCAGCCAATAAATAAATAAATAAATAAATAAATAAATAAATAAATAAAATTTATAAAAAAAAGAAAAAAGATACATGCTCCCAGTGTTAATAGTAGCACTATTTGCAATAGCCAAGACATGGAAGCAACCTCAATGCCCATCAACAGATGAATGGGTAAAGAAGATGTGGCACATATATACAATGGAATATTACTCAGCCATAAAAAAGAATGAAATAATGCCATTTACAGCAATATGGATGGACTTAGAGATGATCATACTAAGTGAAGTATGTCAGAAAGACAAATACCATACGATATCACTTATATGTGAAATCTAAAATATGACACAAATGAATGTATTTACGAAACAGAAACAGACTTACATAGAAAACAAACTTATGGTTATCAAAGAGGAAAGGGAGTGGGGGAAGGATAAATTAGGAGTTTGGGATTAGCAAATACAAACTACTACATATAAAATAGATAAACAACATGGTCCTACTGTATAGCACAGGGAACTATATTCAGTATCCTGTAATAAACCATGATGGAAAAGAATATGAAATATATGTATATATCGGTTATATATATATAACTGAATCACTTTGCTGTACACCAGAAACTAACACAGCATTGTAAATCAATTATTCTTCAACAAAAAATTAAATTTAAAAAAATGCAGATTTTTTTCACATTTTAACATCCCTGAAATTTAGAGTGTATCTTATAGAGAGTATCATAGTTTCGTTGTCATAGAGCCTCTCCAGCTGGGGCCCCCCTGATGGGGTCAAGGAGGTGCCCTCCCAGAGTCACCCTCCTCCAATTCCAGGAACTCCGTGGGCTTGCTCCTGGGGTCTGTCCTCCTGGAGGCCACCGGAGGCAGCTGTTTGTGGGGGAAGCGGTGTGCAGATGGGCAGCCTGGGCCGATCACACGTGTGTGCCTGCATGCGTGTGTCCTTGTGGTGCAGTGTGGGTGGGAGCAGAAGGGGGAGGGCAAAGCTGGCTCTCCTGCACCATCATGTTTTGCTGTCTAACTCCAAGGAGGCCAAAAATTCTAAATTTGAACCTGGCCTTGCAGGCCCTTGTGAAGGCATATTTGTCAAGGTAAGAGGCTGGAACATACTTTATTTAATAGTTTATGAGCTTGATTTATAGCTTCAAAATAGTTTTAAAAAAAATGGGATGCAAGCCACATAGGCAATTTTAAAATTTCCATTATCGAGGGTAAAAAGAAAAAAGTAAAAGGTGATATTAATTTTAATAATATATTTTATTTAACTCAATACATCCAAAATATTATCCTTTCAATATGTGGAACTAGCCACATTTCAAGGGCTTAATAGCCACATGTGGCTAGTGGCTACCATATTGGATATTGTTTGGATATTGATGGGTTTGGAGCTGTTTTCAACCCTTATGATACATCATCTCCCTAACCTAAGACAGGGATGCTACTATCTCCCTTCTTTTCCCCGCTGATTCCAGCCAGTCCAAGCACCAGTAATGGAGAGAACACTGAATTAGGAGTTAGCAAACCAAGATTAGTGTCAGACCTGTATTTGGGTAAGTAGTTAATCTTTCTAAAGCTCATTATTTCATCTGTAAAATGGGAAGGAGAAGGAGTAGGAGGAGGATGCCTCAATCATAGAATTGTTTTGAAAATTAAATGAAAAAAAAAAGTGCACGTGAAGTACTTAACGTAGTGCCTGGCACAAAATTTAAGTCTTCAATAAATATTAATTATTATTATCATTACTTAGTATAATGGCTCTTTGCCATATATTAATTATACTTCCAGATAACTCATTGACTTAATTAGATCATAGGCTACTTATTCAGTTTTTATTTTTGTCTCGGCACTTAAAGCATGAAGCAAATATAAGATACACACACGGGTGAGGGAGGAGGAAACTTTATTGAATGTCTATTACATTCCAGGCATTTGAGAGACTCTGCATATATTCTGTCATGAAATTGTCATGACAACTCTATCAGGTGCTTATTTATAATCCCCGTGTTGCAGATAAGGGAGTGGAGACCATTAGATTTTAAATAAATTGTCCAGAATATGAAGAGTTTGTAGCTGAACCCATGTCTCTCAGACACCAGAGTTTCTGCTTTTGGACTTCATACATGCTTTTAAGCATTAACAGTAACTAGGATAAAGCCATTTTGCATCTTACAGCATATTCTAGTCTTCCAGCTTCTTACAAACACGATTTACGGCATTTTGCCAATAGTAATTAAGACTACCTCCTACTAAATCACTCTTTCCTATCCCAGCCCATCTAGGTAAATCTGCCTACTGGCATGTCCTCAAGGATGAAAATTTTAGTATTTGGAAGAGGTATAAAGCTTCTTCAGTTAAGACGAAGGATCACAAACCTTATTTCAATAATTCAAAACATGTGTGCCTGTGATTTACTCTATATTAAGATCACCACATATGTGATCACAATTTCCCATTTTAATGTGACCAAGCACTTTCATTAAAAAAAAAAACAGCTTGTTAAAACCTGAGTCAGGGCACAGTGTGGTAATGAAATACAGAGTAATTTCTACCCAATATAAGCCAACTTAAATTAAAGAATGCAGTTAAAAATATACATGGATTTTGTGCAGTTCAAGGATCTTAGCAATGTCAAAATGCCACTGTGCACAGGCTATTTTAACAGTTAATGGGATCATGGCAAGAAAACTGCGCTCTGCATTTTGGTAACTTCTTTCCTTTATTTTTACATTTGGATTATTACAGTAATTTCCACCTTACTATTTTTTTTTTTTTTTTTGTATTGAGAGTTTTCTTGGAGAGTTCTTTAGCAATATAGTTTAGGCTTTGGGGGATGCAGCTACCATTAATTTTGTTTTTGTTTGCTACTGGGAAAACCATAATTGGAAATTTCCAGCAAGATGTGTAGATGCACCTATTAAAGAAGCAGTTGGGTTTTGTTACCATTATAGTAAAAGAATGATTGAATGACATTTAAGGGGATTTTCCTAGAATTTTTCTTTTAAAAATATATAAGTCTAACGATTTAGGCTGTAAATCATGCCTTTATAACAATAATAAAAATACTTTAATAGATTGAATCTATTATTTTTAAAAAACTTCAATTTTTAGAATAACATCACCTGTTCTTTTTGCCCACCTCTCTATGCACACCTGCTTTTCTCCATCCACCACCTCCAAACTTATACATCAACTAGCAGGCTATGGTGTCATCAAGAAATTGTTATGGGTTTGGCAGCAGTATGGAGTTTTTTTAAAAAGTCTATTCAGAGTCTGTATATTTGTTTCTATAACCATTAAGGGTATAAAACATCCATGTTCTGATTAGGATGAACATGGAATAGGTCCTCAAAACAAGACTTCAAATAAAATCTTTTCTATACCAGTATAATTTAATAGCAGGCTATTTTAGATGTTATTGCCCCACTGACGACCTTCTTTGTTTCAGAGGGACACTTCAGTAATTTAGATATTTGGCACTGTTGATTCTGGAGTCAAAATCCTTGCAGCATCTCTGGGGGAACAGGCACTAGAGAGTATTTGCTTCCTGCAGGATGTCATGTCCAGGAAGGCAGAAAACCCTCTAGAAGCATCAGAAGCATTGGTGCTCCCAATATAGTTACAGACTGTATCAGCCGACCAGGCTCCTTTTCTAGATTCTAAGTTTGTAAATGCTTTAAGGAAATAATCCCAAGCTCATCATGTCTAGATGGATAGGTGTCCAGGATATCAAATGTAGGAGCCATAGGCCTTTTCTTAATCGTGTTGTTTCCCTTAGTTTGTTGGTTCTGTCTTGTTCTGCTTGGCTAACCTTATAAAAGAGCCTTGCGAATGGTTCAAGAGAAAGAAGGTGCCAGTGGATATATTTGTTTGTTATTTTCCATTCATTTCTGGGAACAAGTCTGGTTTCTCTTAATTTGATCAAGAAAAATAACTTGCTAATGTATTTCTCTAAAGTCAGTAGGGAAAATTTTAGTTGACTCTTATAACTGCATTATGTCTAAGGCACGTCCTTAATATACACTGGCAGATCTCACGGGCCAACTTCACACTTGATGAATGATGCTTCTGTTACAGTTGAATGGGCAACTGAGTCTGTTCTAACTCTTACCTAACCAGTTGAGTTTTGGAATTATTAAAGTAGTTTGGTCACTTATTGCACCATCTTCCATAGCAAAGTCAAAGATTGACTTAGTTATCCTGATAATTCAGGCAAAAATACATAATTCTTTTTCCTTGTGTTAATGTTCTCTCTCTTTCCCATATATAAAAGAAAATTCCATTATGTTGGTAATGCTCAGTTGGTTCTGAAAGGCTTAGCTTTTCTTATATTTTGTAGCATAGAGCAGAAGTTATTAAATGTACCCTTTTCTCTGGTCTATTCTTACTAACAATATGAGCGTTACATTTTTCATTAAAAATATCAATTATTATGAACCAGATAGACATTAGGACACTTATAAGGCTATATTTCTGTTCAAATTTAACCTGAAGTATGCCTAATTATTTAACATTTATAGGCTTCTTAAAGCATAAAGAATTGCAGGGCTCAAGAAATGATGCCTTTAAACTACATCAAATTAAGCACTCACTATTAGGTGAAAATGCTAGAAGGAAAGCCTATCACAAAAGCAAATTAATGATACAGATGAACTGATTCCTTAGATTTGTTGACTTTTATAACCAATTCCATTAATCATTTAATTTTGCTCTGCTGTTTTGGTGTTTCCTCCTACCAAGTGCCTTTGCTTGTTTGGCGCAGGGGGGAGTGGGGTAAGGGAGATACATTTTCTATATAAGCTGTAAGGAGCATAATTGAAGCAGCCTTCCCTTAAAATAGAATTTGCAAAGTTTTCAATTCAATAGAAGCCCTGGCCCATATACAAAATACTCCATAAGATTGTCTTTATCTTGCATGAGGTTTGATCAATAAAGGCCGAAAGCAATATGCAGAACCCAGGGGGCAGGTAATCTTGACAGTTCATTGCCAAGGACAACAGTGGTTTAAAGCGGGCTACCTGTTTTCCAATGGAGCAGCATACTTTTCAGTTTCTTCATTCATCTTTCAACAAAAAGTATCTTCTCTTTGAATCCATGAACAGACACATGAAGTCGAACTAAAAACAGAGTCTTTTTTCCCCAGGCTCAAATCTCAGTGATTGGGTGACTAGGGTGATTAGATGTACGACAGAGAAAATTCCAGTTCCCAAATATTTTCAATCAGAAACATCTTTATGTGCCATGCATCATGCTAAGGATATGTATTATTTTTAATATTTACATGAATTAGGTGCTATTACAATTCCCATTCTACATATGAGAAAACTGAGGCTTAGAGAGGTACAGCTTTGCCCAGCGTTTCCCACTAGAGAGAATGGAGTTAGAACTTCAGCCCAGGTCTGTATAACTCAACGTCCCTGCTCTCAACTTCGAGGTCCAGGAACCATTTAATAAGACTGTCTTCTTTCCACTTCTAAGGAAAGGGAAGAATCAATTTTGAGAAAGGAGGTAATAAATAGTACTTAATAATTTTACACAATGAACAACTAAAATCTGAAGGAATGCTCTATTGACAGAAAAAAGTTGCCCATAGCACTTGCAAATCATCCTTGTCCCATGGGCTTTAGGGACAAAGTATGAGAATTAACTATGAGCTATAAATCCTAGACTTGGATTAGCACCTTATTTGCAATCAATGGCTGTTGGCAAGTAATAAATAAAATCTAACTTGTCTTTGCCACTAATTTTAAAAATTACGTATATATTTTTTTCTTCAGTAGTCAATTATAAAGATTATGGACAGTTATGATAGTTTCCATGACACCAGCGAGGAACAGAGAGGGCACCTTCTTTAGGTCTGAATGAGACATGACTGTTGTTAGTCGACAAAAGCTTGAAACATCCATTGCCCATACGGAGATATTCAAACTCAAAGGAAATCACTCCACTTCCCACCATGAGCAGGGTGGTTTTCTTAAGGCCCAGAGAGAGGATGCCTCTCTCTGGTCAGTTCTTAAGATCTTGCCTGGAATCAAGGCAGAAGAAACTATGTAATCGTCATTTGGGCTCCAACAAGGGAGTGCCTGTGACTCACTCTTGGCACCCAAAGGGCACACAGCTGTGTTACTACAGCAAGGCGGCAGATGGATATAAAGTTATTGGCTCCTTACATGCTTCGTGTAACATATTTTTGTTGGGCATGTGCTCTGTGCTAAACACTGTAGACATTGTCTATTCATGTATCACACCTGGATAATGGATACAGGTCAAGGAAGCAAGGGAAAAGATTCTCCATTCCAACCAACCCATCCAATAGCCCATCCATCTGCCCTTCCCCTCCCACAGAAGACAGAGTTGAGTAGGATATGAATACAAGTAATAGGCAGATGATACTTCATCATCAAATAGTACTGGCTTGGGTAAATTCCCTTCCTATATGTGCTTTGAGGTTTTCTCCCTGGAGAGATGATTGGCAACGCTGAGTCATCCCCTAGCAGTCTTTCTTGTGTCTAAACCCTTCAGATCATGAACACCTTGAGAGTAGGGACCTGTATTATATGGTCTTGAATGTCCTCTGCCTGGCACAGGGCCTGGCACAGGGTATGTACTCAATGCCTGTTTACTAAATGAATGTTGGCAGTAGAGCAGAGCTATCCTAGCGGAATGACTTTTAACTGTGGATAGTTTTCCTTGGCATAAAGTCAGTTGATCATTAGCGAAGTAAACCTGAGTCTTGGTCTCATACAAACATCCAACTGGAAAGAACTGTACCCAGATGTAAAAGTTACATGAAAGGCATCAACAACTGTTTATCCCAGGATCTCTGATCTCAGTAGCAAACGGAAATTATATTGATGGCAAGTAGAAGTTATGGGCAAAGATCAGGTATTTACTTTCTATTCTGATCCTTGTTGAGCCTGAGTATGTACTATGAACCTCAACGTTTTGCCATATAACAATGATATATAAGGAGATTTTTGTGAGATGCACAACTGTGAATGAATCCTAATTATATGCTGTTGATAGACCTTTAAAGACAGTGTATGAAATTATGATTATAATGGACTTTTTCCTTCCCTCAAATGCATGCTATTATGCACTGATTTTTCCCAGATGGGTTTCTCCGTGTGCAAGTGTGTTTTCAAAACAACTTATCAAGAGAAGTTATGTGAAAATTCAACCACTAGATGGAGTGGCTTTTATAAGCCCTCAGGAATCAATTTGTTACTCTGTTCAGTGGACATGGCTCTTGCTTTGGTTGAGCAACTTTTCCTGCTAACAACATTTTATGCGTTTTACAACTGAATTAATTTAAACATAAATAAGAAAATATGTTAAAGAGGGTTAAAATGTGTTATTACCATTGCCTACAAAAACGAAATTTCTAATTGCTTTTCTGAGGCAAAAGGGCATTGAGAAAATCTAATATATTGATAAAAATTAATTGTGAGTATTTGGAATTGTGCCTCAAGAAAGTAATTAAGAATGAGTAAAGGAAAGTAGTTATACTGAAAACAAATGACATGTTTATGCCAAGAGATGCTAAAAGTAAGAATGGAATGTCTCAGGAGCCCAAAATCAATTCTAATAACAAACTCAACTCATTTCTATTTTATGAAACATTTGGCTTTCCAATTTTCAAATATAAAATCACCAACACAGGTTGTAACTCTGTGATGAAAAAGAATGGAACATTATTTTCTATCATTACAGAAGCTAAAATGGAATATTTCACAAGAGAAGTTAATATTTGTTTAAATACTCATACAAATCAAGGATACACTTGTTTTCTAAATAATTCAATTTCCTTCCTATCATTTTCTCACTGGAATAATTTTAAACATTTTTATTGTGTGTAAGTTCAGGGTTCCATTTAAACATGATTTTAAAAACCAGGTACTTACATATCACCTACTTTAGTTGAAAACCACCTACTTTAATAAAAAAAATTTTTCAGTGTGTATCTTGTATAAATTTTTCTGTTTATACAAGATATAAACAGAAAAATATGCTTTCAAGGTGTAAATTATAATGTACAAACAGAACTAGAAGAACTTGGTTTCAGTAATGATGTAAAGTATGCTTTGGAAATGTAGTAACAAATTGGATGCAAGTACAGAGTTTTTATGCCATTGAAACCATGAGGTAGTTCTATTATACTTAAGAGTTTGACCTTGAGTCATGGTTTGTGTGCTACAACTATGTGATTTTGAACAGAGTTGAGAAACTAAAAGTATTCAGGAAAAGTGACGTGAAGATAAAGAACTAGGAAATAAGATAGTTGAGCATAGGCTGGACATCCCAGGGTGCACCTTAAAGAACAGTCTGAGAAGTCACATGTGGTTTGGAAGAGCACACAGAGTCAGTTATTTAATAGGTCAGTGGTTCTCAAAGGATGCTCTCCCACCAGAAGCATCAGCACCACCTGGGAACTTGGGAGAAATGCAGTCTCAGGTCTGACCTCGGACCTACAGAATCAGAAACTCTTTTTCTGGGTTGGGGCACATCTGTGTTTTCACAAGGCCTCCAGGAGATTCTAAGACACTCTAAAATCTTAAAACCATTGTTAAAGATGGAAACCTGTGAAAAAGACTAGATGGGGGAGAAAAATAGAAGTAGCTTTTAAGAAGAATTGAGGTGAGATAGGAAGAAAGAATATTCTATGAGCATAGGTTTTTCGATCATTGAAGTGGATGGTGAAGGAAGCCTGTTCATGATAAAGTAGTCTCCCACAGAAGATCTTTAAAACCAAGCCTTTTTCTATTTGATTGGAGTAGAACAATGTAGTCTAGCCTGAAAATGAGCATAAGAGTGAAGAACCTCTCAAGGATTTTCAGTCTACAATCCAGAGCTTCTCTGCACTTTTTCAGGTAACTTATTTGCTAGATCTTTTGTCCAGCAAAGAAAAGTGGCTTCAAGACATAACATGTACTTACCCAGTAAGCAGACATAAATTAAAAACTGCATACCATTTTCTCTTAATTCTATTTACAAAGTCTATGTAAAGTTTGATAGGACTGCTAACCACGTCTATCAGCACTGTTGTGAAGAAACCCGTGACTACTGAGCATAAAAGAACAGGAAAAAAGTAAAAGTAAGTAACACTCCAGCTGATTTCCTTTTTAAGCTGGAAATGTTTCTATTTGTTCTTCTTTTGCCAAAACCATAAAATAATGTATCACGGGAGGTGAACCCAGAAAATGACAAACTAAAATGGAAATTTTGCAGTAGGCCCAAGTAATGCAAATCTACTGCAAATTATCTTACAGAGTTACCCTGGTAATTATGCAATTTGCACTGCTTATAGCTGGCAGGGATCTTTCAAAAATGCCTACAAGTTATAAATATATGGAAATGTATCCCAAAGCACTTAAATATATGACTCTGGGCAGACTGTTCCCTCTCTAATTATTTCATCAATAAACATGGATCATAGATTACTCATAATTAGTTTCCTTGGCTGAGGACTAAAATCATTCAAAGGTTTCCCTTTTTAAAAATTTGTATGAACTTAGATCTAATTTCCAAAAGTAGTTGTACATTTTCCAAAGTCAAATTCCCACATAGACAAAGATACAGATTTCTTTGGACAATCTTTTGCTTACTTTAGTTATGAGTTAAGTTGTTTAATTTTTTTCTCTTTAGTTTTTTTTTCCTTTTTCTCCACATGCATATCGCTTGTTCACCACAACTTGTACAAAAGCTAGAGAAAACATTTACAAATTCTGGTAGCAATGCATTAAAATGAGTTGAAAATATGGTCCATTTAAGAAGTAACACTGGAATAAACCAAAATACACAGATCACAGTGGTATTAAAATAAGCTCTCTTACAAAGAATAAATCAAGTTGATTTATTTTTAAATATAGCTGGGTTAAAAGCAAACAAGAGTGACAAAGGCATACTATCTATGATATTGGTTCACTTGCTATATTAAAAACATCTTTTTTAGCCACCTGACCAACAGCAATCAATGTTATAAAATTTCCTAGTACAAATGTCCAATGTGAAAGTAGAATTTTTTTAAAAGCATACTGGAATTTATCACCAATTTAAATGTAAAACTCCTTTTAACTCAATTTACAGAACTCATATTGACTCCAATTTTCTTCTCTAAGTATACGGTCTAAGAATGAATAAAGAAATGATAAAGGAAAGAGGGGAACCCTCCCATTTCAACATAAACTTTGAAAAACATTATTTCCTAATAATATTTTATTTTAATTATATTTAAATATACTACTGACATACACAGTTTGTGAAAGCATTTGCCAGTATATTCAACTCCCACAACAGATTGCCTGGCATGTCTTTGAAAAATGCTTCTGCTTTTCCTTAAAAAGCAATGGAATTTGCTAGTGGGAATAAAGAAATACATATCACACTGTCAAATTTTGGAAACTATGTTGCACTTTACCTTCTGAAGTTAAAAAAAAATTTTAATGCTATTCAGAGTTGATAATGGTGGTAAGGAATCATGCCAAAGGTATCAAATCTCTCTTCAACGAATCCAAACTCTAAACAATTAAGAATCCAAATTTGAGTGGAAAAATAAGACATCAGATAATAAAATATCGTACTCCTAGGGAAAAATGATTTGCCATCTGTGTTAGGAGAAAAGGGGACTTAAATCCCTTGTTGCATTCAAAACTGCAAAATTTATTTTAATAAACTTATTCAAAAATACAGACTATAATGCAATAACAGCGCAGGGGGTTAAAAAAAAAAAAAAGCTGGCTAAAGAAACACTGATTCCCATCAGACCATTCTCAACTGGCATGTTCAATAAGAAAAGAAAAGAAAACAAACAAAGCAAAACTTTTGAAAGCCTTCCTAAAGTGCAGGTGTGAACATTTCTCCAGTTGGGGCTAAAACAGAATTCACGGTATTTTGAAACAACTGCTATGACTCTGCCAGGCCTATTTGCTCAGGTTTGGGGTGTAAACAATTCTTTCCTCAAAAACCCATACAAACACAACTCTGAACCTCAGAATTCCATGCTCGCTAAGTTATGAAATTAACCTGTCCAAATGAAACTTTCAGAGGATATCCCAAAGTTATTCACCAATAATCTATATGGAAAGTACTTCAAATATATGGAAAATAGCCATAAAAACTTGATCAAGAATATATTTGTGATCACAACTGCCCTAGAAAAACTGTTATGATGAAATGTACTTTATTTTCCATAAGGCACCCTGTTCAGTGAAGAAGTATGACCCAGGAAAGATTTTCAGTAAATATTTTATGTTAATAACTAGAGGTAATCACACTGATTACTTTATGTAATGGCTTTGACCTCTGATTACTGATATGTCATAAACATATCTATTATCCATGCAAACCTGTTTGAGATAGAAGTTCATCTAACCTCAAACCATTTGAAGAGTACCAAGGAAAGCACTGGAAAAACCACTAAAAGAGCCTTCCCCTTTCCCCCTCACAAATTTCCTGTAGTTTTAACTTAGTTGTGATAGCATTATAATGTGTTACATCCAACAAATATACCTATACTAACATGCATCTTGTGACACAGTAATAACCTTGTATATCTTCTCCCAACTTTCTTCCAAAATTAATAACCAATCAGCAAGATTGGTGAAAACTGTGTTAAACACATCAGGCGGTGTTTATGAGAAAACTATAACCGAATGTGGTTCTGCCCATCCTAGCATCTTTGCAAGATTTTTAGAACACAGGACACTGGAACAGATTTCCACTATCCTGGAGAATAAGAACAGCCTTGTTTTGATTCAAGGTGGATACTTCCTTTTGCCTTCAGTCTTCCATGTCCTCTGCATAGCTGCCTTGAATTTGGACATTTCCCCAAATTTGTAGTATTTATTTAAAATCTGAATCATATGTTCAAATATATCAAGGCAACATGTCTCAGTTTTTATTTCGGTCTTGATATATGTCTTTGAAAAAGTTTCTTCAGACATATTTATAAAAGTGTATTTACATATCCTGGTTATCTTAAATTATGCAGTCTATAACTTGACATTTTGTAAACTATGGATGACATTATTTCTTTTAGTCCAGAAAATATCTGGGAGAAATCTGAGTTGATCTGTAATATGTTATAAAGTTAACCTAATCTAAGAATATACAGATTAGCGAATTAAATGGTTATCAAAACATTAAACAGCAATTCAGTTACAAAGTGTTGAACCTCCGGTCCCTCAAAAACAGCATTCATGTGGTTATAATATAAGGTTAACATTATTATGAGAACAGGATTAGGAAAGAGCTGGAGATTCAGGGGGGAAAATAGGAAGTTAAAATTTTGCCAACACAAAATACATCCATTGGTTTTGATTTCCTCTTATTCTTTAACTCCTCGACCAACTTTCAGTCAAGAAAAGCAAAATCAGCAGAGCTTTCAGCCCCTCAAAATATAGATATGCAATATATAAACCTGCCCTGGCATAATTTTTCACAACAATGTTAGGTCCAGGTCACTTCAGAGTCAGAAGCAGAATTATAAATAATTTAAACCCAAAGGCTGTCTTCACTCTCATTTGTTACTTCAATTAGAAAGTGATGAATACAAAAATAAAAGAGACAGACTTACACTGGTGGAGACAATGGCATCCCTTTAGAATGAAAGAGGAATGAAAGCTCTCATCTGTGTGCTTCATGCAACTGAGCTAACATCATTACCCCAAGAATAACAGTCAGCAAACTAACAGACAGGCTCCATCTTCCTAACCAAATTCAAGACCCTATAACCAAATCTCGTTTTACTCATCATGTGTTGTTAGGTATTTCCAAATTTGATTTATTACTCTTTTTTGCAGCATTCCTAGAGAGCTAATTATGGGAAATAATCCCTCTCCTTATTAGGCCAACTGTTTTCTGGGAAGAAACATTTGGTAAGCCTGGTGAACTATAAACTGCTATTATAGGTTCCATTTCATAACAGTTTATTCTAATACAGCTGAGAATTCCAATTCTAATTCCACATACTAATATGTAAGACAACCTAGGAGCTTGTCTAAATATCCTGGTGGTTCAGATTAATTCAGTCAAAGCAAAGAAGAATGTCACACGATTGTTTTGAGTGAGTTTTTCAGGCTTTGCCTTAGTAATAAGCTGACACCGCATACTAAATACATATCAACACAATCACTGGGACTGCTTCTTTCTTGAGAAAATAGGTAAACCGATTCAAGGAGTTTTCTTTTGGAAGAGACTGTGATAGGCCACAAATGTAGTGGTTCTTCTGGAGAATTTCATTCCCAGCAGTTTCGTCTTGGTAACATTTAACAATTTCACTATTTTAACATTTTGAAATGCCAAAAAGAACACACTGATCCTGCAGCTAGGCTTATTAGAGAAGAACAATCTCACAAGCGAGACAGAGAGGCACGTGGTCCACTGGGAAAAGGGTAACAGAAAAAGACAGAAAACAGTGGATAACAAACAAAGCCGAGCACTACTCCAACGTGAGATCAGATTTTTCACTAGAAGGTGAAACTTCGCACGCCAAAGTAAATAATACCACCTAGGGCTTGTTTAAGGGACTAGGCATAACATTCTTTTTATATGCACAGGTACTGATGCTATTAAAAGTTGGGGGGGGGGTGTCATGAATATAATTTGCCTTCCTAACAACGAGTATGCAAGCATAGTAATTTTATTTTTGAAAGGTCAGAACTGAGCAGTTGCCCCCTGTGGCATCATGTTACCCCCAGGGAGACTAAGGAACACAATGAGACCTTTCCCCATCAGACACTTGATACCTACCTCAGCCAAGATTGCTCCTTGCCTGGAGTGGGAGACATCTTTGGAACAAAAAGAGTTCATTTACAGTAAGTTCTCTTGATAACCTAAAAACGGATTCGTTTTTAAAAACCATGTCCAAGCGTCTTGCCCAACTGTGGTAACTGCTATTGTACCTACAGAAACCGCCTGCAGTATGCAACGTTTAAAATTCTGGAGGTGTGTGGATTCTGTTCATGTATGGATAATCAGAAAATAATCTGTCTCACTTAAGAAACTATACGTAGCCTTTTATTTTGAGAACACTGCTTTTAACTGAGTTAGAGAGCGGGGGAGGGACAAGGAGTACCAGGAAAAAAAGGACAGAGAAAAATCAATCAGTATATCTTCTCTTGCAAACTGTCAGTAGGGTGGGATTAGAAAAGCAACACCTTAAATCAGATAAAGTCCTATGGGAACCTTAAAGGTTGGTTGCTCTGAGCTTCTCAATACTCTGCAAAATAGATTGATGGCAGTGGTCACCCACGGATACCCAGTGTACGCTGAGTTTCCCCGCAGAGATTCCATTTCCCCCATTGTTCAAAAGATATTAACTTGGTATTAAAAATGAGAAGAAGTTATGGGACCCACTGAGATATATTTCAACACCTTTAAAACCAGTAGATGTGTCCTAATTTCTTATTGGATTAAATGCCCGCGGATGCTAATACATCAAGAAAGCAACAACAAAGGCAAGAAGAGCACTTATCTGAAGGAAAATTTAAAAAACATGGGAGACACAATGATTAATAGGTGACTAAATTTTTTCTCATCTGTTTAATTAAAAACTAAAATCAGAAACATGCATGTTGCTTCTAAACTTTCAAACAACCAAATGACAGTTTCTCACGTCTGTCACAGCAAACACATTCACATTCAGGAGCTGATCCGTTTGTGATTGTGAGCCTTGGCAAGAAATGTCTCTTAAAAACACAACGTCAACTTTTTTCATCTAACAGCTAGTTCTGAATTAAATGGTTCCATTACTTCAAATTGAGATATCAGCTAAATGCTCGTTCATTTTTCCTCAAAGAAGGGTGGTTCCTGTAGCTATATTTTTATATGCAAAAGTTTATTATTTGATATACATTCCTTTATATGACATTTAATATTTGACTTTAGACAGTTTTCAGGTTTGGTGCAGAGATCGATGTATTTCTCCGGGAAGACTTAGTTGCTGATATGGCTTAGAAGCATCAAGTACCAACTCAAGCGCCCGTTTTTCAAACATGCACAATTACACATTTTCCACAAACAGACGTCAGTGCATACAGAGAGCCAGGTGCACACACATTCAATAACTAGTAAATGGTAGAAACCTCCAGAAGTAGCACAGACCACAGTTAACAGGCTGGGGCTCTACAGCTTAGTAAACACCGATGCACAATTCGCTCACACGGAATAAGAACTCCACGAAGGACACTTGGGGACCACACTGGTCAGCACCCGAGGGGGCGGGAGGCGGAAGAAGTATTTACAAACGCAACTCTGCCAGGTCTTACCCTTCGCATCCCCCGGTCCTCGCGGGAGAAGCTCCCTCGGCACCTCTTGCCCAGCGCAGGGGCTGCTTCTCTGCTAGAACGAAACGTCCCCCGCCCCGCGCCCCGACTCTACGGAGAGCTCTGCCGGGAGCCGAGGCACCCCGCCCGGGCCAGGGGAAGGCACTGGCGCCGCGGGAGCCGAGCAGAGGCGGAGGCGGAAAAGAAGTGGAGCAGGAAGGGGTGGCCGAGGGAGTCGCGAGAGGGAGGCGGCGCCGGCGCGGGGATGCGGGCGAGGCCGGGTGGGGTGGGGTGGAGCGGGGTGTGCCTCCGTCGGTCGGTCAGTAAGTCGGTCGGTCCGCGCAGCCCGCGCGCCGGCGTCCCCTGCCTCGAGCGCCCGCCCGCGACAGAGATCGGGACTGGCGCCCCCTCCGTCCGCGAGCCTCACCCCTTCCCGGGGCTCTTCGCTGGGTCCTCCCGCTCGCCCCGCCGGGCCCACCGTTTTCCGCCAGCCCGGGTGCCCGTCGCCTGGTCGGTTCGCGCGGTCCCTTCCTCTCCCTCCGCTCGCGCTCTGTCTCTGGCTCCCTCTCGCTCCGGTCCCATTTATGAAGCGCGGTCCCATCACGTGTTAATGAGCCTTTGTCCTGCCCTGGCAGCAGCGGCGGCACAGACACCGCCGAGGGAACTGCGCGGGGAGGGATGGGCGCGCGGCGCCCGTGGCTCCAAACTTTGCTGGCGCTGGGGATCCGCCGCGGCGCCGGCCCCGGGGCCAGAGGGGACGAGCCTCTCCGGGCCGCGTCACCTACTTCTCTTCCTCCTCCTCCTCCTCCTCCGCCGCCGCCGCCGCCGCCGCGGTCCCCAGAGCCCCCACCGCCATGACCTGGCTCTCCTGCCGGATACCCTCACACCCTGGCCGAGCCAAGAAGGGGCTCGTGCCTGCGCCGTCTCCGACCTCGGGCCATTAATCACACGCGTCCCGGCAGCGCGCAGCGCCAGCACCTTGCGCGGGGGTCACGTCTGGGCCAGCGGGCTGAGTCTGAAGGGAAGGGGGACCTGGGAAGCGGGGGCGCCGAGGCGGCGGCGCACCGGGCCCGGCCGGGCGTGCGGCCTCCAGTCTCCACCCCCCACGCCCCGTTCCAAGCCGCCCCCCGCGGCGGGCGGCCACGAACCGGGCCCGGGGGCAGGCAAAGGCTGGGGACCGCACCGCGCAGCCCCCGAGCCGTTTGCTACCTGGCGGCGGCCACGCGGCCACCTGTCCTCCGCCCTCGGGCACCGCCTGGCTTCGCGCCGGGCGCCGCCACCAGCCCCCGCCGTCCCCGCCCGGCGCGGACCACTAGGGCGCGCCCCACCCGCCCGGCCCCGGGTGCAAACAGTTGGGCTCCGTAGGCGGCTGGCTCTGCGCCTCCCTGCCCGGCGCGCCCCCTCCCCAGCCGCCCGGGGGACCCGCTCCTTGCACCTTCTAGCTGGAGGAGGACGCCCCCCTCCAGGGCCTGGCGGGGGGCGCGCGGGGCTCGGGGGCAGCCGCCGCAGGCGCCTGGGGATCCTCTGTGCGCCCGGCGGCCGCGGCAGGAATTAGGGGACATGCTCGTTAATTGGTTCCACTATCAGCCGCCGTCTGCCTCCTGTGTGCACGGATCAAACCTTAATTGGTCTTTACATTTATCATGGTGAATTGCAAACCTACAAACAAGCCCCAGCAGTGGCTTCAGCAGAAAAGGCGCTCCCCCTCCTCCCGGGGCCCGGGCAGTGTTGCTCTGGCAGCGACCCTGGTTATTTAGACATCTTTATCTCTCTGGCGTTGGGTCGCGGGAGGACTTCATGGTTTCCACCTGACGGATAGAGCCATGTCACTCCTGCCTCAGGAGCCCCGCCGAAAACCCTTGGTTCAGTTCCCAAGCTCTCCTCTCCGTGGCCACTTCGGGGTTCATCTTATGACACCCCGCTGGGCATCTGGCAAATTCTGCCCCAGTCTTCATCCCGCACTCGCTCTGGTACCGACCTTCACTCTCCTTTTGCCCAAGCCCAGAGACCAACAGCAATCGTAACATATCTGGGCCCCGTATTTGGACTACGTGGTGAGAATCCGGAAAAGCCAGCCTCTCAAGGAAGGGAGGAAAATTGGTGCGGAGGAAGCCCAAGGATGGTGGGTCCAGAGTCCTGGAGGAGAGAAGGCTGTTGAGCGCCTTTTGGAAAAATCAGGCCAAATCCTGGAAAGGCACAGAGCGCCAGGGAAGTCTCTGAAAATCCCCCTAGACTGCTTTAGGTCAGAAAAAGTATTTTTCATTTCTCCATCAGAAAAATGGCCATTTGCGATAGAGTTCACAGCTGAAATGATCAATTTCTACTAGGTAGGTAGATGGAATAAGTTATAAATAAAGATCTGATGGACCCATCAGTCGATGGAGGTTGGGTAGATGTGGGATTAAACCTGATGCCTCAGGCAGACTCTGCTCCTGCCAGAAGAAGCCGTCTTCAACCCGCTGGCATTGCGGACACAGCTCCATCTAGAGATTTAAAAGGGGGTGGGAGGCACTTCAGCATCTGTTCCTTTTTTTTTTTCTTTTTAGGGGTCATGGTTGTTAATTTTACCTTCACCTCACACCCTTGGCAGGAGGAAATATTCGCCAAGTTTTGCCCCCCTTGTGACCTTACAGACTCTAATTTCCCAGGTGACCCGGTGACTTGACAAGAAATAACTTCAAAGTCTGCCGCTTCCTGGTAGCATAGGTTCAGATGATCACTAGTATTCAAAAGAGAGGATCTAGGCAGATCTTCTTCTGGCTATGATGAGGTCATCTTTCAGGTGACAGGAAAAAGCTAGGGGGCTGGGCTCCTGGAGGGCTTTTAGGCAACAGGATTTCACATGGGTGCTGCCATCTTTCCCTGTAGCCTGGCAATCGATGCTCTTGGGGTGGCCGAGGTTTTTAGCATCCCTCGGATACACACCACTGACACATCCTGGGGGTGCCCCTTATAGGGCATTCTCCCACTTACCAATCTACTCCTTGGTGCTGAACATCAAAAATCTAAGGGTGGAAACCATTTACAACCTATGGAAGGAAGTCTATGGAAATCTCATATCTCAACTCAGCCACACGGACCTCTGCTTTCTCCTAAAGAGGAGCAATCTAATTATCTCTAAGTCATCCTCAATCTCTTTTGATTGATGGCGGATCTCTTCACTGAATTCTATGAAATTCCAAGCAGAAACCTGGGATCCAAAATGACTTGAAGTCTATTTGTTGAGTGACTGGCTGAAGTGACCTGTGGACAGAGCCACTCATTAAGAATCTAATCAAGTAGTGACTCCAGCAGCTATAACTGTTTAGCCTGTTAGTGTGTTGTTCAGGGTGAGGGGAAGGCTGGAGCCTGACAGCTGGTGAATTGTACTGACTTTCCATTTAGAGCTCAAGGATAATGCTCAGTAATGGAGTCAAAATTTGACTTGTGACCTGGCATTTTATCGCCATGAGTGAATGCTTTGTTGAAACTGAGAGAGTTATTATGTTGCTTAGAAAATGCCTTTCTTGTGGGCATGCTTGTAAGTCTTTAAAATTTAAAGTCTGTCCTGGGCTCATCAAGGTGTTATACTGTCAGTCAAAGAGTGGCTCTACTTTTCCCTTGGAGCTGGAAGGTGGGCAGACAGCAGACAGCGTGAAAGCAAGATGCTCCTTTGTGCCTCGGAGTTCACATTTGGCAAGGATCACGTTTATATGGGAGGAAGTGATTTAGTTTCCACATGTGGCTGGCCAGCCACTGTCCTCATGAGAGAGTCAGCAAGCATGACAGATGCAAGCTGTCAGCATCCTTTTGGGAACATTATGTTGAAGGCACACATATATTTAACCTAAGACGTTGAAAGGTCCTTGGTCATAACAGACCTAGGTTGAATTTGAACCCATGACCTTCTGGGGAAAGACACTGAGAGACCCTTAGCGGGCTTCACTAGTCCCTGCATTGCTACATGTGAGGCTGTCTGGTTTTTTAGTTTTTTATCCTTTTAAAATTAGAACAGGGCTATGATGAGCCAATTTACTGCCGTTCTGTGTAATTTAGGTTATTCACTCAGTGCAATGTAGAGGATGAGAGCACAGTTCAGGCTGCATATTTCAACTTCAAAGAAAAATAGATCTCAATTAATTTCTGCCAAAGTATTGGTAGTTATACTGGACATAGAACATTAGAGAAGCATGTTCTGCCTCCCTGAGATAGATGCTGATCCGAAAGGAGCCGTACTCCACAGTTTCTTTTTTGGCTTGTTTTGGTTTGTCGTACCTCTCGCCCACTCCCTAAAGGAGTGATCTGTTGGGATTGATGAGTAATGGTTTCCTGGTTTGGGAAGTGGAAGCAAAAACACCACTCTCTCTTAGAGTTTGGGAGTTCTGTCTGAATTTGGGCTTCATGTGGTTGTTTTTTTTGTTTTTGTTTTTAGGGTTTTTTTTTTTTTTGTAATTTCAGTGTGATGCTCACACCACAGGATTGGAACGCTCGGTGATTAAAGACATTTTCAGAATGATGTTATGATGACAGGATTCATTCTCATTCGGCGCGTTGCTTTAGAGTTCGACAGTTATTATTGGCTCTCCTTCGAAGCATTAAAGCAGTGTGTTTTTCAGTGGCTCTGCATTGTGAGATGGGAATTTATTCTTTATTCCCAATGTAAAGGGGGAATGTGAGCGAGCCTGCGGACTGGGCTGGGTATCTGTCATGCCAAGCTTGAGATCTGAAATGTGCGCTCATGAGATGCTCAACCAGTGATGCAAGCAACCGAAAGACCCTCCCGCACCACTTCTGTGTGTTTCTCAAGAGCTACAAGCTGGTGATGGGGAATGACATTCTTTTTCACTCCACCATCAGAAATTAAACTTTATGATATATGCTGTAGGTGGAGGAGATGGTTTCCAGTGTAGGAAATGAAGGAGTGGGGAAGGAAGGATGATGGGCTTCTTTGACCTTGGGGGACACTGCATTCTGTTAGGCACAAAGAAAATCACTGCTGTGTCTCAGTGATCTTTCCGTATAACTAAACACATGCTCGTTAGGGCTTTTTTTTTTTCACCTTCTCACCTTCTTTCATTAAACCCCACTCTTGAACGTCCCAGCTGAGAAGCAGCAAGGAAGGCTGAGAAATGACAGGAAGGCATTTTTCCTTTGTTCATATGTTTTGTTTTGTGTTTCATCACCAAGCAGAGGATCGGTAATGAGGAGATGGATCATCCTTTCATTTCAAACCATATGAAGAGTATGATGTAACAGGTAATAAATAAGCACATAGTGCAAATAAGGGGAGTGAGAAAACAGGTTAATAAAGCTTTTGTTCCCCCTTGATTAAACTCTCGCAAAATAGTCATCAAAACTCTATGATTAAAAAAGCTGCAAACATTATATGTCTAAATATTTCCTTTTGAAAAAAATAGGGCAAGCAGCAGTATTATCCTATCAAAATATGGCAAATAATTGAAAAATAGTGCTAAAAATATGTACATCTTAAATAGTCACTTGACCTGCCTTCTGAGTAAACTCTCTTCTCAGTGTTCTTCATGGTTCTTTCAACTTCAGGTGGGAACTTAGAAGAAGAAACGACTATCTATCTTGGGTTATGAGGATTAAAAGAAATAATAAACATAAAACTCTCAGGCTGGTGCCTGGAATTTAGGCTTTCAATAAATGATAGCTGTTTTTCTTTCTCTCACTACTATTGTTATATTGTAGCTGCATCTGTATTCACTATCTGGAGAGGACCACAGTATGGCTGGAGGCTCTTTAATTCTCAAACCAGAGGGCGGGCAGCTGATTCGTAAACAAAGTGCTCACATTTTGAGGGTTTCTTGGGGCTCAGCTGAGACATCTTTGCTGTTGCTCCCATTCTAAACAGATGCTGCCAGTTATCTGCTTTACGCGGTGGTCTGGATGTACCGATACCCAGAGAAGTCCCCATTAGCCATTGCCTGCGGTTCACTAGCTTTTTCTTGAAATGCAGCTGCCAGTAAAAATGAGAACTGGCAAAAGCCAATGGGGTGTATGATTAGTCTGTGGGTTTGTTGTCTTGTCTGTTGAATCCAAAACACGTTAAACAAACAGGTACAACTCAGACTTTATTGTTTCAACAGCATTGAAGAATTGAAAGGATCCTATTGTCTTCCAATTTTAGTTTAAAGATTGAAAGGATCCTATTGTCTTCTAATTTTAAAGATTTAGTTTAGTTTAAAGATTTAGTTTAAAGAATTGAAAGGATCCTACTGTCTTCTAATTTTAGGTGAGATCTGAGACCAGAACATCTTGGGGATATAGATTTGAATCCAAAGGTATGGCACCAATGACCCAGACTATCACTTACCATTTCTAGACCTCACTTTTCTCTTCTGTGAGATGGGAGTACCACTAATTTGCCTAAATTCTTTTACACTGTCATTGAAAATGGCTAATAAGACAATAAAGGTAGAAACACATTGGAAAAAGCTTTCAGAAAAATTCACTGAAAGATTTTATTACCATTAAT
Source organism: Balaenoptera borealis (assembly GCF_965194805.1). NCBI lineage: Eukaryota > Metazoa > Chordata > Mammalia > Artiodactyla > Balaenopteridae > Balaenoptera > Balaenoptera borealis. The sequence goes on along the minus strand of NC_138873.1, from coordinate 69,061,107 downwards.
AATTTATCTGATATAATGGTTCACTGATTTCTCAATTGTATAACATTACATAGAATATTTTAATTATTCTGCTCATGTCGAGAGAAAATAATAAATAATGAATCTTAGAGCTGCAAAGGCATTCATTTTGTATCTAAGGCCCAGAGGAGAGGATGTAATATGCTAATAACCAAGTTGAAGACTCTTAGGCAAGAATACAGGACAGAGGTAATAGATAATTATGTACATTGAAAGGAATTTCAGTCCCTGGCATGATGGTATGTCTCTCTATGCTGGTAAATTGACTGATCCACCTGTGCTTATCGCTACTGCATGCTGCAAATCGTTGCCCACTGGGGGGTCACTTCTTCCTCTCAAGGGGATATACTTTCCTTATGCATAAAAATCTGGAAAATGTGCAATTTATTACTCCTTTAAAAATAGAACTTTCCTCAAAACTGGTTGCCGAGTGTTAAGGCAGTATAACTAACATCCTCCCTAGAGCAGGGATTGAGTAAAATAAGAGTAACTTCATCTCCATGTAGTGTGTGGTTGGTTTTCAGGCATCAGAAGAACAACAGTAAGGGTAGAAATCCCATATGAGAAGTTAACCTAAAAGCTGTTAATAATTTGCCAGATATGATCCAATGTATCAACTCAACAGTCTAGAAAAAGAAGTCATGTGACAATTTTATATTGTCAAAGTTTTTAAAGAATATAAAAGGGTAAAATGAACCATCAGTAAATGGCATTTTTAAAAAAGCTTCAGTTCTGAAGTTTTCTATCATGATCTGTTATGAGGAGAATCCCAATGTCAAGGCCATGCCTCCACTACTCTGTCACCTTCTAGAGGAAAGCTTTCATTTCCCCTTTCTCTAGTTCTTTCGTCCTTTAACAGACGTTTTTGTTAATAAGGAGCCTGTTGGGTGGGTAGGTGGGAGAGATAAGAAAGGAAAAATAAACAGAAGGAAAAAAGAAACAGGAGGAAAGTAGAAAATAAGAAAGATTTCTCGACAATATCAATATCTCTTAGAGTCCCTTAAATACTGAAAATGAGAAATTTGCGATGGTCTGTGAAATTTGTGATCTGACACTTTGGCTAATATGAAGCTGAAGTGGTAATAGTCCTCAGCTTTTACAGGCAGCCCCAAGGGTGACTTTGGAGAATTCCTGGCGTATTCTGTGTAAGCAGCTCTTAACTAATTCATTTCTGCTCTAAGAGACCTCAGAGAAACGAACTGGTCTAACAATAACCCTGAAAGTGAGAGCACACTGAGATAAAGTTGGACATTTCATTTTATTTTATTAAGAAAATGATTCAAAGACAACACAATGTCAAGATGACACCTTTTAGTGACATCACAGTAATGTGTTGGGTCTAATGTGCTCAATGGGTTGGGTCACTATTCAAGCTGATCATTTCATTCTCAGCCTTTATTATTATTTTTGAGTAAAAATGGCATTTAAAAAACTACTGTTTTCATAAAAGTGAAACATACTCATTAAAATGAAAAATTATGTGATAGAAAGTACAAAGTCAAAGTCCACACCTCATACCCCAATCTCCCAACTCTTCACTCAAAGGCATTTGCTGTTAAGGGTGATATATATCCTTCTATCCATTGTTTGTATATAGAATTGCTTGAGTGAATGAAAAGACAAAGTCCTAGGAATGGAATTTTGGAGTGAAAGTTTTGTATATTTCAAATGTTGAAAGAAAATGTCAACTGTATACTAAGCCTTTTAAATGGACATGATCAATCCATATAAATGCACAGCTAGAGTGAAGTGAGAACTCAGTCTGGCCCCATCTCTCCAACAGCGCTGGACCAGCTCAAAGATGGTAGATGCGTATTGCCCCGCAGGGGCTTTGGAAATTTGTAGGAGAAAGGGTATTCTGTTGTCACAATGATTGGGAGGGTGGACTAAGGGGTTGGGACATTAGACATGCTGCAGTGCATAGGGCAGTCTCACCGAATGAACAATTGTCCTGTGTCCCATACAATCTACAAATGTTTTGGTGGGCATTCATGTCGGTGAAGAATCTTTATTATCCTGCGCCCAGAGCCTTGGCTACATTTTACATATAAATTCATCCACAGTTTTTGTTGGTTTTTTTTCCTTTGTCATGTTTTTAATATACATTGAATTTTCCAGGAATACAGCCACGATGTAAATAGAGAGTTAAACGTTTTGGAAAGTTGCGTCACTGTGGCATTTTAAGTCCGAAACCAACATATTTTTTTTATTGGTCTCTATTTATAACTAGTGCGTTCACAGTGATTCTATTTGTAATCTGACTATGCTACCACTATACCCAAGCTTATACATAATGATATATATGTTTATTATATAAATTACTTGCCTTTTGGTTCCTTTTATATTGTGTTTAGGGTGTGATGTTCGTTTTCTTTTTAAAGTATGTGTATAGTAAATTATATTATCTATAAATTCTATTTCACTTTACTTAAGGTTATACTACAAAATATTTGTCATAAAAGGAGTCACTGTGTCTGCCAGGGATGAAACCCACTTTGCCAGGGAACATTCACATTCCCCGGTTCAAGAGGGACGTGCTGGCCCATTTGGCTTCTGAGCTTGCTTAGGCTCTGGGATCCCTTCTTCACCCTCCAGGCCCCTGAACCCACAGGAAGATAGTTACTGTTACTCCAATCCTACACAGCAGCTCCAGTGGACCAGTCCAGCCAAGACAGTTCTGCCCAGTGCTCTCCAGAGGGACAGGGCAATTTGTGGGCAGAAGAGCTTCTCTCTGTTTCTAGGAGAAAGCAAACTGGCCAACCTAGTGACCGTGAGCATATGAAGAGGAGTAATAACATGAAGATGCTTGCTTACTGCCCTGAGACCTGCCCAGTATCTAGAGAACATGTGTCACTGGTCATCCAGGGAACGAGAGGCTGCATAGATCAGTGAAAATTCTCTCCACTACTGGAAGTAGGTGGGTAGTAAAATCTTCACAAGCAAGCAGAGAATTGTTGTTGCTATTGTTATTATTTTCAATTGGAAATAGTGCCATAGATTTTTTTTCTCATTATAAAAGTAATAAATGCTTATTGTAAAAAATGTAAAGTATGAATAATAAAATTTAAAGTAATTCATAATCTGATTACCCAGAAATGATCATTAATATTTGGAGCATATTTGTCTAAACTGGTTACTCTAACCCTATACATAATTATTTGTGTGTATTTTACGAGTATGAGTAATATCATACAATCTGATTTCACTTTAAATGGAATACATCACCTAAAAATACATCCTGGATATTCATGTAATTATATATGCTAATGCTACTAACCTTACTGTGTTACTGTGTTACTTTTTTCCTTTATGGCTGTTTAAAGTTCATCTCATGCTTATGATACTTCTAAAAATATTTATCCATGTTTGTCTTCTAATTTCCCTAAAAGCACATTTTTAGTGCAGAGACAATTCCTTTTTATTTGTTACACTCCACTAGAACATAAGCTGTCATAGGCGAGTAGGAAACTTGTAACCTCAAAGCCTAGAATAGAGCTTGCTAGGTAGGTACTCAATAAAAGTAAATGAATTAAAATATGTATCCATCCATTCCCCCGAAAATAAGACACGGCATGTCTTATATAGGAACCTAATGAAACACATTTCATTTATCTCATGTAAGACAAAACTTTTTTTGGGTCATGAACAAAATTCACATTGTATGGAAATGTCATGATTCCATCTGAGAAAGTTAAAAAACCATGATGTGGAATGAGACTGAATAGTCAGGGTGGCAGCACCTTGATGCGGGCTCCATGGGCTGTAGTCTGACCCTTAGCTCTGCGTGATGAGGAACACCAGCTTGTCCTTAGGTCCTTAATTGATCTAGATCCCTAAGAGATGCTGTCTTATGGTAACCAAACTCACAAGAGACTGATGTATGTAAGCTACAATGACAACGAATGATGAGAATGCACACTTGCTATTCTTCTGGTCAGCACAGTCTCTTTCAGAGCCCAGGAAGTTCAATTGCTATCAGAAGGGAGTTGGTAGGCATGAGAACCTAGGAAGGAGGTTTGGGGACCTTACCAGCAGCTGTCATGAAGCTAAGGGAGCCTAAAACCGCCACGTCCATTACAAGAACCTACTGATGGAGTGAAACAGCCCTGCCAGCTGCCCAGGGCACCGCTCTCCTGGACCGCATTCAGAGAATCCCCTCTTGTTCAGACCTCATACAGCTGCCTCACAGCCTGGTAACAGAAAGAGAATATATGTGGCATAAGTAAATGATGAAACATTAATAAAATAAATGCTCATGAACATAACTACCCAACTTAAGAGCCAACTTACTTTTTAAAATGTCTATTTGTAACTCCTTTCCTGTCCCATACGCCGTCTCCCCCATCAGAGTAAATGACATCCTGACATTCGTATTATCATGCCTTGCTTTTTTTCTTCTTAAATAAATTTTAATCACATATTTATCACCAAAAATACTGTGTTCAGTTTTTATAGAAATATGGTACTGTAGATTGCATATTTCCCTCAGTATTATGTAGACAAAATTTATCCAGCTTGGCTTTTTTAATAGTTGTATTGATTTTTACTTCTGAAGAGTATACCTTTGTATGAAAACACCCCAGTGAATTTAACTGTTTTCTTTTGAAGGATGCTTGTTGCTATAAACATTCTTGTGCACGTCTCCAGGTAAGATATAAGAGTTTTTCATGGATAAATATACCTAAGAATGGAAATGCTGGGTTACAGGGTATGGACATATTTGACTTGTGTTTATAATGCCAAATTATTTTCCCCAAATGCCTGTACTCTTCACTCTCCTATATTCAGTGTAGAATACTTCTGCTTGCTTCACATCACCATCAAAACTTGGTGTTGTCAGATTTTTAATTTTTTTTCTAATTTAGTAGTTACACTTTTAAAAAAGTTTTTATTTTATATTGGAGTATAGTTGGTTAACAATGTTGTATTAGTTTCAGGTGTAGAGCAGAGTGATTCAGTTTTACGTGTATCTCTTCTTTTTCAATACATTTTGATATTAATATGACCTTTATTGATTACCATTGAAGTTGAACATCTTTCATATGTTTATACACGTATCTATTCCCCCTTTTGTGAAATTCCTGTCCATGTCTTTTGCTCATTTTTATTGTATATATAGGATGTAGTTTGTTGTTTTCTTATTGATTTGTGGAAGAGAGATAATGAGCACGAGAAAGAAATTGATTCTGGATAATAATGTGGTATTGGTTACATGTGTTGCAACTATCTTCTCCCATTTTGTATCTTGGCTTTTTACTTTCTTTACAGTCTTTCAATACACAGAAATTCTAATTTCATCCTTCTATAGGAATGTCTTGGCTATACTTCCTGCTTTGCTTTTCAATATAAATTTTAGAATTAGCTAGTCAGTTTTCTCTGTATATCTTGTTGAGATCTTGAAGGAATTACATAGAATGATTAGTTTAGGTAAATTTCTTCCTGGGTATTTTATACATTTTATTTTTACTATAAATGTCTCTTTTTTCAAAAAATTACTTTTTCTGTGTATTTATAGAAATGCAATGAATTTTATATATTGATTGCATATCCCGTCACTTGGCTAAACCTTCTTATTTAGCCTAGTAATTTGTCTGTAGCTTCTTTTGGATTTTCTATGTAGACAATCATATCATAGGCAAGTAAGGGTGAATTTGTTGTTTTTCATTTCCAGTCATTCTGCTTTTATTTCTTTCTCCTATTGCCATACCATCTAGGATTTCCAATTCAGCATTGAATGGAAATGAAGTCTTCCTCCTTGCTGCAAACGCTAGTTCCAATCTCCAGAAACAATGATCATTTGTTGTCTCCTATCTTTAAAGACATTTAATGCATATAAATGTATAATCTTACTTCCTACACCATCTTGATCTTATTGTTTATGTGATTCTTCACCATGCTTTTTTATTTAATAATAGATTGTAGAGATTTTCCTTATTAGCAGTTGTAGCTTTATTTTTATGTCTACCTATATAATTTCATTAATTTCTACTCTTACCTGTATTAGCTCTTCCTATCTACTTTCTTTGAATTTTTCAACTTCTTTACGGTGGATACTTAACTTCTTAATTTTCCAGTCTTTTTTTTTTTTTCTAATAAATACTTTAAAGCTATACAGTTCCTTTAAAGTACATGTTCAGTGTATCCCATAGGCACTGATATGTTGCTTTCATTTTCTATGTGTTTTAAAATAAATTTACATTTTTATTTATTCTTTGCACTATGAATTTTTAGAACATTGTTTACTTACCAAATACAAGAATGGAGAGTTTTAAAAATTGATCTTTTTGTTATGAATGTCTAACTTAATTGCATTGTTTGTGGTCAGATAACCTGATTATATGACACATATTCTTGGAAATTTATTGAGACTTGTTCTATGGCTGAGAACATGGTCAACATTTGTAAATGTGGTAAATAGTGGGCACATTGTACTAAATAAGTCCAAAAGACCAAGCTTGTTAATTTTGGTGTCCAAGTTTTCCATAGCTTTACTAATTTTTTGTCAGCTTGTTTTGTTAATAATTGAGAGAGGTGTGTTGAAATTTTCCACTGTGATGATGGATATATCAATTTCTCCCTAAGGTTTCTCAATTAAAAAAAAACAATTTATTGTGCTAAGAACACTTAACATGAGGTCTACCCTCTTAACAGATTTTTCAGTGTACAATACAGTATTGTAACTTAGGCACAATGTTGTACAACAGATCTCTAGAACTTAATCATCTTACATAACTGAAACTGCATGCCTCTTGATTAGCAATCCCCTTATTTCCCCTTCCCCTCGGGCCTTGGCAACCAACCGCCATTCTACTCTCTGCTACCATGAGTTTGACTATTTTAGATACTTTATCGAAGTGGAATCATGCACTATTTGTCCTTCTATGGCTAGATTATTTCACTTACACGATGTCCTCAAGTTTCATCTATGTTGTCACATGTGGCAGGATTTCCTTCTTTTTTAAGGCTGAATAATGTTGCATTTTATGTATATACCACATTTTCTTTATTCATCTATCAATGGACATTTAAGTTGCTTTTTGATGTGATGGTAGATGGGACTGTTTCCTTAATTTCTCTTTCTGATATTTTGTTGTTAGTATATAGAAATGTAACAGATTTCTGTATATTAATTTCATATCCTGCAACTTCACCGAATTCGTTGATGAGCTCTAATAATTTTCTGGTGGCATCTTTAGGATTTTCTATGTATAGTATCATGTCATCTGCAAACAGTTTTACTTCTTCCTTTCCAAATTGGATTCCTTTTATTTCTTTTTTTCTCTGATTGCTGTGGCTTGGACTTCCAAAGCTATGTTGAATAACAGTGGCGAGAGTGGACATCCTTGTCTTGTTCCTGATCTTAGAGGAAATGCTTTCAGCTTTTGACTGTTAAGTATGATGTTAGCTGTCGGTGTGTCGTATATGGCCTTTATTATGTTGAGATACGTTCCCTCTATGCCTGCTTTCTGGAAGTTTTTATTATAAATGGATGTTGAACTTTACAAAAATCTTCTTCTGCATCTATTGAGATGATCATATGGTTTTTATTCTTCAATTTGTTGCTGTGTTTATCACATTGATTGATTTGCAGATATTGAAAAATCCTTGCATTCCTGAGATAAATCCCACCTGATCATGGTGTATGATCCCTTTAACGTATTGTTGGATTCAGTTTGCTAGTATTTTGCTGAGGATTTTCACATCTATGTTCGTCAGTGATATTGGCCAGTAATTTTCTCTTTTGTGTGATATTTTTGTCTGGTTTTGGTATCAGGGTGATGGTGGCCTCGTAATGAGTTTGGAAGTTTTGTACATGCAATTTTTATCAATTTTTATATGATTTTTAACCCCACAGATTGGAAAGCATCATTATTGGTATTATCATTTTATGTAGAAAATATTAGTTTATATTTACTAATATATTTACTGATTTCTTTGTCCATTACTTATTATTTTAATAATGTAGTATTTTCTTTTGTCCTGAAATACACCTTCATTTAGACTTGTACTATGCCTGAGTTCAAGCCCTGGAATTGGTATTTACTTGCTGCATGACCTTGGCCCTTAATATCCCTGTAAAATGTGGATAATGATAGTGGCTACTGCACAGGATTATCTTGAGGATCAATTGGTTAATAAATAAAAGGAACTTGCACATAATGAGTGTTGTATAAGTGTTAGGTGTAGTTTAGAATTTAACTGTTCCTTTATTGAAAGTCTGCTTGTGAAAACTTTCTCAGTTTTTGTTTGTCTGGAAATATGTTTACTTTGCTTTCATTTTTGAAAGACAGTTTTCTTGAAAGATAATCTAGTTGAGTACACAATTCACTTTAAAGGTAAATTCCACTGACACTGGCTTCCATTTGCTGTTGAGAAGTATGCTTTGTCTAGTTGTCATTCTCTTTTAAATGATTACTTTGAAGGTGACTTTTAAGATTTTCTATTTTTCTTTGATATTTGTATTAGTCAGAGTTCTCCAGATAACAGAACTAATACAATTATAGGAATTGGCTCAGGTGATTACGGAAGCCAAGAAGTCCTATGATCTGCCATCTGCAAGCTGGAGAACTAGGAAAGTCAGTGGTCTAATTCAGTCCGAGTCCAAAGGCCTGAGAACCAGGATGAGAGGGCGGCTATGATGTAAATCCTGGTCCAAATTTGAAGGCCCAAGAACCAGGAGCATCAGTGTCCAAAGGCCGGAGAAAATCATATCCCAGCTCAAACAGAGAGAGTAAGTCACCCTTCCTCCACCTTTTTGATCTATTAAGGTCCTCAATGGATTGGATAATGCCCGTCCACACTGGGGAGGGCCACCTGCTTCATTCAGTTCATGAATTTAAATGTTAGTCTCTTCAGGAAACATCCTCATAGACACCGTCAAAAGTAATGTTTTACCAATTATCCGGGCATCTTGTAGCCCAGTCAAGTTGACACATAAAATTAACCATCACACTATTCTACACTTTCACTACATTGCTTCTAGGTATGGACTTGTTTGTTTATTTATTCTGTTTCAATCATGGCCTTCTCTTTTTCTAGGCTCATGTCTTTCATCAAATCTGGGAGTTTCTCCAACATTATCACTTCAGATATTGCCTGTCTTCTGTGACCTCTGTTCTCTCTGTCTGGGAGTCTAAATAGATGCAAGTTAGACCTTCTTACTCTATCCTCCAAGTCTCTTAATTTCCCTTTTATATTTTCCAGCATTTTGTTTCTCTGTGCTGCATTCTGGGCAATCGCCACAGATCTATATTTATGTTAACTCATTTTCTCTTGAGCCGTGTCTAATCAAAAGTGTAGCTCATTTATATTTGTTTTTATTTATAATTTTCATCTAGACATTGCATTTAGTTCTCCAAGTAATACCTGGTGTTTTGGACAGTTCCTTTTTCTGTGCTCATTTTTTATTCCACTTCCATTACTTAAAAATATTAATCATAATTGTTCTACATCTGTTACCTAATAATTCTAATATCTGAAGTCTTGGATGGCCAGTTATCTTTTATATGTTGTTTTTGCTCACTTTCACTCACTGTACTTTGTTTCATATGGTTTGTTTATTTTTAATTGAGAGCTCATAGTCTATAGAACTTAATCTGAGGAAATGTTAAGGACCTAAACTGAAGATACTTTCCTTCACAGAGGATTTGTTTTAGCTTTTGCCTTTACTAGAAGCCAGGGGATGCTACTGATTTAGATCTACTTTAATCCTCTTGTAAGGTCCTGGCTTAGTATGAAAATCTTGAGTTCTGCTTTCTCACTCTGCAGGATGTCTAAGGCTCAGTCTTCAGATCTTAAAGTTAATACCCTCATATATAATATTCTCCTATATATATGATAGATATATCTCTATCTATCTATCTATCGATCTATCTATGGAGAGAGAGGTCATTTTTCTTCAACTTATGCTGTATAATTGGTGCTTTTTGTAGTTTTAGGTATGGAAAGAGAATGCAAGTGCCAGATGTATATGGCTTACTATACAAGGTGCTAACCATAGCCCAGACTCCCATATTTTCAGAATTAACTTAACTATTGTGTTAAATTACATAATTAAAATAATATTCAGTTGCACTTTAAATATTTTTCAGTCTCTCTCTCTCTTATTCTCCAAAGATGATTTATTACTGTTTACTTTCTTTTTACATAATGTGAAAATCCTTTCTCCAAAATGTTGACTACCTATAATATTACCATAAAACTCTAAAATTTAAAAAAAGAATTAACCAACACCAAAATGTCAGCTCCATCCACCAGAATGCAAGTTCCATTTGTACAGGGTTCTGTATGTTTTGTTCACTATTTTAGTCCCTGCTCCCAGAAAAGGGTCTACAAGGTTCTCAATAACACTGAATTAGTGAGTTAGTACATTCTATAAGGAACCTCTTCCTTCTTTTGCGATTATGGGGAGATGTGACCTAGTTACTGTCATTGCACCGTGCAACTATGCTTACATTTCAAAGGTCAAAAACCTTTTTGTATAAACTTTTATTTAACCCTAATCTGCTAATCTACTCTAATGGTCATGAAGAATCAGTATGGTGGTGGATCACTGTTACACAGGAATATTTCAAAGAGTTATGCCTATTTTCCTAAATGAGTATAATCTAGGAATCATGAAATCCCTCTTATGGCATTTCATTCTTGATACTGGTTTTTGTTTTGTTTTCTTTTTCAGTCTTCCTATTACAAATCAAATCTGTTATTCTTGTTTCTCTTCTAAAGCAGTGTAAAAACTGAAAGTCCTCCTGTTTGATGACATTGATAAAATAGTATTGTATTGTTTAGGGGGGTTTGGTCCATTAGCTTTGTCACCTGTGTTCCAGAGAGCCCTAGAGTGTGTCAGGCAATTTTCTTTCAGCCTATACTGTAACTGGTACTTTTTGCAGTTTGTTTACTGCAAGGAGAATGCACATAGCAGTGGACTAACGACTTTACAATGTTCTCAGCCTGCTCTGCTTTATCAAAGGTACATGTTTGAAAGACTGGTTCTCTCTCCCTATGTTTAAACTCACGTCCTTTTGTTCCCCCTTCGGTACAGCCAGAGATCATTCGGGTTTTTTTTTTTTTCTCATTCTTGAAATGTTTCATGTTCTTTACCTTCTAACTCAAAGAACATTTTGTTTAAAATTAATACAGCACATGAAATTATAATAATAACCAGAACTAAAATTTGCATAGCAACTTCACAGTTAAAATGCACTGTGTCCCCTTCTTTTGAGTTAGATAAGGCAGATTTTTCAGATAAGAAAACTGAGACTTTGCTTAAATGACACACCCAAGTCATATGGCTAGATGGTGGAAATGGGACTTTGGTTCTACTCTCACAAATCAGTTTGCTCTTTTCTTGACACCATCGTGCCTCCCATGGCCTATTTGCCAGTCAGATGATTCATTTTCATATTTGTTCTCTCCAAGCACAGAGAGAAAGAATATTGATTCGGGACTTAGAAAACAATGGCATTTTAATAAAAATGACACTTTAGGACTTAAAAACATTAAATTAATCTTTTCTTTAAACCCACAATTTTGTAGAGTTGACAGTGTGTTAAAATAATGAATATTTAAAAGTTTGATTTTTTTAATATGGAAATTTCAATGACCACTTTTAAAACTCTAGAACTTTGAACTCATTCACTCATTCATCCATCCATCTAAACTGTTTTTAACCAAATATTGTGCTAGTAATGCAAAGAGGAATAAAACATGGTTTCTGGCAGCAACTCAGGCTCCAGGTCACTTCTGACTCTCTCCCTGCTGGATTCTGCTGGTATCTTCTGAAGCCCCTTTTCCTTCATTTTTTAAATCCAGACCCTGATGGCCCTCTGAATGAAGGATTTGGACAGAAACTCACACCAATCTCTGATAGAACCTAAGTTTTACTTAATTGTAAGCCAAAACTGGGAAGCATATAGCACCCTCTGAATGATGAGTAAACAGAGAAGTATCATATTGCCTACAAAGATATTTTTAAACCAGAGAAAAATAGGGGGTAATCCAGCTCAGAGAACTGCCATTTTCAGTAAACTGCTTTGAAAAATATTTGGTTTGTCTGCTCATTAAGATTCAAGAGAGATTGTATTTATATAACTTGAATAAATAATTATGAAAATCTGAAGTAATGAAGGATTGCTTGAATTTGAAAAACACAACTGCTAAATTTAAAAGAGATGGAAGCAGCCAATAGAAGGAGAGTATTGCAGGAAATCAATTAGTGAAGTAGAAAGAATTTGCAAAACTCTCCCAGAACACAGAAGAAATAGATAAAAGATTAAAGTGGTGATGGAAATAATAAAAAAATATGGGGAAAAGATCACGGAGATTCAACCAAGGGATATAGAATTCTCAAAGCAGATAAGGGAATAGATGGACCAGTACCAAGAGCAAGGAGTTAATGGAAGAAAACTTTGCTGACCCAAAGAAATTCAGTCTAAACATCTAAGGATCAAAGTATGGATAATATTCCAGTCAAATGCCATAACAAAACAATACTCAATAATACTTGACAACTTTCATTCCCAATACAGGTATGTAAAAATTCTAGGCACTTTCAGTTACCCCTCCCCACCCCCAATACACACACAAAGTAAAACCAACAACAACACATCAAGTTATCTACTGTGTCAGTATGATCACTGTAGGAAACAGTGACCACTTCTGATGGTTCAGTGAAGAGACTTCAATAAATATTCCACTTACAGAGAGGATTCAAGGTACAAAAAAAGGAAGGTGAAGCACCCAGAAATTAGCAATAAGGGGAAGTTTTCAGTACCTTGGGCTGAAGAAGCCAGGGGAGAAACTGGAGTCAGCAGAGTCCAGTGAGCTGGAACCTTGGAGGAGGGGTTCTCAAATTGCAAAGGGACAGAGCTACTACCAGAGACGCTGCACTGAGCAAGGGGGGAATGGGGAAAAGCTAACTTTGACCTCTCTCTCCCCTCCTACCTTCTGATTTCCTGCTGGTACCTCCCATTTGCCAAACTCTATCAGGAGCAAGCCAACAAGAATGCCAACAGGGACAGAAGACAGCTCTCAGAAAACAGTGGTCAGAAAAGGGTAAAAAAAAACCATGGAATGGACAAAGAGGAGGGGATGAGGATGTGGAGAAGGAGAATAATAGGTATATTTAACAAGAATTAAATACTAGTCTAATCAAGAAATATCCAGTTAGCTTTGGGGGAGAAAAAGACTGTAGTACAATGGATTCTAATTCCAATTACTTTGTTGTTCATGTGTGAATGAAGTGAAAAAATAGTCAAGGATAAGCAGGGATTTAGGGAACCTTCTAGGAGATTCATTGAGTACAAGACAGACTCAATCTCTGCTTTCAGTGAGCTCATAGTCATATTAAAACAAACTTGTAATAAACAGAGCCATGTGTTGAGAAGAAAAACATTTCTACCAACTTAGGTCAGACTAGTCAAGGGCCTGCAAATTAACTGATGACAGAAAGATTAACAGGAGGAAAAACTTACTATGCATGCAAGAGTACCCTACTAGAAATAGTAGCTCCTGGAACAGCTAAGGGTAAAAGTATATATATCAGCTTAATAAAGGCTGGGATGGGGAGTAGTTTAAGGGTTTCAAAGGATGGAAGGTTCCGATGAGACTTGTTTATACAATTTTTTTGAATGTCCTGGTGCCCAAGGTCAGTGTCTCCCTGACTGGAGACCTCCCTGGAGGTTGGCCGTGGGAGGGGGATGGGAGTGGGGTGGCTGGGATTTGAGGCAGCTGATTCTCATAAAGTTCCATTCTAGTCGGATAAGGGAAATTCAGATAAAAATGTTTACTGCATCTTTTGTAACTCAGATGTTTCCACTTTGAAGCAATCTCAGTACAAGTTTGGTGGGTTGGTCCCTCTTCACTTGGCTTTGGAAGCAGAAGCACAGGATACTATGGGAACACCTTGGCAGGGAACAACCTAGTCCAGGAGGATCAGGGAGATCTTAGTTGAAACTCCAGGTCTTGGTTGAGACTGAAGGATGAGTAAATGTTAATGAGGCAAAGCAGTTCAGAAGAAATCTAGGCCAAGGTGTCAAGCTGTATGCATTATCAGGTTGACACTCAATAGGGATTGAACAACCATGATACAATTTATTTAAACTAGCCTTATTAAAAGTCCTAAGAAAATTTTCATAGAGAACTGTCTTAATCTGTGTGGGCTGCTATAACAAAATGCCCCAGACTGGGTGGCTTACAAACAACACACTTTTATTTCTCACGGTTCTGGAGGCTGCGAAGTCCAAGATGGTGGCACTAGCAGATTCAGTGTCCGGTGAGAGCCCACTTCCTAGATGGCCATCCTTTCACTGTAATCTCACATGGTGGAAGGGGGTAGCTAGCTCTCCGGCGTCTTTTTTAGAAGAGCATTAATCCTACCTCCCAAAGGCCCCACCACCAAATACCATCACATTGAGAATTAAGTTTTAACATACGAATTTTGGGGGTATACCAACATTCAGATCATAGCAGGAACTGATGTCTTATCTACATTTCAGAAGCATTTACTGATCACCCATTAAGTAGCTGGCACTAGGAACACAAAAGCAAGTAAAATATATTCAATTCCATGCTTTTGACTGAGCAGCGCCAAAGGGAAACAGGTAAGCATAACACCAAAGTGCTCTGATGAGAGCTGTGTGTTCAAAGCACCATGGGAGAATGTGAAAGCTGGGAGGCACCCAATCTTCTGACTTACAAGCTGGCAAGAGGTTTGATTTGAGGTCATCTTGTCCTCACAACTTGGATGCTGTGTTTAAAGGGACCCTAATAAAGTGTCACTAGTAAATTTCATGTTGATATAGTCCTTGTCAATGACCGGACTTATTCTCCAAGGTGTGTCAGCAAGTTGGCAATATCGACTCCACTGTGTCATTTTTCATCTCTTTTCACCACTAAGAGAAATAGTGCAGCTAACACTGTTAAGTTTCCCAGAAATTTAAATAAGTAAAGTTACTGAGAGAATGCCTTGTCAAAAAAAATTTTTTTAAGTTTGTTCAAATGAAAAGGACATTGGGAGTTCTTCAAAAATTGCTACATAAAAAATATATCCTGTATTGGCATGTGTTTTAGTAGATATTATTCTTAACAATTCTTTAGGACATTGTCAGCTACAAACTGGCATTTTCCATTGGCACTTGCCATCTACCTCTACAAGGATTAAATCATGTGCTTCTTCAGCGGCTGACTTTCAACACTCCCTGTAAAGAGTTCGGGTGGAGAGCAGAAATGAGGCACTCTGTGCTCTGGGAAAAACTGGCAGAACGGGTCTTCAGATAGTTAGATATTTTCAGGAGCTGATTTTTATGAGCCCAATTCTTGTATCTCCTCATATCTAGAAAAGCACTAAAATCCTTCATGGTGACGTCTGCTCCTAGCGACTAGCAGTAACCTGTGTGAGACTAGCAGAAACCTTCTGTAAAAAATATGTGCTTGATTGCTTGCATTGCCCCTTCACCAAAATCACATATATACTGACCTTCCGCCCTACCTTGTTGGAGCAGTTTCTCAGAGCTATGATGGGAGCAGTTTCTCCCATCATATGGGATGCTGTCTCCCGGCTGCAGTCCTCATTTTGCCCCAAATAACACTTAACTCGCAACTCTCACATTGTGTTTTTTTTTTTTAAGTCGACAACATACACAAAGGAAAAAAAGCACAAAGAAAGCAAATAGTCACAAAAATGTATCTGGTACTAAACTACATATAGCCTGAAATTCAGATCAGCAATAATTAGAACTGTTCAAAGTATTTTGCCTGTGGAAAAACAAGACTTTTATTATAATTCAATTTATAATTAAGACTCTTTGCATATCATATATAAAGGCATGTTTATACAATGTAATTTTAAGCATTTTTATATTATTTCTCAATAAAAATTAA
This sequence comes from Balaenoptera borealis, assembly GCF_965194805.1. NCBI lineage: Eukaryota > Metazoa > Chordata > Mammalia > Artiodactyla > Balaenopteridae > Balaenoptera > Balaenoptera borealis. The sequence goes on along the minus strand of NC_138873.1, from coordinate 69,045,210 downwards.
AAAATGCAAGAGGGCTTTGGTGTTTAATATACAGAATCTTAGCTCTCACATGCTTTCACTTTTGTGGGAAAATGTAAACTGATAAGAAATATGCTGGTGTGGCTTACTTTTAAGTTATGACGATAGTGTGATTTTTTTGGTAGCTCTGAAAATAGAGTAATCTCTAATGAAATATATGCATGAAGGGGGCCATTAAGTCATACTTTATCTTCTTTATCTAGGCTTGTGATAAAATGTTCCCTACTGGTAAAAAAAAAAAAAAAAAAAGAAAGAAAGAAAGAAAGAAGAAAAATGCTGTGAATTGAAGAGTTGAGCTCTCCATCAAGGGACTAATGATTCTTGTGTTAAAATGTAAATGGAGCAGACTTGAGTGCTTTAAAATTTGTGAGGGAAGACTGTGGGATTGTCATTACTTTGTCATTACTCCGGCTCCCCACAGGAGCCATTGTAAAGGTGGGGCGGGGCGGGGTGGGGAGGGGTTGAACTGAATCTCTAAGGGCCAGGGACTCTTCCTGAAGACTTGAGAGGTGAGGAAGAAGTCTGCGAGGATCTTAGGACTCAAAGATTCTGGGAGATAGTAAATGGCTCAGGTTAGACAGAAAGATCAAAATTAGGGGCAGAAGCCCAGGGCAACTTACTAGGTGTGTGAGGCCAGGGCTGAAAAGACCATATGATTCTTTTGGAAGTCAGACTGGATCAGTCTGGAGTTAGGCTCAATCTGGGAAGGACTTTATTCTTAGAGAAGAAGAAAGGGGCTCAGTAAGTTTTCTTTGGGCTGGGAAGTAAAAGTGGAATGAAAGTAGAGGTTCATGGCCCATTGGAATTATGTGTAAAAATGTGTATGTCTCTGCATTTTTTTTTCCTGGGGAGAAGCTCAGACCCTAAGAAAGCATCAGATTCTCAAAGAGAGCAATGACTACTCCTTCCTCCTTTCCTTCTTCCTCTCCAAAAACAAAAGCAAAAACAAAACGAAGTAAGACAAAAAACAACAAAAAGCCACTGACCTAGAAATGAAACTTTACATACGGGGAGTTCTTATCATCTGAAAGTGAAATGTCTTCAGGGACCCCTTGAAGGCATTTATTGTTTTAGATTTGTGCCAAGAGAATTAACCCAAGATTATATTTGTGATTTTTTTCCCCCCACTCAACTATGTTGTTTATTTCTAAATTCCCTCACACTTTAGTGAGATTTAATTGTGCATTTGAAATGAATGTGTTAAACTAATGGAAAAGGTGGAATGAAGGCATGTCTTCTGAGAAGAAATGAAAGCCCAGAGCTCAAAGATTAGACCTCCAATCTATTCCTGTACCCCTCTTCCTCCTCTCTCCACCTCCCCACCCGCGTCCAGGTATGGTGCCAACAAAAGCCAGCTTTTTCCTACCAAAGTGTCCTACCCACATTCTTTTAATCTTTACTTGTGAGATTCATTTTCCATTTTGATATACATATATTTGGACCCTTCTCCCTCTGTGCACATCCTACTTAATGTGGAGTGACAAAACCTGGGTACTACCCATGAACAAGATGTCATTCTCAGTGTGGCATTTGCTGTCCATGACAGGTTAGGTTTGCTAGATGGTTTGTGGTCCAGGCATCTAACAACTGCTCTTCATGAAAGTTTTTCTCACTTCTAAGCCACTTTCTCAGGAGGCAGGTGGCATCAGAGGCCACATAGAAATGGAAATGGTGGACACTGAACTTGGTGACTGGGATTCTTTTAGATTAGTTAAGGATTTATTCATCTTCTAGCAGGAGGGGAAATGTATACGTGTTCTCAATAGTTATGAGTTAAATGCCAAAGTATAGGCATACATTGCTGGCAGTCTTTTTAATGATAGGATGAAAAGCTTTCAGAGATGAGAAGGTAATGGTGGGGAGCAAGAGACTGTGACAAAAATAGAGACTTCATAATTTGTCTCTCCTCCACACTCCTGAATTAGAATGTATGGGAAATTGACTCTGGGGTAAAGCTATTTCTGCTCTTCTCTGCACGCATCCATTTGAAAATGGATGAAAATGCATTGTACAGATGAAAGTGCTGAAAAATTATGAACCCCAAAATTTTAATGCACCATGCTGTAATGAAATATACAAAAAAATGAAAAAGGATGTCTAAAACATATTTTACTTGATAAAAATCTGATACAACCAGGAAATTTGATAAGGCTGGAAATTAATCAGCCTATTATTCTGGAAAACAAGACTAGTTAGTCTAAGGATGCAGTGATTAATGTAGAAAAAAAGCCCTTTTCCCTCTCTGGAAATACTGTTATTCAAAATAAGTTTTCCAATTTTTAAAAATGAAAATTGATACTAGAATTTTATGTACACATATCTTTGATATGGGAAGATTTTTAAAGCAAAAAAACTTAATATACTCCCTGAATTTTATATTTCTTACAAAGGATATTGAATTAAGTATATCTATTTTCAGTGGAATTAGACTTTTCCAAAATCATTTTGTGGTGTATGCACTTTTTCACTCTTCATATTTTTACCAATTGTAATTGTATATTTATTTTAGTTTAAGATGATTTTGTATTATGAGCAGTTCTACTCTTCATAAATTCATTCATAAGATTTTGAATATGCCTTTCAACTGAAGAGTTTGTTTAAGGAGGGACCTCATATCAGAAAAACAATTGTTCAAGAAGAACCCTTTTCTCATATATTATCTCCTACTACTGTAGTTTGAAGTTTGGAAATCTTTGTTTTTCTTAACATTTTAAAGTATATATATTTTTAAATTTTTTATTTTATATTGGAGTATAGTTGATTTACAATGTTGTGTTTCAGGTGTACAGCAAAGTGATTTAGTTATACATATACACATATCTATTCTTTTTCAGATTCTTTTCCCATATAGCTTATTACAGAGTATTGAGTTCCCTGTGCTATAGAGTAAGTCCTTGTTGATTATCTATTTTATATATAGTAGTGTGTATATGTTAATTCCAACTCCTAATTTATCCCTCCCCCTCATCTTAAAGTTTGGAAATATTTAATAATGTCACTCTAAAAGTATATGTTAAAATACTCTGTTTTAAAAATCAGATCACTTGAGTAAAATATATGAAAAGTATTTACAATATTTGCTTATATTCTTAAGTGTATTTTATATACTAGCTCTAGCTATTAAAAAGGCCTAGAAACTGTGACCAACCCAATAACAATGAACACCTTTAGGACCCAGATTGTGGTCTCTAAATAACCATTTCCCACTAAAACGAACAAAGACTTGCTGGAGAAATGGTTGGTTTCATGTCAAGGACAAGATAAGCCTGGCATATCATATGTGAAAGCCAGGAAGCTATTAAAGTCTATTGGAGTTGTCTCAAAAAAGCTCAGGAGCCAAGGTGAAGAGGCCCCTATGCCCTCATGCAAAGATGGGATCATTGGAATATCAAATATATTAGATGCTCAAATTAAAACACATCAAGCATATTTAAATTCTTACGTTCATAAGGACACTGAGGGGAAAACTCATTGTGGCAAAAAAACCTCATTGGTCAACTTTGGAGTTGACTAGGGAATCAATTCATTATTTTGAAAATTTGTAAATAAAGGGAAAGAGTCAAGCATTTATTATGATTTTCCTATATAAACTACCACAGGGCAACCAAATGTTGAAAGAGGGTAAGTTTCTTTTTACAAAATTGCAATAAATAATTGTAGAAGCAATAACAGGATTAGGATATCACCATTTTGCAATCCCTAATGAAATAATAGATCTAGGCAATGAATATCATGAGCTGCTAACATCACAAAAGAGGCAATCAGACATTACGTGCCTCCTGATGGACGTCACGCAACCAATCTTGAAGTATTCCTGCCAAAAATTGAACCTGAATCAAATTAGCCTCTACATACAGCTACCAAATTACAAGAAATACATACATAGGATAGGGGAACTTGTTAAACTACCTCACAGGGATGCAATCAGCAAATCGAGAAATTAACTGTACAGGACAAATAAACCAAAGCTCTTTTCAATAAATAAATTGCAAGGGAAAAGGAAAGGGAGGGACACTTATTAAAATGAATGAGATTTGAGATATCAACCAATTACAGTGCATTGACCTTATTTGATGCTGATTCAAACCATTTTAACATTTTCGGATAAAAGGAGAAATTTGAACACTAACAGGATATTTGATGATAGCAAGGAATTATTGTTACTTTGCTTAGATGTGATCATAATATTGTGGCTATAATTTTTTCAAGAGGTCTTATCTTTTAGAATTATATATTTGCATGTAAGGTTTGCTTCAAAACAATCCTGGTGGTCAGCAGAGATTGGAGATGTGAGCGAGGGTTAGAGATGAAGCACGTTTGACCTTGAGTTGATGATCATTGAAGCTGGTTGCTTGTCCACAAAGATTCACTATTCTACTTTCTCTACTCTTGCATGTGTTTGAAATTTTCCATAATTAAAACCTTAACAAATATTTGAAGATTTTTCTTAAAGATTGTTTAAGTACCTTTTCTTACCTATGTATATTGAATTTAAAAAAAAATGACCAAGTAAAACAATCTCCATAAGAGATGACTCAGAAATCTTATTTCTATTAAATAGTAAACAGTCCAAACTAAGCTTTATTTCTGAAACTCTTTTTCCTCTGCCAAGACTTCTGTCAGTCACCGTCAACCCCAAGCATTTACAGAAGGCATGTACTTTTGTACTTTTCCAAAGGGAGACAAGCTTGGTTACAAAAGCAAGCTCTGTTGCTGTGACATGGAAAGTAACCTTTTACTCTCAGGTTTTTTCTCAGGATCTCAGGAGGTGCTGAAGAGTAAGGATAATATTTTAATAATATACATTCACTTAACAAATGCCCATTTATTTAGACGTCTTCAGAAGAACATTTTCAAAGGGAAATATAAATATACTAACTGAACTCAAAATTGCAAAATGTCATAAGGGAAAACTTTGTCTATATATTTATTTATTCATATATCTAACCACAAACTTTCTTTGAGTACCTATTATATTGGTAAACAGGATAAAATCTCTGTCCTCAAAGAACTCATAGTCTTAAATTTTTAAAAAAATCAATGATTACAATTTATTGTTATAAATATTATAATAGTGTCTACCTTTTCACTATTTTGCACCTAGCAATATCTGGCACGTGAAGAGTCTAAATATTTCATAGACGGATGGATGGATGGTATAAAAGAGGGATGTGGTAGGAGATAAGGCAGGAAAGAGAGAGGAAAGTCAGATCAAAAAGGGCCAGAAATACTGTGCTAGGAAAATAATCTTGATTTTGAAGACTAGGGTTTATTTGTTTTTAATAGACTTTATTTTTTAGAGCAGTAGTAGGCTCACCACGAAATTGAGAAGAAGGTAAGGAGACATCCCGTATACTTGCCTTACACGTGCACAGCTCCCCCGCGTTCTGTACCACGTGGTACACTTACTACAATCAGTGAACGTACATCATTATCACCCAAAGTCCATAGTTTACACTAGGGTTCACTCTTGGTGTTGTACATTCTATGGGTTTGCACAAATGTATAATGACACGTATTCACCATTATTGTATCAAACAGAATGGTTTCACTGCCCTAAAATATCCTCTGTGCTCTGCCTTTTCAGTCCTCCCTCCTCTAACCTCTGGCAACCACTGATTCTTCCACTGTCTCCATAGTTTTGCCTTTTCCAGAATGTCGTATAGTCAGAGCCACACAGTATGTAGCCTTTGCAGATGGGTTTCTTTCACTTAGTAATATGCATTTAAGTTTCCTCCACGTCTTTTCATGGCTTGACAGCTAATTTCTTTTTAGAATTGAATAATACTCCATTGTCTGGATGTAACACAGTTTATTTATCCACCTACTGAAGGACATCTTGGTGCTTTCCAAGTTTGGCCAATTATAAATAAAACTGCTATAAACATCCATGAGCAGGTTTGTGTGCGGACATAAGTTTTTGATTCATTTGAGTAAATATCAAGGAGTGCAATTGCTGGATCATAAGGTATGCGTAGTTTTGTAAGGAACTGCCAAACTGTCTTCCAAAGTAGCTATACCATATTGCTTTCTCACCAGCACTGAATGAAGAGTTCCTGTTGTTCCACATCCTTGTCAGCATTTGGTGTTCTCAGTGTTAATGGGTTTTGGCCGTTCTCATAGGTACGTAGTGGCATCTCGTTGTTGTTTAAGATTGTAGTTTCCTAATGACATATGATGTGGAGCATCTTTTCATATCCTTATTTACCATCTGTATATCTTCTTTGGTGAGGTGTCTATTCAATCTTTTGCCAATTTTTAAAATCAAGTTGTTCATTTTCTTATTGTTGAGTTTTAGAGTTCTTTGTATATTTTGGATAACAGTCCTTTATCAGATATGTCTTCTGCAAATATTTTTTTCCCACTCTGTGGCTTGTCTTCTTATGCTCTTGACAGGATTTTTCTCATAGCAGAAGTTTACATTTTAATGAAGCCCAGTTTATAAATTGTTTCATTCATAGATTGTGCCTTTGGTGTTATATCTAAAAGGTTATCTCCATACCCAAGGTCATCTAGATTTTCTCCTATATTACGTTCCAGGAGTTTTGTAGTTTTGCATTTTGCATTTAGGTCTGTGATCACTTTTGAGTTAATTTTTGTGAAGGGTGTAACGTCTGTGTCTAGATTCATTCATTTTGCATGTAGAGATCCAGTTGTTCCAGCACCATTTGTTGAAAAGACTTAGAAGGGATTTTTTTTTCTTTTAATTTTAAGAACAAGATGATATCTCTTAAGAAACCAAAGGAGAAACTTTTAAACGATCTTTCATTTAATGTTCAGGCTAAAAATATACTCTTCATAATCAAATAAGGAACTAACATCAGTATTAGGCATTAAAGCAATTAAGTTATCTATTCCATTTCTCCCAAAATGCTTATTTATTCTACTGTCCTCAAAACAGAGGTGACCTCACAGTTTCTATGTGTTATACTGGGCTGAGGCATATTAGTATGAATTTAAAATATATGATTGAATTAATAAAGAAAGAGTCTCATATGAGATTTCTAACTCAAAACAGTACAAATATTTTTAAAACTAAATTACAGGAAAACTGTGGATTCACAGTATGATTGTCACTCATAGTAACTGTTTTAAATAACAACATGAGATTTTAATTTTATTCAGTAAAAATGCAAGCTATAAAAGATCATTCTTTCTAATAAATTTATTATCATTAATAACATGGAATTGTTAGTGCCACTCAAAAACTACAGTAGAAGTGCTAACTCTGTTATGCTAAGGTATACTAAGGAGAGACAAAGACATTACCATTAAATACAATTCATATGGCACTGTGACCTCAGATTGCAAAACTTAAAGTTCACATTTACAGTTACTGTAAATACAATATAGATAAAGCTAGTTCATAACATGACCGATTCTTTCCACTAAGATTTGGGAACAAAAAGTAATATTCATTCATTGATTCAATATTTATTATGTCCCTACCACAACTAGATAAATGAAGAGACAGTATTAACAGTAGATACAAAGATATATTAGCCAGAGTTCCACTCTCAAGGAGCAAATATTCTGCAAGTGTAGATAAGAACCTACAGAAATGACTTACAGTTCAAATAGAAAATGATCTGAAGATAAAAGATGAACAAATTCATTGCTAGAGATGTCAGGGAAGAAACGAATTATTTCCAGGTGGGAAAATCAGGATATACTCCATGGAGGAGAAAATATTTGAGTTAAATCTTAGAAAAGGAAGAGACCTTATCATCTCCCACAGTCCTTTCATACGGAGTCTGCTTGTTTTCCAGATGCCAAATAAATCTGTGTGAGGAGATGGGGTTGGCGTCTTCTTCTTGCATCCCATTCTTGCTTCTACACCATTAGTATTTCTCCATCTTGTAAGAGCTCTGTTCCTCTGACGCTCATGCCATTGTATTTTCCACCTTACCCCCATCTTCGTTGCTGTCAAATAACAGCCTCTGGTCACTGTCTTTTAATCACTGCCAATATTGGTTCCTGGAATATTTTCCTCTTCACCCTGACTTCCTATTATTCTTCCTGGATTCAACACAAACAGGGCTGCTGCCTAGACTTTCACAAGTCCAGGGGATGGTGTCCTTCAACATCTCTAACATTGATTATCTTAGTTACTTTGACAATTTTGGCAGATGATGGTAAAGTATCTTAAGGAAGAGGTGACATTTTCTAATTTGCACAAAGTCACCATATTGACTAGTAGCAGGGTTGTATATGGATAATTCATTCACTACCTGGCCCCTTTGTTCTTTGACCTCCTCCCCACCAGTTACCTTGACCATCACTATGCCATATGATCCCACAATCACACCCTGGATTTTATCCACCCCCCCCCCAGAGGTTAGACTACCTTACAATGACCCTAGAGACCCTGTTTTCCTACTGTATCCTCCTCCTGTGTTTTTAGCTCAATTACTCAAGTGTTTCTTTGAAACAATTTTTCTATGGATACCATTATTTCCATCTCTCTTCTATATTTTTCTGTTCGTTAGTTCCAGCCCTCTTTTATTCTTTCTTATCTAGCTTAGATTCCATGATCTATTCTAATAGATCTATTAGAACTATTCTGTTACAAATACCCTCAACATTCTTGCCCTCTCTCCCTCCTTCACATTCCCTAGGGGAAAAAAAGCAATCCTGGATGAACCCAACATCTGCCTTCTCTGGACTAACACTCGTGCAACTGAGCATTGCAGGAAAGCCCACAGCCACTGGAGGGTTATCTCCCTCCCCAGTTCCGTAGCAGACTTCCCCTCACTCATGCAATTTCAGCCACGCCTTTTCTTAGATCCTACAACAAGCTCTATTGCCTTTGTACATACTGTTCCTTCTTCTTGGAATGCTTTTCCCCCAAACTCTTAGCCTGGTTCACCCTTACTTGGCCATCAAGTCTCAGCTTAATAATAATACTCATTAGTAGCTAATATTTACTGAGCACGTTCTTTGTGCCAGGAGTTTTATATAAATTAGTTCAATCTCAGTATCATTAGGAATAGATGGTGTTATCACCTCCATTTTACAGAGGAGAAAATTAAGGATTAGAGAGGTCAAGTAACTTACTTAAGTCACACATGTAGAGAGTAGTAACTAGAATTTGGATCCGTGCTAGTTGACTATAGGGCCTGTGTATTTAGGTAACCTGCTATTCTCTTTCCCTGTTCCGGGCTGTCTCCTACTCTCTTCTGTTGTTCCTCCACAGATAGAGCTTCCAATGACACCCTAAAAATACTTTATAATAATTTTCTCAATTTCTAACTGTACATTTACCTCCTTATGCCTTGTATTTTCATTGTCTCCCTCCTCTAACTAGACTTAAGCTCCATGAGGTCATATGTCCATTTCACCTTCACTAGCAACGTGCTGGCCTATGACAACCATCAGTCAGTGTTTGTTAAATGAATGGAGAAAATTGAGAACAAGTAAGACAGAGTAGGCCACTTGTGGCAGAGCTAGGCATGAACAAAGGCCGGGCAGGAAGATTTGAGACACGCTGATGTGATGACCTCATGTAGTTGGGACATAAGAGACTTTTCCACCCTGGCATCAATGAGATTAATGAGGTCAAAGAAAGGACAAATACCATGTGAAACTAAAAAGTGTAAGGCATCCTATCTTCCAGGGCTGAGGAGCATTGGTGAGGTCCCTGTCATTGCTGGGGAAGATGGGGCCAGTTCACTCCACCCTGAGTTGTGGGCTGAAGTGATATCAGAGTTTCCTCCTTCAGCCTCCCACGTGGGTTCCAGCTGAGACTCAAGGGCACTTCCCAAACAAGCATGGATGGAGCTATCAAGGCACAGATCGCCTTAGTGGCACCTTCTGTAGAGTAGGCAGAAAGTGTGAGACAGAGAAGAGAAGCAAGATAAGTAAGCTACAGTCGGGTAGAATTTTATTACATTTGACCAAAAGTCATTCCAACACACTTAACACAGCAAAAGGAAAGTACATGTAATCTTTAAAATAACTTACAAAGATCAAAACAGAGCAAAGCTAAAGGGAATTCTGGGTGTACAGAAGTTGACATTTGCAGCATTAATGTTATGAGAGGAATCTTCAAGGCAATAGTATGTCACCAGGTCATTTTAACTGCCATGTCTAACATAGCTTTAACTCTCAATTTTAAAGTAGCAGGTGCAAAAAGAGTCTCTAAAAGTTACGTACATATTTATGTGCTACAATAAGTCACTTATCTTTTCCAATCTTTCTAAAGAGTTATCACGGTTTTACAAAGTCCTCAAGAAAACTTCAGCTTGCTACCACATATATAGAGCAGAATAAAAGGTGCTGAGGAGGTGTGGGCTTCATAGGGTAAGGAAGCATGGAATCGACCTGGGGTTGTAGTAAACATTAAAGCAGAGAAGACAGCAGGATGTGTCTCAGAGTTGATTAAACCAGAGTGCTCAGATTTCCACACACATCTTGTGCAGAGCTGCAACTTCCACTGTGGAATCCAGAGCTCGTCTTGACTACTAACAATGTCTTCTGTGAGAATGAGGTCCTCACGAGTCTAATTTGCCTTGGCTTTCAGGAGGGGTTTACGAAGAAGAGGAACAAGAAGAGTCTAGGGAAACTTAGCACAGGTCTGCCTTCCCATTGATGACACCAAATACCATGGAAGGTCGACAGTGATTCTGAATGCTGCCTCTGTGCTGGTGTGTGCCTGGGAGATTACATGTGGAATGCAGAAGACCCCATCCGTGTCTGACCATAGCTCCGTGGTCTTATTCCTACAAGTATCTGCAACTCTTGGCCACAGGAGTGTGCTTGGCCCAGGCAGGGCAGGCCAAGTGTTGGGGAACAAGTGCCCATGGGAGCATCCCTCAAACAATGTCAGCTGGGAGATGGTAGAGAAAATCCATCTCTCTGGGACATCACTGAGGTGTGTTGTACCCTGAAGGACTGAGCCCCATACACCCCAGCAGTCCCCTCTCACTCCTTTGTGCTGGCTTCCTTCCACCCTCATCCCTGTCTCATTTCCCCACTGCCCCACTCTTGCTCCCTGAGATCACCTCCCAAAAAAACAGGCTGCACTTGAATCCTTGCCTCAGGCTCCACTTCTGGGGGAATCCAAGCTTGGACAACAAGCAAACAAACATGAATTTGAAGGAAAGAAATTTGAAGGAAAAGAAGTAGATCCATTTGTCTTTGTAATTTTGCAAGTAGTGGTAAGGTTCTAGTGATCTGCTATAACTCTATGGTTAGAGCGTACTTGTCTTAGTCTGTTTGAGCTGCTATAACAAAACATAGATTGGGTGGCTTATAAACAACAGAAACATTTCTCATACTTCTGGAGGCTGAGAAGTCCAAGGTCAAGGGGCCAGCAGATTTGGTGTCTAAGGGAGCCTGCTTCCTAGTTCATAAATGGCCTGTCTTCTCGCTGCATCCTTACATGGCAGAAGGGATGATGGAACTCTCCAGGGTCTCTTTTATAAGGGCACTAATTCCATTCATGAGAGCTCCAATCTCATGACCTATCACCTCCCAAAGTCCCCACCTCCAAATACCATCACATTAGGGGTTAGTTTTCAACATATGAATTTTGGGGGGAAACATTCCATTTCTAGCCGTACCTTTTCTTGTTCTTTTCCTTCTTTTCTGTCTTCCTTTCTTTTTCTTTGCTTTCCTTTCTTTCTTATAAGTTCTTCTTCAGTAGATTGGCAGTAACCTGTTACCACTAGAACAAAGTCAGTGTGGTATTTGTTTTGACATTTGAGGGTCAAGGTGATTTCTAGGGGTTCCTAAGTGAGAGTTTTGACAGCTGAGGATGGGGTCTCAAAAATGATTTTGGTAAAACAAACAGAAACTTATGAAAATTAATCAGCCTTCTTTTCTCTCTTGGGTATTATCATCATTTTTGCAAATATGGAAACTAAGTCTTAATAAGGTAAAGTAAGTTAATTTTTAAAAATAGCTCTATTGAGATATAAGTTACATACCATACAATTCACCCATGTAAAGTGTACAACTCATTGGTTTTTAGTGTATTCACAGAGTCATGCATCCATCACCAGAATCTAATTTTAGACCATTTTTTGTCACTCCAAATGGACTTTGTTTCTGCAATAATAAAAAAAAAAACATTTAACCTCTGTGTGAAATCCTGAGCCAGAATGTGTGCCAGGCACCGGGTGTTGTGGGTGAACATGAACGACACGTTCCAACCCTCACGCAGCCTGAATCCCAGTGGGAGGGATGGGTGCTTACAAACGAAAATGGGGGTAACAAGAGAATTGTAGGCTGTGGTAATAAACAGGATGAATAAAAGCAAGAAAGATAAGGACAAAGCTTTATAGTACAGAGTCAAGGACAACTTCTCTGAGGAGATAACATTTAAGCAAGACCAAAAAAATGTTAAGGATGCATCAGGTAGGTGCAGACAGGGATAAGAATGTTCCAGACTCAGAGAACAGCAAGAGCAGAGGGTGGAGAGTGGCCTAAATTGACCTTGGAGAAATAAGAAGAAGGCAGACCCTGCAGACCTTTATACATCATGAGAAGGAATTTGAATTTTTTTCTAAGTGCTTTGAGATGCCACTGAAATACTTAGTTTTCTTGGCAAGTACAACACTACTTGCCAAGAGGTAATTTGCTTGGTAAATCTCTCTCTAAATTTGAAGGCATTCAAAGTCAAACCTAGAGGAAGCAGTATCTTCAACCACTTTTTTGTTATCTAGGACTCACAGATCTGCCCAGAGTGGTGGAAAAGTGTGTGGCAAAGAACTGTTAAGGGTCCATGAGGCCAGACTCCAGCCAGCTGGGTTTGTTGGAGGAACTCAGGCTGACAAGGTTGCTGGTGCCTTTGGCCAGGGGTGTGGGCAGGATGGGGAGCAGCTGGGGCAACCTTCACATGCGGGCCATGGGATCCACTTTGGAGATCATAATCCCCTCCGGGAAATGTGTGACTCCCTGACAGTTCCTTCAGCAGGGGACAGCTCTTTCCAGAGGCAACATTTCCAGATGTTACTGAATTGGCTTTTTCCCAAGTTCCTCTGAATAGGCGGGTCAAACACCTGCAGGTCACCAGGAGTAGTGCTGTCACCTCCTAGGACACCCTGATCTTGACTTGAGTAGGCCTTGGTGAGGGGCTCTGCTCTGCCCTAGCTCCGAATGTAGAAAAGAACGTGTCCTGGCTCTGCAGGCATTATCAGAGCATCCTGACTGCTCTGTTATTCAATGCCATGAGGCAGTGGGGCAACTCACACAAATCATCTGCACACATACACACATATTCCAGCATGGCAGAAATACACAAAATAAAGATATCTCCTTGCAATAGTTTATAGACAAAAGTTTTATTAATTCTCATGAATTGTATTATTTAGCAAAGAAATGTTTAATAATTTATTCAATGAATATTTAAGGAGCACACCATTTGCCAAACACTGCAAGGGGCTGGTAAAATAAAAAGACTATGATTCCCACTGTCTTCTGGAAAAGACAAATAATTATGGTAGTGTGTAATGCATGCTGTAATGGAATTAACTATAAGAGTTATGGATGCAAAAAAGCAAGTGACGAACTCTGTCACAGAAACTCAGTGATGACTTCGTAGAAGAGGGTTGACTGAGCAGGGCCATGACAGATGCATAGGAGTTTGCTAGGTAGAGAAGTGGCAAAAGCATTTTCTGGATTTATGAGAAAGTGTACAAAGCCATGGAGACCTTAAAGGAGTCAATGTGTCTGAGATGCAGATACTTCAGTATGCCCTGGGTATGGGGCAGGCCCAGAGATAGGCAGGCATGAAGCTGGGAAGGGTGCTTGGGTCTAGATTGTTACTTTCTATGCTAAGGGTACCGCTGAAGATTTCTAAGCAAAGAGAGAAACAGGATCAGACTAGAATTTTAAGAATATCCATGTAGCAGGAGAGGCTTAAAGTGAAGCTGGGAGATCTTAGGGAAAACTGTCACCATGGCCCGAAAGATGCCACTGTGCTAGGTAAGGCAGGTGCAGGGCAACGGGAGAAAGGGAGATAGAGACCTGGAGGGGTTAGATTTGAAAGATCTGAAGAAGACTGGCTATGAAGGGTGAGGGAAGACTTGTGATGGGCTAGTTTTCTGCTTTGGTGACTAAGAGTAAATCACGATACCATTAACTAAAAAAAGTGATAAGGGAAGAGAAGCTGGTTTAAAGAGAAAGAAGCTTAGGATTTAATAATTATGGGTGCAAACACCTGAGCACATGTGCTTTATTTAATATCTACATATAGATATTACCAAGACTTTTACATTTCGTTTGATAGTCTTTTTGGCCACCATTGATTTTGAGTTCTTTTTCTAGAAATAAAGATAGATTTGCATTCAGTCTTCTCCACTCACCTGTCCTTCTCCTTTGTAGTCACATCTGTGCAAAATCTGGGACCAAGACCAGGGCTGTAATCCATAGAGGAAAAAAATCACCACAAGGGATGGACCCCCAGCCTTCGGAGGCTTCCTCACCATCCTCTCCCCAGGAGTTAATTGACTATGGATAATATCACAAACAGTGCATTCCTATTGCCACTGGATTTTTTTAAAAAATAAGCATTCTGCTATTTCCACATCAAAGCTTATAAGAAATAAGCTGTAAGTGGGTTTCACACCATTTAAGAAGCTCCTGACATTTTCGAAGTTCCCCTGGGGCTTACAATGAGAGCCTTTCTAGGAACACTGATCTCTAGGAAATGAGAGGAAAATTCCTTGCAAAATTTTGTCTAAATGAAATAACAAAAGGAATACTCGATATTCAAACTCTTCAAAGGAATTGCATTTAAAAAAATAAAAGAGTAATAGTGGCTGCAGGTTGCAACTTGCTTTTTGCTTTTGCTTTTGTGCAGGGAGTGGGGAATTTGATGAGGAGGGATTGAGTATAATGAGCAGAAAATTGCGGGTCATCGATCTGTTATATACGTTATCTCGGTGCCGAAGTGAAAAAGGGGGTGGTGAAATTATCCTTTGAATTCAAAACCATGCTAATCATTCATCTAGACAATTTTTCCAGTGGTGTGTTTTGTTTGCTTAATTATCCAAACTGGCCATCAAGTGACTTCAAATCCATTATGAACTGCACAGCCCCCTGCTTTGTTCTTGTTGGGTAGACAAGTATTTCATCTTTCCTTTCAAACAAGGGTGTGCTTTTGATGTGCTTACTTAATACTTAGCTGTCAGAGTATGATTGAGTAAGCAGGGAGTTTACAATGTTTTATCAAGTTCTTGAACTAGGAAAAAATATTGAGAGATCATATAACGCATGTTTAGTTTGTGCTAATCGTTATTCAGGGAAAGGTCCATGAGTGTATCTGTGCTACTCATTACTGTATAAGCAGCACTTAGCACAGTGCCTGGCACGTGGTAGAACCTCAGTGAACTTTGTTGAATGAGTGAAGAAATGAATGAATGAATGGTGACTGGCTGCTCCTGCTCTCTACACCCACAATTGCTCCAAATATTATCACCAACAAGAGATATTCATTTGTTGATTTTCTTCACAGAATATCTTAATAAGGTGAGCATATGATTTATCGTACAAACCAGGACACCTTTGAGAGTGAAAGGGATGCTGTTAACGGTTACACCAGAGCAACTGGCATAAACTGGACCATCTCAGGCAAATTGGGACACATGGTCACTCTATACACATAGAATTACAAAACACTGGAGGACCAGAGAGCATTTTTCTTGCCCATATCTCATGTCTTGTCTATTTTCTTGACACCTTACTTGGCTTGATATAATTGATCTGACCTTTTGAGCTGATTACTAAATGTTCCCTAAACTCAAACATTTTTCTTTTTTTGCCTTTAGATTCGATTTTTGCACTAAAGTGTCAGAAAAATAAGTTTTATGAGGAGAGGCAAAGAGCCTTTTGGGGCACTACTGTAAGCCTCATGACTAGCTGTGTTTGATACATAGTTGGCTCAAGAAATTGTTACTTAAAAAAAACAGAATATAGTTCTGATTTCAAAATGGCCGAAGGTAGAATGAGTAAATACTGCTCCCATGTAAAATCCATAAAAATGATTAAAAATACATAAAAATTGAGGAATTTTACTTGATGAGGAACCAATGAAAACTTGAAAAGTGGAAAACACATGGTTTAAGAAGAAATTGGAAAATCACTTCTCAGAACATGTATAGGAGTAGCAAAGGAACTCCATTGCTAGAAGTGGTTAGAGGTAGAGGACAGGAAGGAGACCCAGGGCAATTAGCAAGGGTACCACCGTGGCAGCAGCCATACACATTGACCCCCTACACGTGCATGTGCGCACGCGCACACACACACACACACACGGCATATCTGTCTTCACCCAGGAGCAATAGAAGCTGGGGATAGAGTGACAAGGCAGTTCTCCCAAGCGTCTACAGCATCCCAGAGGAATCAGGTATGTCTCTACCTCACCTAGTGCCCTGGCTCATTCCTCCATCACTCTCACTGAAAATAAAGCAAGCCTCTCTCTCACCGGGCTGTGCAAAGAGAGTTAGAAAGTTCAATAAAGAAGCTCAGCTACCAATAAAAAAATTCATAAGAAAGATGCAAATATTCTCAAAGTTCGAGGAACACAAACACTTTAAAAGGGTGCCTTTTCTAAAAAAAACTAGAAACTAGACATATGAAAGAATTTACCCTGTGGAAGTAGTGTAGGACTGTAACATAAGCTTATTTTTACATCATCTGGAAAATAAGGAAAAATATTGCATTCAAAAAACTAGGATGAATGATTATGAAAAAGAACCAATTAGATATTATGGAAACACAATAAATAAACCTTTTGAAATAAAAAAATCTCAAAAGTGGGCTGAATAACAGAATAAACACAGTTGAAGAACAAATTAGTGATCTGAAAGACTGCACCAAGAAATTATCCCAGAATGTATCAAAAATGGGGGAAAAAAAGCACAAAAGAAAAGTTAAAAACAAACCAACAAACATGAAGAACAGGTCTGGAAATCAACATCAATCCATTAGGGAGTCCAAATTGAGAGGATATGGAGAATGCAAGGAAACAATATTTAGCGACATAAAAGCCAAAAAATTTCTAGACCTGAAGAAAGACTTAAGTCTTAAATTGAAAGGGCCTACCAGGGAAAAAAATATAACAACAGTAGCAACAATGCTGTCAAAACCCAACTCTAGACATTTCAAAGTTATGTCAAGTCTAAATGAAAATCCTAAAAGCTAGCACAGAGAAAAAATCAGAATATCTACCAAAAAATTAGAATCATATTGACACCATACTCAGCAGCAGCGTCATTGGACATAGTATTGGAACATCTTCAAAGAGCTGAGGGGAAGTAGCCTTGAGTCTCTACCTTTATATACAATGAAACTGTCACTCAAATATGAGGGCAGAGTAAAACATTTTCAGACGTGTCCTCAGAAAGCATATTCCTCATAAATCTTTTCATAAGAATTACTAGAGGATATACCTCAGGAAGAAGAAAATGAATTCCAGGAGGAAACAGTTGAATGCATTAATTGTGTAATTTACAACTGATAATAAAAATGACATCTTTCCTAGGGAAATCATGTTTAATTTTTTAAATTGTAAACATGAAAATAGATACAATTAGAATTCTATTAATATAATTTGCTTCAATTATACAATATGTCACAAGCCCATCAAGGTACACACATCAGAGGCTTGGAACCCTCTGATTAAACTAGACTGTGCTCTTAGGGGAGCCCCCACTTGTCCTGATGCCAGAGAAGGGGGTGGCCAGAGTCCAGGACCAAAGCAAGATCTAAACCCTCCACATAGAAGACATGAGAACTAATGTAGCAGAGTATCCCTGACACAGAGCCACCTCTAATATTTAACATAGCTTCATGAAAATCCATATTTTGAATTTCTGTCAACAACTAGTTTTTTCTCTATGCCATTTTCAAGGACTCTTCCAAGGTTAGCAGGATTTTTATAGAGTGTACATATGATAAATCAAATAAAATTGAGTATTAGCAGAATACTGAGATCCCAGAAATGCTTTGAGTTGAACTATAACTCTTTACCTAACTTTCCTCACTCTTTCCAAGTGAAGACATGAGGAGTTATGAATTGAAACTGTATACAAGCTCCTGTGTCCCTGTCCCTTGAAGTAAAAGGCTTTTGCTTTAGTCCCCCAGGTCTCCCCTGAATCTCAAAAGGCTGGCTCAAGAGTGAATGATCAGGAAATGTGAAGATATAGAAACAAACAATAGCTATTGGGCTGGGAAACTGGTAACAATTTAGACAATAAACCAGCCACATTGCAGATTCACCTAGCTCCCAGTTCCCTGAAACTTATAGATAAAAGTCTCACACACATTCCTAAGTTATTTTTATAGGAAGCAGACCCCCACCAGATGAAAACTGCTGACTGCAAACATGTAGACCCCAGACCAGGTGAAACTAGAAGACTGGTGATGCTCGAAACTTCACCTTGATGCCAACCAATCTGAATTGTGTGCGCTGATCACGCACACTTACAGTCCCCTCTCTCACACTCCCTTTAAAAAGCCTTCCCTGAAAGTCATCAGGGAGTTTGGGTCTTTTGAGCATGAGCTGCCCATCCTCCTTGCGTTTGGCACCTGCAATAAGTGCTGTACTTTCCTTCACCCCAACTTGGTGTGAGTAGATGGGTGAGCAGAACCAACTCCAGATTT
Organism: Balaenoptera borealis; assembly: GCF_965194805.1. Lineage (NCBI taxonomy): Eukaryota > Metazoa > Chordata > Mammalia > Artiodactyla > Balaenopteridae > Balaenoptera > Balaenoptera borealis. The sequence goes on along the minus strand of NC_138873.1, from coordinate 69,026,583 downwards.
AGTAAGAGAATGATACAATTTTTCTTTCCTTTGGACATTGCCCCCTACTATCCAGGTGACAGATGGCCTCAAGGGAAGAGTTCTTTCTCTTAGTTCTTTTCTCTTAGTTCTTTCTCTGGTGTAAAAGCAGAAGTTTGGTAAACAAGTGTTGCTTGTAATTACTGCCAAAGTCAGTAGAATGTTAGGTTTCCCTCTCATTAATGTCATGCTGGCATCATTCCTTTGGTAGACCTCTGTTGTTTGAAGCACCTGGCTCATCTCCATCGTCCTGAAAGCACGGCCCCACATCTTCTCCCTTTCTCACAGCAGGAGCTGCCCTGATCCTGTCTCCCAGGCCTCAGTGATTGGCCCAGGAGATGAGCTCTTGCCTTGTGGGCCAAAATTCTTGTCCAGATCTTTCTGTTCACCCCTAGAACTGAGAGAGGAGGGGGCTCTTCTTCTCTGGAAATCTGTGAGGGTGTGATCCTGGCACCAACTCTATCTCCCAGTACATGGAAGAAGAAAGTGTGCTGATGAAGGGAATGAAGCCTGAGAGACAGGGATAAGGGGCAGAGGGATGGAGTCCTGGTGGAACAGGCCCCTGGCTCCTGTGTCATTAGTTATACCCCTACCTAACCTGGATCCTGGGCCAGTAAATTCACCCTCATACCTAGCTAGTTCAAATTGACATTCTATCATTTGCAACCAGAAGAGTCCTGTCTAGGTCAATGCCTTCCCCAGAACAGGTGCACAATAAAGGTCACTGGATCCAGAGGAGCAGGCCAATAATTAGTTCAGCATGAGATCAGGCTCCAGAAGAGGAAGGTGAGTGGGCCAGAGCATCCTTATAGGGGCACATGTGTGGGGGCAGGGGTAGACCATGTGGGAACAATTTTGCCAACAGGAAGCAAATAACCCAGCACATGGCAGCAGCTCATGCCAACAGAGCACAGCAGAGGTGACAGGAGGTCCCAGTAGGAAAAGTTCCTTTATCCAAAAATTGAAAATGACATTTGGGGAATTCTGTTTTGAATATTGTAGGATTGGGGACAGCTGTGATCTTTCTATGGCTGAATATTTGATTTGCATTGCTTTTCCTTTCTCTTAATAAGGCTCTTTTCTTACCTTGTACCAACATACTTATGTGTAAGTTTCTGGGTGTAATTCCAGAGGAAAAGGAGAGAATTGATGTGCCAAACTGTTGGGCTTCCTGGTGAAGAAAGGATTCCCAGGTTTCTGGGTGAGGAATCAAGCCAAGAAGAGTGTAACCACCCAGAAGGTGATTCCAGCACTTGAGGGCACAAGAATCTCTGACCAAGGGTCACCTCTAACCTTTAGTGTGACTCTCTTTGGAGCTACATTTTGCATTTGTAACAACAACTAATACTTCGTCTATGCCAGTTTCAGTGATCATTCAAAGACTGGTGGGATTTTTATAGGAGGAATATTGTATGAATCAAATAAAATTGACTATTAGAGGACTGTTTAGATTCTGGAAGTCCTTTGACTGGTCATATATTTCTTATGCACTTTTTTGCCTCCATTTCTTCATTTGTTTATAGGTGTTAATCAGCTTTGATCTGAACCAGGAGCATAGTAGAGCAATGATTATTTAACAGGATGTTAGGATGGGACTCCTTCTGTCTCAGTTTTGAGTAAAGTGCCAATAGAAAACCAGAGTGAGTGTGAAACAAACTCGCATCTGCAGAATTTACAAAGGAAATTATAAAGAACTACTATGACTTACAGAACCCTCAACCAAGTGAGAGACATAAATAGAGAAAGTACATGAAAAGGGGAGAAAATTTGGTGATGACATTTCTTTGAGAGAGCTGTTGCCACTCTGTTCCCTACAGGAGGGATTGAGTTCTAGCCCCATCATCTCAAGCTTTGTGGAAAAGGCTCTTATGGAATGACTTGGAGAATTTTGAAATGTGTGTGGAGGTGGGATACACAAAGACTAATGTCTGAGAAAGTTAAGGTATCCCGGTGTCAACATCAGGAGCAGCCTGAACTTCCAGAGTTTTCTGAGCCAACAGATGTGTGAGTGTTTCCTGTGGATCATATATGAGTCATATAGGAGACAGAATTAATGTGGGGTCATCTTATGTCCTGTCCAAAAGGGCCACACAGAGAGATATTCCCAGTAACAAACTGGAGGTGAATTCAGAATTCTTAGGGGCTGTAAGAGTAGTGGGAACTGGACTTCCCTAGTGGCACAGTGGTTAAGAATCCACCTGCCAATGCAGGGGACACGGGTTCGAGCCCTGGTCCCGGAAGATCTCACATGCCGTGGAGCAACTGAGCCCATGCACCACAACTACTGAGCCTGCGCTCTAGAACCCGTGAGCCACAACTACTGAGCATACGCACCACAACTAATGATGCCTGTGTGCCTAGAGCCCATGCTCCGCAGCAAGAGAAGCCACTGCAATGAGAAGCCCAGGCATCACAACGAAGAGTAGCCTCCACTCGCTGCAACTAGAAAAAGCCCATGTGCAGCAACGAAGACCCAATGCAGCCAAAAATAGATAAATAAATTTATTTAAAAAAAAAAAAAAAGAGTAGTTGCAACTACAGCCTGGTAAAGAGCTGCAACCACCACGTGATAAAAAATGCCATCAGAGAGGTCGATCAGGGAACCTCTGAAGAGACCATGAAAACATCTTCTGGCACAAAGAGTTGGCTTTTCTCATCAGCCAGGCTCAGAGAACATGAAGCTTACAACAGTAACAATGTGAATAAGACCTTTTCTATTCACCACTCATCTTCCTCCCTACTTCTCCCCATAGAAGGGTCAGGAATTGGCTAGTAAGTGAGAATGAGGGAAGGAGAAGCCCAATGTGTGGAAAAATGGAGAAAATTCCATCCTGTCCCTCCCTCTACATTGCAGGCTTCCAGGCTCAAGCAGCTCCGAGCTAAAGAAGGGGAAAATATTTCCAGTTTGATGCTAAATTAAGTTTAGTGATTTGAATAATATCTCAGACTGGATGTTGTAACTTTTGAATTAATATTATTTGGGGACTTCAGGTGACTCTAGAGCTGTCCATTACTTTAGAATGAGTACAAAGCCAGGGTTCTTGACCAAGTTTCCATCCTCAGGCAGGTTAGAATTAACCCCACTTAATGCATTTAAAAAATAAAGTTGCATATTGAATGCACCATCACTTAGATTTGTTTAACATGGCAGTTGAAGCAACACATATAAAACCAAACAAATGTAATACTGACTGAAATATGTGAGCAATCTTGTCAATAAGCATAAAGAGGTCATTTTAGTTATTCTCAGAATTAGTCTGGCATTCTTTCAGATGTTGTATTTGTTCCTGGGCTTTATAACTTAAATCATAGTTTGCCTTTAGAAGCATGATGAGAGGACAGAAAATTAAGCCCAGGAAGAAAAGCTAGAGGACTTGGCTTATTTAACCTAGAGAAATGAAACTTCTAATGTCACCAATTCTTAAAAGTTCCGTGTCACCTAGGGTTATAAGCACAAAAGCAGTGCACCCATATGTCACAGATGAACTTTAATTACATTCCTAATATAGTGCTGCACTAAACAATCCAAAGAGCTTCCAGTATGGCAATAGTGAGGAAGAGAAATCATAGAACCATCAAGTATCCAAGGATCATAATTGACAGCTTATAATTAGTTGGTTGCCAACATCCATTATTTATTTATTTAGCAATTATTATATACCAGGCTCTGTAGATAAAGAGGCAGAGAGGTACAAAGTGACCAAAGAGTTAGAAAGGAATACCAAGTGGATACAAGAGGTGTGAGAGCCACTGTGGACACTGGGACAGCAGTACAGGGGAAACGGTCTTAATCCGCCTCTATTCAACTGACTAGCTAGATTGATAGACCATCTTGTTCCCTCTGCAAAACATACTGACTGAGCACTCTGAAGTGATTTCAGCTAATTGCTAATATGCTTATACACATCTGTTCTCGTCTATTGAGTTTCTGTTGTTGTTATTGACCAAGAGTTAGTTATGTTCATTTCCCAAATTTATTTATGCCGATTATACTTGTTATTGTAATGAAGAAATTAAAACAAATAATATACAATACAACAAAATATGAATATAAAAGTAAGTACAATTGTTGCTTTTGAAAATGGAATTGAATGCTTTGGAAAGATACAATAGAGGCAAGTCACTAAAAAGATCACTATTTAATAATCCAGATCCTTAGATAGTTCTTGAAAGTTTACAACTAAATGGCAGAATGTTCCTGCCATTCTCTTAACTTTTCTACCCAAAATGCTGTGTGAATGAGCCAATTTTGTAGCTCTGTTCAACACCAAAACAGGACAAACAATGGCAGAGAACATACTGTCATCTTCTCACATAGAGGAACACTGTTAGTTGCAAAGCCATTGTCTTGGCCACCAGCTAGGAAAAGTAATAACCTCCAGAAATTCTATTATTTGTGTGCCAGTAGGGCCATATGACCATTGCAAGGCAAGTCTTTCAGCATCATCCACCCCATACTTCATGTCAGTTCAGTCATTCATTCAATTAATATTGATTGGGCTCCCACAGGGAAACTGGCAGAGAGACAATGCCTCTTATTGAACAAGCAGGAGAGAGGATCCCATGACCCATCTGACTCTATCAGCATGCTTCAGTGGAGGAATCCTGAAAAAGGATATAGCTTGTGATGTCCTCTCTCTTATGATGAAGCTCACTGTGCTGGAAGGGTTACTATCCCAGGACTGGCTTCTAGGGTTTAGCATTCAATTATTTATATCCACTCTAGCCTCTTCCTGATGGGAGGATAGGCTTCACCACAACACAATGGAGTGTTGATTACACAGGGGCTTACACACCCCTGGGAATGGCCCCCAGCCTGACTGGTAGTGCAGAGCCAAGAAGCCCAGCCCAGGTAGTAGTAGTAGAGAGGCATCTTAGTGACTCTGAGTGTGCAAAGACACAACTGGTTCTTATGTGTAAAGCAAATTTTATCATCAACTTCTATAGCACTGATCAATTTCTATTGAATGTTAATTTTTCATGACACTCTATGCTTATGAAATGTTGAAAAATTCTCATAAATATTCATGGTAGAGGCTGTAAGATTACTGACTTTTAGTTAACTCTGTTTCTAACAGAGTTAGAAAGATGACTTAGATACCATACAGAATTATAGGTCAAACCCTTTCCAATCCCAGGAAGGTGTTTTAAAGACTGAGACCTTATTCACATAGCACATATAACTTCTTTGAGACAGGAATTAACTAAATGAAAAATAAATTGATGTAAGGATTTGTAAATATTCTTGATAGATTTGGGAATTTAAAAATAATTCCACCTCTGTGTGTTATATGTTTCTAAATATGAAATGCAATGTCTTAAATTTGGGAGATTGGGATTGACATATATACACTGATATGTATAAAATAGATAACTAATAAGAACCTGCTGTATTAAAAAAAAAAAGAACCTACTGTATAAAAATAAATAAATTAAATTAAATTAAAAAAAATAGGCCCTGAGGCTACATCCTATTTATCTCAAATCATGTGGCTACAAGTTTTTATTTTGAACAAAGATCATTAGGATAGACAAAATTAGAATGGATATTCCACCACCTCTGTGCATTGTCTCAAGTCAGCTTTTAAAGTAGAGCAAATCAAATTGTCCTAATGTTTTCTTACTATTAATATTAATTTCAAATTCTCTTAGAGTTCTTTCTCAGTTTGTTAAATGCCTATATATATAGGAATGAACTTTATTTGTAAGAACACTGGATTCTTACCAAATGTGTATTTGGTGATGGGAGGGAGGAATGAGTAGCGATATCCAGATACTAGATACTCCTGGTGATCAGCAATCCACACTGGTTCTCTCATCTGCTCATTAATGGACTCATTCTATGCAAGTTGTTGCTTATGGAAGAGAAACAGAGGGGTTGAGGAACTCCTTTAGCTCATTCTTGACTCAGGACCTTCAAAAGAGGGATCAGAAAGAAAGAGTATGCAAACACAAGCATGGAAAATTAGGCTACACTTTATTCTGATGGGACCTTGCACCTCTATTTGTCTTTGCCCAGTCTCTCCTGGTTAGCCTCAGGTTACCATGAAAATGCAAGAGCCCCTATATTTCTCCTTAGTCCCTCTTCTAGGTTCTTCCCTCCTCTGGGTGAACTCAGAGGCACTTAATGTGGTGTCGAGGCTGTGAGGAAGCCTAGGAGGGCATGTCTGTGCATCTACTTTCCTTGAATGGAGGGGACCATTCTGGTAGGAGAGAGTACACTTGCATACACACACAGAGGGCATGGAAAAGATGATCAGGAAAACTCTAGCTAGGCAGAATTATAGACAGGCATTTTTTAATGTGGTTGTGTGGCAGTCAGCAGTAATTGTAAGTGAGAAGAAGTAATGTATAAAACTACTGTATGGGAGCATTTGATAGCTGCCAGGGACAGTACTACAGGTGTTACACACACAGTCACATTCTGTCCACACAACGTCCCCATGAGGTTGGTATTTTTTTCTAGTTTGGTATTATTTTTATGGCCACAAGGCAACTAAAGGCCAGAGAGTCTACATAAGGCCCTGTAATTAAGAAAAGGAGAATCTTGACAAAAGGACAGAACAATTTGAATTCAAAATCCACACTATTGACTTATACCAGGGATTATAACTAAATGGGAAAGACTCCAGAAGCAATATTCATCCTTGAAAAGATTTTTCTAATTTAAAGCCATGGAGGTATTCATTAGGTTGAAACATACAATATTGACAATGTTCAACTGTTTGACCCTCAAAAGTTGCCATTTCGTTTGGTTCAGTCTGAGGTATTTATAGCTTCTTCTGCAGAAGATATTCACAGATGGGGGGATACACTGCAAAACATATTCATACTGAGGAACCCCCTGCATTTCCTATGACTCACAGACTTTTACTGTATAAAGTGAAAAGGAAAATAACCATAGCAACACAAATTCACTTAATGAAATCTATATAATTAAGGCCGTAAGTTTCTATGCATTAAAAATGAAAGTTTTTCCATTTGGAGGTAAAAACTGGGAACACTTTGTAACGAATATATCAGCTCTGACAAAAGCTGACAGTTTGACATAGAGTAGCCCAGAATACCAAAGTAGGACAACAAAATAAGATTATCTAAACCAGGCCTAGAGAAGAGACGCTTCTCTGGCCGCTATTTGTTAGAGTTATTTATAATTTACTATGCCTTTGTTCATGACTAACTTAACTGTTTAGTAACATGAATACAGTTCTTTATACACATCTTCACAATACACATCTAGTTAATTTTAGTTCATGTTTTGTCCTTATAAATTTTCAAGGTAAAAGAGTCCTTTCAAGTACTGTGGTCATCATTCATGCTATTGGCCAAATATGTCGCTTTTCTCTCTTTCAGACATAAGAAAATGGGAATGGCATTTCCGAGGCCCCTGTGGCTGGGTGCGCCCTGTGATTAATTCCGGCTGGTGAGTTGTGAGCAGAAGTAACATATGTCACTTCTGGGCTTAACATTGAATTGCTGGTGTGAGACCTTCCAGAGCTCTCTTTTTCCTCTGGCATGGTGGTTGGCAACATTTGATACAGGGCTGCTTTCTCAGCCTAGATCCTGGGAGGGGAAGATTTGAAGTGCAGCTCTTGGCCCATCTGTGATGAATATAGACAGAAGAGACAAATAAGCTTTATTATAACAAGTCATTAGGATTTGGGGTTGCTTATTATGGAAACATACCTTAGCCTATCCTGATTGATACAGATGTTCTGAATGACCCCACTATTCAATACATTTTTGATTCCCATTCTGAAAATTAAGATCGGGTCTATTTGGTTCGGATATTTCTACTGGTTCTGAAGGACAGACCAGAGTTACAAAATAGTGCCTGAAAAGCTCATATTTCAGCATGGGTGTAGTTACCCTTTCTACCCCAAAGTAGGAGCCTTCATGTCCAATGACCAGTTCCCCAAATGAAGTACCTACTGATTGAAGCAAAGCCTTCAGAAAGGTAGGAAGAGTAGAAAGCTTTATAAGAAATAAAATTTCAGAGGAAACAGAAGCTCCATCTGGGAGGGAATATTGCTCCCTCCTGCATCTACCATGGAGACAGATGATCTCCATCCATATCTCTTATTTAATCTGCAACACTGCTAGCAGAAGAGTGTGATAACAGAGATGATGCCTAGAAAGTTGAAAGTCCAACCTAACCCATTAATATATTAGCAAGAGTTGTTTATTAACTAGACATCCTTAGAGCCTAGAGGGAATAAAATATCTTATAAATAAATCTTAATGCAAGAAAGAGGAACTGAAGTTTCGAAGCACCGGGGGACTGCCCAAATGAACTGATCCCACACTGTGAACAATAACACAGGAGACGTGGGGGACCAGGAAAAACTGATTTTGCCAACTTCATGATTTCATCTTGGAGAAGAGCCAGTTTTAACATTGATTCCAAATGAGGTTTTTCTTGAAAAAAATCCCTGTCATTGGAGATGTATTATCAGTTAATGTGTTAGAAGGGGGGAAACAGCTTTTTGTTAAGATCTCTGAGTCTCTACAAATGAATTTATATATTTGCTGCCAAATATGCAGCATTTATTCCAACTGATAGAAAATTTCTGTTAAAAGGTGTAGCTTTAGGCCTGCCTCTGGAGCTTCTGTTCAGCAGAACAGCGTGTCTTGTCATAATGCCTTGATGCCTGCAAGTTTCAAAGGACTGTTACAGGTCAGACCACGCCTAGCAATCATGTGATGAATTGGAGCATATCACAGAAACCAAAATATTTATGAAGACAGCATCCATCTCAACAAAAAGCATGGAATAAAACATGACAACATACTTTGTTGACAAGAAAAAGTGGAGAGAGAGAGAGAGAGAGATTCCTTTTCTCCTCCCGACACTCACCATATCTGCCAGCAGGGATCATTGAAAGAGCTGGCCATTGCAATAGGTAATTTATGCAGCTCTTGTCACACCCAGACACTAATTCAAATCCCCTACTTGAGAATGCTGACCTTCATAGCACCAAACCAGGGCCCAGCAACCAGAAATCTCCCTTCAGTCTTGCATGGAAGAGTCACATTTTAAAGCTTGTCATCCTGCATAGGGAACTACCATTTAACTGTCATTAATATAGCTTTTAGAATTTAAATTGAAGAGCATATAAAATACTTCTTAACAGCGGATAATTGTAGTTTATAATTTGTTTCCTCCTTTGAATGTTTCGCTACAAGATTCTGAGCCTTATGCATTGGTTTTGATTGTGAATTCTCAGCTTTGAAGGATTGGTCAAGAAATAAGATTGTAGGGCTTCCCTGGTGGCGCAGTGGTTGAGAATCTGCCTGCCAATGCAGGGGACACGGGTTCGCGCCCTGGTCTGGGAGGATCCCACATGCCGCGGAGCAACTGGTCCCGTGAGCCACAACTGCTGAGCCTGCGCGTCTGGAGCCTGTGCTCCGCAGCGGGAGAGGCCACGATAGTGAGAGGCCTGTGCACCGTGATGAAGAGTGACCCCCACTTGCCACAACTAGAGAAAGCCCTCGCACAGAAATGAAGACCCAGCACAGCCAAAAATAAATATAAATAAAAATAAATTAAAAAAATAATAATAATTACCCTTTAAAAAAAAAAAAGAAATAAGATTGTATAAAAAAACAAAGGTTAAACCTTTAGATCCTAAAAGTTTTGACATAAATCTCATGGAATTTTTAAAAATGTATTACACTCGTTTTTAACTGCCTTGGTGTAATATGTAAAATGTAATCTTTTGCTCTGGCCGCCATAACAAAAATACCAAAAACTGGGTGGCTTAAACAACAGAAATTTATTTTGTCACAGTTTTGGAGGCTAGAAGTCCAAGATCAAGGTGTCAGCAGGCTCGGTTTCTTCTGAGGCCTCTCTCTTTGGCTTGCAGATGGCCACGTTCCCTCTGGGTCCTCACATGGCCTTTTCTCTGTGCGAGCACATCCCTGGTGTCTTTCTCTGTGTCCTAATCTCCTCTTTTTATAAGGACACCAGTCAGCTTGGATTAAGGCCCAACCCAACAGACTCATTTAATTTAATCACCTCTTTAAAGTCTGTCTCCAAAACAGTCACATTCTGACATCCTGGGGGATTAGGGTTTCAACACATGAATGGGGGGGGGGGTACATAATTCAGCTCATAACACTTAGCAAATGTATTTCACCAAATGAAATACATTGTAGCCTTTTTTTGATTACTCAGCATTAAGCTTTGAATGTTCATGTATTTTTCTGTGGCACTGACGTCTTTAGAAAGAGTGAGGAGTAAGGGGGCTTTTAAAATGTGCTTTGCAGAGAAGTCCCTAGAGTTCTTTTGTCACCTGAAAGTCCTAGGACTTTGCTATGGAATACAGCAATCACTAGCCACATGTGGTTATTTATATTTAAATTAATTAAACTTAAATAAAATTAAAACTTCACCTCTTCGTTTGCACTGGCCACAGTTCAAGTGTTCAGTAACCACCTGTGGTAGTGGGTAGTGCAAACACTGAACATTTCTAAACTTATCACAGAATTCTACTAGGCTGCCCTGCTGGATTGTTACTATTGCCTGTTGACCGGAACTCACCCTTTTTAGCTCTGTGATACCCTCAGGAGAGTCTGACACAGCTGGAGTCTTGGAGAACTGCCCTGTTTTAGCTGCTGTTTCTTTCCTTTTGTCTTCATCACATTCATCGCATTCCCTCACTGCCATTGTTTTTGGTCACTGCCTTTACTCTTTAGCACATTTTCTCCTAAATCCACTCTCTTGCCTTTTAATTTCCTGTTGTTTTTTTTCCTTACCACCCGTTTCTTTGTCTTCATCTGCTCCTATCCTTTTCGTTGATGGAACGGTGAATTTTGCTCTGAAAGGTTTTCCCAGAGAATGAGAAATCTCCTCGCTTCTAATCAGTAAATGCCATTCATCTTCATGTCTTTGGCCTCTCTTGGCATTTTTATTGGTGTTTCATTCAGATACATCTTAGCGGAAGTGGGCCTGTTGCCTGACAGTGGATAAGATGGAGCCACTTAGTCTATCTGGAAAGCACAGCAATCACAGGAAGTTTCCTGTTATTCTTCTAGTATCATCTCTTGGGAGGTGGGCCAGCCTCATAGTTGAGGACTTTGAAGTCAGCCTGCCTGAGTTCAAATTGTGGTGTCATCACTGGTTAATTGTCTGGCCCTGACCAAATTTCTTAACTTCAGTTTCTTCACCTGTGTTGTATAAGGTTTACAACTTCATATGTTCCTACTGCCTTGACATCCCGACAAGCAGGTTCTGAGCACCCGCCCAGGTGACCAGGTGCACCAGTATGATAAGGCTGACCCCTGTGACAGGTTCGCCTCTTGCATCCCCTGTGACCTATGATGTTCAAATGCACCAGTGAAACCCCCACTTGCCTTTTGTTCGTGTACCCTACCCTGAGCCCCCAACTAACCAGAACATGAAATAACCCCTGTGTAGAGGAAGACTTAATAGTTCATGGTTTTCTAGGTGAGTGTACATGAGGAGAGAGTCAAGCAATCACTTTATCTCAAGTTGACATTCATTTGGTACACACAATACACTAAAGAAATATACCTGGTATTTTGAAGTATATAATAGAAATATAAGAAATATCTTCATCTTCAAATGGTAATAGCACACTTAGGCAAAGGAAAACAATGAAATAATGTGGAATAGTTTATGTTTAAATGACAAAGTGAATAGTAGAGCATTAAATGATATAAAAGCTTATTAATAGAAGACATTAATGAAGTGAGGAATAGTTAGAGGTATAGTCATAAGAGTTGCTGATATTTGAGTGTACCTCAGAAATGTGTAGCATTGATTAGGTGAAAAGAAAAAGACCATTCTTTTTGGTAGCGAAAAATATTATGAGTAGAGTGCAGAGGCAAGAATAAGCCATGGCTGTCCTGGACTGCATGAAAAATAGAGGGCAGGATCACACTGAGAAATCCCAGAAGATAAGGTTTTGGGATAGCAAGTTAAAAGAGGGCCTTCAATGCCAGATTAATATTTCTTTCTCTGAAAGACAAATTCTCAGTAAGTCTTTACTCCAGGTGCCTAAGCATGACTCCCTGACAAAGTAATAGAAATGTTCCAAATGATTCAAAATGCCTGTTGTAATGCAGAGTATAAGTGTAAGGTATTACAGTTTTTTAACAAGTGCCCCTTCTCAAAATTAATAGTCTGGGATAGAGAACTGTACCTCCTAGAATATACTCCCCTTAGTAGCACCTCAGATACCAGTTAGTTTTGTCCAATTTTGCTTTATCCATCTTAACATTTCTCTTAAATTCTCATCTTTTTCAGTTTTATTTTCCTATTTGTTTCTTATCCAGCTGCCTTTTCACCATATGTCTCCCTTAGCATCTAGAGATATCCAAGGGCATTTTTAGCTTCAAACTGAAGAAATTCCTTCTCCCTGATTCATTTATTCAGCAAATATTTATTGAACACCTTCAGTGTTCTGAAAAACTAGTCTAACTGCTTAGATAGATTAGTGAACAAAACAGATAAATCCCTACCTCAGATGGCTTTCATTTTGGTTAGCAGAGAGAGACAATAAAAGTAAACCACAAGAGATATTCATTATTAACCCATTTTACAGGTAAAGAAACATATTCAGAGAGATAGATGAATTTCCCAAGATTATACAGTTACTGAGTGGTAAAATAAAACTAAAACTCTTTTGTCTTCAATCATAGTACTCACTGTGAAGTAACTGACTACTAAATGTAGAAATACAACTTTTCAGTTGGCTTTTGGCATCTAAGATGCACATCTTTTTGCTCTCACCAATTCTATTCATTCTCTATGTCTTGGTTTTGAAATATTGGAGCTAGTTTGTGTCAAACGCTCAATGGGAAGTAGCATGAAGATCTCCAGGGTTTGAGTCTATTACTAATCCTTACCCTCTGGAAAATGCACATATTGAGAACAGGTGGTATTTTGATCTCTGATCATGAACTCATTGACCACTTAGCTCCACACTTGCAGTTCCTGGCCATCAGTACCATGGACAGCTGCTCTCCTTCCAGACTCATTCAAACAGATTTTACAGAAAATATTGCACAGTCTTCTGTTTCTTGCATTTTAAGTATCCTATGGCTATTATGACAATTATTTAAGCATTTTTCTATAATTCATCATTCAGAACATTTACTACCTCTACATTCTCAATTAGGAAGCTGCAAATAGTGCATGAGAGTCATTTGAAATTAACATTCCAAACAGAACATCTGGGGTTTTTGCTGTTGTTGTCGTGTGTATGCGTTAACCAAATAGTAAAATTTACACATTCTATAGGACATTATATTATATTTTTATTGTTACACTATTTCTGTTTACTAAGCATGGTTGCCCTAAATGAATTATCAAAATATTAAAGTTCAAACAAAAATTTGGATGTAGAAATCAGATGCCAAGGAAATCCCCTGATCTAAGCATACTCTGTAAATATGAACGTTCTCAGCATCATTTCACTGGCTGGCTTAAGATTATAATTTAGGTGACTTCACTGCAGTGAGATTATTAAATAAAGCCATTGCAAAAGGGAGGCCAACTTCCCAAAGTAGAAAGGACTGTTTACAAAGAAACTCAGGAAATGAATGCAAGATAATTGGTTTTCTTCATTTTTGATTTGGTGATGGCTGGGGAATTCTTCATTATTTGTAAGTGGAGAAGTAGACTTTCATGTTGGCATTTTGATAAATGATAAGAATTAGTGGAGAGAAAGCCTGTGAATGTCAAGCAGGAACTTCTACCAGTTACTGCATGATCATTCATTTCTGGAAGAAATGCTTTTCCAAACAACCCATGCTATGGTCTGACCTTTGTCGTTGGCTGTGGTGTGATTTACACATAAAAGAACTGATGTTTGTAACTTTTAGAATCAGTCACCTAAATGAAGGTACACATGCATATAAATCCTTGCTGAAAGATAAATAAGCTAGTCAATGCAAAAGAAAGGAAGAAAGGAAGGAAGGTAGGAAGGAAGAAAGGAAGGAAGGAAGGATCTTATCTTCCATTGTGGAGAAACCATAGTAGCAAAATGAATGAAATCAATTTTATAATTTCTGCCGTGTCATCTAATTTCATGTGCATTATGTGTACAACAAATGATTTTAAGTAACAATATGTGCCAGGCACTATTGAGAACAGTGTAAAAGTTGTTATATAACCTGCAAACATTTTTTTGCAGCCCTGAAATCTGTTTCTTTCATCTACTGGTTGCTTTGATAGAGTAGACAACTGACCATTTCCAAGGCTGGTGATGCCCTTGCATACGATCAGCATCTCAGAGAGGGCCTTCAATCATCCTATAACCTAGAGGGGCAATATGACCATGAATCAGCTGTGGGATTGGGCACTAGGATGTCATGACTGTGTTTATGCACTTGAGCTTTCCTGCAATTAGTGCCAGTGAGGACTTGTGGTGATAACTGAAAACAGAAATTAAAGGGGATTGATCCTTCAAGCAGTTCAAAGTGCAGAAATGCCATCCATTGATTCATGGCACAGCCCTGGGAAGGGGGGCAAATATGAACAGGAAAAGTCATTTAGAAAAAGCAAATACCTTTGACTTGGTTTGGAATCGTAGAGCTGTTTCTTCCTAGCCATGACCCTTTGACAGGCCCTAAAACTCCCTGAGGTCTCAGTTTCTTCACCTGTAGTCATACCTACCTCAATACCTCACTGTGAGGATTACATAAAACTGTTTGTGTGAAAGCACTATGTAAATTCTAAATCACTCTAGAAATATCATGAGAGATAGTATATGCCTGAGAGATAAGCAGAAAGGCTAAGGTATAAATAGGACAATATTTCTTTGCATTTTTTGTTTCATTACAAAATGCACTGAAAATTTCAGGCCTCCACTTTTACCATGGCTTTTATATAATATGCAATATGGGTGGAGAGTTTGGAAATATCAGGTCCAAATATCCATTACAAATTTTTGTCAATGCATACAGTGGAGAGAAAGGAATGAAATGATGGAAAATTCTGCTGAGTCCCTTTCATTTATTTATCTTAGGCTAACAAGTGATTGCGTATAGAAATGTGTGTGTGTATCTGATGCTTATATGTGTGTGAGTGTGTGTGTGTGTGGCTACGTGTGCATGTGTGTGGTATGTATGCTTAAGTACCTATGTGTGTCTGCTCTGTGTGTGATTTATGTGTTTGCATGGTTGTGATATCTGTGTCTGTGTGTGTGTGGTATATGTGTGCCTGGTACCTGTGGCATGAGGGTGTGCGTGTGTGTCTTTGTATGTACGTGGGGAGGTCTTCATGTGGGACATGTGTGTGGCACTGTGTGTGGACATGTCTGATGTGAGGCTCTGGAGTTGACATTTTAATTAAATTCAAATGTTCTACAGGAACAGAATTTCCATGGATCCACACCATTTTTTATTCTCGTGTCACAACTTGAATTCTACTCATTTCCCATGTCCTTGGGCCTAAAGTTGCCTTGGCCTAACAACCGTAAACAGTCAACCTCTAAATTAAACATGAAGGCTTGACCTTTTTTCTCCCATTCCATAAGGACGTATAAGAGCTAAATACTAAGACTGTGTGAATAAAGCCTTTCCAAGAAGCAATGATGATTTTGTGCATACTTACATATTTTTCCTAAATGTTCCTGAAAAATATCCTAAACTTTTATCACCTTCAAACCATAGGAGATTTTAAATAGTTAATTTAATTCATGCAAGGGGAAAGACAACTGAGAGAATTTAGCAGACATTTGTTTAACATGTGTATTTTTCAAATTTCTACTGAATAAACATTAAAATGATATGTGGCTCTAACTTTTCTAGAAGATGGTTTCTTTTTCCATTCTCTTTCTCTGATTTATTTCCTGGAGTAAATAACTATTGATTGATAGTCTTATAGCATGAAGTAGTAAAATGACGTACTTAACACTTCTAGCATTAAAGAAAGCGTTTAAATATATTTCTTGATAGTAACCATTCCCTCTTTTATTTTAAAATTTGTATTTGTACAGTTACCCCCTGAATCATGTGCACACACCTCATTTTTTTTCCCTAAAGGATCCACATGGCAAAGACAGACAAGCTACCAACTAAACCCATTTTCCTGTCTTCTTGGGCTCACAGATCGACTGTATTTCTCAGCTTCCCTTACAGCTAAATAAGGTTATCTGACTAAATTCTGGCCAAAGTAGTGTGGGGAGAAGTGATGACACCCGTACCAGGCATGGCCCATAAATACCTTCAGTGGGATCCTCCACTCTCTCTCTTTTCCCCCATCTGCTAGCTCTATTGATACCAGGTCCATCTAGGAATCCATGTGTTGAAAAGGGTAGAACATTTGTCAACCTGAGTCTCTGAATAACAGTGTGGAGCAGAGATTCTTTTCTACCGCAGATTAGACTTCATATAAACAAGAAAAAATTGTCAACTGTGTTAAGCCATTGAGATGCCAGCGTTGACTGTTATAGCAGCTAATATTATCTTAACCCACACAATAGACCACACTCAAATGAAACTAATAAATGGTTCACCTAGTGCTTGGTACACAGAAGATGCTTAATAAATTAGAGTTCCTATTATTATATAAATATAGGAAAATATTATTTGACCTATCTTGATTACACAAGCCTCTATAAGATTGTAGCATATTGTAATAGTAGGAGACAGAGGCATGCAGCCACATGGGGTTCTGCTTTGCTGTCATTCATGGAGGTTTCAGAATCTATTATAAGTAAAATGGGAAAATAAATACAAATGGGCACAGTCAGGGTTAATATCCAACCCCTTTGTGGTGCATTTTATATAGTAAGATACTAATAATTTCTTTTTCATTGCACTGATGAAAATAACCATAAATGCCTCCATTGTGCCCCTCATTCTCCAGCCATTAGGTTGTGATGTGGTAACTTCTGCAACAGACTGTTCAGAAGCCTGAATGGTTATGGTGAACCTAGGAGCTTAATTAGAAGCAAGGGCTTCAAATACAAAAATATAATTTTATATTAGTAGCAGAAAACAGTTGTTATGGTTGACCTTTAAATCATATCTAAGTATAAGGCCCCCAACACACAAAATAGTACATAAAGTCATAATTGAGAAAATGTCAAAATTCATAGCTTATTTTCACTTGGGAAAGGCATTTTGTCAAAAAACTGAAATACTTCTCCAAGGTTTGGTTGTGTCAGATAACCTAAATTCACACAAAGTGAACATTCAGTGTTAAAGTTTCCTTTCTTTACAATATATTGCATTGGAAACAGAGCAACCATTGTTGTCTTAACACACCATCTCTACATGTTCAAACAGGGGTATTAGGGTTAGGGTTAGGGTTAGGGTTAGGCTATTAGACAATAGCCTTTTTGAACAGAAGTTTTAAATGCACTGGCCTATTAGATGGGAAGATTATTTTTGACAAACCAGGATTTTTCACTTAAAATAACAAAGCGATTATCCAACAGACTCTGCAATTTGTCTATTATTTACCATTCCTTGACATACAATTGGTTCCCCAAAGGGAAGTAATACACTATTGTTTGAATTTGTTACTATAACATGTAATACTTTTTTGTGGTGTAAACTTTGTATTGACATGTAACACATATAGAAAAGTGTACAAATCATAAATACGCAACTTGAATTTTGCAAAGCCAATCCACCAAAGTATCCAGTACTCAGATTGAAAATAGGGCGTTATCAGCATCCTAGAAGCTTGTACCTTCTTCCCGTCATTAACTGCTTTGTCCCAAGCATAACAACTGCCCTGACCTCTCAAACTGCTAATGCTTTTGTTTCTTTTTGAACTTTATGTAAATGGCAGCATATAGCAGCTTTAATATATATTGACTGTTTTCCAAAGTGATTGCACCTAATTATGCTCCTATCAGCTGTGCATGAGAATTCCAATTGCCCCCATCCTTACCAAGACTTGATAATGTTCATATATTACTTTAATAATAATGACAATAATAATGATGGTTTATAATTATAAAACCATCTCAGTTTGGAGGGAAAATAGGAGACAGACCATTTATAAGAAAATATAGTAAAAATCATACTCAAGAACCCAACTATTTTATTTGAATTTTTAAAAAATTTATTATGAATATGTTTATACATACAGAAAATTAGAGAAAATCATCTATATTTAATAATAGCTAATATGTTACCATAATGCTTCAACTCTTTTTGCTGAAATATTAAAGTAAATTACAGGTATTGGGACATTTCAACCTAAATATTTTAGTATACCTCTCTAAAAAGAAAAATTTCCTACAGAACCACAATGCTATGATGACATCCAACAAAATTTAAAATTCCCTTGTAACAGCCAATATCTAATCTCTATTCAAATTTCCCTTACTTATTTAAAATATATCTTTGACAGTTGATTTATTGACCAAGGATTTACTCAAGGACCACACGTTCCATTTGGTTGTTATGTTTCTGAAGTCCCTTCATCTGAGTCCATGCCCCGCCCCAATTTTTTAATGACAACAATTGATTTGTTGAGTCAACAAAGCCAGTTGTCCTGTAAGATATCCCACCTGCTGGATTTACCTCTTTCCTCACAGTCTCACTCAGCTTGTTCTTCTATCCCGTGGATTCAAGTAAACTGAAAGTTAGATCAAGAACGCTTCACGGAGGGGCAGCGACCTTCATATATCATCACCCAGGAGGCAGACACCATCTAGTATCTCACCATCAGAGATGCTAAGACTGATCATTGGGTTACGATGGTGACCCCCAGATCTTTTCATTGTAAAATTACACATTTATCCTTCCAGTCTTCAATTAATCTGGAGAATGACTCCAACTATCTTTATATTAACAAAAAAAATTATTTTAAAGAATATTAAGATATAAGATGTGCCCTGGCAAAATTGTCAGGAGTTTATCTATAGTATATGTTTCCCCAAATTTCGTCTCTTTGACCCTTCTTTTTCTTCTTCCCCAGCACCTCCTATGCTCCCTCCTTACTTCCTAGGTGTATAGTGGTGCTAGAGAGAAGATGACAACTAGGTAGGAAAGGTATACCAGAAGAACTCTGGCTCTAAACTCCTAAATACAACCCCCCAGGCTGGGAAAAGGATATGAACATCCTTTTGCATTTATTGCCTGTGCAGTGGTCTTCATTCTCAAGATGTTTTACAAACATGGTTTGTTGGAGCAAACCACTTTCCCTACATGTAACAATGTTCTCTAAAAACAATTTATTTTACAAATATGGAATGAGCTGTTAACTATTAAAAATGATAATTAGTATTAATCCCACAAGAATACCACCATCTGATGGGACCAATAATGATACAAGACATAGGAGCATAAAGAAGGTTGGGTTGGGGTTTTTTTAAATAGTGTTTCCATAGTTCTGAAGAAGCCGTAATAAGAAGACAAGATTCCGATTCTGCCTGAACACGTGAGCTGCACAATTACTCACTGAACATTTGTCTTTTCAATGCACTGTGTCAATTCTCGATGTTGTTTCATTGTCTCATGAGGCATATTACTGGGTCTCAAGGGTAGAAAAATGATAGAAGAATATTAAGCCCAGAAACATGAATGATGGACATTTACCATGTGCTGAGCAGCCTGGAAATTATTGTTTAATATTAATTTATTAGATGATTGCTGAGCCAAAAGGACACAATATCCATTATGTAAATGTTCAGTCATGGACACTGTGCCCCAACACTTATTAACTCCAAGCTGAATATTGAATGACGTGCATCCAGAACTAAACATGTTCAAATAGACAAGTACTTTGTCATGAAAAAGCAACACCATTCAGTAGGGAGTACATGATGCCCTACAAATGAGAGAGGGTTTTTTCTTGAACAATATTAAAGGCTCGAGCCAGAAAAAGTGGGCACTGAAGGAAAAAGCAAATAATGAGGTGGAAAAGAAACAGCATTTCATTACTATACATTAGTTCACATTTTCTCCTCTTCTCCTGCCTCTATATGAACAAATGTTCTAAAGGTGCAGAGAAATTCCACGTGCAGAGGGCTTGAAATTACACTCTGCAAGTCTTTCAAGGGTTTAGAAAAGAAATTGTCCTCTTTGTAATGCTACGCGTGACAGTAGCATTGTATATAATTCACTGGTTTATCTGCTCACTTTAGCATTTTCAAAAATGAATTTGTGACCCTGTGATGCAATTTTTGTGGAGCCTTGAGTTTTATATAGTTGACCTGACAACCTTTTATATATAGTTGCCCACAGACAACAGAGATTTTTCTATTTTATGAGTCTTCCTACGGCTCTGAGGGAGTCCCTGTCACACAGAGTTGCCTGCATTAGTTAAAAAACCTATACATCCTTTAAATGACCAGTGCAGGAAGAACTTTTTGCCCCTGTTTCCCATACCCAAAGCTTATCTTTCTTTTCAGATTCTAGTACAGTGTTTAGCATGAAACAGGTGTCCGCGAAATGATTGTTGAATGAACACATGAGAAAATGTATTGTTGTATGATGTTAATTCAGGAGTGTGTGTTCAGGGCAACTCTTGAAGCTGAGATGGCAAGAATGTACACAATTTGGCCAGTTTAATAATTTAATAATTTCCTGAGCGATTTTCAATTTAGTCCTTCAGATGACGCCTTTCAGTGGTCGTGGGGGCAGGGTGTATAAGTAGAGTGCCCTAAGGGCGCTATTTTATAATTATGTTCTTTTGCTCTCGGAAGGAAGCGCAGCATGCCTGTGGATCTCATATGGGCAACTTGTGCTTTCAGAAAACATGCAGTGACACGTGACCTAGCAGGAAAGAGCAGGCATGAGAATTTTTATCGGTGGAAGAGCTGATTAGCAGACATGGCAGATAGATGCATGACTTCGCCATGCATTTTCTGGGGAGGAGACGCCCTACCCCTGCAAACTTTTGTGGCTCCGTGTCTTACCTCCTGGAGAAGACTCTTTCTTTGTGGCCTTCAGGTAGATCTCTCCAGGACTGGCTGTCTCCTTCTGGTTTTGTTGAGAGCCATTCAAATCATCTGTCACAGGCCACATCAGTCCTTTGGGTCCTGACCAGCTCTCAACTTTCTAGATAGAGAATTGGCCAGGATGGGAGATAACGACCATTTCCGGAGGAATCTATTGAATACATTGTTACTATCTACTTCATTTGGGGTGTAATTCCTACCTGCCCTGTATAAACTGTAACATCCCATTAACCCTGCTTCACCTTGCCATGTTCACTGGCCCCTGGCATCCACTGCCGGGCTTGCCATCCCTTGGTCAGTGGCATGCCAGGGGCTCCACAGTGAAAAGTGTGCTTACCTCTTCAAGCCCATTTGGATCCTACCATGACTGGTAGCATAAAGGGGTGTTGGATTACATGTTAGGTCTGTCCTTCATTTGTTGGTTGTGATTATAATAAAACCACCACTTTCTGGAGACCAGCCTTCCAAAATCAGTCAGGAGAAGAAGAGAGAATGTGAATATAAAGAGCCTCTGAACACCCCAAAAGAAATGATGAATTCAAGAACCGAAGGCCTAAATATTATAAAAATGCTGCATAGTAAAAAAGAAATCTCTTGACCAGTGGCCAGTGTCTCTAAAAAATGAATCTTCTGATGTGAGCCCAAAAGTAAGAAGCAGTAGATAGGAGAGAAGTTGGCAGGGGGAGAAAATGGGAATAAATCAATGAAACTTAGCAGTAAAGGTGGGACTGGTCAATTAGAAGTGGTGATGGCGGCCATGAGAAGGGATCTTTTTGACCATTGGAAGAAAGAGAGCTAATGGGCAGAGAAAGAGAGAGAGCTTGGGACCACTCGGGCTGAAACTTGGAAGTGTTTGAGGGGAGGGCTGGGACAATTTGTTAATCACATGGAAAAAGCTGAAAATATATCTCTACTTCACAGTATACAGAAAATAAATTCCACATGGATTAAGGATTTTAAGGTGAAAGCCAAAACTTTAAAACTTTTAGAAGAAAACATAGGATACAATTTTATGACTTCAGGGCAGGGAAAGATTTCTTAAACAAGATATAAAAAGTGTACAGCTCTTACAGGAAAAAATTGATGTTTGACTCCCTTAAAATTAAGAATTTCTGTTCCTCGAAAGACACCAAAAAGGGGAGTAGAAAGATAAAGCGCCAACCAGAAGAAAGTATTTACAACACATAAAAATAAAAATGTTATTCAAAAGATTTAACAACAAGTATAGCATAGGCATCACCAATTAGAATGGATGCCAACCATAAACTACAAATGCATGCATCCCAGCTTGGTATCCCTACATACCGCAAAGGATTAATACCCGGAGTATATAAAGAAGTCATAAATATATATATATATATATATATATATATATATAAATTACACATACAAGTAGAAAAGTGGGCAAAAGATCTAAACAGGCATTTCACAGAAGAGGGAACACAAAACACCAAAATAATATATGAAAAGCCAGCTAACCTCATTAGTAATCATGAAAACATAAATAATAACCCACACTAAAGTCCCATTTCTCAGTCACCAGATGCAAAAAAGTTAAAAAGTTTAGCCAACGGCAGTGCTAGCACAAGTGTAAAGTAATAGTAATGCTCTTTCGTGTTGATAGAAAGGTAAACTAGTCCAGTTACTTTGGAAGATAACTTGGCATTACCAAGAACATTTGGGCATGCACAGCATTCCCACTCTTAGGTCTAAACCTGGAAAAATTCTTGCCCGTGTGTATTGGAGTACACTTACAGGACTATCTTTAAAGCATTGATTGTAATGGAAAAATGGAAGCAATTGAAATGTCCATTGGTATTAAAGTGGGTAAATAAATTGTGGGATTATGTATTTATACAGTGGAAACTCTACATGCAACAGCAGAAATGAATGAACTATGGCTACATGAAGGGGTCTCAACAGCGTATCATTGAATGAAAAAGTAAGTCATAGAATATATATATTCATTCCATTTCTAGAAAGTCAAAAGCAACAAAAACCAAATAATAACTGTATAGGGAGATGTGCAAAAAACAAACAAAAGAAATTAGGTGAAGAAACACAATAGGGATAGTGTCTAACTCTGGGGACAGGAGGGTAGGGAAGGAGGTAGTGAGATGTAGGATGGGAACCCATAAATTGGGTGGGGAGACAGGATGTTGTATTATTATCATTATTCATATGTGATCTTATTCAAATATACATATGTACATTCAGATATACATATATATGAACTTTAGAATGTTCACATTTAGAATTGTTCACTTTTTAAAAATAAAATAAAGCAAAACAAAAAATAAGAGGGTGGTTGTAGAAAAGTGGATACAGTATAAACTATTAGCCAATAAATGCATCAGCATAAAATGCATTAAAAATAATCAGAACAGTAACTACCTGTGAGAAGGGAGAGTGGGAGAATCATGGGAGAATAATAGGATGGGGTAGGTACAAAATGGACTTTGTGTCTGTAAGATTTTATTTCTTTAATAAACTCTGCAGGAAATATGGGGAAACATTATGATTTTTAAATTTAGATGTGTGACTAGACTCATGCTTGCTACATTATTTTCTACACTTTTCTTAGTATTTTAGTAAAAAAGAAGAATTCCATTAAATAAAAGCCAAAGCATTGATGTTTTGGCAATTGAGCAATGAAGTCTCAATGCTTTGGAAAACTCACATATCTAGAATGACTTGATCAAGAGATCAGGAAGACTGGTGTGGGGAGGTAGACGATAGTTCTGCAGGAAATCAATCTTTTAAATGTGATATATATTTCATCATCCAATTCATAGAGTCATAAATTTAAATAAAATTGCAGTTTGTTGAATTTAAGAATTTTGTTTGTTTTACACATATTATTTTGGTCCAAACAAGTCAATATGAATACCATTTTAAAAATCCAATTTGCATTATTAATTAAAATATATCACCTTTACTGGTTCTTTGCCTTATAACGAATCTTTTTTATTATCATTTTGATCATAATTTAAGACAAGTTTTTAAAATTTTTAGACCCCTTGCAGCCAGTGTGACATACATGTCTTTAAAATTTTTATTTTAAATTGTTCTTTCTATATTTTAAATAAGGAAAATAATTTTCAGATTTGTGCATTGGGTGACTTCAGTATTTAATGCATACCATTATATAACTATTTTTTAAAGGCTAGAATGTCTCAGTTTAAAATTAACATTCACAATTTATATGTAAAAGTTTAACATGTTTATTCACAGCTAACATAATTATTTTTAACTTAATTTAGTTTAAATTTCTAGTGTTGAATATTTCATTGCTTTCATGAGATACTTTAAAGGTTAGATCATTTTCAATTACTTGGCTAAATCTATTAAAAATTTGACATTACTCTTAATTCTAAGGTAAGTTTATTTGCCAACTGATGACAATTTTAATCTTTCTGTATTCAACATGGAATTAACTGGCTTGATAGAAGATGCTCAAATTGCAAATTGATTTATGAAGTATGAAATTAACATTTACTACATATCTATTAAAGTGAGCTTAAAAATATGTAAGGCAATTATTTTTAAATTATTGTAAATAAAAAGATGTAGGGACTTCCCTGGTGACACACTGGTTAAGAATCCGCCTGCCAATGCAGGGGACACAGGTTCAATCCCTGGTCTGGGAAGATCCCACATGCCGTGGAGCAACTAAGGCCACACATCGCCACTACTGAAACTGCGCGCCACGACTACTGACACCTGCTCACCCTAGAGCCAGCGTGCCACAACTACTGAGCCCACGCGCTGCAACTACCAAAGCCCACGCACTCTAGGGCCCAAGTGCTGCAACTACTAAAGCCAGTGCGCCGCAACTAGAGAAAGCCTGCATGCAGCAACGAAGACCCAACGCAGCCAAAAAAAAAAAAAAAAAAGATGTAGACACATACCTAGAAATATAACCTTATAATGATGTTTTCCCCACCTCATGAAAAATAAGTAAAGAAAAATAAGTCTACCTGTATTGCTCTAATAAACTAACATGTTTGAGTTTTAGTTTTGATCTAGGATGGGGAGAAAGTTTGTAGTGCTTTCAAGATTTCAATAAATTTATTTTACATTTCTATAAAATATTAGTTTAATACTTTGTAACTGATTTATAATTTTCAATATGCTAAAAGCATAGTATGCCATGAAATACTCCCACTTTAGTTTACAGATGATTTTCTTCTTACGTTTATGAGACGTAGACCATTTGCAATGCAGTGGCATTGTTATATTTCATCTTTTAATGTTTTTATGATGAAAAGGCAATGATCATTGTGTTCTCAATTTTCCATTACCAGACAGGTAATTTTATTCTGGCGTTCCAGCATTATGTCTCTTCCAGAAGTGTTGAAAAACTGTCATGTTGTACATGCCTTTTATTCTTACTAAGTCTGGCATTTGGAAACTCCAGAATATACTGTAAGTGAAGCTATTATCAAATACAGAATCAATTCTCTACAGAAACAGATTGAGATCTGGGACAAGTGAAAGAAAGACCTACCGTATGGAAATTAAAATAGCCTCTGAAAAACTCAACAATGAAGCAGCTCAAATTACACTCCCAGGCAGAAACACCGCAAATGGCTCCTGGCTCACAAAGAAAATCAATCCAAGAAGATGTGCTGATTTACATAACTGATATGGCTGGAAAATGGACATGGGGAGGACAGAGCTTTCAACACAAAAAAAAGCAGGGGAAGAATTAGATTTGTGCTAGGAGATGCATAACAGAGAAAGAGCTCTTCAGAGTGAGTGCCATGCAAAAGGGACGTGGTCTGGAGCTAGGCGAGGGCAGCTCTGCCTGTGTCCCAGCCTGAGAGCTGCTCTAAGAAACCTCTGGTGAAAATGATGCTTTAAGAGGGATTCATTAAGCTCCATAATGGGCACCCAGAGGTGATCATAAACTTGCAAAGAAATTCTGTCACTTAGTGCTGTCTTACTGTTATGCAATTTGCCATTCCTCTAACAGATTGCAAAAGCACACTTTGATGTCCCTTTTTAAAATTTCACTGGCTTTTAAACTGTCTGAACTGTGGAGACGCACTCTAATGTATCAGGCTGTTCATTACAGTTCTTGTCTAGTCACAGTTTCTGGAGAATGAATGAAACAGCCTAGAAATGGAAATATGTACGATTGTTAAATTACCCATAGGGACAGTTTGCCTGCGTCAGTAAATGTACAGGGATATATACATGTAGAAACTGAAGCATGAAGAAATTAAACACCTTCCTGGAGCTTACACAGCTTTAAGAGGCTGAGCTTGGACAGCAAACAGGTATTGGGTTCCAAGTGGGTACTCTCTACCTCTACTTTCTATTACATGGGATGTTCGCAGCACCAGCCTCATTGAGCTGTTGTGGACCTCTGGTGACTCAGTGACTGTACAGGCTATCACTGCTGGGGTTGCTGTGGTCACTGTCAAGAGCACAGCTTACCCATTCTGCAAGGCAAGGCTGTACCCCATGGAACTCAGAGCCAGATGATGCCCAACCACACAGCCAGCCTGTGCCTCAAGGGAAGGAAGGATGAAGCATCCCTATGAGCTTCCCTCCCCATCTGCCAATTCCCACTTCACATCAGTCCCACCCTCCCATTTCCATCACTGTTTTTTTTTTAAATTTTTATTGGAGTATAGTTGATTTACAATGTTGTGTTAGTTTCAGGTGTATAGCAGAGTGATTCAGTTATATATATACATATACACATATCCACTCTTTTTTAGATTCTTTTCCCATATAGGTCATTATAGGGTATTGAGTAGAGTTCCCTGTGCTATACAGTAGGTCCTTCTTAGTTATCTATTTTATATATAGTAGTATGTGTATTTCAATCCCAATCTCCCAAATTATCCCTCCCCCCTCCTTACCCCCCGTAACTGATTCAAAGATTCAGAAAAATCAAAAAAAGACTACACATTCAGAAACAGAAAGGGACTTGATACAGAACCAGTGGTCCCCAAAATTTGGTTGCACGTAGTAATTACCTAGGGAGGTTGACAATAACACCTGGTGCCCAGGACCCTCACCCAGAGGTTCTGATTTAACTGGGGTAAGACCAGGGTATTAGGAGTTTTTCAAAGCCCCTCAGTGTGGTTCTAACATGCAGCCAAGGCTTGGAATCACTGACTTAAGACAGCTTTTCTGCAATAATCTATTATTTCATGTGATGTTAATACAGTTTACTAATTAAGTATTATAGTTTACTGATTAAATTAGGGTGCCATTTTTATGTCACTACAAGGTAACTAACCTAAAATTTACTCAGTAAAAATAACCTGGAGCTTCTCTGGTGGCGCAGTGGTTGGGAATCCGCCTGCCAGTGCAGGGGACATGGGTTCGAGCCCTGGTCCGGGAAGATCCCACATGCCGTGGAGCAACTAAGCCCGTGCGCCACAACTACTGAGCTTGTGCTCTATAGCCCGTGAGCCACAACTAGAACCCGTGCGCCTAGAGCCCATGCTCCACAACAAGAGAAGCCACCGCAATGAGAAGCCCGTGCACCGCAACAAAGAATAGCCCCCGCTTGCCACAACTAGAGAAAGCCCAGGCGCAGCAACGAAAACCCAATGCAGCCAAAAATAAATAAATAAATAAATAAATAAATAAATAAATAAATAAATAAATAACCTATAATCACTTGGCAATTGAAAGTGTACAGAAGGGAATGAACGCAAGAAAGAAGAATTAGAGTTTAGATTTGCTCTTTTCATGAATGCTGCCCAGAGGGTGATCCAATTTCAGATGAATAGCCTTGGTTCTCTGAACAGAAACTCAGCAACAGTGGACCGGGGTGGTTTACCAAGTGAAAAATTAAAATAGAGACTTCAATGTCTAAAAATAAGGGATTGACTAAATAAAGTAAAGGTCATATTCTGAAACACCCTGCTCCCATCAAGGGGGTTATTCTGAAGTAAATATACTGACACATAAAAATTCTCACAATGTGTTATTCAATGAAAAAAAAATCATTACAAAATAGTATGTTCCCAAACGTCTTTTTTCTTTCTAAAGTAAAAATACATATCCATCGAAAAACATCTAGAAGGATGTATCCCAAAATGTTAAGAGTGGTAATTACTGGATCCTGGGGTTGAAAGTGATTTTTTTCTTCTTCTTGCCTCTTGATATCTTATAATTCCTCCATGATACTTAAGTATGACTTGTGTAACCAAAAGTATAATTAAAAATAGAAAGCCAACTCTCTTGTTCTAATTTCACGCTCATAAAAGCGTTCTTCGGGTCTATAATTTAATGGATCTAACCCCACACCAATTTAATGGATCTAGCCCCACACAAAAGGACTATCTTAGCTGGCCTCATTCATCCAATCTCAGGTTGCTTAAAACTACCAGTATAGTTTTTAGGGTGAATTTCTGCTGCTGTCAAGATTGGGTCTGCACAAGTCAATGAACCGGGGTCTAATCCCCCAGCCTGCATGGGGGCACCTCTCTGGGAAGCTGCCCTAAAGCAGCCAAGGCGTCTTTCCTTCCCTCTTTACACACTTGATCACAGGCACGTGGCTCTGTGTGTACTTTAGTTTAGAGACCTCTCCTCAGCATTTGTTCTCCTGGTTGGGCCACTTGAAGATTCAGGCCACTTCAGCATGAGGTTCATTTTGAGCTAGATCTGGGCTTTGCTTTCCTGTTAAATAGTAAAAGCAGCTAAAGACTTGTTGCTGGAAACGACACCATCAAAATAGAGAAAGCCAGCTTTTGCATCAGCAGTCTTTTATTCTGAAAGCCAGTGCCTAGTAAAACCATATCACCAACACAGAGCTTTGCATGAGATCAATATTTGATGAATGAATAAATGAATGAGTGAACCAACGACAAACATAATCAAAAGTCATCCATGAAGAATGAAAATGACTCTTGCCTCGTGTGGGGCAGCCCCTCAGTAAGTCAGGCTTATCTTTTTTTGCACTTTTAGATTCAGACTTCTTCACAGATGAGTGACACAGGACTCCTGTGGTTAGAAGCAATTCACAGACTCCTTGTGCCAGAGTTCATATGAGGAGCCAAGTGAAAATACCTTCTGAATGGAAAGGAAATGCGGAGAAAAACCCTTTCTCTACAATACGTGCGTTTGTGGGATTGTTGCATCCTTTTCAGAAGCCGTTTTTGTGCTCTGATACATTAACATGCATTATTCTCCAATACTGACTTAGTCAACACATTCAAAAATTAGAAATATCTCCAGAAAGTCATTTATTTCATCTACCCGCGTCCGCCCCTCCCCCATCTGTGAAGAAAAACACCTCTTACACACAGGATGTTTGATTGAATCTCAAAGACTTCCCAGGAAGGAGATCCTATCATTTTTTCCTAGTAACCTTTACCAAAGTCTTATTTATCAAAGTGAAATTAAGGGTTTATTAATTTGATCCCAGGTATCATGGTTTATAATCATCATCATATGTTATCATCTTATTGAAAAAACTAAAAATAATTTCCTTAATATAGTCTTTCTAATCTGAGTCAAATTTAAAATTAATCATCTATAATGATCAAACCTAATTTAATTAAAACTAGCTGTTCACCATCTGGTCTTATTTGTATAAATTTAAGAATCTACCATTTCATAAGAAATTCCTTTATTTAACCAATTATGTTAAGCATAATTATTATGTAATTAATCTCAGTTCAAATTACATTTGTTGTCACTTGACAGAAAAGTAATTTATGTGATAAAAAAGCGGTTGACCAACTAATTACTCTGCCAAATTGGGATCTTTTATCTCAGTGTCTCACCATTTCTGTAAAAAAAGGTATTTATAGGAAAACCGTCCTTTTGAAATATGAGACTAGCTATTGTCAGGGCAAAAAAACATAAGAAATAATATTTGGAATGAATCATCATTATGTTTTGTAGTTTTAAGACCTTTATCTGGATAAATTAGGAAGGAAGGGAATAAATAAATGGTGGAAACAGAACACAAATTATAAAGTTAAACACAGTAAACCAAGAAAATTCATAAGGAAATAGGAACTAGGTAAGAATGTATGTACTCCCCAAAGCAAGCTTCCTGCAGGATTTTTGATTGCCACTACTTTCAGACACCAGTTTCCCTCCTTGTGATGGATAAACTTGCTAATAGAAGAGATGAATAGTTGCTGATTATGAAAAAGATACCTTTATAAATAATGCTTATTTCTATGCATTTCCTTTTGAAGACTTCCAGAAAATCAATGACACTATCCTAAGGAATCCAAAGAGTACATGTTCTTCATCTAAAATGTTATCCTATGGGAGGGAGTTTGATCCCTGGAAGAGTGGGTGGATTTCTGAATGAGAAGAAACAATTGTAAAGACAAGACTGTCTTGCTTGAATATGGGCTGGGAAGAGAAACCAGAGGTTAAGGCAGAAAAAATAAAAATAAAACATTTAAGCTGCAACCTTGCACTAGATAAGTGGGGACAAAAAGGGATGGAGAGAAGTAAGAAACTGATACGTGCCCAAATCTGAGAGACACTCTGTAAGACAAAGGAAGAACTTCTTTCTACAAGGTCAATAAGGAGTCAAGTGTACAGTGTTTCTCTATTCGTTCCATACTTATTTTGTGCTACAAGTTGGGATAAGTGTACTGGGCATTCAAAAGTTTCAAGTTTCCATAGAAGAGGCCAAGAAGGGTTATAAAAATTTTTACTAACCTGATTAAACTCAGAAACGTGGTGGAGAATTTTTTGTAACTTTAGCCCTGGTTTTAAGTCTTAAAAATTTGAACTACATGTTAGATAATAGTTTTATATCAACATTAAATCTCCTGAATTTGATAATTGCATTGTGGTTATATAAAAGAATGTCTTTCCCTTAGGAAATATACACTGAAGTATTTAGGGGTAAATGGGGTAAATTTTTAAAAATTAACTCCCAAATTGTTCAAGATAAATATATGTAAAGCAAATGTGCCAAAATGTAAGTCATTAATGAGCCTAGGTGAAGGATATACAGGAGTTCTTTGTACAATTCTTATAATTCTGTAATTTGAAATTATTTCTGAATAAAACATTAACAAATAAAGAGGATAACCTGGAAGAGTCATCTGCCACTAAAAAACTAAAAATTCATGATCAGTGTATTAGTCTAAACCATGGAAGAGCTTTAGGTTCTGTGGTTGGAGCAGTTATTCTCACCTCCTCTTTCTCCAACCTACATCCCAGCCCCACTCCATAGAGTGTAGTGGGCTTCTTAACAGTTCTGCTAAAACAACCCTAACAATAAAGGTATAAGCTATGAGAAAATTTGATACAAAGAACACAACAGCTGATGCTCTGTCCCTAATGGGAGCGTAAAATGTTCCATTTTTTTCTCTGAACACGCATCTCAGCGGTAAAACATAGACCCCCCACTTTTCTACCGGCTTCCGTGAAAACCAGATGGCATCTCTCAGATAGAATACTCATGACTACAAAGGTGGCATATGGGTCAGTGCCAAGATGATCACTTACACGGCATCTGCAGATGGTGGTCCACCGCATCCTGAGGCGGGAATAATGAGAACAACATCCACTTCATCATCTGCATATCCAAACAAACACCGGGGGAAAGTTAATGAAAACAGCACAAGGGCAGGTCCCAGGAGGGGAGTTGGGGGTCGGCTGGCCTACCTGAGATGAAATGAGAACTGCAGCAAAACATAGGCAAAATACTGAGTTTGGCTTTTAATTGAGAATTAAGGAAGATAGATCTAAAAAAGAGTGTTGCAAACTGTAAAGCACTACACAGAAGGAAGAAATTATTTCTATGAAGCTGAAAAATGAAAACAAATACGTCTCTCAAATGTTGCAGAAGTCACTAAATCTTCTCTAAAATTAATAATAAAAACCTTTCATCAGGAAAGATTTGACGGATTTAATATACTTTCAGAACTGAAATGGCAGTTTCCACAATGTGTACTAGTAATGCAAGTGGTAAACTGAAAATGTTATTGAATGAAGCTTGGTAATTATAGCTGACTGTCTTTAGTTCTGAACTGCAGTATGATAAACTAACTAGATGGCTATCAGGACCATAATAAATGATGTAATTATACATCCTCCAACTTGCCTGAAATTACACACCAAAATGCGTCCTTGATTTCCAGTGCTATTTATTTTTACTTCTGATTATCAACAAGCAATTTTTGCTGGAGAGGAAGAATAAAAGGATTATTGGATGGATGAATGGGCGGATGGATGGATGAATGGATGAAGGGATGGATAGAAGGATGGATGAATTGAAGGGTGGGTGGGTGTTAAAATGGATTGATGGAAAGATGATGGGTTGATAGGTGAATGCAAGGATAGAAAGAAAGATAGATTAAAGGATAGAAAGATGGATGGAAGAATAGATGGAAAGAGGCTGTGTCTAACAGCACAATGAATAGCCTTTGGATTTTAACAAAGCACATTTTTTGGATGAAATACAGTTCTCAAATAATCCATTGTTTGTATACTAATAAAACTGAATTGGCAGTCAAATCATCCAAGGGGAATGGCTACGGGTTTAGCCGAGGTTCTGCTTTTGTCTCAATACTGTTTCAATTTCCATTTTCCTTGGTTTTCAGTTACCCAAATCATTTGTTAAATACAACATGATATACTGCCTTTGTGAAAGTTCTATGCCTATATTTCAATTTCTTCAGTTAAAATTGTCCATTCGTTTGTTCATTTGCCATTTTATTCAATAAATATCGAGTGCCTACTCTGTACCAGGCAGTGTGTCAGGCCTGGAGATATGATGGTAAGCACACAAAATCACTCCTTCCCCCCACTGAGCTTAGTTGTGGGGTGGGAGGAGAGGGCACAGGTACTAATCAAAAATTCGTGTAAAAGAATGCTTAGTTAAAAATCGTGATAAATGCTATGAAGAAGTGGCATATTGAAATTGAATAAGGTAACGGGTTTTCGAGAAATCTGCTTGAGACATCAATTCACAGTGAATCCAAGGTTGTTTTTAACTAAGCCTGTCTTTGGTGAGCTGAATTTACACACCAGTTGAAATGCTAAATCGCTTCTATTTCCCAGGGCATTATGTATTACTGTGGTGTCTTCCACGATTTCATGATGGTTTAGGCATATATTTGATTCATAATCATGAAGCTATCCATGAAAACAAATGTTACAATCAGCTAGGTCAAGTCAATATTATTGTTTCTTGCAGTGTCCTGGAAAGATAATCCAAATTGTCAAATGTATATATTGCTTTAATGTCTGGCCCTCCTTTTTCCCCTTGTAACTGAATCTGTGCTTATTTTTTTTCTGGCTTTTCCCACCTCACCTTGACAAGACCTCCTTTTTAAGATACTTGGTAAACAAAAAGTTCTGAGAGTCCTCTCTTCTCTCCCTAGGCTTTGAGAACATGTCTGGCTGTTTTCCTCTTTTTATTTGTATTGTTTTCTGGTCCAGGTTATAGTTCATATTTCTTTCTGTTGACTTAATTTTTTTTCAAAGATGACTGTCTATCCAATGTCAACTTCTCCCTTACCAACTCCAACCCACCCACACTACTTGTTACTCCAGGATTCAGCCTACAGATTTCCATCAATAGTTAAATCTGCCTTTTAATAGTGTGATGGAAAGAGCACAGGATTAAGGGTCTGGAGACTTGGGTTAAATTGATTAGTAAATCTTTATGAGTCACTTAACCTCCGTACAACTTACTTGTCAGATGTAGATAGGGCCTTTCATAGACCTATTGTAATAAATAAGATAAAGTATATTCAAATCCTTGAAAAGAAATATGCTGGGGCATTTATAATGTAATTATTATTTGTTTATATTCCTGTCCATTGCCTTTGCCCATTTTCATTAAAGAGATTCAGCAGCCTTTAACAGAGTAGCACAGTACCGACCACATCATAGGCACTCAACAAGTATTAACGTCCTCCTCCTTCCCTATTAAAAATGTCAACTGTCAACTCTCGTGTAGAATAAAAATTGATTAATGGAGTTAGTTGCACTAATTCCCTTAAGATATCCTCTGGATGAAATCTTTTTTTCTACTGGCAGGTAGGTGTATAAATATGGCATTTGGCCATAGCCAAACAGGGTAGATGCTAGCATATATGGCATTTTTGTGCAAATATCAAGAAGATGTCTCTTCCTCCCAGCTCAGCTCTGTGCCAGTTTCATTGTCACTAACATCCAGATGAGCCTCCTTTGTTCAGTGCACAACCTGCACAACCACAGATGGCAACACTGTAACCACGCTGGAGGTGGGAACTTAGAAGCTTCTGCCATTTAGCCATCACGATAATGTCATTCAGGCTAAAAATATTGGCCCAGATATTCCTAATTATATGGATTTTTCACAGACCCTTCTCTCCTACATCTGTTGACTTAAAGCCATGTCATATATATATATAATGTCATATATACATATATAAGCGTCTAAGACAAGCTTGTTTGTCCCATCATGGAACTTTAATATATTTCTCTGTCATTTTATACTATGATAGCCATCAGAATGGTGCCTTATTATTGAAACAGAATTAGTTGAAATTAACAAGTATGCCTTTCACTTGATTGTCCTCCCAAAAAGTGAAATTGTCCCCTCTATTGAAACAACACAAGAATTTGCAGTGGAGGAATATTACATGGAGACCTCTAACTTACAAACTTCCCACTGAAAATATTAACTCATGTGCCTGTTTGGTCCGTGCTAAGGAAAGGAGTTTCCTACTCACGAAGGTTTTGAGAGGAACCAGACACCCTAAGTCCTTTGATGACTTCCTCTGGCCCCTCCCTCACAGGAGCTGGAGTTTCTAAGAGTCATGACAGAAACATTCCCTAACGGTTATATCTCCTTATGGAAAAAGAGATCTACCATAGAAGCTGCAAGAGTGGAAGGGATTTCACCACAAGGCTTACCCTTTTCAAGAATTTATTTTCAGGGACCCACCACAACCCAAGCAGGACGTACAGGCCAAATAGAGAGGAGCTAACGACTTTCAGTGCAGTGTGTGCTGGGTGCGGGGTAGACAGGCGTGTGGATATTCCGAGCAGGCATAGTCCTGATCACGTCCTGGGACATGGAGAGGACGCTGCCACTATCTGAGGCTCCAAGAGTCCTTCGTCCCAAGGACACAGAAGCCCAAATGATCCCCCAGCCTCTGAAGTCCTTCCTTTTAACTACATGGCAACACTACAAAGTGGTTAGGTCCGGGACCAAGCTGCAAAAGCCAATATTTCAGTCACTTTGGGTAAAGTAGTCTTTATCGGGTATGCTGGGAATTTCACCATCATTCATATCATTTTTTTCTACAGGAAAATATGCCATGCATTTCAAAAACTAATTTACAAGTGGATTTCAGAGCACAACACATGAGGAAATTGGAATTTACTTTAAAAAATAATCCCCATTCAGGGCGGAATTAAATAAGCACTTGAATATGATTATGAACTTATTTGCTCTTCCTTACACACTAAAAATTCTAACTTTTGATTCTCAGCACCAAAAAAATGTTAATACTTGCATCGATAATTTAGGGTATTTTTAGTTCATGGTACCCTTTGATATCTGAAATTTTCACAACAACTGAGTAAACTAGGTGACTGTTGTTCTTCCTATTGTGTAAGTGAGGAAACTGAAAGAGAGTTTGCTCAGCATTGTACAAGCATTAAGCGAATAGAACGGGAACTCAACCCCAGATTCGGTGGCAAATCCCACGCAGGCTCCTTCTACACCATCCCACTGTATTGCACAAACCTTCTGATGGTGAGAGAGCGAGAGAAATCAGATGATGCTGTTTGTCTAAAGGGAGGTCCTTGATCACTTTTTCCAACCAGAAAACTGTTAGCAGGTTGCTTCATTAACTAGCTGGAAGCCTTCTCCTTTCCTTATAATCAACACTTGGCTCGTTCTTGTACCACATCCTTTCCTGAGCAATCAGCAGCTTGCCTCTGATGCAGAGCTGGAGGATTTTCTGAAAGCAGAAGTATATTTTCAATAATGAACTATTCAAAACGGCATTTAAACCAAAACTTCAGGCTTCTAAGCAGAGTCTTAGAGCCACTTACTTCCCTTTGAGCAATATCCACACCCTTCTCTGGTTACCAACAGGCAAAGTTAATAGAAGGCTTTGCCTCCAGCAAATGTACTCAGAGGTCACCCACAGACATGGATCCCAGTGCGAAAACCAACTGAAACAAGACAGAGGTAAATGGATTGGGAGGTGCACTGACTCTTATTAGCATGATTTTGCTTTGGTCCTGAACCTACTGCTTATTTCATGAATAATCAAACTTATTCTTAAAAATGTTCAAGAAAGGAGACTCTATAAGCAAGTAACATACCCTATTCCATTATTTGACAGATGTTGCCGTCAACGAGCTCATCTTTACTGCATTTATTTCTCTACAAATAAAACCAGATTTCTTAATCTTTTTATCTGTGAAGTAAGCAGATCAGAATTCTTGTTTTAAAAAGTTACTTGATAATCTTTTTTGTTTTAAACGTAAGAACCTTGATTATCTCTTTATCTCCACTGACCTTTGTCTAGCATATAGCATGCACTGGCTAAATCATTGTTGATCGAATGAATGTTGATATTATTTATTAATTCAGTAAGTATTTATTCATGCTATACTATCAGTATATCCTACACAAGATATTGGAGTCAGAGAGAACAATAAGAAAGTTATTGTTACAGAAGCTTCAACGGAGTGGTGACAATGACAGTCAATGAATGTGAGAGGTATTGCAAAGGCAGAACAACTCTACAATTGACTCTAGAAGGGTAAAGAGGGAGAAATCCAAGACAGTCAATCTCTTTGAGCCGGGGTGACTAGGAAGACAGTGATAGTAACAGCAGAGTCAGGGAACATAAAATGAGAAGCCGATCTTGTGATGGGGGAAACAATTCTTTTTTAACCCCCTTAAGCTTGAGGTACCAGGGGGACATCCAGGAAGAGTGTCTAGTGGGCCAGTGTGTGAAGATGGAGCTGGGAAAGAAGTCAGAGCAAGGCGGTGATTTGGGCGTCTCTTCACTGAGGTGTCTGACATCCTGAAATTGTATAAGATAGCTATGTGAAGGAGTGAAGAGAGAAGACAGATGGTGACACCAATGCTGAGAAGCAGAAGGAGAAGAAAGGGCCAGAGAAGGAGGGGAAACGGCAGAGCTGAGGGCCACAGAAACCAGAGGAGACAACCATGCCCTGCAGTTTCTAGTGAGCAGTGGCCAAGAGGGAAATGCATGAGAAAAAGCCCGTGGGAAAGAGGCCTGGGTAGTCTTCTGCAGAGTGATCTCCAGGGATAATGGAAGCTGAAACAGATGACAGGGAATGAACGGTGAGGATGTGACAGCAGTGTACATCGCTCTCAAATCACTCAGAGATTCAGGGAAGAAGATAAAGGATGTCTCAGAGATGACCTCAGAAACCTCAGTCATAGCCACTATTCTAAAGGTTTGCTTCTCTAATGTTCCAACATAACTTGTACTACATCCTCTTTGTGAATCTTTTTTTTAAAGTCTCCTTTTATAATCCTTTAAAATGTTCCCCTTTTCCATTGTTTCCCAGCAATTGCCACATTTGCATTCCTTTCCCGTAGTATTATTCTGAAAGAATTTTCTTCCTCAGCCTACAGCCAAGACATTCTTCTGCCCTTACTATTTCTCCCCTTGAATATTGCAACCTCCTGCTTTATTGTTTTTTCCTGCTCTGGACTCTTTCCTATGAAACTCTGCCCACCTCTTTGGGGATGGATTCTACTTCCAATTACACCCTTCCTAAAATCTTGGCTGAGTATGTACATTAAATCCTATTCATGACCCTTTGAAGTTTAGCTTAAAAGCTCTAGAAAATGATAAAATTGATTATTGACCTTTCTAATCATTGTATTTGCTTTCTAGACTTTGCAGAACCAACATAATAAATATTTACTGGGAATAAAATTTAGGCAAGTACAATCTCACTAATGCATCAGGGGTAAGCTCTGACCTTCCACATTTTCTGAATCATCTGTCTTTAGCGCCTTAAGAATTATTTGTAGAAAAATAAGGCCACATAGTAGTATCATCTAGTGTTTAGGGTGATTTTTATCCATTCCTTAACAAAAGAATTAACTAGTAGACTAACTGTTTGAGCAAATAGAAACTTACTAATCTATCAGTATTGAACTTTGTAGCACATAGTCGTCCTTCTTTAAAGACAATAGGCATGGACTGTGTATTACAGGACCAAAAAGGCTGGTGTCAAATTTCTATAACCGAAATAGTTAATACTTTGAACTTTCTTTTCTATAAAAAGATAATATTCAAATTTTGCTTTTAAATAACAATCTCATTGACTATTTTGTCTTTTATAAGCACTCATAACTTTTCTTCAGTTTTTAGGAGATGTTAAGCCAAGACATGGATAATGATGATTAGACATAAACAACCTTGAAATATTACAGGGTATGGATAGCGAATGCAGTATATTAATAAGCACAAAGGATATCTGGATGGCATCCATATTATGTAAATTCAGAAGTATTTTGTAAATTTTATCTCTGGGGAATATTTCACAACAGGAACCTCCTTCTCCTCTGGATTAGCACTTAACAATTGTAAAAGTTGATTTTCCCCTTGTAAATGACTCAAAAATCTTTACTTTTGCATCCCTGGAGATACAAAAATGTTTTATTAAAAACTCAGCTGTAGAATTTATTCCAGGCTAATTATCACTGCAAGATTTTCTGAAGAGTAACTTGCAGCCAGGGTTATCATTGGTTCATAGTTTACTCTTAGCATACGCTAATGAATCTGAAATAAACCTGGCCCTAACATGTTAGGAGACAAAGCTCCATTATTACCCAGCTCTAAGCTATCATTTATTCACTGGGAAAAAAAAAAAAAAAAAAAAAAAAACTTGGGAAGAAGCTTGCCAACAAACCAGATGTCACCATCAGTAGACAATTATGTTCCACAGTTTGGCACCTGGGGCCCACCGTCATCGTCCAAGGAGGAGAAGAAATAAAAAGTAGAGCATTCTGGAGGGCTTCAGATGAAAAGATTCCAAATGGCTTGTAGGAAAATAAGAGGCTGAAGGGCTGCTTCTTTCATTCTCAACACGGAGACCCCAGGACCCAGACCTGCTCTCTTCTACTTGTTGAGGATGTCATGAGCCTGACTGAGAACCCAGAGTCTTAAAAAGGCATCTGACGCTCACAAGGGCTGCCACTAAGCGGGTATGTCTGTGTTTCACACCCCATAAGGTTTGCCACCTTGTATAGAAAACAGATTCTTTGGGGGTAGATTATCAATGGAATCTAAGATGTTTTCTTCTCTGATAAAGTTTAAGGAATGAAAAGGAAGGAGTTGTGATTTGGACCTGGCTTCCGTGAAGCACTGCCCAGAACATGTGGGTCTGCACTGCATAAAACACCTTGTTAAAGCCTGTCTCATTCCATAATTAATCTATGATTAAGAAATCAGAGATTGACACTGAGAATCTCATCAAGACCTCCCACAGGTTCAGCTGAGAAAAAGAAAATTAACTTCCTCTTCTGAAATGTGTTTCAATCTAAAATAGAGGTTTTATAATCCTGTCAGGGCTCCAAATGAATACCTAGATGACCTAATACATATATCTTTTTTACTTTTATGTAATCTAAGAATTAAATAAGTTGAAAGAATTCATTTTTCTTAAATTTTTGCTAAACACTTCTTGGTATATGTATATACCAGTTTACCCTTACAGGAAAATGGCCCATCTGCCCATATTCAGATAAAAATGAAGGATTGTCATTAGGTTTATTGGTTACATCTGCACGTAAACAGAATAAACAGAATCCTGGTCAAGTGGAAACAACTTTTTCTATATTTCCCTGCCTTTAACCAAATCCTGGATAGCACACAATATAGTATAATTTAGTTTAAAGATTATGTTTATTGTGCTTATCATATATTTCCATGATCAAAATCATATTTTTATAAAATTGAGGAAATATTTTTGTGAGTTTTGAATAGTTCTTAATGTTTTGTTTGGATAGATCTAACCGGCCCACTTAAATTAGTCTGTGAATTCACAAACAGATCTTGTCCACAAATGAACCTTACCATGTTTCCTAAACTATATTACACTTTGGACAAGGGGCCAGATTTTCCTTTATGTATGATGTATATCGTACTAAGCATCTAGTTAATTAATCGGTATTAACTAATATAAATATATATAATACATATTATGTAATTAATGTAAACAGTATAATTAATTATATATGAACATATGTCTAAAGGTTGTGGTTCTACAGTATATCTTTCAGGCTTTCAATAATTAAATTTGTTAACTCAGGATGAGGTAGCACATTAGTTTGTTGCTGGAAATGCCATGCTTTTAATGCAGTGGTTTTCAAATGCTTTGGTTTGTGAATCATTTTTTCAAGGGTTAAAAACAAAACAGTGGGTCACAAGTCCCGCTATCACCTCCTACTTCCGTGCCATCAACATCCCTCCTGCCCCCTCCCTCACCGAAACCCTCCATGAGCATTACTAGCAAGAACATCGCAGGGTGTGTAAATGATACACACAAGTTATATCATAAATAATTTTCTAGTTTGTCACCGATGTGAATAAACATTACGATCCTCTGACGATCGTGAACATTAATGCTATTGGCCTGCGTGGCACACTTGATAGATGGGAAACTGTTTGCCTAGTGACTGAAAACAACAAGCTGAGAATCAGAAGTCCCCGGTTCTATGGCAGGGTTTGCACGATCAGATACAGAGCCTTTCCGTGTATCTGAGTTTCCTCAATTTACGCGGAGAATTGTTCATCCTGCCCCTAATTCACAGCACAGAAATAAGGAACCGCGTTCCCAGGGCGGTGGAGAGCGCTGGTCCTTCCACAGACCTGTGGAAGTTGAGAAGCGATTAGCAGCAGCTCCACAGCAGTTCCTGGGTCTTGCTGCTGAAGCCTCACGACCCCACATCTGTCTAGGCTATTTCTAAAGTGAAGGGAAAATGCCTGGAGTTAATGGCTACACTCATCACCAGCTCCATCTGAACGATTCTTGGAATGAATGGAAAAATAGAAGAAGGACCGCTTTTGCTCCTCTTCAGCTCCCGCGGGAACTCTGTGGCACTCAAGGTCAAGGAGAATACTGAAGTGGGTGGAGAGTTTCTGCAAAACACTTCAAGGCCCATTAAAAACTGAAAAGAACATATAATAGTACATTCAGTATTATAAACTCTTTTGCAAAGTTTCTTGACAGAAAATGACAACTTTGTCTTGACAGACAATGACTGTGTATCTCTGATACATAGTCTAGAAGTGTAGGGAAAAGTCTAAAATAAAAGAGAAAAATATTATTTAGCCATTCATGTCAGCTTTTTAAAAATTAGTGTACATAATCTTTGATTTAAGGAATTTCTACCCTTAGTTTGAAGCTCCATGGTGAATTTCTTTATATAATTTACAATCTAAAATGCTATTAGAAGTTGTGCTTCCCTACGGCTGACTAGTTTTCGGTAGAGGAGGGGAAGGCCAAAGGAAAGTTTAAAAACCTACATAGAACTAACTATATGGTACAATGTTTTCTGACATTAAGAAGATGATTTTCTCAATTTCTCAGTTTCTTACCCTGTAAAATGGGAGTAATTGGGATAAATGCAGGGAATTCTTCACAGTATAGTGGAAAGTAGGAGAAATCAAGAGACCTGGATTTTGCTTCCAGCAAAATCATCATCTGTATGTCACTGGGAAAGCCATAAACCTCTCCAGACCCTAGTCTGTTACACTGTAATATAACTGACTCATTTATTCGTTCATGGGAAAACATTTGTTAGGCACTCACTAGATTGAGGCACTGTGCTAGGCTCTGAAATTAAAAAGCCAAATAAGATGCTTTCCTTGTCTTCAAAGAGCATGTGGCCAAGCAGGAGGTGACAGCAACATAATCAGGTACAGGAGAGAGACAGATACTCTCATGGAGAAGTTGATGAGGAGCCAGGGCAACCCAGGAGACACATGGGTTAGAGTGAGCAGGGAGTCATTTCTAGGATTGGTGAGTCTAGAATTAAGGCTTTAAAATACATAGGTTTGAGGACTGCAGTAGAGAAGTGACTTGGGGGATGTGCCAAAGGACTTTGCAAGTGCAAGAATTGGTAAGAAAAAAGCATGGAGGTGTGAAAGCATGTGGCCTGCTAGAAGATCCACAGGGGTGCAGTGTAGCCAGAGGGGAAGTTAGGAGCCAGATGGTAGAGCAAACTAAAGATTTTGGCTTTTAGTCTATGGGCATAACTATTCAACGTGGTCAAGCAGAGCAGATCTGCATTTGGAATAATAATACTAGTAACAAAA
Organism: Balaenoptera borealis; assembly: GCF_965194805.1. Taxonomy (NCBI): domain Eukaryota; kingdom Metazoa; phylum Chordata; class Mammalia; order Artiodactyla; family Balaenopteridae; genus Balaenoptera; species Balaenoptera borealis. The sequence continues at coordinate 68,984,396 of NC_138873.1, read as the reverse complement.
TGGAGGAGATCTGAAGGGAAAAGTAAAGGCGGCATGGTCTTGCCTCATCTTCCAACCATTCTAGAAGAAGCTGCCCCACCCACTGCCCCTGACAGAAGCAAATCAGCAATATTATCTACCATGTGACTCCACCCTTCACTAGCTATACATGATTGAATGAGGTCCAGGCACCTGGTCCAAGAGTGACTTATTCTGGATCTGGGTGAATTGGCTTGGAAAGAGCTGTGTTGCAAATCCCCTTTGGCAAAACACAGAAAGCACTATCATAAGTACTCATGAGGACGTAGGAAAATGGGAACCCTCAAGCACTGGAGGGTAGGAATGTAAGTTGGTAAATCTTTCTGGAGAATAAGTTGGCAATATTCAGCAAAATTAATTATGCACGTATCTAGCAATCTTACTGCCATATATGTAAAGCAGAAGATTGATGTCACCCATCAATAAATGGACATATACAAAGTTGTTTGCTGCAGCATTATTTTGGAAGCAGGGAGTGATGTCTGTCACTATTGGGAATGGATAAATAAAATATGATAGATGCATACACTGAAAAAGCCCGCAGCAGTCAGGGCTGGATGTATATACAGAAACAAGAATTTTAAAAGCAGTGTTGACTGAAAAAAGAAAAAAATAGAAAGAGAGCAATAATATAGCATCATTTATATATATTTCAAAAACACGTACCATCCAAGGACATATGTTATATACATCAGGGCCAATGCTTTTGATGCATTTTCATTAAAAGATGGAAAGAGTGAGGATGAGAATTGAGAGAAAAAATTAAAACAAATAATTTGGCCTTGCATAAACAACCTGTAGTGTGCCTGAGTATGATTAACTCAATTCCATGCACTTGAGGTCAGGAAAAAAAAGTAAAATATGAATTTAAAGAGTCATAGTCTTTCTTAAGAAATAAGGCAAGAATATGCATTTCTAAGAAGTTTAAAAGGGATGTGATTAAGTCACATTTACGATGGGACATCAGAATGAAGATCTGCAAGTCTGCACACTTTTGCCTCTAGCCTCCAGAGCCTTCTTAAAGGCAGAACTATGCTCCAGCTCCAGTCTGCTTGAGGTCCTTCCCTGCTGTAGCTTCTGTTTCCTGAACAATCTTGAGTAGTTCTCTGTTCCTGCTCTCAAAAGAGACAAAATAAAATAAAAATGTGCACAAATATGCCCACAGTCAGGGATACCTATCAGGACTTTGCTGACAATCCAAGGAGGAAATAATGAATAACTAAGGAGAGAGGTCAGTACTGGAGATGCACATGTGGGGGATCAACAGATTACAGAAGATTATTGAAATCCTATAAGAATAAGTAAGACCACAGTTATAAATGTAGAGAAGAGAGTAGTCTTTTAAGGACTATGTACAGAGAGAGAAACCAGCAAGAGACAAAAAGGGAATAGCTGGAGAGGGAGAAGAACTAGGAGGGAACACCGTTATGGAAACAAAAAAAGAGAAAACAAGTGGCCGGTTTTGTTCACTGTTAAGCCACCAAATATGTTGACAAGTCAAAAGGTTCCATCGATCTTCCAATTGCAAGGTCATGGTGACCTTTTCCAGAGTAGTTTTTGTGCTGTGGTAGTGGCAGGAGTCCACTACACCCTGAGTCCAGGGGGTCAGTAATCAATGGGGTGTCACTCTGGCCAGTGCCCAGGCTGATGTTGGCTTACTCGACCCCAAAGGGCAAAATCCAGCCCTCCCGCTTTCCTATGATGGCACAAGGAAGAAAACAACTGAGAGTAAATAAAATTTAATGAGATTAAATTAAATTAAAACGATACTTCTAATAAAAATGAAGTCAGAATCATTTTAAGTGTAACCAGGAGGTAAAGCGTTGGAGACAATAAATGTAGACTGTCCATTAAAGGATTTGGCTAGGAAAGTGGCGTTTGAAGTCTAAGTCTCTTCCAATTCTGGTAGTGAATGATTGTAGCTCATAAACTGTAGCTGATAAACACGAAAATGACCTTAAATATGTTAAGAACTAAAACAATCATTTCCTTCTTTATTTCAGGATGCTTACTGTAAAAGGAATACATGCTCACGGTAAATTTAAGCAACACAGAAATGTATCAAGTCAAAATTAAGTTCTCACTTCCACTTTTACCCCACCCACATCTCACTCCCTAGAGAAACCACATTTTCTAGGCACATACAAACATATATGTATATGTACATAATAGTTTATGAAATAGAATCAGTCACTCCATTAAAAAATATAATATGTATAGGATGAGTGATATTAAGAATATTTTTTAAAATCAGTGTGATGGGGCACCTACTAATTGGAATGGATGCCAGTGGTAAGTAGCTAGTCTGCCTGGTGTGCCATACTTTCTTTCACCAGTCTCAGCAGAGACGCGGGACAGGTGGCTTGGTGGTGAGAGCTCGTTATCCAGCCGTGGTGATCTCTCCACTGGAGCCATCCTCTGTGTGGTTTGGACATGTTCCTGGCTGCAGAGCCTCCCAGCTTTACTCTTTGGTTCTCTAAGATTCTTCTATGTCATACATGACATGCTTTAATAAATTCCCTTTCTGTGGAAATTAGCCAGAGTAATTTGGTTTTCTGCAAGCAAAACCAGAGGTATATGAAGACAATTAAAAGCCAGATTCTCACCTCATTTAAACCAAGAGTTTTGAAGACCAAGAAACTTTGTGATCTGTGGCTATCTGCAAGGAAGTGACCAAATCCTTGAGATTTGTACCTCTTTTTCTTTTCTTTTCCACATTGGCATGTGGCAGCTCTTGATTGCCAGATCCTAGTTGGAGATCGAACTATGATCAGGACAAATATTTTGTACAAAACAATTTCTATCCCTTAGTTTTAAATTTTTTAATAAATATATATTACCTTATTTTAGACTTTCCTTTTGTAATTTAAAAAGAAAAAGCAATCAAGAGAAAAATAAGGTAAGATCTTCGTTTGCATTTGTCTGCTCTGGAGGAAAAACCTACTCTTTTTAAAATTTTTTTTCTTGATTACATCAGCAAAAGGCATTATTTTCAGATTACTGCTTCAGGTCCTGATTATTTTTGGAGTCTCCATGAAATAGTAGTTAAAGAAAAAGTGAAGAAGGAAAATTTCCAAATTTTCTCGAACGTAACAACTATGCATATGTCCCTGTTAAGAAAATCAACTTTTTAATTTTTGATGTAATGTAATACACTGAGAATTGTTCTGTATATGAAGAAAAGTGGAAGGGAACATTCCAAGGGCAGAAATATATTTCATATGTTCATTGTCTTTGGTTTTGATATACGCTTAACTGTATTGCATTCTAGAAGCAACTGATTTCCATATAAAGTGTAACTACTTTCAATTTTGCTATGTCTTGTCTGCATTGGAGGCTTTGATTTGTGTGTGCCTTAGGCTAGATCAGAGCAATGCATAATGTTTTTTTAAGTTCCTCTGTCATGCACAATCCCTGAGTTCCAACACCAATTAGAACACGGATGTTCAGGAAGACATTGTCCAAAAGGGGAAAAAATAAGACAAGTGGCATCAAGAAGGGTTAGTAAATCAAAGCAAAATTATCAGAGAGAACCTGATGGCAACTGTCCTGAATTGTATGCATTTGGGCATAGGCCCACATGGATCTTGCTCTGTTTTGGTGATTACAACAGTCACTTCAAGCCTAATAGCAGAAGGGAAATTGTGCAGGCATATCAAAGCATCTGCCGTCATTCAGTCCTTCTATGATGGTTATTGCATGCTGGTTAGGGCCTTCTTTCTGACAGTGGTGTGCACACAGAATCATTGGTTTTATGGAGGTGTGACTCGGGCAATTGCATGACACTTCACCCCCAAATATTTCCTAATGGCGTTCTTTCACTCAATGTTCCTTCAGTTCCTCTTGAAGATGTGTGCTTTTGAAGTAGATTAAGGAATGCTATTCCCTGGAGGGACAAAATCAACTAGTCACACACTATCAACCTTGCTATAACCTAATGACTTCTGATTACCATTTAATAGAAAGAGCTCCAAGCTGGGAATCAGGAGACCTGAGTTTTAGGCCCTGCTCTGTGGCCACGCACCTCTAGGCAAATCCCTGATCTTCTTTAGGTCTCAGTTTCTTCATCTCTAAAATGATGAGATGACCGTGAAGATCTCTTATGGTTTGGAAATTCTGACTTTGTGACTAGATTATCATCCTTGTAATTTAGCACCCTGAAAGAATGGGAATCAGAAGACTTCAATTTTGATGGATTTGGGCATGAGAGAGAGAAAACAGGAGGGAGTCATTCCCACGTCAGGAGCAAGTAGGGATTTGTTAGCGAAGAGACGCAAACATTGAAAAAATTAAAACTGGAGAAGAAAACAAACTTCTCTTGCTTCTACACCTTGAGTTGTCATATATTTTTGAAATGTTTTTCCTTTTTGATAATATTAGTAACGTTGGAATCTGGTTGATTTTCCTTTTGAAAAATCTTTATTGGGTTGGATTTATTAGTATTATTATTTAAAAAAAGAAACTGTGTGTTCCCATCCTGATTATTGTGCATCCTACAAGATAATCATTGTTAACAGGTTGGAGTTTCTTCCTGCAGACTTTTTTTCATGCCTATGTAATCTGTAAGGAGATTGATATATATTTCTAAACTCCCCCTCCCATAACTTGGTCCTTTTCATTGAATACTATAACAATATGATTCTTTCTTCCTATTATAAGGAATATTGCAGATGCACATCCCTGTATGTATATCTCTGACACATTTTAGTAAACTTGTCCACAGGAATGATTCCAGAAAGTGAGAATGCCAGGCTGGGCACATGCACTAAAGCACGCTAGCTAGTACCTGCCTTAGCCCGGTTTCCACAGAGCTTGAGACAAGGCTTCCGTGTTAGTACTTTCTGGGGAGTGTGATCCCAGGGAGCAGGAATGAGAGAAGGGAGTGACATGGGGAAGGAAGGAAAGCCTATACTAAGATGCCTTATTGAGTTGTTCACTGCTGCAGGTGGCTGGTTGCTTAAATCTGCAGAGATTTCTGAGAAGCCACATGAAATGTATTTCAAGACCATCCATTTGGGCAGGGGGCTGGGAAAGAAGGAAAGGGAGAAACATTTAAGCATCAGTTCTGTCCCCCACTGCTCAGAGATTTGCCTCACACTTTGTTCACTACCCAGAACTTCCGGTTTGCACACGTGTTATCCCTTGTGCTTATTCTTGTGGAGTCCTGAGTTGTGGGTCATCTGAGAAGCTCTGGGGTGGGGCAAGAGATAGGTCAACTTGCACCTGAGCCCACACTGAGTCACCACCAACTGTGACTGGAATAAAGTACAGGTGAGGTCAAGAAGACCGGAAGTGGTACACAAAAAGTTTCAGATACACGAACAACCTGTTACAGAAAAAGATACCAATTTACACTTCCACCAACCATGCCAAAGTGTCAACAATTTTTGCCTGTATGACAGGTGAACATTGGTATTGTTTCCTTTTCTTTTGCATTTCTGTATTATTGAGGTTGAATATCTTTGCATATGTATATTAGCCTTTGTATTCTGTCTTCTCTGCATTGTCTACTATATTCTTTCCCTTTTTTCTATTGGGTTTTTCTTTTGGACCTCATTTTTTTAAACCAAGAAGACTGTTTTATGTAGTTCATTTTCATGTAACTTTGTAAGTACTCTCCTTTATAACCTAAAACATGAATATACTGATTCCCACTTGCCCAATTTTTAACATCTAGTATGAACGGATGGCAGTATTTAATCACATACACATTTTTGTATTAGCACAGTGACTACTGTATGTTTTTCAGTATTAGAATCAGAACGCATCGTCTTTCATATGTAATAGCAGGTATGGTTTTTATTTAAGGATGAATGAATTCTACTTACAAATGCTTTTCAGAGCAAAACCACAATTTTAAGCTCCTCTTTACATTCTTTATTCCTTCGGATAACAACTGCATATAATTTTTTTTTTAATTTTATTTATTTATTTATGGCTTTGTTGGGTCTTCATTTCTGTGCGAGGGCTTTCTCTGGTTGTGGCAAGCGGGGGCCACTCTTCATCGCGGTGCGCGGGCCTCTCACTATCGCGGCCTCTCTTATTGCGGAGCACAGGCTCCAGACGCGCAGGCTCAGTAGCTGTGGCTCACGGGCCTAGTTGCTCCGCGGCATGTGGGATCTTCCCAGACCAGGGCTCGAACCCGTGTACCCTGCATTGGTAGGCAGATTCGCAACCACTGCGCCACCAGGGAAGCCCTGCATATCATTTTTTTTCCTCGCAGAGAAATCTATTATCCTGTCATAGTCCAACTCAATTCATATTTGCTACTTCTTAAATTGCTTCTGAAAGAAAACAAGGACTTTTCTATAACATGCTCATGATTTCACTTCAGATCTAATAGTGCAAATGCCACATACGATCTTGTCATTCAGTTATCAACCAACCAAGCAAGGTCTTCTTGGTTTGATCCCTTATTCTACAAATCTAACTTTTTGTTCTCTTCTGCTATTTCCATTGCCCTATTAAAGTGTTAAGTGCCTGGAGTTTCAAGTGAAGCACATTTATTGCAGTAATATTATAAAAGATAAAAACAGCAGGAGCTCCCATATAATTTTATAAACTGTATGAATATTTGTGTGTGCGTGTGTAATTGTAAGAATGGTGAACCTGATTTTCTAACTATGGGTTAGAACAAAACACAAGAGAGAAGAATTGTATGGGTGCCATTTTTAAAAAGTAAGTACATCCAGATAGCACAGCTCCTAGGCAAATCCTTCTTTGATAAACACCATCTATGACTAATTCCTTTTCCTGGTCTAAAGAAGTTGGTTGTGACTCAAGGGAAGATGACCCCACCTCCAACTCCAGGTGTAAGAGTAATTCCATCTTCCTTGCCTGTTATTGGTTCAAGAGTAAGCTTGTTTCCCAACTCTGACTAGTAAGACAAAAACATAAAGTCATGCTGAGGGGCTTCTGGGAAAAATTTCCTTTTCCCTGAGAGAGAGGCACAGAAAGTTACTTTCTCTCTTTTTCTCTGTGGGCTGTCATTCTGGATATTTTGCCTGATATGGCTGTACTTGTCTTGCTACCGGTTTGAGGATGAAGCTGATACTGAGAATAGCAGTGAGGGGGCATGGAAGACACCTGGGTCTCTAATAAAATCAGTGAGTCACTGAATCAACTGCCTTTGAAAGCTGCCTTATCTCTGGATTTCCTGTGAGATAATACATTTTCTTCTTGCTGGAGCCAGCCTGAGTTGTGATTTCTGTTTCTTACAACCCAAAGCACCTAACTAAATCAGTTCCTTTCCACACTGGATCAGAGGGATGTAGGATTAGTCTGGAGAAATATCTAGGTACCCATTTTCTTTTGCGGTCCAGAGAGACCATGTACTGAAACTGACATATCACCAGGCTTGCAGAGGATAGAGTCTGCAGACTTTTCCAAGATAAGACCACAAGACTCACACTCTGTTACTTAAGGGCAAATCACTCTGAGCTTCAGTTTTTTAATTGCAACGTAGACATAATCATCATAATAGATATCATTATCTGTATCTTGTTATTTATCTTATATTCATATATAACACATTAAGAATTTTACATATGCTATGATTATTTCTCAATTGCAACATGGGCATAATAAAATCATGATAAAAATTATTATTAAAATAACAATAATAATAATAAAGTAAGAGATGTCATGCCTTACAGATTTGTTGAGAGGATCAAATAAGATAATATATGTGAAATAAATATACAAACCCAAAGCATTTATAACTTTTAATTATTAATTATAATGAAATGTTTCCTTAACTCTAAGATTTCATCAATTATAAGGCACACTATTAAGAAAGCTAAAATGCTGCCAATTTAACTATACCTTTACATTGTGCAACCAGCATCTTCTGGCCTTGACTTCCGTTTTCATGTATTCCAATGGATTTGACAATATCTCCTTCAGTCACCTTGGTTGGCATGTAATAGGCAATCCTTTTGTATGCATCTCAGGTGGGGAAAAAAATAAAATAAAACTCAGTTTCATCTATTTGTGGGTTCTTCCTCAAGTCCCATAAAGCACTGAGCCATTGCTTTGCAAATAAATGGAATTGTGGTTATTTCTCCAACAGTGAATATTTGCTTCATCAATATCAAATTTATGCCCTACTGTTTTGTATCCATTCATGTCTCTATACACAAAACTTTCTATTTCACTCTCAAATTACAGTATTATCTTTTAAAATACATTTAAAAATGACAAACTGAACTACACACCGTCGACTGTAAGATGACAAATGTAAAGATCTGTGTCTTCAAATTGATGAAATAGGGTATTTAGGGAATGACCACAAGAGAAACGAAGGGGTCAAGTAACAGGGAGATACTCAAGTTTTTTTCCATTGTCCATTTTCTCAAGGGAGAAGATTTAACTAATTGTGTAAAGATGTAGAAACAAATATAGATAAATGATTTTTTTACAAAAGATTTTTAAAGAAAGATACGATTTTCCCCTCTACTAAGTTAGCAAACATTAGGAAAATGAAAAATATTCAATTTGGTGCAGTAAAACAGAAAAGGACGTTGCTATGCAAGTATTAATTTTTATGGAAGAAAGAGCTGAAGCCTGCCTGACTTAATTTCTTTTGTACTTGAGTACCTGACAGAATAATTTATTTGACCTTAATTTCTCTCTCTAATAGAAAATACAGAAAAGTAGAGGTAATGAGGTGGAGAAGAATATTAACAAGTGACACGGATTCTCAGGGAGAGGACCGCCTTTGGAAAGATGCTCCCACCCTGACACCATGTCCTGGGTGTGGGCAGGAGACCCGGCTTTGAAGGAAGGGAAATTACTCTTGGTGAGACAAGGGGAGGAATTTTTTTATTTGTTCTTGAAGCTCCCTTCAAGAGGGAGAAAGTAGCAGACAGGAGAAGAGAGGGGAGGGAGAGAGCCAGCGAGGTGGAGAGCCACTGGAAGCAGGAAATCCACGGTGATGAGGGGACACAGCACTCTAAGAATAAGGAGGACTAATGCTTGTCCTGAAGTCGTTTGTTTTTCCTCTCCACTTTCCCCAGGAAAGCCTCACTAGAGTCAGCTAAACCAACAAAGGTTTGCTGTCGGTGATTTCTGATGGCAGTTTTTGAGGAAACTGAAAAAGAGCCCTAGGACGTGTAAGGATTGCCATGTGCAGGACAGAACCCAGGGAACATAGCTAAAGCCCAACCCATCCCAACCTGCCCCCGCCAGCCCCACACCCCTTTCCCAACCCCACCCCTGGTCAAATCTGCAGGAACGTGTGGGTGGGCTTTGTTCTGCCAGCTGTGCCTTGGGCAGGAGGTTGATTCATTCATTCCATACCTTTTTACATACAAAAGGGTTGCCTATTACATGCCAACCAAGGTGACTGAAGGAGATATTGTCAAATCCATTGGAATACATGAAAACGGAAGTCAAGGCCAGAAGATGCTGGTTGGACAATGTCACCTTTTTACTGGCCGGCCGTGGGCCACTCTTCTCAGTACCAGGAAGGGAGCAAGGGAGCTTCCATTCCTGTGAGAGAGACAAATAATAAATCTGATCTAAGGTCCTGTTTTCACAACTGCTATGCAGAAAGATAAGGCAGAGTCAGAGAATAGAGATTGATGGGGTAAGTGAATGCCTCCCTGGGGAAGTGAGCTTTTTAGGCTCATACAGCAAGTACAAAGGCCCTGTGACAGGAACCACCAGACTGATGTGTGTAAGAGGAAGATCTGCAAGAAGGTGTGCAGGCAAACAGAAGAGAATTCTACTCTCTTAACAACTTTCCTATGTACCATACAGCAGTGTTACCTAGAGCCATCATGTTGTACATTACAGCCCTAGTACTTATTTATTTTATTAGAAGTTTGTACCTTTTGACCACTTTTCTCCAATTCCCCCTTTGGTTTCAGATTATTTTCTCTAAATTATCCTGGCCTCTGGTGGCCCTTTTCAATGCCCAGTCTCATCTGAATGTCCCTCTCTTGGGTTATTGCTTTGGCTCATTTTCTCCTGTGTTCTTCCTTGGAAATATGTATCATTTGTAGGCTTCACCTCTGTTATACATCCTTCAGGGTCAGTATCTTGCCTTTGTTTCCTTTTTTTTAAGGTTTCTTTTTAAGTTAATTTTTCTCTTTAGCTCATCTTTTTTTTTTTCTTCAAAACTTACTAAAAGTTTATAAGTAATAATTATCAGATATATTTGGTAATACAAGGAAGATATTTTCTAAGGTATTCTTTATCTCACGGAGTAGGACTGGTTAGTAATTTTGATTCTACCATTGCATTTTTAGGTTCCTTTAATATGTATACTTCATCTTATCCTATATTCTTCCTGTCTAAGCCAACACCTAAGCCTGTTAGCTTCATATCGAATACAGCCATCTTTTCATTTCAACTCTGCAGAGAAACCATATCTTTTTGTATTTAGCTTTTAGCCAAGTAAAAATATCTGGCAAAAAATTTTGTTTTTCTTCTTGTGGCAAATCATTTTCAAAGATTTGTGTTCTTCCTCTTCATTTCTAGATAATGCTCCCTTTCTTAGGAGCCATGTCTTCCTCCTTTTTGGTTTTTTCTAATATCAGTAGCTTATCTTTTTAAAGGGGTGGGAAGTCCATATGTAAATCTAACTTTGTAGGCAGACATAACCCGTGGAATGTCCCCCCCACCCCAACTGACTGCTCTCAGCCACAGAACGACTGATTTCTAGTGTACATGCACAGCCTCTCTCCCAGTTCCGTTTATTCACAGGCTCCGGAGGGCTGGATAAAATCTGCCCCTTTCTGGAAGTTGCCCATTAGAAGAAAAAGCATTCATATGTTAAAAAAGCTGAGATTGTCTGTATTTCTTCTTTTAAAAATCACTGAACATGTAAGTTATATAATTACATGATACATTATAAATACATATAGAAATATACCTAAATAGAAAATATGTCCTTATTATTAAAAAGTATAAATCAAGGCCATATTTTCTGATCATAGTTCAATATAAGTAGTCACGAATAATAAACTTTAAACAAATATCTCAGCCTCCATTAGGATGTCTTGAGATACTTTATATGAAAGTGTGAATCCTTAAGACTATTCAGATGTAAAGTACAATGAGTACTATTGTTATTATTAAATATAACAATCTTTTAGATGAGAAAATAGAACCTTTAAATGGCAAGTTAGTGATGACATTTGAGTGAAATTGGAAGGTAGAAGTCATGCCGTTTTTAACATTAGAATAACAACCCACAAGTGCGTCAACATGAGTCTGGGGTGCTGCACCCTCGTTATGCTGGAAATATAATGGATTCTTTTATCCTGTTTGCTCTTGACTAATGGTTCCCCCACTCCCAAGTTCCTTAGCAAAACAGAACTTCAAACTGACATCAGAACTTAACTTTATATGTACGTTATAATTTGTGTATTAATGTAGGTTCACTAATTCTCAGGTAAGCATTTTTCTGTCTCTTTTTTTATGTCCTCATTTGAAGAACCTCTCCAGGTGTTGTTACGGAGAGATATCTAGGCTGACAGAGGCCTTCCTGACTTTTCCAGTCAATATCCTGGTCTCCACACAGATTTCTAAAGGAGCTACAAGTTGCAACTGCCCATTTCAAAACCTCAGAAGACTATGGTTTTTAAAAAGCAACACCAATTCCTAAGGAGCATTTAGCAGATCAACCATGTTGCTTATAGAGAGATACAATAAAAGAAAAATCAGGCATCCATCATGATAGGGGGAAAATATTACATAACTTTGATGCATCAGAGGCACGTTTTTTAAAAAAATTAATTTTATTGAAGTATAGTTGATTTACAATGTTGTGTTAATTTCTGCTTTACACTAAAGTGATTCAGTTATACATGTGTATACATTCTTTTTCGTATTCTTTTCCATTATGGTTTATCACAAGATACTGAATATAGTTCCCTGTGCTATAGAGTAGGACCTTGTCATTTACCCATTCCATGTGTAATAGTCTGCATCTGCTAATCCCCAAATTCTCACTCCATCCCTCCTGCAACCACAAGTCTGTTCTCTTTCAGAGACACTTTTTTTCCTTGAAAATCTTACATTTTTGTCCTGTGGAACCTATGTCATAAATTTTAATAATCAAACAGCAGCAACCAAATAATGACAACAACAAATTCTAAAATCACTCATTCAGAAATGCAGACCAGAAGATAAAATGACATCCTGGGAAAGCAATTGCTTTTATCCAAGAGCTCTGACAGCTGAGAAACAAGATCAAATCAATAAAATACAGAAAAGCAGAAATGGCACATACTGTTTAATTAAGCACCTAGCAGACAGCTCTTGATTCTCTGTGCAAATTAAGGAGATATGAGCCAATCCACTGTTAGTAATAAATATATTATTTAAGGATTCCTGAAGATCTCTTGCCCCAAGGGCCTCTGCCTCTGTACCAACTCTACTCCTTGAATATTCTCACTGTCGATGCTTCTGCTTAAGGTACTAAAGGCTTCTGTTTAAATACAACTATATTAGAAAAAAATTTAGAAAAAAATTATAACTCCTTCCCTCCCTCCCAGTTGTTTCCTAGAAGGGGTCATATATTCAAAAATAATCATCCTTTAACCTCTTAGTTTATCAGGTTTGCTAGTCAGTCATCTACCAAGGACCTGAAGGAATGGATCCCTAAAGAAAAAACTTTTACATATAAAAAATTCTTATTGGGAGAAAATATTTGCAAACGAATCAACGGACAAAGGATTAGTCTCCAAAATATATAAACAGCTCATTCAGCTCAATATTAAAGAAACAAACACCCCAATCCAAAAATGGGCAGAAGACCTAAATAGACATTTCTCCAAAGAAGACATACAGACGGCCACAAAGCACATGAAAAGATGCTCAACATCACTAATTATTAGAGAAATGCAAATCAAAACTACAATGAGGTATCACCTCACTCCTGTTAGAATGGGCATCATCAGAAAATCTACAAACAACAAATGCTGGAGAGGGTGTGGAGAAAAGGGAACCCTCTTGCACTGTTGGTGGGAATGTAAATTGATACAGCCACTATGGAGAAAAATATGGAGGTTCCTTAAAAAACTAAAAATAGAATTACCGTATGACCCAGCAATCCCACTACTGGGCATATACCAGAGAAAACCGTAATTCAAAAAGACACATGCACCCGAATGTTCATTGCAGCACTATTTACAATAGCCAGCTCATGGAAGCAACCTAAATGCCCATCAACAGACGAATGGATAAAGAAGCTGTGGTACATATATACAATGGAATATTACTCAGCCATAAAAAGGAACGAAATTGAGTCATTTGTTGAGAAGTGGATGGATCTAGAGACTGTCATACAGAGTGAAGTAAGTCAGAAAGAGAAAAACAAATATCGTATATTAATGCATGTATGTGGAACCTAGAAAAATGGTACAGATGAACCGGTTTGCAGGGCAGAAGTTGAGACACAGATGTAGAGAATGGACATATGGACACCAAGGGGGGAAAACTGCGGTGGGGTGGGGATGGTGGTGTGCTGAATTGGGCGATTGGGATTGACATGTATACACTGATGTGTATAAAATTGATGCCTAATAAGAACCTGCAGTATAAAAAAACAAACAAACAAAACAACTAATACTAAACTTTCATTGGGTTATTTGTATGGAAATATGTTAATATAAATGTTTCAGACATTACATGAAATTTCTAAAAATCTTATATTTGTATTTGTATTGAAATATGTATGGAAATATGTTAATATAAATGTTTCAGACATTACATGAAATTTCTAAAAATCTTATATTTGTATTTGTATGGAAATATGTATGGAAATATGGTAATATAAATGTTTCAGACATTACATGAAATTTCTAAAAATCTTATATGTTCTGGTATAATGTTATAAGTAATAATCCTAGTTATTACTTTAAAATGTATATCTCAGAAATAACTAATTTTCTTGTCAACTGCATTATTATGAACTTTCATCAAATCTTTAACTGTGGTCATTTTTAGGTCTTTTGTCATTTACAGACAGTTCTGGTTGTACTCTGATGCTTTTGCAAATATGTTCCTATAAAAGGGTTTCATCTTCAAGAAATTCATGGAAAAGACTCTGACAAGTACAGGTTTCTGGTAACTGACTGTACTGCTGAACTGAATGAATAAGCATTTTCAGAACTCTAATGAAAAACTGATGAACTCATAAAAGTGCTAACAAAAGATCAAGATGAAAAAAAAAATTAATTACATGGGACTGAGTGAACTGATGAGGATGAGTATAATTTTTGTGACTTTCTGTCTGAATTAAAAAAAAAAAAATCCCACAAGGACTCAGAGGCAAAGAATATACAAATCAATTTTCACTGCAAAGTAAAGGAGCTGTTACAGTGGAGGATTACTGGACTGAATGTCAATATTATGACATAGTATGAGTGTGTTTCATGTTTAGTAATTGCAATCATTGTTGCTTTTGTTGTGGTCATCCATGGACAATGCTTGGTGTCAGTCTATTTATCTCTTGTAAAAATAAAATACAGTGTGTGTGTGTGAAAAAACAAAACAAAACAAAACAAAAAAAAACAAAAAAAAAACAAAAAAAACAAAAAAATAAATAAATTACTTTTAAAAACCCATGGGAAAAAAAAAAAAAAAAAGAATCCGCCTGCCAATGCAGGGAACACGGGTTCGATCCCTGGTCCGGGAAGATACCACATGCCGCGGAGCAACTAAGCCTGCGAGCTGCAACTACTGAGCCCTTGTGCCACAACTACTGAAGCCCGTGCGCCTAGAGCCTGCGCTCCGCAACAAAGAGAAGCCACTGCAATGAGAAGCCAACGCACCGCAACAAAGAGTAGCTCCCGCTCGCCGCAACTAGGGAAAGCCTGCGCGCAGCAATGAAGACCCAATGCAGACAATAAATAAATAAATAAATTTATTAAAAAAAAAAAAGACATACTTTTATAAAAAGAACATAGAAAAGTTGAGAAACAAAGGATGTGAAAAGAGACACCCAGCAAATATGAAAGGTAACAACTTTAGTATGTGACGATAGAATTCAAGACAAATATAAATCACAGAGAATGACAAAGAAACATTATATTGGTAAAAGAAACAACATATTATGGGAGGTGTGGAAATAGAGACAGGAAGTGGAGATAACTCGGGAAGTTTGCCTCTAAAAGTTACGGGAAGATTGGGTGGTAGCTGGAGGGGGAAATAGGAGCATATTTTTAGTATATAATGGTAGATGCTTCTTGAGAAGTTGACAGGACCAAACATTGGAGGAGAGATCATATTTCCACAGTAAAAGGAAAGGAAGAGGAAAAGACAGCGCGTGTAGAGGTGAGCCTACAGATTTAGTGGTAGAAGAGTGTGGTCTTCTGTTTTGTTGAGCCTGGGTGGGCTTATTACCTGAAAACTAGGTTCCCCTTTTGGTGGGTGTCAAGCCAAAAGACACAACAAAGCCAAAGAGCGGGAGAAGGAAGGATTTACTATTTGCAGCAAGAAAGGAGAACCCCAGGGATCTTTCCCAAAGCAGTGTCTCCCCTAACAGCAAAATTGGGAAGTTTTAAGCTCAGGGTACATGCATATTCATGAAGGGGTTTAAGCAAAGAAGAATTCAGCATGGAATTGGGGCAAAGGTCAACAGAGTCCAAGGCCTAGCTGATTGAAGTCATGAAGGTCAACATCATAATTCCACCCTCCACTTGGTTGAGGGCCTTAGTTCCTGCACAACTCAAAAATATGTTATTACGTATATCCCTTGAGGAGGAACTAGGACCCTGTTTCATCACTGAACTATTGCTTCTTGACTGTTTTTTCTTTGTTCCTGCATTCTCTTGCTTCCCTGAAGATCATTGATCACTGAGACCTTTTCAAGGGCAAGCCTCGTGGCCAGGCTTAGATCACAAAATGACTTGGACCAAAAATGGCTTTTTTATGTCGAGAAAGCCATGCCTGGTTCTCTTTCTCCGGGGACACCCCCATCTTATCAGCTTACAGGCTTTCACATACCTTTCAGCCCGGCATTTAGTCTGCAGTCAGATGAACCCTGTGTGCCATCCCTCATACATCTATGATGTTCAAAGATGAACTCTAGGAGTCTAAAATATTATTACCTTGAACAAGAAGCAAAAGAAAGAAAGAAAAATGTTACTTTCTGCAACCAAAATGCTTATCACATCTCAATAAGCTCACAAACCTTGCTTTTTTCTCTCCTATTGATGTATATATTTTCCCCATTACTCTGGTCTCTCTGATAAGTTTAAAGATTGAAAAACGGATTGTTTAAAATGCAGGCTAAGTCAAGAAGTATAAAATATAAAACCCAGAGATCCAATCCAGTTTTCAAATCCCAGAGGTGTTGCCAAACTTTGAGAGCTTGGATATACATGCGAACTAAGCCTTTGAAACTTCTGATGTTTGCCATCTCCGATGGAAACGTCTGTCTCAGGAATCTGCCTTTATTACACTGAGAATGAAAATCATCCATTACAGTAAGTGGCCTGTTGTCTTCATGAAATACACGAAGGAAATCTTGCCCAGTGAACCACAGTAATGGTGGGCCAGTGCCGAAGCATAAAAAACCAGAGACACAGAAGGCTTGGTCAGGCTTCCTTAGTCTAAAAAAAAAAAAAAATGGAGTTTTTTTTTTTCCTGGAAACAAAAAACCAGTGCAACATGTTGTGCCTGGAGGAGAGAACAAAGGTTGCTATTTTTCCTTAATGACAGCACTGGGTTCTGAAATTGAGCACAGCAGGTAGGAAGTGCGTGTATAGATTTCCAAAGATATCTAAATGTTACCCAGGCATCTCCCTTATGAATGAGCAGCGCAAAACGTATTAACAATTTTCTTTTATTTTTCAACCCCAAACAAGACATTCTAAGAAAAAGAACCCCCTCCTCCTGCCTCTCTCTGCCTTGATTTACTGTCAGGAAGGAGAGATTTGACTCTGATGGAAGTTGGGGGCTGGGAAAGGCCGACCTGCCTGTCCTGGTAACTTCTCACCTTCAATTAATTCCCAGCCTCAGGGGGGTGCCTCTCCTTCTTCTCTCTTTGTTTTTATAATTGTCATTCTTGTTTGCTAAATGTATCCTTCTGTGCTCTTTACTGCAATACACTGCTTCAGGGTCATAATGGATTCCTCTACGCCAGGACATTTCACAAATAAATCATGGAGATGGAGAAGTTCTATTTCCCAATCCTGATGCTATTTGATGCATTTATAATAGACCCTAAGAAAGGAGATTTTTTCTAAAGCATTGATCAAATATCCAAAGTATAACAAAAATTAGGCAACTAGGTAACACTTTTGAAAGGATGTTTGTGACAAGAAAACTTGATCTGCATGAATTAGAGATGAGACAGAAGAGAATGGAATTTGTAAAAGTAGGTACGGAGGAATTCAAGGAAGACGTGAGAGTCCCAGGCACTGCTGGATGTAAGAAACCAGAGGCTGGACCCCAACAGTGTATCAACAGCCTGTATTGATAGCTGGTGAAAAACAAAGATGAATATTCAATGCCATGTCATGACTGGCCGTGTAAACGTGGGGCTCAGAGGAGTAATTCCAGATGTTAGATATTTAAGAAAAGATTCTTTCCTTTATTTATTCATGGCTAGATCCGCAGACAGATGATGAGTTTTGTGGGAGGGAAAAAGCATGTCAAGTGCTTCTCTGAAAGGAGTGGCGGAGAGGGGTTATAAACGGTAAACGAATGAAATCCTTGGTGGTTAGGCTAAGAGAACAAATCATTCTGTCGAGGAAGAACATAAATAGAGGTTTCCAAGTTAGGATGGCTTCATTTTGCCACCATCAGATGAAATTAAATCATGAAAAAATCTGTTTAGACAAGGGTGGGGTGGATAACAATGAAAATAGGGAGACAGAAAAACAGGCGGATGAAGCAGGTACAAAGATCACCAAAGCGTAGGAATTAAAATGACTGTAGATTTCTAACACAGCCTGACAACTGCATTTTTGCGAAGGTCTAGCGCTCCTACGGTAAGCTTCACTGTTCTCCCCTACCCCCAAAAAGAGTAGGAGGGAAGTGTGAATGCCCAAGACATTCTTACAATCCCTGACAATTCTGTGACCTCTCTGTGCACAGATAGACTTCTTTTTCTCCGTATTGCAGTGAGAAACTCCAGTCACGTTGAGTTTGTAACCTGCAGCTTACGTCCTCGGAATTGTGGAGTTCATATTCTAGGCTGGCTGCCTCTGACTGTGTGGGCATTCATTACGTCTATAAACCCATCTGGGGGAAGCGGGGTGACAGGGGAGATGTTTCAAATGGTGGCGCACAGAGGCAAAGCTACAGGACAAGGGGTATTTGATCTCGAGGAGAACTCTTCAGCCTAATTTGGTCTCCTAAGCTATCGTATTTTCTTTTTTGTCTGTGAGGATTCTCAGATGAGGTGGACAGATGGTATATTGGGAAACAGGCTGAAAGGAATGGGAAAAAAAGTGGGTGGTACTTCAGTAGAAGGTGAAAAAGATGAGAGACTAAAGTGGACCAGACTCCCAGTCTCCTAGATATCATATCAGCAGCATCTGTTTGTTTTCAAATCAATTTCCTTCTTATTTCTTCCTCAATAAGACTTTGTAGACTGCTTTGGCTTTAGTGTTTAAGTGGGAAAAAAAGAGCACCTGGGTTATCTAGTGCCTCACCTTCATGAAAAAAGATTGCCTTTAATATTTCCTGTGTGTTAACTGACTGCCTTTGCTCTTGTTGTGATGAAAACAGATTATCCAAAGGACCATTCCACTGAAGGCAGATATCATTGGACTGACTGTCCATTCGGATGATTCAGCCTCTCAGTTTGCCTCCAGCAGAGGTTAAAACACTCAAAACAGAAGGAAAAATGGTAGTGGGGGTGGTGTGACAATTGTAGCTCCCATCCAGTGGTTGAAATTTCTCATAACACTATCACCGGAAACTTGTTTACTAGGGTTATGACAGTAATATCAAGATTTAGCTTAAGGCTGAAAAATTACAATAATTTCTCTTCTTCTTTCCCAGGAAGTCAGCTAGGTAAACACTGTCATCTGCAAAGCAGATGTAACCTTTTGAAGGAGGGAAAAGCTATAGAGATGAGTACAGGACAAAGGGGCAGGCACCAGGAGAGGACAGGGCTGCCGATTCAGCAGAGGGACCGCTCTCTCATGCCTCCCACTCAAGATGCCTCACAAGCTTGCCTTTGGTGTCCTACTGGAACATGGTGCAATTACTCTGACTATGACCCTGAAAAATGGCTTAAAGGACTATCTTCCCAATACCACCCATCAATTGCATGATGCCAGAAAATAGGTAGAAATCTCTCCAGTAACTGGTCTTGTTCAGAATTGAGTTATTTTTCCAGGATTAGTTTACTCTCTGTATTAGTTTCCCAGGGCTGCTGTAACAAAGTACCACACACTGGGGGGCTTAAACAACAGAGCTGTGTTGTCTCACAGTCCTGACATCTCGAAGTCCAAGAGCAAGGTGTCTGCAGGGTTGATTCCTCCCGAGGGCTGTCAGGGAGAACCTGTTCCATGCCTCTCCCCGAGCTTCTGGCAATCTTCGGCATTCTTTGGCTTGTAGGTGCAGCCCTCCAATTTCCACCTTCACCTTCACTTGGCATTCTCCCTGTGTGCGTGTCTCTGTATTCAAATTTCCCCTTTTTATAAGGAAACCTGTCATACTGGATTAGGATCCACACTATTGATCTAATTTTAACTTGATTAACTCTGTAAATACCCTACTTCCAAGTAAGGTCACGTTCTGAGGTCCTGGGGGTTAGGACTCCAACGTGTCTTCTTTGGAGGACACAATCCCACCCATGACACCACCTCAGTTAGCTGGGGATAATTCAGCTAGTTTTTTTTTTTTTTACAGCCATCCTTAAATAGGAATAACCACTTGCCCCTGAAAATGAGAATACCCACCAAGAATTCTAATGTAAAGCTGGCTCTCAAATGACTGGTTCCAAATCCTTCCAGAATTGAGCTGTGCCTCTTCTGGACCTAGGGAGCAAAGGTGACAATGATTGGCATTAATCCCATGCCTCCTTTGCAGGTGGCTACCAGCGCTCCCTCCTTTCCAGTGCCTTGCCTCTGCTGACAATCACAGGGGTGTTACAGTCAACGTCATGAGGGGCTGATGGTGGTAAAAGTGTGTAGTATCAGCCATGGAAGACCTACCTCTCCCACCAACAATGCCTCCTCCACCGTTATAGTTGTTCACCACCCTTTCTCTTGAGGTTGGAAAGGACCTCAATGTTGGTACCCTGATGGTATCAGCTCTTGGAGATGTTAAAAAATAATCCTGTACCTTTAGCTTGTTATCCTCTCTACTAAGAATATTGAGAAAACGTCCCGGAATTGGGGGTGGGGATAGTTGAGGACATCATTTAATGTGTCTCTTCACCTGATATTACTAAGGTAATGCAGTATACCTCATGAGGCTCTTGAAAGCACAGCCATGACAAGTAGCCTGATAAGCTATATCTGGCTTGGACTTACAAGGAAGGAAGATGACATCACAGAGTTTCAAAGATGATTGCATGATGGCACGATGATAAAGTGGTGTGACAACACAAAGTAACTATCTAGGCATCAGATGAGTCATGCCCTCATTATTGCACATAATTCTCCTCCTGTGCTTGGGCCTCCTCGCTCAGTAACCAGAATGCTAACAAATTTGAAACGAGCGTGAAGACCTTTGGTTTCCACATGAGTGCCTGTGTATCACGTTCTTATCTGTGTCCCAAGGCCAATGATTGCAGCTTTTCCTTTAGCCTTGACCTACCAATGCTCAGCCATACAAACACTGAAAACACCACTGTGGAGGCTTTGCATCCAGCAATTCAGGGATTTGGGAAAAGGGAAATCGAGATGGAAACCTCAGAATGCTGGAGGGATTAGCTATGGGGTCACAAATACTGATTTTGGTGATCACTCACCTTTGATAGTAATATATAATCTGAGTTCACCCAACCCAGTGGCAATGAGGACACTCTGCAGGCGTTCAGAGAGCTGTGCGTGTGGGTTTTGGAAACCATAGTAATAAAAGTCAAACAGTCTTCTTTATCACTGTGGGAAGAAGGAGATATTCCTTGAGAAAAATGGCAGTTTTCCACTTCAATTATTCTTTTCATGAGTCAGATGGCTATATCATGTGGGTTTTTAAAAAAATATAGAGAAAGGTAGTAAAAAATAATATTACCAAGAGAAGAAAGCATATTTCAGCTTCATCTTTTAAAACCTGTATTGCAACTCATACATTTTGTTTTTCTTGTAAATATAAGGCCATTATTTCTAGCAAAAGAAAAAGAATGCTTACTATTTGCGCTGAGATTCAAAGGAAATAAGAAGGACTGAATTGCATTATCATTCAGTGAAAATTGGTTGCTTCTCTTGATTGACATCAAGAATTTTTCCTACAGTCTGTTACAAAGTCACCTGAAATCGGTAAAATAGATAAGCCAGGCTCTCAAGGTGAAGAGCAGAAAGTTGAAAGTTGAGTTTGATTACTGTTGCTGTGCCATCTATTTTCATGGTACTTAGAACAGATTCAGCGGGTACAAAAAGAAAATACTTTTGTCTCAGTGATAAATGAAGCAGAGTAAGTCATGCGAGGAAATAAAAGGTAGAAGAGACAGTACAGGAGAGGTGCTGGGGAACCAGGGTTTTGAAGCACGTTCATTCTGATACTTCCCCGAGGCTGCTGAAAACTCCCTGTCGCCCAGGTTACCTCTGAACACAGAGGCTGAACAATAGTTACCGAGATGTCCTGCTTTGGGAAAGGAGCTATAATAGCTTTATTCTTCGTTCCAGTCACAGGAGAGAAGGAGGGATCACAGGTAAGCCCACGTGGTGAGCAAGTGATAACCGAAAAGCTGCACGTGGCAGAGCGAGATCCCTCCCATCGCTTATTATTGGCAAGAGGAAGAGTGGCTAGAAGTGGCCCTTCTCTCAGAAAAGTGCTGGCCATCTGGTGTGGTGACTGAAACTCAGAAACCCTGAGAGGCAGGTCAAGTTCTATTACTACCAGTCGTGTGATCTTGGGCAGGTCACAGCTGGTTTTGAGTCTCAGTTTCCTTCTCTAATTCATTACACTTTATTGGTGAGACTCGCTAATGAGGATTTGCAGGGACACACACACACACAACAGTAGCAACAGGAGTGGAGACCACCTCATTGTTAGCTGGGTTAGTACCTGTATCCCGTAGTAATCTGGACTGCGGCGTGTTGCTTTAGGTCAGTTAAATTTAATGGGTCTTCTCCCCTGCTCGAAGATCAATTCTGACTGCCATCCATTCCCTGGGGACCAGAACATGCAGCGTTTACACATGAAAAAGAAAATTACACTAGAGAAATGGCCAGCCTACTTCCCAAATCCAGAACTGGGCAAGCTTGCCACACGAGGCTAGATGAAAAAGTCCAGAGGTAGCATTCCTCTAATGCAAGTATCTTTTTTCTTTTTTTCAAAGAGATTTTATTTTTTATTTTATTTTATTTTTTTTAAACATCTTTATTGGAGTATAGTTGCTTTACAATGGTGTGTTAGTTTCTGCTTTATAACAAAGTGAATCAGTTATACATATACATATGTTCCCATATCTCTTCCCTCTTGCATCTCCCTCCCTCCCACCCTCCCTATCCCACCCCTCTAGGTGGTCACAAAGCACCGAGCTGATCTCCCTGTGCTATGCGGCTGCTTCCCACTAGCTATCTATTTTACATTTGGTAGTGTATATATGTCCATGCCACTCTCTCACCCTGTCACATCTCACCCCTCCCCCTCCCCATATCCTCAAGTCCATTCTCTAGTAGGTCTGTGTCTTTATTCCCGTCTTGCCACTAGGTTCTTCATGACCTTTTTTTTTCCCCTTAGATTCCATATATATGTGTTAGCATACTGTATTTGTTTTTCTCTTTCTGACTTACTTCACTCTGTATGACAGACTCTAGGTCCATCCACCTCACTACAAATACCTCCATTTCATTTCTTTTTATGGCTGAGTAATATTCCATTGTATATATGTGCCACATCTTCTTTATCCATTCATCCGATGATGGACACTTAGGCTGCTTCCATGTCCTGGCTATTGTAAATAGAGCTGCAATGAACATTTTGGTACGTGACTCTTTTTGAATTATGGTTTTCTCAGGGTATATGCCCAGTAGTGGGATTGCTGGGTCGTATGATAGTTCTATTTTTAGTTTTTTAAGGAACCTCCATACTGTTCTCCATAGGTACATGTAAAAGTATGAAATTAGAACACTCCCTGACACCATACACAAAAATAAACTCAAAATGGATTAAAGACCTAAGTGTAAGGCCAGACACTATCAAACTCTTAGAGGAAAACATAGGCAGAACACTCTATGACATAAATCACAGCAAGATCCTTTTTGACCCAGCTCCTAGAGAAATGGAAATAAAAACACAAATAAACAAATGGGACCTAATGAAACTTAAAAGTTTTTGCACAGCAAAGGAAACCATAAACAAGACCAAAAGACAACCCTCGGAATGGGAGAAAATATTTGCAAATGAAGCAACTGACAAAGGATTAATCTCCAAGATTTACAAGCAGCTCATGCAGCTCAATAACAAAAAAACAAATAACCCAATCCAAAAATGGGCAGAAGACCTAAATAGACATTTCTCCAAAGAAGATATACAGATTGCCAACAGACACATGAAAGAATGCTCAACGTCATTAATCATTAGAGAAATGCAAATCAAAACTACAATGAGATACCATCTCACACCCTCACACCGGTCAGAATGGCCATCATCAAAAAATCTATAAACAATAAATGCTGGAGAGGGTGTGGAGAAAAGGGAACACTCTTGCACTGTTGGTGGCAAGTATCTTTTAAAACATGTTTACCCTGATCACCAGTAAGCATGGCCCGGTCAGTATGGAATTTGGAGGTGATGGAGACAGGAGATGGAGGGGGCAGGAGATTTCCCACCCATTCTTATACACCTGCCTACTTATCTCAAAGGACTGTGGTTGTAATAAGATCCAATGGTAAGGTGAAATGCCTTTGTAAACTGTAAAGTACTATAGAACTATCATGGGTTATTATTGTTATCGTTGTGAGGGGCAAGAGAGAGATTTTGCTAATGAACCACCATGAGAGGAACATGCCTTGACATATCATTGAGTCTCCCACTTTGGGGAATGGCAATCCAGTCTTAGTGGTGAACCTCTAGAAAAGGTTGGGTTTTCAATCCTATTGAGCAAACTAAAAGTAAGAGATGATTACTTGAAAGCCCAGCTCCACACAATGACATTGACAGTGATATTAACTTTGACACATAAAATTAGAGTTCTGGGACCAGGGACCTGCCCCTGAAGGGGCACTTAAAGGAGCCTGATGCCATATACTGATAGAGAACCACCGTCTGCAGAGAAATGGAAATGATTGGTTCCTTGGATACTTTACTCTGAGGAGCAATTCTAATTTACTATTCAAATTTAAGGGTATTGAAATTTAACATTTGAATATAACATTCCCTATTATTCCCTTGGCTTTCTCTTTTCTTTGTTATCAAAAAGACTTCAGGAATTAGAGCCAATCCAAATGTTGAACTACATAGAAGTGGGTAAATGTGCTATGTCACATCCATACATTGGGATACCATGCAATCAGATATGAGGTGATTGTGTTATAATAGCATAAGTGAGAAAAACAACTTACAACACAGGGGGTAGGCTTTCATTTAATTTTAGTAAGACAAACAAAACCCATACCTAGATGGGAAAAAAAAGCTAAAAGTATATACATACACACAAATGTTAACAGTAGCTACTTACGGATATGAAATATTTATTTTCTTTTCATTTTTCTCCGCATCCCATATTTTCTATAAAGAATATATAGAATCACTTTATTATCAAAAAGAAATAACCATTAACTTACAAATAATAAAATTTTAAAAAGACATAAATCTGGTTGTACTCATGAAAACGTAACTTCAATTCTAAAGTGAATCTTGGCAAATGTGGCACCTCAAACCACCATGTTTCTCAGATCAATTTATACTAACCTGAAAAATACATCGTCAACACACAAGTAGCCCTACAACTTGGGGCCTGATGGCTGGGTCTGAAGAGTGGCAATGAGGTGTGACATAACTTCTGGAGAGCCTGGGAGAAGCCTGACCTGAAAGCCTCTAGCATGACCCCAGGGAGAGCCAGTGGGGTTCTCAAGTAAGATTCTCCCTTGTGCTCTGAAAGAGTTCAGAGTATGCCAATCCACAATATGCCACTCTACAATATGCCACTCTGGCACAAGGGTTATTGTGAGCTGAAGACAACTGAGAAAAAGCAGATACAGGATGGGTTGCCAGTCCCTGCCCGCTTTGCTCCATCTGCCTGAAATCAGAACATAAATCCCCCTTGCGAAAGTGTCCCCTGAAACTTCCCACACTAGGAAGGGGATAAAAACCTTACCACTGGAGACAGAATGACACTGAGAAAGAATCTGCACAAACCTTTCCAACTAGCCCTTATCGTCCATGAGTTGCCCCATATATTTGCCTTCCCACAATTTGCCAGCCCCAGAAGCTCAAAGACCTTTTCTGTTGTCTTGTCATTTATCTACACATATATTGTTCTTTGCTAAGATGCTATATAAGCCCCAGTTCTAGCTGCCCCTTTGAGATGCTCATCACTGAGCTCTCCCACCTGTATGGATGGTGCACGCGTTGATAAACTTCTATTTGTTTTTATCTCCCGGTAATCTGTCTTTTGTCAGTCTGATTTGCAAGGTCCCATCAGAGAACCTAAGACAGTAGAGGGGAATAGTTTTTCCTCTAATACAGTGCCAAGATACAGACATCCTTTGTGGAAACAATGCATTCTTTCACGTAACAGCAAGTCCAGAAATAGGGAGATCCACATGACTGGTTGATTTGGCAAAGAACCCAGTCATTCCACCTCTGAGCTCAGCCGTCCTGTGCTGGAGGCAAGCTGACTGCCGCAGCTCCAGCCACCATACCCAGACATGACTCAGTCAGAGGAGAGCAGGTGCTGTCTGACCCTGTGGCTCGCTAAGAGTGAGGAAGACTCTCAGAGGCCCTCCACCAGGCTTCCTCCCTTGCCTATTGGCCAGATTGGGTCACTGGAAAGGGGGCTGGGATCACCCTAAGACCAATCAGACCCCCCTTGGGGACCAGCAGCTCGCCCTAAGGCATCACGTGGCTACACGGGAGATTGGAGGGTGCCTAACAAAACCAGTGTTCACTAGGAAGGACGAAAGGGTAATTGATTCTAGGTGGACCACGAAAGTGTCTACCACACCCCACTCAATCTGAACTATTTGGATTCTCATGGTGGGTGGGAAACTGTAAGTTTGAGGCTGAGGATGCTGTGGATTGAGAGCTGGGGACTCAAGCTCCACAGATGGATGGGAACCTGGCACTACTTTTTTCACATGAAAAAATTACACACGTAATATATTTCTATTGTTAATGATTCACACAACACAGAAGAATGCAGAATAAGGCACAAAAATACCTGTGCAGGAGGTGTTTCACTTGCCCCTCCAGTCCCACTCTCTATCCTATTTCACCTGATCTTTGCTCTGTATGGGCTACATCAATGGGCTCCCTTACCTCTAACTTCTAGGAGGGTTCAGCCCATGAGGAGCCATGGAGGAGAATGTCAAGAGGGAGGAAAATGCATCTGGCCAGGGTATTTATTCCCCTGGCACCTTCCCTGAGTGGTCCTCATAGACCATGTCCCTTGACCAAAGGCCATAGCTCCTCTCAAACAGCCCCCGTCCCACCACTCTCCCCTACTGGGTTTCAGGAACTACTCTGCCTTTGTCCCCTTCAGACCTAAAGATGGCGACAGTCCTGCTGTTTCTAACCCCAGGGCACCATCCTAACCCTGAAGTTCCCATACAGTAAGTGTGTATCTTAGTACATTATTAAACCCTCCTCAAATTATTCTAATTTAAGGGTATTTAATTAATTTAAGGAAGTTAAATTAAATTAATTTCCTGTTAGAACATTGATACTGCTTCATTCACACTTCCCATTCCTATTCAGTCACTTACCACAGAGGAAATGATAGACATCAACTTAATAAACATCCTTCCAGACCATTTTTCCTACATTTACAAATTTATATATGTATGTATGCATGTAATATATGTGTATATATATGGAAATACATACACATATATACATGTGTACATAAACCTATATGTATATACATGTATGATATATATATGTCTGTAAGTATACATACATATAATTGTTTTGTTTTCTAACAAATTACCATCATGTTATACATATTGCTCTGTTATTTGCCTTTTCACGCCACAATATGTTAGGAGATATTTCCATGTCAGTGCATACTGATTTATCTCTTTTTAATGGCTGAATAGTATTCCTTAATACATATTACCATAATTCATTAAACCTCTTATCATTAAACACTTTGTCTATAATTTTTAATTAATACAAACAATATCACACGGTAACCCTTACACACAAATGTTTATGCATTTGTATAAATATTATATTTCTTTAGGAGAGATTCTGAGAACCAGAATTGTTGGGTCAAAGGGCATTGCTTTTAAATTTTGATTGAAACTGCCAAATCATTTTCCAAAAGGGTGTCACCAGTTTTCACTCCTGCCAACAGAGGAAGAAAGCGTCAATCTCTTCATACTTGCTTAAATTGATATTATCCATCTTTTTCAATTTAGGCATTCTAATGAGTGAAAACTATCTCACTGTTTTCTTCATGTGCATTTTCCTGATAACTACTGTGGTTGAGCATCTTTTCATATGTTTATTGGCCATTTGAGATTTTTCTTCTGGGAATTGCCTCTTCAGATCTTTTGTGCATTTTTTTCTATGGGTTTGTTTGTCTTTTCTTTTTGATATAAAGGAGCATTTTTTAATATTCTGTACATTAATCATTTGCCTATTAAATACATTGCAAATATTTTCTCCCAGTATGTTGCTTATCATTTATGTTATATTCTGGTCTACAGAAATTACTAATTTTGTAAAATCAGATCAGTACTTTGTTTTAAGCTTTTTAATCCAGGAGTGTAAGAAAAATATATTTAAAGCAGTAAATTAAAGTCTCCTGACTCTATTGTATTTATTTTATTTTAAAAATTAGCATAATGTAAAATTGACTCTTTTCCTTGATGTACAGTCCTGTGAATTTTAACACACATATAGACTTGTGTAACTACCACCATATTCAGAATAAAAAATAGCTCTATCATCCCCCCCCCAAATATTCCTGTGTTATCCCACCTTAGTCATATTCTTCCCTCACCCCAGACCACTGGCAACTTCTGATCTGTTCTTTATCACTGTAGTTTTATCTTCTCCAGAATGTTATATAAATGAGCTCACAGACTGTAAGTTTTTGAGACTGCTTTCACTGAGCATAAGGCCTTTGAAATTCATGTAAGGCGTTGCATGTATCAAAAGTTCTTTCTTTTTCATTACTGGGTAGTGTTCCACCGTGTGTATATAGCCATAGTTTACCTATGTACTTACTGAAGTTTCATTTGGGTTGTTTCCCGTTTGGGGTGCTTATGGCTAGAAGGATCATAAATATTCATATTTTTATATGTGTGATTTCTATGTGCATCTAAGCAGAAGTTTTACACTTTTATAAGAAAATTTAAATGTTCTAATTTTTCTTTTATGGATTGTGCTTTTGTTGTCATACCTAAGAAATATCTGCTTAGCCTCTGCCCACAAAGATTTTCTCCTATGTTTTCTTCTAAAAGGCTTATAATTTTATTCTTTGCATTGAAACCTATGAATCATTTTTCAGTTAATTTTTTCTGTAAGTTGTGAGGTTCGGTCAAGGTTCATTTTTCTGGATTTAGATGTCCAATTTTTCTAACACTTTTTGTTGAAAACACTTCTTTCTCCATTGAATTGCCTTTGAACATTTATCAAACTCAATTGGCCATAATTGTGTAGATCTATTTCTGGCCTCTTTATTCTGTTTTATTAATCTATGTGTTTATCTCTTCAGCAATACCATGCGGTCTTGATTAGCATAGCTTTATAGTAAATCTTAAAATCGGGTAGTGATTCCTTTAACTCTCTTTTTCCCCCCTAAAAATTATTTTGACTATTCTAATTCCTTTGATTTTACTATTCTGATCCCTTTTTATTTTAGAATTGACTTGTCTGTATCTCCAAAAATTTCTGCTGTAGATTAGTATGAGGAGTATTGACATCTTTAATATCTTGAGTCTTCTAACCCATGAACACAGTGTAGTTCTCTTTTACTGAGATTTAAAATTTTTTTTCTTTCATCAGCATTTTGTAGTTTTCGTTATATAGATCCTATACATGTTTTGTTAGACTCATACCGAAGTATTTCTTTTTTGTTTTTAGAGCTACTGAAATAATATATTCAATCTTTCACTATTGGCTGTTAATATGTGGATTATACTGACAGATTTTCAAATACTGGACCAGGCTTGCATTTGCAGATAAACCCTTGGTCATGGTGGGGGCTTTTGTTTGTTTGTTTCTTTGTTTTTTACATATTGCTGGATTTAACTTGCTAATATTTTATTGAGGACTTTTTATCCAAAAAATCTATGGGTTTTTTTTGTCTATGTTTACAAAAATATCAGTGCATAGTTTTCTCTTTTATTTTTATTTTTTGAAATGTCTTTGTCATTTTGGTATCAAAGTAATGTGGTCCCCTCTTTCATTCTTGATATTGGTAATTTGCATTTTCTCTCTTTTCTCCTTTGTCATTTTTGCTATACATTTATCAATTATATTGATTTTTTCACAGAACCAGTTTTTGGTTTCTTTGATTTTTTTCTATTTCTCAATAGAGTTTACTGTTTTCTAGTCATTGATTTCATCTCTTGTCATTATTATTCGCTTTGGATTTGTTTTGTTCTTATTTTTCTAGTTTATATGGGAAACAGTTTAAGATTATTGAGTTGAGACCAGTTTTCTTTAAAAATATTATAAATATTTAATGCTATAAATTTCCCTTTTAGATACATCTCACATTTTGATATTTTTATTTTCATTTAATTCAAAATATTTTCTAATTTTCCTGGATTTTCTCTTTGACTGGTGGATTAGTTAGATGTGTTTTGTTTAATATCCTAGTATTTAGAGTTTCTTTTACTTTTATGCTATTGGTTTCCAGTTTGCTTTCATTATGATCAGTGAACTTAATTTGTATGTTGAATATTTTTAATTTGTTAGGATTATGGTCTGTCTTGATGAATGTTCCATATATACTTGAAAAGAATGCTTAGTCAGCTATTGTTGGGTAAATCTCAATTAAACCCAGTTATTTAATGCTGTCATTCAGTATTGCTATATCTTCACTGATTCTGTGTCTGTTCGTTCTATTGATCACTGAGAAAGGAGTACTGGAGTTTCCAAATATAATTGTGGATTTGTTTATTTTTCCTTTCAGTTATGTCAGTTTTTGTTTCATCCATTTTGATGCACTGATGCCAGATGCACACATGTTTAGGACTGCTGTGTCTTCTCATTGAATTGACCATTTTTTCATTATATCACCTTCTTCTTTATCTCTGTTACATTTATCTCACTGATATTAATGTATTCACACCAGTTTTCTTCTAACCAGTGTTTTCAAAATGTATTTTTTATGCTTTGGCCGTGAATTATTATATCCTCTCATATCATTATATCCAAAGTGTGTTTCTTACAGCCAGTGAATAGTTGGGTCACATTTTTTTAAAAAAGCTATTCTGACAATCTCTTTTAATTGGTATATTTTTACCATTTGCATTTAGTGTAACTGTTTATATTTTTGTATTTAGGTGTGCCACTTTATTATTTGTTTTCTGATTTTTTTCCCCAGTTTTTCATCCATCTGCTTCCCCTTTCCTACCTTTCTTTGGGTTACTTGAAAATTTTTGTATTTCATTTTAATTTTTCCTTTGTGATTTTAGTGTATTTCTTTGCTCAACTTTTTAATAATTTACTTAGAATCAATATTTTACCACTTCAAATAAAATGTAGAAACCTTATGGGTCCCTCCCTCACTTTATGCTATAGCTGTGTCATGTATGACATCTGCATACACTGAAAACGCTACCTTTACAAATATTTAAACTATTCTTATGCACATTTGCTTCTTTATTTACTTTATAATCAGCTTGTTAATGTCTTTAAAACATTCATCTGGGGTTTTAGTTGGAACTGCAATGAAATTATCAATATTTGGAGCAGAATTACCATTGCTTAATAAAGTGCTTGGCACATAAGAGATCCTCTGTTAATACTGTTGAATGAATGAGCAATTTGTATCACTGAAAGTTCCCAGAGATGAACGTGATATGCCTTTCCATTTGCTCATATACTTTAAGTTCTCTTTTTCAAAGCATTTAGTCTATTCTTATGTCATAGTAATTAATCTACACATGAGTTGCTCAAGTTGAAGCTGCTATAATACTCTGCCTCCCTTGACCATAACTGATATGTCCTAGGATGGACATCTGACCCATGTTGGGACAACCAAAGTTCTTACCAGATTTAAAAATTCAAGACCAGAGAGAAATAGTTGTAGTTTCTCTGAGGTGATGGATGGACTGAAATGGGGCCCCTGCCACTGAGGACAGACGTGGTGCTGTCCCATGTAGGAGAAGCCTGCCAAAGGCAGGAGAGGGAGCTCTGGGGCCATTCATTCCTTTCTTGGTTCCGGTTATTTTAGGAGCCCAGCTGAGCTCTTACTCTTCCGGCAAGAAAGTGACAAAATCGTCCTTTTTAACCTAATTTTGTTCAAGTTGAGTTTCTGTCACTTAAAACCAAAAGAGTCCTAACTGTCATAAATATCCATGATTCAAACAGGGTTATCTCTAAGGTGCCAAGAAAATATCAGCAGAGAAATTTCTTTCATGAATAGGTAATGACTATTATTGTTATAATTATCAACTAAGTATTGATATATAAACGGTAGTTTTTAAAGTATTTAAGAGTACTTGAAAACTATTTTCAAAAGTCACTTAAGCATTTTCCTTACAATCTTGTCCAACTTAATTAGCCTAGTAAATGGTAGATAATGCAAATCAATCAAAAATAAACTTCAGGCTATCCATTGTCAAATTATCTAAAATTATGAATTAATTAAATATTACATTGCTAATTTTTTCAGGTACTAGAATAAGCAACCATAATTAGAAATCACAGAGATTTTCTAAAAATATGAAAACTCTTACAAACATTTAGAACAAACGTATGGACACCAAGGGGGGAAAGCGGCGGCGGTGGTGGTGGGGTGGTGGTGTGATGAATTGGGAGATTGGGATTGACATGTATACACTAATATGTATAAAATGGATAACTAATAAGAACCTGCTGTATAAAAAAATAAATAAAATAAAATTCAAAAATTCAAAAAAAAGGAATGTATTGTGTAGAACAGGGAATTATAGCCATTTTCTTGTAATAACTTTTAACGGAGTATAATTTGTAAAAATGCTGAATCACTATGCTTTACACCTAAAACTATTATAGTATTGTAAGTCAACTATATTTCAATTTAAAAAAAAGATTAAAAAGTGGGTTGCTAGTGAAATAAATAAATAAATAAATAAATAAATAAATAAATAAAAATAAAAGCCTTACTGCTAAAAAAACCCCAAACATTTCAATAGTAACAGACAGAACTGACAAATGACTTACTACTGATATCATTATTCCACCAAAGTCATTACTCAAAATAAAATGATAAGTAACCCTTTAGCAGCAGTTAGTGTCCTAGGATGACAAGGAATACCTATAGTGGCATATGGAGGCTCATTGGCCTCCTGCTACCTGTAGCTGGGACTTGATTCCTCCTACAGTCTCTGCTTCCTCCTCTGACCACACAACACACTCAGACTCAAGCCAACCCTATTCTTGCTCAGTTTTAAGGGAGATTTAAGAAGACCCTCACCAAAGAATAGAGGCTCATGCTCAAGTCAGCTTTAAGGCTATTCTTGCTCTGACTTGTTCCTTATGATGAATTTAAGGTTCAGTTTTAACTACCAAAACTCCTGACAAAGTACCTTGGACCCTGAGGATGAGGAGCTGGCCTAACTCCGCAGGCTCTTAGGTCCAGAGCCTTGACCCTGAACCCTGATGCTCGTGTCTGAGCCCCATGGCCTTTGCTACAGCCCCTTGACGCCAACTGCCCGACTGCTCTTTACCTACCACCAGACTGCCTTGCTGTTGTGCTCACTCACATCCCAGGACACCCTCCCGATGCAGGTTAACCTGTGTCCTAAACATTCATCTTCTGTCTTCTTCTGGGACCTCCCCAGATCCTGCACTCCATCTACTCGAACAGGAGCATCTAGATCCCAGAATCAAGCCTTCCCTCAGTTGCTCTGTGGGCTACCACCTCAGCCTTAGGACCAGCAGATCCTGAAGACCTGTTCTTCACTGATAATGTCAATCCTTTCTTAACAATTAGGCAGAATTGTTTCTACACCTGGAGCCTATATCACTTTCTGTGAGCCTCTATTATAAGATTTTAACAAATGTCATTATAATCATTTACCCAGCTGAACCTTAAATGTAGGCACTGCATTCTATTCTACCTTACATTCCAAGTGCCTAGGCATACTTCTAAACCTTCATAGATACTCAATAAATGCGTGTAATAGTAAAGTTGAGGTATAATAATGCCTCAACATTTTTCTCTATTTAATAGTATATTACCATCTCCAGTTACCCAGAAGAACTATAGATCACTTTTGTGACTGGTAATCTCATATGATAAAATTTTCTCCCTCTCCTAAGCACCATGGTATCCAGGAAAAAGAAACAAGACCACTATTTCACTCCATCTAAATCTGTCTTGAATACCTGTAATTATGCCAACATTCTTCAGACCACAGTAGTAGGGAATTCAAGGCCAACGTTGCATTCTTCCAACCTACTTCAGTGCATGTGTTTGATATTTTGCTCTTGAGCATTCAGCCATTTTAACAATTAATTCTGGCATATGGGATATCATAGTGATGACATTAAAGCATTTATGCTAAAATGTCAACAACCCTTATAAATGATAGAAATGTGTGGTATAAAGGTGAAGATCACAGGAATGTATGTATAAAGGTTAGGACCACAGAATTGAGTCACACCTGTGATTAAATCCTGAGTCTGACTATGTAACATTAAGCTAATATGGGTTAGCCTCCATAAGACTCAGGCATGTCTTCTTCAGATGGGGACATGATTAAATGAAGTAATGTATTTAAAGTGTCAAGCATAGTGCCAGACCAAGCACATAGAAAATGCTTTTAAAAAAATTAAAAATTAAAATTAAAATTAAAGCTATCTACTGTTAGTAGCTATTATAAGCTTTTAGAAGCAGTGAAGTTTCTTTTCTTTTTGTCTTGGCATTTAAAATTCAAAACTGTTATTGAGCACCTTACCAAATGTGAAACACTAAGCAAAACACCTTGGAGAATACGAAGCTGTAAAATGCACGGTGTCTGCCTGCTTGAGTTGATAATCCAAGGGAAGGGTAGTACATGGTTGAAAAACTACACATGAGGATGGTAAACAGGAGGTGTCCCCAAAAGCCACCAACCAGCTGCTCGGAGAGTTTAGCAGATGGAGGGAGAGGACACACATGTCTCAGAGAGAAAGAGCGCTGTGTGCTCCGTGCAATGATACGCACATAAAAGGAGTCCCATAAGTGCCTGCTCTCTGCCCAACACCAGGAATGTTCTCAACTGGGGAAAAGTAGCTGCTCTGAAAAAAAGTGCCAATCTGAGTAACTTGAAGGATTTTTTTTCTGCTTCTGCTACTTATGGTTCTACCACAGAGATGTTTAATTGTACGGTATACTTTCAGAACGTGTAATGGCATCCTTGCAAGTCTGCCTAATAGGTATTCATTAATTCAGCCAAGCTAAACGAACTGTAAATGCAACTGACAAATGCTATTATCCCATTTGCTATATTTTTCTATATTTTTCTTTTTATATCCAGCAGAAGATAGTTTGAGGATCTCAAAACTCCTGACACTGTTCAGGGAGCCAAAGGGCCACAGATAATTAATGTGGACAGATGCTGAATCCATTTCTCTTTCATTTTTAATGTGCAGTAAAAGCCACTGGAATATCAGTCCAAAGGCTTGGATTCAATAGTCTTGATGTCCCTTAAAAGGCCTGGGATTTAATTATCCCGTTCCTATATCCTCCCCTTCCTGACCTGCAGCTGGCAGTGAGAAAGCACCAGTATTGTAGAGGAGAGCTAGCTTTCTGTGCCCCTTGCCCTAGAGAGGAGTGAAGCTTCTGTACCCACATGGCTGAGTAGGGAGAGAGATGCCTTCTAGAAGTTTCTGCCCTTGGGGATGGCAATGACTATTTTAGTTGATACCAAGATCCTGAAATCTGTGCTGGGTTTATATAGAATCAGAGTTTGTAGGTGACCATGTGACAAGTTTGGAGGACTCAGAGCCAATCCCCCACCCATCTTAAAACACCAGGGCCCGAAATTACACCATTCGACATTTATTCCAGGTTCTGCATATCTTCACTTTGTAGTCCTCCCTTTAAACACCAGTGCCTCTGGGAAAATCAAAACTTTGCTGCAGTATTGCTATGCTTTATCAGGTATTCGTTTGTCAATATTCCTCTAATCATTGCCATCATGTCATCGTCATGATCACAGCCATCATTTATTGAGTGCCTATTTTATCCCAGGCATACCGTATCTGGGCTAGAAATGGTGAGCACACAGAGACTTAAACACAATTTTAAAATTATTTATAGCAGTTATGGTTGGAGCAGATAATTCTAAATTATTTATTCAAATTCTTCAAGCCAAGCAAGTTGTTTTTCACTGGTCAATTTCTAAATATCCAATTCCGTAGATTAGCACAACATAATCTATAATGAGGCTTGAAATGAACTTTGTGTTTTGTTTATCTGTAAATATGCCCATTATTCTGGGAATTCAGGAAGACTTCTGCCGTGGTTTGAATGTTTGTGACCCCCCCCAAAAATTCATATGTTGAAATTCTAATGCCCAGGGTGATGGTCTTAGGAGTTGGGGCCTTTGGGAGATGATTAGGTCATTAGAGGTTGAGTCCTCAGGAATAGGATTAGTGCCCTTATAAAAGAGACCCCACAGAGCTCCCTAGGCCCTTCCACCATGTGAGGACACAGTGAGAAGTTGGCAGTCTGCAACCAGAGAGAGGGCTGTCACCCTGCCATGCTGGCACCCTGATCTTGGTCTTCCAGCTTGCAGAACAGTGAGAAATAAATGTTTGTAAATGTTTGCTGTTTATAATCCACCCAGTCTGTGGTATTTTGTTACAGCAGCCCAAAAGGACTAAGACAACTTCTAAGCAAACAAGAACATTGTGCTATATGAATGTTTCTCTCCAGAGGAGCTGCGGAAACTGTTCGGGTTCCAGACAACCTTCTTGATGCCGACTGGCTCGGCACTCCGCCTTGGCAGGGAAGAGTACACTGCCTTCCAGACTGGTACAACCTCCACTCATACTTGGTTGTCCATGTGGCATACTTCTGGATGCCTGCCTGGGGCAGGGCCAGACTGGGAAAAGAAACAAAGGAGGATCATCACACTTTCCCAGGGAAAGCAGGTATTGTGAATGGATGACTATTCTATCACCTATCTATCTGTCTATCTATCTATCTTTATCAAGAGATTTAGGCTGTGGTGCAATTTTCCCCTCTTGTCACAAATCCTTGTGCAGAGATCTTAATTGGAATGGTACTTTATTCAGTCACAGTTGGATAGTCCAGGTTCATTTCAGGGCATCCTCTGGTGCCACTGGCTCTCTCAGCACTTAGGTCCCCATCTAAGCTGCTTCCCACGCGCACCAGAGACTGCCTTTTCTGTGATTATACGATGATGCCTGAGTGACTCTGTGCTTAATAATGATTTACTTCTTGAAACCACCTGTGGCCACCAGCAAGGATTTGAAATTCAAATACACTCAGTAGAAATGTATACACTTAACCATCATAGAGCCTTCTCTTATTTAAAATTACACTCCCTTCCAGTCTCCAGCATGCCTAGCTCCCTTCTCTGGTTTTCTTTCTTTGTTTCCCAAAGAATGTATCACCAACTGATATACTATATATTTCATTTGTTTATCGGTTTGTTTTCTGTGCCCTCACCCCACTAGAAATAAGCTCTGAGAGTAAGAAAATTGTCTTGTGTTGACTCTTGTGTCATCAGTTTACCATAATATCTGGCACATGATAGGTACTTCATAAATAATTACTGAGGAAATAAGTAAACATTTTTCATAACCATTTGTTCTCTGAATACAAAAGTAGTATGAGATGGATGGGAATTTTTTAAAGTACAGAAAAACACCAAGAAAAAAATAAAACCACCACTCATAACACCACCAAATGTTAACATTGTGGTATAAATATGTCCAGTGGGGTTTTTTTTCTCAATTTCTTGTGGACAAGATTAGAACTGCATTGCACATATTGGCTTGTACCGTTTGTCATGCGTGAGACCTTTCTCATATGACATTTTCTTCTACTGCACAGTATTTTTTATTGAAGTACAGTTTATTTATGATGTTGTGTTAGTTTCTGGTGTACGGCAGAGTGATTCAGTTATACATATATTTTTTCAGATTATTTTCCATTTTAGGTTGTTATAAGAAATTGAATATTGTTCCCTGTTATGCAGTAAACCCTTGTTGGTTATCTATTTTATTTATAGTGGTGTATATTTGCTAATCCCATACTCTTAATTCATCCCATCCCTCCTCCCTTTCCCCTTTGGTAACCAAAGATTTGTTTTCCGTGTCTGTGAGTCTGTTTTTGTTTTGTATATAGATTCACTTGCATTATTTTTTAGATTCCACATATGATTGATATCATATAGATTTGTCTTTCTCTGTCTGACTTACTTCACTAAGTATATTCTGTAGGTCCATCCATGTTGCTGCTGTATATATATATATCACATCTTCTTTATCTACTCATCTGTTGGGGGACATTTAGCTTGCTTCTATGTCTTGGCTATTTACAATAGCGCCACTGCATGGTATTAATGGCTGCATGATATTCTATGGCATAGCCATACCATAATCTATTTAATTGATCACTTGTTGATTATTGTTTTATTATAGGAGACTTCTTTGAAAATCCCCTTTGCTGCCATGTATCTAATTCTACTTCTCTATAAGAGGCATGTGGGATGAATAAACTGAGATGATTTCTAATATTCTTACATAAGACTTGCCATAGACCATGTACCTCTTCCTGGAGATAGCTTACATATACACCATGAAGTAAGAGAATGTCTGCAAATCCCATGCTTAAAAGTTCCGCTTTGTTGAAAAAACTTTGCTTGTTCACTTGATTGCTTACTTTTAATTTTTGTAATAAAAGAGGGAGAAATCTTCCCTTGGATGTCCCAAATGAGATAAGAGACTTTCCCTCAATCTCTGTTTAGGGAAAAGCAATAGCCTCAGTAAAGGGATCAGATCATCTTCCCTTTGCCCCTTGCAGTGGGTGCTAAAGACTTGCAGAGAACCAACCGAGCCTCAGTCAACCTTGCCAAGGTCACCTCCATCACTAGGTGAGGCTATCTAGGGCTCAGGACTGCAAAGGTAAGATAGAGTCACACCTTGGGCCAAGGCCAAGGGCAATGGGGATGAACTCTAGGTTACTGGATATTGCTGGACATCCCATCTTATAGGGATGTAAAGCTTCTAAGGGGGTCTACTCTGCTAGTGTCCTGCAATTTTCATTTGTTTCTATATAAAAAACGTGATCTTACCCAGAGAAGAAATTATCCCTAATTTTAGCAGCCCTCTAATGGGGTGGTTTCTAATTTTTCACGTTTATAAATAGTGCTGCTTGATTTTCTTTGTAATAGATTTTTTTGCACATCTATGATTGTTTTCTTAGGGTAGATTTCTGGAAGATTAATTAATAGGTAAAATGATATTGAGGGTTTTTTTTTTAACATCTTTATTTGATTAAAATTGCTTTACAATGGTGTGTTAGTTTCTGCTGTATTACCAAGTGAATCAGCTACACGTATACATATATCCCTATATCCCCTCCCTCTTGCATCTCCCTCCCACCCTCCCTATCCCACCCCTCTAGGTGGTCACAAAGCACCAAGCTGATCTCCCTGTGCTATGTGGCTGCTTCCCACTAGCAGAAATGTATCTATTTTACATTTGGTAGTGTCTATATGTCCATGCCACTCTCTCACTTCGTCCCAGCTTACCCTTCCCCATCCCCGTGTCCTCAATTCCATTCTCTATGTCTGCATCTTTATTCCTGTCCTGCCCCTAGGTTCTTCAGAACCTTTTTTTTTGTTTAGATTCCATATATATGTGTTAGCATATGGTATTTGTTTTTCTCTTTCTGACTTACTTCACTCTGTATGACAGACTCTAGATCCACTCACCTCACTACAAATAACTCAATTTTATTTCTTTTTATGGCTGAGTAATATTCCATTGTATGTATGTGCCACATCTTCTTTATCCATTCATCTGTCGATGGACACTTAGGTTGCTTCCATGTCCTGGCTATTGTAAATAGAGCTGCAATGAACATTGTGGTGCATGACTCTTTCTGAATTATGATTTTCTCAGGGTATATGCCCAGTAGTGGGATTGCTGGGTCATATGGTAGTTCTATTTTTAGTCTTTTAAGGAACCTCCATACTGTTCTCCATAGTGGCTGTATCAATTTACATTCCCACCAACAGTGCAAGAGGGTTCCCTTTTCTCCACACCCTCTCCAGCATTTATTGTTTGTAGATTTTTTGATGATGGCCATTCTGACTGGTGAGAGGTGATACCTCATTGTAGTTTTGACTTGCATTTCTCTAATGATTAGTGATGTTGAGCATCATTTCATGTGTTTGTTGGCAATCTGTATATCTTTGAAGAAATGTCTATTTAGGTCTTCTGTCCATTTTCGGATTGGGTTGTTTGTTTTCTAATTCTGTTTTGTAAATAAGTTCATTTGTACCATTTTTTTATATTCCACATATAAGTGGTTATCATATGATATTTGTCTTTCTCTGTCTGACTTACTTCACTCAGTATGACAATCTCTAGGTCCATCCCTGTTGCTGCAAATAGCATTATTTCGTTCTTTCTTATGGCTGAGTAATATTCCATTGTATATATGTACCACATCTTCTTTATCCATTCCTCTGTTGATGGACATTTAGGTTGCTTCCATGTCCTGGCTATTGTAAATAGTGCTGCAGTGAACATTGGGGTGGATGTATCTTTTCGAATTATGGTTTTCTCCGGAATGAAAGAAATATTTTAAAATTAGCTAAAAGTAAGGATTTAAGTCATGGAACTTTCAATGCTTTATAGATCACAAGGTTTAGTGTAACCTAATATAAAGTGTAATTTCATGTCTTTCAAATCCAATATTCTTTAGGAGGCAGGTGTAAAAGCCCAAACTTACTTATTATTATGTTATTCCACCTTGATACAAAAAGTATTTAAGGCAGATTCAATAGACTGAATATTACATAAACTAGAAATACATTATGAATAAAAATAAGGGCATGATTTGTAGTCACTATTTAGATTAATACAAAAATGGCACGCCATTTGTCTGATAAACTTGCTGTAGGTAAACTCTTAGCTTTCTAGCACAGGACAAAAAAGGAAGCTGGATGATAAATATATTGATTCAATGTGCATAAAAATAAGACAAATCAATTGCTTAGATGGCAATTAGGGAAAAAAACATGTCCACTGGTCCCTTAAATGAAGAAAAAGGTGTTCCAAACAACATCAACATTTACCATTAAGGCCTAGAAGACAACATATGCTCAATAAATGGGCATTATTAACATGACCTTTTTTTTTTAAGTGTTGCTTGTGGCTTCTGGTTTATAATGACATCTCTCCACTAGTGATAAAAATACCTATGAAGCAGAAGAAGACAAAAATTTCATATCAATGCTTAAAACTGAAATTGACATCTAATCTATTGCAAGTAACAAGAGAATATATCAATTAAATATAAGCCTTCTGGAGATAAATTGAGCAAAATAATCAGTGCCCAAAGCATGCCATTTTGCCAGAAACAAAGCAAATCTGATGCCCAAAAAGAAAGCAAAGATCCATTGTCTGCTCCCAACTAACTGCCTCTGTTTCAGAGTTAGACTCTGTTCCAACTAACAGCCTAGTTGTCCACTGTTTTTGAAGACGTCAAAATACTGTGGTCCAAATAAAAATATTACTACCTCAATTCATAGAAAACAACAGGGGAGAAAGCAGGAGTTGGATTGGTACGATGCATGGTGCCCTACTCAGTGTAGTTCAAACAAGTCAAAAGTAGAATCAGAAACAAAGTGCAGAGGACAGAGAGACGACCAGCAGCCAGGGACACAGGCTTGGGGAACTCCAATTACTCAGGTTTCAGAGAAACAGTCAACGGGTGTAGAATATAATCCTGTCTCAGTCTGCCAGTGCCACATGAGTATACCTGTCAGAGCCTGAAGATGAAGCTAGAACTGGGAATGGCAAGATAACCATAGACAATGGTCATCAGCTATAGATTGAAGAACATCCACAGGGAGAGGGAGCAGAGCCCAAGGAAGGAGTGTTTCTTGTCAATGTCTGCATCTGTGTGGAGCTATCTGATTGGGGTTAAGGTTGGAAAAATAGAAAAAATTACAGAACCAGGAAAATAAATTTTAATAAAACAAAAAAGGAAAAATACACTTCTAAAACAAACAGACTCCTAAAACCAGAAAAATGAGAAAACTGGCATTCTCAGTTGTGTACTAGATGACACAGTCTTTATGAAGCAAGAACAGAAAAGCCTAAAAAAGGCCAATTATATCAATTAGAACAAAAATTAATTCCTTTAAAATGTCCCATTCAAACATAATAAACCCATCTGCTTAGGTTAAGGGGGAAAAAGTAATCAATTCTATCTACTTATAAAAGATATGCCTAAAAGAAAAGAATACTGAAAGGTCAGAAATTATGTATTTCAAGACCTTCAAGATGGCAGAGGAGTAAGATGTGGAGATCACCTTCCTCCCCACAAATACATCTACATGTAGAACAACTCTTACAGAACACTTACTGAACACTGGCAGAAGACCTCAGACTTCCCAAAGGGCAAGGAACTCCCCACGTACCTGGCCATGTGGCTGACAGGGTCTTGGTGCTCTGGCCGGGTGTCAGGCCCGGGCCTCTGAGGTGGGAGAGCCGAGTTCAGGACATTGGTCCACCAGAGACCTCCCGGCTACACATAATATCAAATGGCAAAAGCTCTCCCAGAAATCTCCATCCCAATGTTAAGACCCAGCTCCACTGAATGACCAGCAAGCTCCAGTGTTGGACACCACGTGCCAAACAACTAGCAAGACAGGAACACAACCCCACCCATTAGCAGAGAGGTTGCCTAAAATCATAATAAGGTCACAGACACCCGAAAACACACCACCTGATGCGGTCCTGCCCACCAGAAAGACGAGATCCAGCCTCATCCACCAGAACACAGGCACCAGTCCCCTCCACCAGGAAGCCTACACAACCCACTGAAACGACCTTACCCACTGGGGGCAGACACCAAAAACAATGAGAATTACTAACTTGCAGCCTGTGAAAAGCAGACCCCAAACACAGTAAGTTAACCAAAATGAGAAAGAGAAATGCGCAGCAGATGAAGGAGCAAAGTAAAAACCCACCAGACCAAACAAATGAAGAGGAAATAGGCAGTCTACTGGAAAAAGAATTCAGAGTAATGATAGTAAAGATATCCAAAATCTTGGAAATAAAATGGAGAAAATACAAGAAATGTTTAACAAGGACCTAGAAGAACGAAGGAACAAACAAACATATATATTGCTGTCTACAAGTGACCCACTTCAGATCTAGGGACACATACAGACTGAAAGTGAGGGGATGGAAAAAGATATTCCATGCAAATGGAAATCAAAAGAAAGTTGGAGTAGCAATTCTCATATCAGACAAAATAGACTTTAAAATAAAGACTATTACAAGAGACAAAGAAGGACACTACATAATGATCAAGAGATCAACCCAACAAGAAGATACAACAATTGTAAATATTTATGCACCCAACATAGGAGCAGCTCAGTACATAAGGCAAATGTTAACAACCATAAAATGGGAAATTGACAGTAACACAATAATAGTAAGGGACTTTAGCACCCCACTTTTCCCAATGGACAGATCATCCAAAATGAAAATAAATGAGGAAACACAAGCTTTAAATGACACATTAAACAAGATGGACGTAATTGATATTTATGGGATATTCCACCCAAAAACAACAAAACACACTTTCTTCTCCAGTGCTCATGGAACATTCTCCAGGATAGATCATATCTTGGGTCACAAATCAAACCTTGGTAAATTTAAGAAAATTGAAATTGTATCAAGTATCTTTTCCCACCAAAAGGTTATGACACTAGATATCAATTACAGGAAAAAATCTGTAAAAAATACAAACACATGGAGCCTAAACAATACACTAATGAATAACCAAGAGATCACTGAAGAAATCAAAGAGGAAATCAAAAAATACCTAGAGACAAATGACAATGAAAACACGACAACCCAAAACCTATGGGATGCAGCAAAAGCAGTTCTAAGACGGAACGTTATAGTAATACAATCCTAACTCAAGAAACAAGAAAAATCTCAAAAAAACAACCTAAACTTACACCTAAAGCAATCGGAGAAAGAAGAACAAAAAAAACCTAAAGTTAGCAGAAGGTAAGACATCATAAAGGTCAGATAAGAAAAAAATGAAAAAGAATAGAAGGAAACGATAGCAAAGATCAATAAAACTAAAAGATGGTTTTTTGAGAAGATAAACAAAGTTGATAAACCATTAGCCAGACTCATGAAGAAAAAAAGGGAGAACACTCAAATGAACAGTATTAGAAATGAAAAAGGAGAAGTAACAACTGACACTGCAGAAATACAAAGGATCAGGAGAGATTACTGCAAGCATCTATGTGCCAATAATATGAACAACCTGGAAGAAATGGACAAATTCTCAGAAAAGCACAACCTTCTGAGACTGAACCAGGAAGAAATAGAAAATATAAACAGACCAATCACAAGCACTGAAATTGAGACTATGATTAAAAATCTTCCAACAAACAAAAGCCCAGGACCAGATGGCTTCACAGGCAAATTCTACCAAACATTTAGAGAAGAGCTAACACCTATCCTTCTCAAACTCTTCCAAAATATAGCAGAGGGAGGAACACTCCCAAGCTCATTCTATAAGGCCACCATCACCCTGATACGAAAACCAGACACAAATGTCACAAAGAAAGAAAACTACAGGCCAATATCACTCATGAACATAGATGCAAAATTCCTCAACAAATTACTACCAAACAGAATCCACAGCACGTTAAAAGGATCATACACCATGATCAAGTGGGGTTTATCCCAAGAATGCAAGGATTCCTCAATATAGGCAAATCAATCAATCTGATAAACCATATTAACAAAGTGAAGGAGAAAAACCATAGGATCATCTCATTAGATGCAGAAAAAGCTTTTGACAAAATTCAACACCCATTTATGATAAAAACCCTCCAGAAAGTAAGCATAGAGGGAACTTACCTCAACATAATAAAGGCCATATATGACAAAGCCACAGCCAACATCATTCTCAATGGTGAAAAACTGAAACCATTTCCTCTAAGATCAGGAACAAGACAAGGTTGTCCAATCTCACCACTATTATTCAAAATATTTTTGGAAGTTTTAGCCACAGAAATCAGAGAAGAAAAAAAATAAAAGGAACCCAAATCGGAAAAGAAGAAGTAAATCTGTCACTGTTTGCAGATGACATGACTCTATACATAGAGAATTCTAAAGATGCTACCAGAAAGCTACTACAGCTAATCAATGAATTTGGTAAAGTAGCAGGATACAAAA
Organism: Balaenoptera borealis; assembly: GCF_965194805.1. Classification (NCBI taxonomy): domain Eukaryota; kingdom Metazoa; phylum Chordata; class Mammalia; order Artiodactyla; family Balaenopteridae; genus Balaenoptera; species Balaenoptera borealis. The sequence continues at coordinate 68,939,498 of NC_138873.1, read as the reverse complement.
TTAATGCACAGAAATCTCTTGCATTCTTATACACTAATGATGAAAAATCTGAAGGAGAAATTAAGGAAACACTCCCATTTACCACTGCAACAAAAAGAATACAATACCTAGGAATAAACATACCTAGGGAGACAAAAGACCTGTATGCAGAAAACTATAAGACACTGATGAAAGAAATTAAAGATGATACAGACAGATGGAGAGATACACCATGTTCTTGGATTGGAAGAATCAACATTGAGAAAATGACTATACTATACGCAAAGCAATCTACAGATTCCATGCAATCCCTATCAAACTACCAATGGCATTTTTCACAGAACTAGAACAAAAAATTTCACAATTTGTATGGAAACACAAAAGACCCCGAATAGCCAAAGCTATCTTGAGAAAGAAAAATGGAGCTGGAGGAATCAGGCTCTCTGGCTTTAGACTATTCTACAAAGCTACAGTAATCAAGACAGTATGGTACTGGCACAAAAACAGAAATATAGATCAATGGAAAAGGATAGAAAACCCAGAGGAAAACCCATGCACATATAGTCACCTTATGTTTGATAAAGGAGGCCAGAATACACAATGGAGAAAAGACAGTCTCTTCAATAGTGGTGCTGGGAAAACTGGACAGCTACATGTAAAAAAGAATGAAATTAGAACACTCCCTAACACCATACACAAAAATAAACTCAAAATGGATTAAAGACCTAAATGTAAGGCCAGACACTATCAAACTCTTAGAGAAAAACACAGGCAGAACACTCTATGACATAAATCACAGCAAGATCCTTTTTGACCCACCTCCTAGAGAAATGGAAATAAAAACAAAAATCAACAAATGAGACCTAATGAAACTTAAAAGCTTTTGCACAGCAAAGGAAACCATAAAAAGACAAAAAGACAACCCTCAGAATGGGAGAAAATATTTGCAAATGAAGCAACTGACAAAGGATTAATCTCCAAAATATACAAGCACCTCATGCAGCTCAATATCATAAAAACAAACAATGCAATCCAAAAATGGGCAGAAGACCTAAATAGACATTTCTCCAAAGAAGATATACAGATTGCCAACAAACACATGAAAGGATGCTCAACATCACTAAACATTAGAGAAACGCAAATCAAAAACTACAATGAGGTATCACCTCACACCAGTCAGAATGGCCATCATCAAAAAATCTACAAACAAATAATGCTGGAGAGGGTGTGGAGAAAAAGGAACTCTCTTGCACTGTTAGTGGGCATGTAAATTGATACAGCCATTATGGAGAACAGTATGGAGGTTCCTTAAAAAACTAAAAATAGAACTACCATATGACCCAGCAATCCCACTACTGGGCATATACCCTGAGAAAACCATAATTCAAAAAGAGTCATGTCACATACAGACTGAAAGTGAGGGGATGGAAAAAGATATTCCATGCAAATGGAAATCAAAAGAAAGCTGGAGTAGCTGTACTCATATCAGATAAAATAGACTTTAAAATAAAGAATGTTACAAGAGACAAGGAAGGACACTACATAATGATCCAGGGATCAATCCAAGAAGAAGATATAACAATTATAAATATATATGCACCCAACATAGGAGCACCTCAATACATAAGGCAACTGCTAACAGCTATAAAAGAGGGAATTGAAAGTAACACAATCATAGTGGGGGACTTTAACACCTCACTTACACCAATGGACAGATCATCCAAAATGAAAATAAATAAGGAAACAGAAGCTTTAAATGACACAATAGACCAGATAGATTTCATTGATATATATCGGACATTCCATCCAAAAACAGCAGATTACACGTTCTTCTCAAGTGCGCACGGAACATTCTCCAAGATAGATCACATCTTGGGTCACAAATCAAGCCTCAGTAAATTTAAGAAAATTGAAATCATATCAAGCATCTTTTCTGACCACAATGCTATGAGATTAGAAATGAATTACAGGGAAAAAAACGTAAAAAGGACAAACACATGGAGGCTAAACAATACGTTACTAAATAACCAAGAGATCACTGAAGAAATCAAAGAGGAAATCAAAAAATACCTAGAGACAAATGACAATGAAGACACGACGACCCAAAACCTATGGGATGCAGCAAAAGCAGTTCTAAGAGGGAAGTTTATAGCTATACAAGCCTACCTAAAGAAACAAGAAAAAGCTCAAGTAAACAATCTAACCTTACACTTAAAGAAACTAGAGAAAGAAGAACAAACAAAACCCAAAGTTAGCAGAAGGAAAGAAATCATAAAGATCAGAACAGAAATAAATGAAATAGAAACAAAGAAAACAATAGCAAAGATCAATAAAACTAAAAGTTGGTTCTTTGAGAAGATAAACAAAATTGATAAGCCATTAGCCAGACTCATCAAGAAAAAGAGGGAGAGGACTCAAATCAATAAAATCAGAAATGAAAAAGGAGAAGTTACAACAGACACTGCAGAAATACAAAGCATCCTAAGAGACTACTACAAGCAACTTTATGCCAATAAAATGGACAACCTGGAAGAAATGGACAAATTCTTAGAAAGGTATAACCTTCCAAGACTGAACCAGGAAGAAATAGAAAATATGAACAGACCAATCACAAGTAATGAAATTGAAACTGTGATTAAAAATCTTCCAACAAACAAAAGTCCAGGACCAGATGGCTTCACAGGTGAATTCTATCAAACATTTAGAGAAGAGCTAACACCCATCCTTCTCAAACTCTTCCAAAAAATTGCAGAGGAAGGAACACTCCCAAACTCATTCTATGAGGCCACCATCACCCTGATACCAAAACCAGACAAAGACACTACAAAAAAAGAAAATTACAGACCAATATCACTGATGAATATAGATGCAAAAATCCTCAACAAAATACTAGCAAACAGAATCCAACAACACATTAAAAGGATCATACACCACGATCAAGTGGGATTTATCCCAGGGATGCAAGGATTCTTCAATATACGCAAATCAATCAATGTGATACACCATATTAACAAATTGAAGAAGAAAAACCATATGATCATCTCAATAGATGCAGAAAAAGCTTTTGACAAAATTCAACACCCATTTCTGATAAAAACTCTCCAGAAAGTGGGCATAGAGGGAACCTACCTCAACATAATAAAGGCCATATATGACAAACCCACAGCAAACATCATTCTCAATGGTGAAAAACTGAAAGCATTTCCTCTAAGATCAGGAACGAGACAAGGATGTCCACTCTCACCACTATTATTCAACATAGTTTTGGAAGTCCTAGCCACGGCAATCAGAGAAGAAAAAGAAATAAAAGGAATACAAATTGGAAAAGAAGAAGTAAAACTGTCACTGTTTGCGGATGACATGATACTATACATAGAGAATCCTAAAACTGCCACGAGAAAACTGCTAGAGCTAATTAATGAATATGGTAAAGTTGCAGGATACAAAATTAATGCACAGAAATCTCTTGCATTCCTATACACTAATGATGAAAAATCTGAAAGAGAAATTATGGAAACACTCCCATTTACCATTGCAACAAAAAGAATAAAATACCTAGGAATAAACCTACCTAGGGAGACAAAAGACCTGTATGCAGAAAACTATAAGACACTGATGAAAGAAATTAAAGATGATACCAACAGATGGAGAGATATACCATGTTCTTGGATTGGAAGAATCAACATTGTGAAAATGAGTATACTACCCAAAGCAATCTACAGATTCAATGCAATCCCTATCAAATTACCAATGGCATTTTTTACGGAGCTAGAACAAATCATCTTAAAATTTGTATGGAGACACAAAAGACCCCGAATAGGCAAAGCAGTCTTGAGGCAAAAAAATGGAGCTGGAGGAATCAGACTCCCTGACTTCAGACTATACTACAAAGCTACAGTAATCAAGACAATATGGTACTGGCACAAAAACAGAAACATAGATCAATGGAACAAGATAGAAAGCCCAGACATTAACCCACGCACCTATGGTCAACTAATCTATGACAAAGGAGGCAAAGATATACAATGGAGAAAAGACAGTCTCTTCAATAAGTGGTGCTGGGAAAACTGGACAGCTACATGTAAAAGAATGAAATTAGAATACTCCCTAACACCATACACAAAAATAAACTCAAAATGGATTAGAGACCTAAATATAAGACTGGACACTATAAAACTCTTAGAGGAAAACATAGGAAGAACACTCTTTGACATAAATCACAGCAAGATCTTTTTTGATCCACCTCCTAGAGTAATGGAAATAAAAACAAAAATAAACAAGTGGGACCTAATGAAACTTCAAAGCTTTTGCACAGCAAAGGAAACCATAAACAAGACGAAAAGACAACCCTCAGAATGGGAGAACATATTTGCAAATGAATCAATGGACAAAGGATTAATCTCCAAAATATATAAACAGCTCATTCAGCTCAATATCAAAGAAACAAACACCCCAATCCAAAAATGGGCAGAAGACCTAAATAGACATTTCTCCAAAGAAGACATACAGATGGCCACGAAGCACATGAAAAGATGCTCAACATCACTAATTATTAGAGAAATGCAAATCAAAACTACAATGAGGTATCACCTCACTCCTGTTAGAATGGGCATCATCAGAAAATCTACAAACAACAAATGCTGGAGAGGGTGTGGTGAAAAGGGAACCCTCTTGCACTGTTGGTGGGAATGTAAATTGATACAGCCACTATGGAGAACAATATGGAGGTTCCTTAAAAAACTAAAACTAGAATTACCATATGACCCAGCAATCCCACTACTGGGCATATACCCAGAGAAAACCGTAATTCAAAAAGACACATGCACCCGAATGTTCATTGCAGCACTATTTACAATAGCCAGGTCATGGAAGCAACCTAAATGCCCATCAACAGACGAATGGATAAAGAAGATGTGGTACATATATACAATGGAATATTACTCAGCCATAAAAAGGAACGAAATTGAGTCATTTGTTGAGACGTGGATGGATCTAGAGACTGTCATACAGAGTGAAGTAAGTCAGAAAGAGAAAAACAAATATCGTATATTAATGCATGTATGCGGAACCTAGAAAAATGGTACAGATGAACCGGGTTGCAGGGCAGAAGTTGAGACACAGATGTAGAGAATGGACATATGGACACCAAGGGGGGAAAACTGCGGTGGGGTGGGGATGGTGGTGTGCTGAATTGGGCGATTGGGATTGACATGTATACACTGATGTGTATAAAACTGATGCCTAATAAGAACCTGCAGTATAAAAAAACAAACAAAACAACTAATACTAAACTTTCATTGGGTTATTTGTATGGAAATATGTTAATATAAATGTTTCAGACATTACATGAAATTTCTAAAAATCTTATATTTGTATTTGTATGGAAATATGTATGGAAATATGTTAATATAAATGTTTCAGACATTACATGAAATTTCTAAAAATTATATTTGTATTTGTATGGAAATATGTATGGAAATATGTTAATATAAATGTTTCAGACATTACATGAAATTTCTAAAAATCTTATATTTGTACTTGTATGGAAAGGTATAATGTTATAAGTAATAATCCTAGTTATTACTTTAAAATGTATATCTCAGAAATAACTAATTTTCTTGTCAACTGCATTATTATGAACTGTCATCAAATCTTTAACCGTGGTCATTTTTAAGTCTTTTGTCATTTACAGACAGTTCTGGGTGTACTCTGATGATTTTGCAAATATGTTCCTATAAAAGGGTTTCATCTTCAAGAAATACATGGAAAAGACTCTGACAAGTACAGGTTTCTGGTAACGGACTGTACTGCTGAACTGAATGAATAAGCATTTTCAGAACTCTAATGAAAAACTGATGAACTCATAAAAGTGCTAACAAAAGATCAAGATGGAAAAAAAAAATTAATTACATGGGACTGAGTGAACTGATGAGGATGAGTATAATTTTTGTGACTTTCTGTCTGAATTTAAAAAAAAAAAAAAATTTCCACAAGGACTCAGAGGCAAAGAATATACAAATCAATTTTCACTGCAAAGTAAAGGAGCTGTTACAGTGGAGGATTACTGGACTGAATGTCAATACTATGACATAGTATGAGTGTGTTTCATGTTTGGTAATTGCAATCATTGTTGCTTTTGTTGTGGTCATCCATGTACAATGCTTGGTGTCAGTCGATTTACCTCTTGTAAAAATAAAATACAGTGTGTGTGTGTGAAAAAAAAAAAAAAAAAAAAAAAAAGAGTCATGTACCACAATGTTCATTGCAGCTCTGTTTACAATAGCCAGGACAGGAAGCCACCTAAGTATCCATCAACAAATGAATGGATAAAGAAGATGTGGCACATATACACAATGGAATATTACTCAGCCATAAAAAGAAACGAAATTGAGTTATTTGTAGTGAAGTGAGTGGATCTAGAGTCTGTCATACAGAGTGAAGTAAGTCAGAAAGAGGAAAACAAATACCATATGCTAACACATATATATGGAATCTTTAAAAAAAAGGTTCTGAAGAATCTATGGGCAGAACAGGAATAAAGATGCAGACATAGAGAATGGACTTGAGGACACGGGGAGGGGGAAGGGTAAGCTGGGACGAAGTGAGAGAGTGGCATAGACATATATACACTACCAAATGTAAAATAGATAGCTAGTGGGAAGCAGCCACATAGCACAGGGAGATCAGCTTGGTGCTTTGTGACCACCTAGAGGGGTGGGATAGGGAGGGTGGGAGGGAGATGCAAGAGGGAGGAGATATGGGGATATATGTATATGTATAGCTGATTCACTTTGTTATAAAGCAGAAAGTAATGTACCATTGTAAAGCAATTATACTCCAATAAAGATGTTTTAAAAAATGTTAAAAAAAAAAAGAAAAAGAAATTATGTACTACAAAGCCTAAAAGGGAAAAAACGTAGGTTGAGCATATATATTGGGGCAAGCAAATGACAAAGCAAGGATGAAAAATAATACACAAAAATTCAAGACAAAAACATTGAAAAAGTGAAAAATAATCATTTATGTGGATGAAAAGTAAAATTCATAACAAAGATATTATATATATATTAGTCTATAAATCCTAGATAGCATAACATCATTATAAATTCTAATATTCCTTTAGATATTCGGAGAAAAATGAGAGAATAACAATTTGTAAAGTGTTCAAGTAAACGCAAATCTTGTACACCTTAAATTTCTTTTCAAATATCATGCAAATTTTATGAAAATGGTCATGTATTCTACTACCAAAAGCCTCAATAGTTTCCAAAAAAGAGAAGTTAAAGTAGGCCATCTGTCTACTGTGTATTAAAATAAATTAATAACAAAAGTTTAAGCAACAATGACAACAAACTTCTTTTGTAACTGCAAACACATATATATCTTCCCCCAAATGACACTGTTGAAAAACTCTCTGAAAACAAACAAAAATAACTACAGAATTTTTTAAACTACAATAGTTGAAACAATAGTTTCAATGTTAAGTTAGAAAAGAGGTTAAAAAATAAATAGCTCAACATTTTAGGGAAGAATACCAAAAAAGGTAAAAAAAAAAGAAAAAGCTAAAGTGACTAAGGTACCCTTTAAAGAGACAAACAAAACAAAGAAGGCAGAATAATGTTGACTGAGCAGACTTAACCAAGAGAAAAAGAGCAACAATGGAAACAGCAAATAGATCTATGTAGGAATGATATGGAGGATGTTAATAGCAGACACAATTTAAATTAAAATGTTTAGGGCTTCCCTGGTGGTGCAGTGATTAAGAATCCACCGGCCAATGCAGGGGACACACCCAGCAACGAAGATCCAACGCAGCCAAAAATAAATAAATAAAATAAATAAATTTATTAAAAAAATTAAAATGTTTAATTTAAAACAATAAGAAAATGTGTTGTATTAGTCAACTATCATAAGCTTGTCTTTAAAAACTAAGTCACTAAAATTGACTCAAGAAGGAGTCCAAATCAAATAGACATACAACCACAGATGACACGGAAAAGGCATAAAAAAATTACTGGCTGTGAAACCAGATGGAGTTTTTTCAAATGTTCAAGGAATAGCTAATGCTACATAAATTGCTCCAAAGAACAGAAAGATATAGATAGCTACATAATTTATTTTCTAAAGCTAACATAGCTCTGATACTCAAACAAAAAGAAAATCCAATCCATTTTTGATATATTCAAAAACCTGAAATAGATTCCTAGCAAACTAAATTCAAGAGTATGGTAAAAATCAACCAAGCGAGACTTATCCCCAGAATTCACAGATCTATTAAATAGATTCAAAAAGAAAAAATATTATGGGATAGATAATAGATACATGCTGAAAGAGATTTTGCTACAACCCATTCTTACTTTTTTAAAGATTAGAGAACTAGAAGTTGAAAACTTTCTGAACATTATTAAATCATCAAAGAAGGAACCCAACATCACATTTCAGGATAAAATATTCCAGGCAGCCCCAATAAAATCAGGAGCAAAGCAAAAATCCCTGCTATAAATGTTATTGTACAAAATTATACATTGAGCTTTACCAATAAAATAAAATATGAAACAAAATATGAACCTTTAAAAAACACTGGAAATATAGAAGACAAAATTACTATTGCTTATTGATGACGTGATTATAGGCCAAAAGCTAAACAAAATCATGTTTATAATAAAACCTCTTGAATTAATAAGACAGCTCAGTAGATTAGTCAGAGTAGGGAAAAATGTATTTTTTATATCATTGGCTCTCCCATATGCCAGCCATCCCCAGTCACAAAATGTAATGGAAAAATATCCACTCATTAGTACCACACTAAGTTCACGATCTTCAACCTCAATTGTGAACTCCATACTCCTGAGGAATCCTATTCTCATGGCCCACTTCCTCTCCCACCATGGTTATCCCCCCACACCTACCCCTCCTCCAGCTAAGCAGGTAACTGCCCCTACTTCATCAGATGGAAACCCTCTCAGCTTCCTACTACTCGTCCCACACACCTACCTGCCTCTGACCCCATCCTCTTCTTTCCCATAACATGCAAGTGGTCTTACCCTTCTCCCTATCACAAGCCAGCCTCCATCTGTCCTTAATCCTATCACTTCCCACCTTCTAGGAAACCTTACATTACAAACTATCCCTTCTTTCTATTGTACCATTAACCTTTCCATCCTTCTGTTTCTAGTCTATTACCTTTTAAATATGATAAAATCTCTCCAATCTTTCCACACTCCCCGATCCTTCTTTTCTAGTTACATTTCCTCTCCCCCTCCACAGCCCTTTCTCCTCTTAAAGAAATCTGGAAAAGTTACTTATACCTATCACCGGGAAGATCTCTTCAATAGGCAAATTGGATCATGTAACTTTTCTCTTTAAAACTCCTTCCTGGAATGCCCTCCCACTACCCCAAACTTGCACCCAGTTAACTCTTCAGCTCTATGGCACTACCTCAGGTAGTGTGATCCAACATCAACACTGAAATACATGGAGAAATAATATGTTCCAAGATTAGAATACTAAATACTAAATAGATGGAAATTTTTCTAAAATAATTTGTAAGTATATCACAAGTCAAATCAAAATCCCAGTGGAAGGTAGCATTGACACTAAAACTTAACAATGGTAACACAAAATGATAAACTGATCTCACTTTTAATAAGGAAGTTAAAATTCTTTAATAAAGTTGTAGCAAATAAGATCCTCTCCTTTAATGAAAATAATGCACTATGGTCTAGGAGGATTTAGGAAAAGAAAGCAAAATGTTTCAACATTGGGAGCTGATTTAAATTTCTGTCACCAATTGAATAGGGCTTCCCAGGTGGTGCAGTGGTTGAGAGTCTGCCTGCCAATGCAGGGGACACGGGTTCGCACCCTGGTCTGGGAGGATCCCACATGCCGCGGAGCCACTGGGCCCGTGAGCCACAATTACTGAGCCTGCGCGTCTGGAGCCTGTGCTCCGCAACAAGAGAGGCCGCGATAGTGAGAGGCCCGCGCACCGCGATGAAGAATGGCCCCCACTTGCCGCAACTGGAGAAAGCCCTCACACAGAAACGAAGACCCAACACAGCCATAAATAAATAAATAAATAAATTAAAAAAAAAAAAAAAATGTCTCTACATTTTGAGACTTCCCCAGTGGCTCAGTGGTAAGAATCCACCTGCCAATGCAGGGGACACGGGTCTGGGAAGATTCCACATGCTGTGGAGCAACTAAACCCGGGCACCACAACTACTGAGCCTGCACTCTAGAGCCCGTGAGCCACAACTACTGAGCTCATGTGCCACAAGTACTGAAGCCCGTGCGCCTAGAGTCTGTGCTCTGCAACAAGAGAAGCCACCGCAATGAGAAGCCCACGCACCTCAACAAAGAGTAGCCCCTGCTCACCGCAACTAGAGAAAGCCCGCATGCAGCAATGAAGACCCAACACAGCCAAAAAATAAAAACGAATAAAAACTTAAAACCTTAAAAAGAAAAATGCTCATACATTTTGAAAACAAAAATAAGCATAAGGGAAAGAAACAATAAATGTTTGCAATATTTATTACAGGAAAGAGTATTTTTCTATCAAAAGAGAGAGAACTTATAAATCAATAAAAAGATGAACAATCCTATAAGAAATGGAGAAGGAATATAAATTGGCAGAATAAATACACAAATATCCAAAATACTCAACATCAGTAATGATGAAAGACCCTAATTGAAATAGCTTTGCTATCACTCTCCACATATTAAATTGGCAAAAACATATATAAATTATAATAATCAATTGTGATATAGTAAAACAAACATTTGATCATGAAATTATAGTAATTTGGTTAACTTGATATCAGTCCTCCTAAAATTAGTCTTTACAGTGTATATAATAAAAATTTTGACAACTTTTAAGGAAATAATTTAAAAAGTGGGGAAAGTTTATATATTGTTTATGTATATTATTACAACATTATTTTTATTATTGAAAAATGTTAGCAATCATGACTGGTTATAATGGAATGATTAAATACATATGGGACATCCACCATGTATCTATTAAAATTCACATTTTTGAGAAATATGTGGTAATATACTGATGTATCAATTGAAATAGTTTTAGTTCAAGTAGCAGAATCTGACTCTATTAATAACCACCATATTGGAAGGAACCTGAGCTATCTCACAGAGCCAAAATAAAAGCTGAACAAGGAAGCCTAGGGGAGGACCCAAGCAATGATTGCTTGGAGGTCCTTAGCAGCAGGAACTCCCAAATCTCATGAGAACACAACCATCAGAAGTGTCTACTCTGCCACCTTCCACCTCTGAATGGCTCCATGCAGTTCCCATGAGAGGATCTAGTTTGTTCAAGTTTGGTTAGTTTTCTCTCTGCTTGACTCAGTCAGTCAGGCAAAGGTTTAGGGTGGTTTAGTGGCTACGATAAAAAAGAGAGCCACTCTAATTTGTGTCTACTACAACCTGTCATTTTTCAAGACAGAGTCCTAAAGTGTATTGGCTTTGTTTGTGGGTGTATATGTAAGACTATTAGAAGGATATTTGGAAGAAGATACTTCAGAATGGTGGCATGGTTGTCTATGAGTGGCAAGTTTATGAGTGACTTTTATAATCTTCACACTTCATGCATGTACAGTGAAATTCTTCATGCAACAATATGAATTAGGCTACAATGCCATTAGCAGTTGGTTACACTCTGCAGCCAAGTCCTCATTTTGCTAAATTTTTTACAGTCTGGGAGTTGGGGGATAATAACAAAATTGAAGGGAGGCAAAGTCGGCTAAGGAAATGGCAAATAATTCCTTCTTGAGAAATTGAAAGCTTGAAGTGTGTGTCCTATTGTCCCCGGTACTCTCACAGCCTGATTTCTCCAGATTGAATTGACAAGGTGGGCACCAACTCATTAGGATGTTCCTGGAAGTCACAGTCAGCAACAGGACCCAGAAGCATCCTCATCAATATTTATGTCAGAGTAAGCATGTACCACCAGATGGCGCCAAACCTCATTTGGGACAATGTGGGATTTGAGTAACCTCATTGGACTTCCAGAATACCAGGTGGGCTAGTTACATAAACTTGCTCAGGCCATTTTGCATGTTTGATTTTTTTTTTTAGAGCCCAGTTATTACATTTCAGTGGGTCTTACTGAATTACTTTTCTGAATTTTTAAAAATTCCCTTTCATTAATTTTTTGAATAGATGATTCATTCACTTAGTTCAGATCCCCAGTGAAATGATGGATGTAGACAATATTCAGCAATCTGCTAACATCACAAAAAGAAAGACAACTGGACATTTTCTATCCCCTGATGGAAGAATTGAACACCATATATAAAGTCTTACTGTCAAAATATCAAGCCTGTATCTGCTCCAGATCTAACTTTGAGTTTACAGATACACTGGGGACAATGGAACATGTAAAATGACACCATGGAAGCAATCAGCAAAATCTAAAATATAGGAAACTGTACCGATCTCTTAAAAAATAAATTTCAAGGGTAAAATGAAAAAAAGAAAGGGAGGAGAAGTTATAGATTAAAAGAGATTTAAGAAATTTAGTAATCAAATGCCATCCAGGAACTTGCCTGGATCATGACATAAACAAACCAATTGCAAAAAAAATTATGAAAAAAAAAATGAGGACATTTGAAACACTATTTTATGATATTTGAAATTACAGTTAAAATGTTAATATGTGATAATAGTATTGTGCCTATATTTTTTAATGTGTTCTTATATTTTAAAGATAAATACTAAATATTTGTGGGTAAAATTGTATGATGTCAGGAGTTTGCTTGAAAACAATCCAGTGGCAGTTGGAAGTAGAGATAAAACATGATAGGCCGTGAATTGACAAGTGTTAAAGTTGGGTAATGAGTATGTGGGGATTCACTATATTATTCTCTCTACTTTATCTGTTTCAAAATTTCTGTAATAAAAAGCTAAAAAAAGAAACTACAAAGTTTCCATTCTATTCTCCCATCTGCCAAGTTCCCAATTCTCCCTATGTAATAACTATTTGTAGTTTCTTGTACATCCTTCTGGAGTTTTTATGCAACCAATTCTTTTAATAATTAGAAAAACATTAAAATATGTATTTTTAAAGGCAGATTTTTTAGGAAGTATCTGACTTTCAACCTATCCGTTGACAGTTATTTGAGTTCATTCCGTGAGACTGATGCTCATTTCCTTTCTCACTTCCCTGGACACAGCACCAGATCCCTGGGACCAGGGTAAATGCTTGAAAATAATGACAGCAGAATCATTCCTGGTGACTGTTTCCATGGGAATGGGAATGAATCAGCGGCAGAACACTCTTAAATTTCAGCCTGAGGGTCACAGAAAGCCATTCCATTTCAAAGGGCTGTGGCTGTTGACAGCTTTTATGTTTGGGGGGATGAAAAAAATATCAACCATAAATTAATTTTATTGAAGAACATTACCTAATCCTACGTGTGAAGACTCAGCCATTATTCAGGGAGATCTGATGGGCATTCTGCCTCCACATAGCTCTGGTTGTGAGTGGCTGCAAACACCATCATCTTCAACGTGGCTGTGATTGTTCTGAAATTCCGCTGGTCCGTAATGTTTTAAAGTGAAGGGTAGATTTACGGGGGTCTTGAAGAGTACTGCTTTACAACTTTGCGTGGTTCTGTGGAACCTTTCTGTGGGCTGATTGGAATGCAATGGATGTAAAGCTGAAAACTGGGATTAACTCAAATTAATCTTTGACAAGAAACAATACAAAAAGAGTTTGAGGAAAGATTGCAATGTCATAAATGCTCAAATGGAAATAAGTTTTGAGAAAAGCTATTTAAGGCTATTTCAAATAATTTAAATAATTATACTCAATCCAAAAGCTGTTGGTACATCTGTCTTTTCATTGTTTAATAATACTAGATTGTAGTGGCAGAACAATATGTGATCTCTTCCTTATGCACAACCAGCATCGTGAATCTTGGCAATATATCATCTGGGAAAATTGTTTTTTGGGTGATGAATTTCCAGGTTAAGAGTATTATATTCCTGCTATCATGCTGTCATTTTCAGAGCATTTTAGAAAATATGGTTTTTTTTTATGATACAGGGGCACTGTTGTGATAAGAACTAATATAACACTAAGCCAACAGCTTAAGAAAGTCAATGTATAGTAGCTTTAGATGAATACTCCAGGGTAATATGCAGGCAGTGTAAATAATAATATGAATAGCATCTTTTTTAAAAAACTGTGCAGTTAACACCTACTCCTATAAGTGAAACACAAGCATAGGAATAAGATGAAGGCATTTTTTGCTAATTCATTAAAATAAAGGGTAAATGAGTTTTATGTGTACCGCCAGAGACAATAAAATTAATTCCACTTTCTTGGCTTTGGAAAGAGAGTGTGTGTATGTGTGTGTGTGTGTGTGTGTGTGTGTGTGTGTGTGTGTGTGTGTGTGTGTGTTGAGAAGAGGGGGGCAAACAGGGCAATGCTGCATTAAAGGAAAATCATTTTCTTGCTCCAGTTGAAAGCAGTAAGTAATCAAGTAACGCAGTGACTGTTCATGTAGGTAAACTTCAGAACCTCCTTTGAGGTGTGAGACATTTAAAACTAATTAACAGTTATTAATATTGAAAAATTCCCCAGGCATTAAATATTTTCTTGTAGAAACATGCAGTGAAGATGTGTTGGGGAAGAGTTCACCATTTTCTCCAATTGAGAGATACAAGACAAAACAATGGAACACAACAACTAACAACTAACATGAAACAAGCTAACGAAACAATAAACAGCTACCCGATTCTGGGCAGAGGGACATATAGGAGCATTAAACAGTGGGCTGGCATCATGAAGAACAGGAATGTTTGAAACATGGCATAAACTCTCAGTGGCGTTCCTTAGATTATTGTGTCTTTTCTCCATTTTTTTCTTCTAGTTCCATGGTTCTCATGTAGAAAGCACTATGCAAATATATACAAAAGCAATATTATTTTTGCCTTTTATTTGTTTGTCCTGAGACTTACGTATAATGTTTTTTCACAACCAGTAGCCAAGTGGAGTTCAACTACCAAAACAAAAAAAAACTAGGGCTTCCCTGGTGGCGCAGTGGTTCAGAGTCTGCCTGCCAATGCAGGGGACACGGGTTCGAGCCCTGGTCCGGGAGGATCCCACATGCTGCAGAGCAGCTGGGCCTGTGCGCCACAACTACTGAGCCTGCACTCTAGAGCCCTCGAGCCACAGCTACTGAGCCCATGTGCCACAACTACTGAAGCCCGTGCACCTGGAGCCTGTGCTCTGCAACGGGAGAGGCCGCCTTAATGAGGGGCTTGCGCACCGCAGCGAAGGGTAGCCCCCGCTCACCGCAAATAAAAAAAAAAAAAAAGAAAGCCCGCGCACAGTGGGCGAAGACCCAGTGCAGCCATAAATAAATAAATAAATTTATATATTTAAAAAATCTATTAAAAAAAAGTACACAAGTTCAAAATTCACTTCCTAATTTTCAGGCTCTTCAGGTGCCTATTTACATGTTTAGAGTATGGTTTTTGAGTATTGTTCTGGTAATCTTTGCTTTCACACTTTTAAACATGCAAACTAAGAACTGATTTGGGGTAGAATCTGAGTTATTTTCTATTAGGAAATAGTCATTTTTTAGTCCTTGCCACGTACAAAAGAAAAACACCAAAACCTTGGGTGTTGAGTGCTGGCTGTGTTTCAGCAGGCACTGTCTATGTGAACCCTACAACAGTCCTTTTCTGTTGACATAATGCCCCCATGTATACAAAGCCTGGCACTGGGCTAGCCTGTTGTGGACACTTGATAAATATGTGTTGACCTGTTGAAGAAACTGAAGCTAGGAATTGTATAATTTATCCAAAATCATCTGCTGAGATAGTGGCAGAACTAGGATTCCAAACTCAGGTTTTTAATTCAAAACCCATGTCTTTACACTCTCTAGAGCTCTTTCTTTGAGAATCATAATGCATGCCAAGTTTTGGACTAGAGTCCATTTAAAAACAATGGAGTCACAGGAACAATTGTTTATGAAGGCACTATATCAAAAACAAAGCAAGTTTTTTTTTTAATATGTAAGACCTATATAATTTATCTCTGACTTTGACTTTAGAATTCAGCAATCAGAACTTCCTACTCCAGGAAATCAATAAATCACTGGTCAACTAGGCTACAAGATCGGGGTTCTTTATGAGAAAATTGTTTGATAGCGTATTACAGGCATATGTCTGGAGTATGCTCTGGAATCTGAAGATGGAACTAGGATAATGGAAATGGAAACCTTCTCCAGATCATAAAATGCAACAGTTTATGCCAGAATAACATATGGGGCTGGCAGCCTTCCTGCAGTGAACTAAATCCAGAGGGATATTTCAGGGTCTTATTCCCAGGGAGAGGACTGAGTAGCTGGGCATTCATCCATTTCTTATCTTTCATTCAATAAATATTCGCCAAGTGCATTTCAGTGCATTTAATTATAATTTAAGTAACATTTCCCCATAAAATTGTGGAGGGGAGTATAGAGCCTAACTCACAGAGTTGTGAGAATTAAATGAGAGTGTGTGCAGAGGACTTAGAACAACATGCAGTAACTAACTCCTCAAAAAATGTTAACTGGGACTATTTGGTCCTTGCCATGCCCTTGTCACTGTGCTGGGTGCTGGAGATTCAAAGACGAATTTGACATTAGTCCTTTTCTCAGGAAACTCAGTTCAGTAGAGGGAGAAACATGTCAACTCAGGTCATGTAGATAAGCCAGTAGATGGTTCCACAGGGTGCAAAGGGAGCACAAAGGAGGAAGAAGCCACATGTACTGGGTACGGGGGGGCAGGGAGGGTCCACACAAGCTCCATGCAGGAGGTAACTCTCTGAGAGTCTTGAAGGATGGGTAGATATTCCACAGGCAGGGCAGGGGGTGGAGGGCATTCCAGGCAGAGGGACTTGTAGTAGCAAGAATAGGCTCAGAGTCATGGAAATCCTGGTCTGGAGGAACTGCTTGTTTATGAGTCTGGCTGAGATGGGTGCTTCTTAGTGAGAGGAAAGAAATGAGGCCAGAGATTGACCAATTCACGGAAGCCTTTGTTCTGTCAGCAGTGAGAAACCACTGAAGCTCTTTCAATAGGAGAGTATAATATTATAAACAGATGTGTGCTTTAGAAAAGTCATAAGTGGATGTATAGAAGACAGACGGATGTGGGGCAGAGAGAAAGGTATGCGACTGGAAGTGGGAAGAAGGGTCGGGAGATTATTGAAACTGATCTGGTAAGATATGAAAATGGCTTGAACTAAGAGCAGTGACAATGGACTGGGAGAGGATGACAGATTCAAGAGACATTAAGAGGGTAGGATGGGCTCAGCTGGGCAGGGTGGCAGTGAAAGTAAAGGCTGGGCACCACTGTTTCTGACTTAGATGTGTCAAAGTGTGTTCAGCAATGTGGGGAATGGAAGAGGAGGAGCAGGTGTGGAAAGATAGTTAAGGAATTTTTGAACACAGAACATTCGAGATGCTGGTAGAATACCCTGGTGAAAATGTGCAGTAAGCCAAGGCTATATGATTTTTGAATGTAAAGAAGAGGTGAGACTGGAAATACAGATTTGGATGCCGTTAGCATATGGGTGGACATGGAAACTGCCAATAAGAGTCCCCAGAGGGACCATGTAAGCAGAGGAGAGCAGAGCACTAAGGGCCAAACATTGGAGAACCCAATGTGGAAGTGGTGGTGGAGAAAGAGAAACCTGAAAGCAAGGCTAAGAAAAATAATAATCAAGGAGGCAGAAGTTGAAGCAAGAAAGAGAGGTGTCACCAAAAGCCAAAGGGAGCCCAGAATCTCAAGGTCATCAAAATGGTTATCAAATACCAGAAAAAGTACATGAAACCTATGGGCTTCCCTGGTGGTGCAGTGGTTGAGAATCTGCCTGCCAATGCAGGGGACACGGGTTCGAGCCCTGGTCTGGGAAGATCCCACATGCCGCGAAGCAACTGGTCCCGTGAGCCACAACTACTGAGCCTGCGCGTCTGGAGCCTGTGCTCCGCAACAAGAGAGGCCGCGATAGTGAGAGGCCCGCGCACCGCGATGAAGAGTGGCCCCCGCTTGCCGCAACTAGAGAAAGCCCTCGCACAGAAACGAAGACCCAACACAGCCAAAAAAAAAATTAAAAAAAAAAAAAAAAAGTACATGAAACCTAAAGACGCCTATTGGATTTGAAGCTTATGCGTTTGTTGTCAGTGTGATTTCGGTCTTTACTAGGGCAGTCTCAGTGGCAGCCAAACTGCACTAGGTTTCCTGGAATATGTTGTCATATGTGTGTACATGTGTGTGTTAGTGTGTGTTTGTGTGTGTGCACATATGTACATATATATATTTCCTCTTAAGTAAGCTGCTGCCTTCATAAGACTGCCGAAGTATTTCTTATTGTATGTGTCCCTTCTACTCATGTCTCTATAGGTTTCTCATATATCTATTCCTGATTTGATAGTCTAAGTATTCAAACGTTGTGTTACAAATTTTCGGAGACTAAATGTTGAAATTGGCAATGTTTTTTACGGTTTCAGCTGTGATAAGTATGGACAAGTAAAAGTACTTCCTTCGGAGTTCTTCCTCTTAAGGAAAATGACGTTTAGCTAAGAGGAAAGAGACACTTTTTTTTATGATTTCAGTCACATCTACTCAGAAAATGCCCTGAAAGCACCCTGTCTTAGTAAGAAGATCCGGCAGATGTGCCAACTGTTGGTCAAGTCAGTTCAATATGAAGCAATGTCTTCCAACTTCTACCACAGGATGAGTTGCTTCAAAACGTCTTAAAAATTCTAAAGAGATGATTGTTATGTAGATTTCTTCATGGTGAGAGCAGAATCTCAGCCCCACAGGCCTCTAGACTACAGTTTCACTCATCCAAACTCAAAAACGTGAACAGAAAATCCACATTTGAATTTTTAACTTTTAAAATAATTATAGAAGTACTGGAAGTGGGAGAGATAGTATAGAGAGGTCCCCATTACCTTTTACCCAGTTTCCCCCAATGGTCGCATCTTACATAACTATAGCACAATACCAAAGCCAGAAAGTTGACATTGGTGAAATGTGTGTGTATAGTATATATTCTATGTGGTTTTATCACAAGCATAAATGTGATAACACTGTAGCCACCATGGCAATCAAGATACAAAACTATTCCAGCACCACAAAACACTCCCACATGCTACACGTTTTGTCATTTCAAAAATGTTATATAAATAGAATTGTCCAGTATATGATCTTTTGAGATTGGGTGTTTTTGATGCAGCTTAATGGCCTTGAGATCCATCCAAGTTGTTGCCAGTATCAACAGTTTATTGCTTTTATTGCTGAGTGGTATTTCATGGTATGGATGTACCACAGTATGTTTAACCACTCATCCAGTGAAAAACACTTCGGTCGTTTCCAGTCTTTTAACTTTTACAAATAAAGCTGCTATGAATGTTCATGCACAGATTTTTGTATGGATTTAAGTTCTTATTTCTCTGAGATAAATGCCTAGGAGTGTGATTGCTGAGTTGTATGGCAAGCATATATTTAGTTTTCTTAGGAAATTGGGGAACTATTTTTCATAATGGCTGTATACATTTTACATTCCCAACAGCAGTGTGTCAAAGACTCAGTTTCCCCACATCTTCAAAAGTATTCCGTATTGTCAGTATTTTTTATCTTAGCTATTTTGTTAGGTGTGTAGTGATAGATCACCATGATCTCAATTTGCGTTGCTCTGATGGCTAGTGATGTTGAACATCTTTTCATGTGCTTATTTGTCATCTGTATATCTTCTTCAGTGAAATGTCACTTTATGTCTTTTGCTCATTTTCTAATTGAATTGTTAGGGTTTTTCTTTTTTACTGTTGAGTTTTGAAGATAGATAGATAGATAAATAGATAGATAGGCAGATAGATATAGAGTTATCTACATAACCTTTGTCACAGTTGTAATTTGCAAATATTTTCTCCCATATGTAATTGTGTCTTTTCATCCTCTTAACAGGATCTTTCACAGAGCAAAATTTTTAATTTTAATGAAGTCCAATTTGCCATTTTTTTTCTTTTATATTTTATTCTTTTCTTGTCCCGTCATATTTGGGTTTCAGGATTGAAAATTCATTTGAATTTCTGGAAGACAATAAGACCATCAGTACTGAGTCCAAAAAATTGTCATAACTGAAATTATAGATGTCTAGGGTTTGCTTCAAAATAATACAGTTTGGAAAATGAGGTGGGAAAGAAGTGAGTGTGGGTATAGATGAAGAAGAATGGCCATGAGTTGATAATTGTTGAAGCAGGAGAATAAGTACATCAAGTTTATTATATTATCCTTTCCACTTTTGCATATGTTTGGAATTTTCCGTAATAAAATTTTTTAAAAAACAGTGCATATATTTTGACTAAATAATCCAGTTTGGGGAACTTTGCCCTACGGAAAAGATTGAAATGATGGAAAAAGAAAACTCTTCGTACAGGGATGTTTATAGCAACATTATTTGTGAAAGTGGAAGGAAAAATGAGAAATATAAATAGCTAACGATTAGGGAGTGGTTATATAATCTATGGTATATCATCTCAGGGGACCATTATGGAGCCATTAAAGTGATGAATATGAAGCTGAAGATACATGAAAAGTTTTTTTACAAAATAATCTTAGACAGAAAAAAACAAAACACCATCCTTCAACCGTAATTTAGCCAGCCATAGTATTGGAATAATGTGATTTTATATTTCTGTAGCAAAGTTTTAGTCCATTCCACTTAAACAATTTAATGATAATTTCGTTTGCCATAAATAAAGAATATGGCAACGAGATTCAGGCCCTCCTAGACCACACCAGCAGGTCGAGGCAGTAGGACAGGCAAAGGGATCTCTTTGCTCCACCTCAGTGTGAGGGCAGATGGCAGCAGCACACACAGAACCCACCCCTCAAATATACACCCTTAAGCATCTTGATAATGTGTTGAAATTCCTGGCAGTCACACAAGCATTTTACTAAAGCTTAGAAAAATTAAACAAAGGGGAACTTCCCAGTGGCGCAGTGGTTAAGAATCCGCCTGCCAAAGCAGGGAACACGGGTTCGAGCCCTGGTCCAGGAAGATCCCACATGCCACGGAGCAACTGAGCCTGGGCACCACAACTACTGAGGCTGAGCACCACAACTACTGAAGCCCGCATGCCTAGAGCCTGTGCTCCGCAACAAGAGAAGCCACTGCAACGAGAAGCCAGTGCACCACAATGAAGCATAGCCCCCCGCTCACCGCAACTAGAGAAAGCCTGCATGCAGCAACAAAGACCAATGCAACCAAAAAATAAAATAAAAAATTAAACAAAGGGAAATGCAAGTGCAAAGACATTAAATTTTAAGCCAATAAAAGGCAAATTCTTTTTAATGCTAAAGATATATAGTTTATTTATAATTTCATTTACTTTATTTATAACTCAAAGGAAAAATCTGCCTTAGAGTATTGTAATACTCACAAATACTTCCTGAAGAAAATGTGGTGAATAAGAGCCCACCAGATCACGTTCTTTAAAGTCAACAAATCTTGTTTGTGTTGGAAACCGTGATTGTTTTAAACGATGTCCACAAATTCTTTAATATTCCTTCACTGGAAAGGTGGAGCCCAATTCCCCTCATTTTAAGTGTGTGATGTACTTAGTAACTCGCTTCTAAGGCCTGGAAAGAGGCAGACGTGAAGGTGTGTGACCTCCAAGATTAGGGATTCAAAGGCATCTGGCTTCCTCCTTGCTCTCCCTCAGTTCATTTGCTCTGGAAAACACAACTACCATTTTCTGAGGACACTCAACAGCCCTACTGAGAGGCTCGTGTGAAGAGGAACTGAGGCTGCCTGCCAACAGCCATGTGAGTGAGCTTAAAAGCAAATCTCCCGACCCAATAAAGCCTTCAGGTGACTTCAACCCCAGACGACATCTTGACTGCAACCCCATGAGAGACCCTTAGCTGGAATCACCTGGCCAAGCTGCTCCTGAATTCATTATCCCACAGAAATTGTGAGATAATAAATGTTTATTGTTTTAAACCACTAAGTTTTGGAGTAACTTGTTATGCTGCAATAGATAATACAGAAATTTCTAGAAATTTTATTTAACGTAGTTCTTAAGGATGTATGTTCAGTGGAATTTTATTGATTTCTCCTAATCCCTGAGAGTCTCCTATGAGACTGTGATTTTGCCAGCAGAAGTTTTGCCAACTAAAAAAATTTTCAGAAATGTAATTCTACAAATGCAAAAACAATTCTGTATCAAAATGTATATAGCCATGTGATATGGACTAGAAAATATCAATGATATCAACAATAATGTTAAAGTGAAAAGGACTTGTGAGTACTTTTAAGTTGTTTAAACATTAATAATTTAAAATATCTTTTATAATACCATTAGTTTCAAAAATTTTGTCTATAAAATGTTTCACTGTTTGAAATTTATTTGTAGTTTTGCTTTTAATATTTATACCGAAGAGAAGGAAACAGAAAAGAAAGACGAATAGATTCTAAAGTCTGAGAAAAAAATCAAACCCCTCATTTAGGGAAAATATTTACAGAAAATATTTCTCATGTGACTAGTACCACATCTTATTAGATGTTTAGGACAACGCCCTTCCTTTTTGGAGAGACAAAAGTATTATTGTCTAAAATGTATACCAGTTTTAAATTATTCATTTTTAAGAAAACAACATAATGGGACAAGTCCTAGCTAAAATTTAATAATCAATCACTTTCAATGCTTTCTGTGACTGTTGGTCAAATTTAGATTCTTTCCCTTCGTCAAGAGAAGTGTTCTGGATCTTGAAAGACAGGCTACCAGCCTCAAAGTCTGATTCCTTCATACTAGAACATGAACTGGCAGGGTTATTCCATAGGGACACTACTCCATAAGAGAAGCTTTGAATTTCATTTTAGGAACTAATTCAATGAGAAACAGACTCTCTTTCAAATACTTCCGCAGAAATAACCTAATGGAAAGTCTTTCCACTGAGGGTGTGAGGATATTCATCCATATAAGGTTGGAGGGGGAAAGTTGAGGTTTGGGATTCAAGATTACACATCACAAAAGCCAGACTTTGTTAATCCAGAGCAAACAAAAGCCTTCCTGATGCTGAACAACTGTGAAAATGATAAATTCTAATGATAAAAACCAAACTTGATTAATGTCTCTGGGATTAAGAAGCAACTTAATTAATGTAAATGAGATATGATGGAATAATAAATGGCTAGTACCAGAAATTATAAAATAACCCATATTAAATAGCCTAAAGATACCAAAGAAACTTTTAGACCCAGGAGCATCTGCTTTTGATCCCTGGACTTTGGAGAACACAAAGGTAGGAAAGCAATGCATTAACTGACAGGATGGTGGAACACCTCCACGCTGTCTTTTAGTAATGAGTGAAATTGTGCAGAATGCATGCTTATGCCCACAGATGTTTAACATATTCCTAAGTAGCTTCTATGTCATTGAAAGTATACTAATTAAACTTGCAAATAGATGACACCATTCAAAGCATAGGCTTAAACCTCACAATATGGGAGAATTAGAAGTCAATGCAGATTGTCAATAAAAATAATGTAAGTCCCCTTGGGAAAAATAATCAGACACAGATGTAATGTACAACGTGAGGTTTGTCAAGGACAAAAATATAGGATTAAAAGTTGACCAAAGGTTACCATAATTTATTGTTTTTAAGAAGAAAGTGGTGGTAAGATGCACAATTAAGAATGGAACATTTGACACAGCCTTACAATTATATTATGTCTTAGTCACATTCATTACTATTGTTTGCTAAGCAATGCTATATATGCAATACTCTAGTCTGTACCATACTTAATAAAAACTAAAAAACACAGCTAATCTTAAAAATTAAACATAGAAAATAGTGTTTTACAACGGTAGCTCTATAAATTAGGATGCACAGAGTACCTGAAGCAAAGTTCCAAGGAGTAACTAAGATGACCACATGCTGCCTTTTATCTATGAAGGTAATTCTGTTGTCGTTCTATGGGGAAGCTTTGAACTTTGTGCTGTTTCCAGGAGTGGGGTTGGCTTATTTGGGGTCTTTCTTTTGGCCTAGGTCATGTTTTTATTAGCTGACTGATGGGGTGGAGATGAAGGTCAGCAGTGCAGAACAAATGGAAGCTGACTTGCTCCTGCCAGGGTCACATGCACACATATCTCACAGAGCTCTAGCTAAATTCTTTGACTTGTAACAAAACTCTGAAAGAATTGAGTTTACTGAGTTTAGAGAATAGAAATCCATGGACTGTCCTGATGACAATCTTAACACTGCATTTGAAGCTGCTAAATAAATGTTGTCCTTTATTCAACACAAGATCATGACTAACACAGAGGAGATGATCTTTAAAACTGGAGCTGAAGAAACCCCAGATGCATCACAAGTAATTATTGCAATTTAGAGGTTACCTTCTTGAAAATGAAGGAATGAATCTCAAGGGATTCTATGATGTCCAAAAGTACAGACTTCTGCTTCCAAGGGCAAGAAGAAATAAGAAGCAATGTTGCCATTGATTTCACACCCCAAATATCAAATGCCAGGTTATTTCATAAAAGCCATACTAGTTCATATACAGAGTTTTGTTTTCACAGAACTTTTTTTTTTAATCTAAAAAACAATTGCAGATTGGTTAAAAGATGGTGGAGTAGAAGGACGTGCTCTCACTCCCTCTTGCAAGAGCACCGGAATCACAACTAACTACTGAACAATCATCGACAAGAAGACACTGGAACTCACCAAAAAAGATACCCCACACCCAAAGACAAAGGACAAGCCACAATGAGATGGTAGGAGGGGGGCAATCACAATAAAATCAAATCCCATAACTGCTGGATGGGTGACTCACAAACTGGAGAACACTTATACCACAGACGTCCACCCACCGGAGTGAAGGTGCTGAGCCCCACGTCAGGCTTCCCAACCTGGGGGTGGGCAATGGGAGGAGGAATTCCTAAAGAATCAGACTTTGAAGGCTAGTGGGATTTTATTACAGGACCTAGACAGGACTGGGGGAAACAGAGACTCCACCCTTGGAGGGCACACACAAAATATTGTGTGCATCAGGACCCAGGGGAAGGAGCAGTGACCCCATAGGAGACTGAACCAGACCTACCTGCTAGTGTTGGAGGGTCTCCTGCAGAGGCAGGGGGTGGCTGTGTCTCACCCGTGTCCTTGTGAGGACAAGGACACTGGCAGCAGAAGTTCTGGGAAGTACTCCTTGGCGTGAGCCCTCCCAGAGTCCGCCATTAGTCCCACCAAAGAGCCCAGGTAGGCTCCAGTGTTGGGTCGCCTCAGGCCAAACAACCAACAGGGAGGGAACACAGCCCCATCATCAGCAACATCAGCAGACAAGAGGATTAAAGTTTTACTGAGCTCCGCCCACCAGAGCAACAGCCAGCTCTACCCATCACCAGTCCCTCCCATCAGGAAATTTGTACAAGCCTCTTAGATAGCCTAATCCACCAGAGGGCAGACAGCAGAAGCAAGAAGAACTACAGTCCTGCAGCCTGTGGAACAAAAACCACATTCACAGAAAGATAGACAAGATGAAAAGACAGAGGGCTATGTACCATACCAAATGAAGGAACAAGATAAAACCTGAGAGGGGCTTCCCTGGTGGTGCAGTGGTTGAGAGTCTGCCTGCCAATGCAGGGGACACGGGTTCGAGCCCTGGTCTGGGAAGATCCCACATGCCACGGAGCGACTGGGCCCATGAGCCACAACTACTGAGCCTGCGCGTCTGGAGCCTGTGCTCCGCAACGAGAGAGGCCGCGACGGTGAGAGGCCCGCGCACCACGATGAAGAGTGGCCCCCGGCTCGCCACAACTAGAGAGGGCCCTCGCACAGAAACGAAGACCCAACACAGTCAAAAATAAATAAATAAATAAATAAATTCAAATAACCTTAAAAAAAAAAAAAAACCTGAGAAAAACAACTAAATGAATTGGAGATAGACAACCTTCCAAAAAAAGAATTCAAAATAATGATAGTGAAGATGATCCAGGACCTCGGAAAAAGAATGGAGGCAAAGATTGAGAAAATGCAAGAAATGTTTAACAAAGACCTAGAAGAATTAAAGAACAAACAACCAGAGATGAACAATAGAATAACTGAAATGAAAAATACACTAGAATGAATCAATAGCAGAATAACTGAGGCAGAAGAACATATAAGTGACCTGGAAGACAGAACGGTGGATTTCACTACTGCAGAACAGAATAAAGGAAAAAGAATGAAAAGAAATGAAGACAACCTAAGAGACCTCTGGGGCAACAATAAACACAACAACATTCACATTTTAGGGGTCCCAGAGGAGAAGAGAGAGGGAAAGGACCCGAGAAAATATTTGAAGAGATTATAGTCAAAAACTTCCCTAACATGGGAAAGGAAATAGCCACCCAAGTCCAGGAAGCACAGAGAGTCCCATACAGGATAAACCCAAGGAGAAACACACCAAGACACACAGTAATCAGACTGGCAAAAATTAAAGACAAAGAAAAATTATTGAAAGCAGCAAGGGAAAAAACAACAAATAACATACAAGGGAACATCATAAGGTTAACAGCTGATTTCTCAGCAGAAACTCTACAAGCCAGAAGGGAGTGGCATGACATATTTAAAGTGATGAAAGGGAAAAACCTACAACCAAGACTACTCTACCCGGCAAGGATCTCATTCAGATTCGATGGAGAAATCAAAAGCTTTACAGACAAGCAAAAGCTAAGAGAATTCAGCACCACCAAACCAGCTCTACAACAAATGCTAAAGGAACTTCTCTAAGTGGGAAACACAAGACAAGAAAAGGACCTACAAAAACAAACCCAAAACAATTAAGAAAATGGTAATAGGAACATACATATAATTACCTTAAATGTGAATGGATTAAATGCTCCAACCAAAAGACACAGGCTCGATGAATGGATACAAAAACAAGACCCATATATATGCTGTCTACAAGAGACCCACTTCAGACCTAAGGACACATATAGACTGAAAGTGAGGGGATGGAAAAATATATTCTCTGCAAATGGAAATCAAAAGAAAGCTAGAGTAGCAGTACTCATATCATATAAAATAGACTTTAAAATAAAATATGTTACAAGAGACAAGGAAGGACACTACATTATGATCAAGGAATCAATCCAAGAAGAAGATATAACAATTATAAATATATATGCACCCAACATAGGAGCACCTCAATACATAAGGCAACTGTTAACAGCTATAAAAGAGGAAATCGATGGTAACACAGTAATAGAGTGGGGGACTTTAACACCTCCCTTATACTAATGGACAGATCATCCAGACAGAAAATTAATAAGGAAACACAAGCTTTAAATGAAACAATACACCACATAGATTTAATTGATATTTACAGGACATTCCATCCCAAAACAGCAGGTTACACTTTCTTCTCAAGTGCGCACGGAACATTCTCCAGGATAGATCATATCTTGGGTCACAAATCAAGCCTCAGTAAATTTAACAAAATTGAAATCATATCAAGCATCTTTTCTGACCACAAAGCAGTAAGATTAGAAATCAATTATAGGGACAAAAATGGAAAAAACAAACACATGGAGGCTAAACAATACACTACTAAATAACCAAGAGATCACTGAAGAAATCAAAGAGGAAATCAAAAAATACCCAGAGACAAATGACAATGAAAACACGATGATCCAAAACCTATGGGATGCAGCTAAAGCAGTTGTAAGAGGGAAGTTTATAGCAATACAAGCCTACCTCAAGAAACAAGAAAAATCTCAAATAAACAATCTAACCTTACACCTAAAGGAACTACAGAAAGAAGAACAAACAAAATCCAAAGTTAGTAGAAGGAAAGAAATCATAAAGATCACAGCAGAAATAAATGGAATAGAAATGAAGAAAACAATAGCAAAGATCAATAAAATAAAAGCTGGTTCTTTGAGAAGATAAACAAAATTGATAAACCTTTAGTCAGACTCATCAAGAAAAAGAGAGAGAGGACTGAAATCAATAAAATTAGAAACGAAAAAGGAGAACTTACAACAGACACCGCAGAAATACAAAGCATCCTAAGAGACTGCTACAAGCAACTCTATGCCAATAAAATGGACAACCTGGAAGAAATGGACAAATTCTTAGAAAGGTATAAGCTTCCAAGGCTGAACCAGGAAGAAATAGAAAATATGAACAGACCAATCACAAGTAATGAAATTGAAACTGTGAATAAAATTCTTCCAACAAACAGAAGTCCAGGACCAGATGGCTTCACAGGTGAATTCTATCAAATATTTAGAGAAGAGCTAACACCCATCCTTCTCAGACTCTTCCAAAAAATTGCAGAGGAAGGAACACTCCCATACTCATTCTATGAGGCCACCATCACCCTGATACCAAAACCAGACAAAGACACTACAAAAAGAGAAAATTACAGACCAATATCACTGATGAATATAGATGCAAAAATCCTCAACAAAATACTAGCAAACAGAATCCAACAACACATTAAAAGGATCATACACCATGATCAAGTGGGATTTATCCCAGGGATGCAAGGATTCTGTAATATATGCAAATCAATCAATGTGATACACAACATTACAAATTGAAAAAGAAAAACCATATGATCATCTCAGTAGATACAGAAAAAGCTTTTGACAAAATTCAACACCCATTTATGATAAAAACTCTCCAGAAAGTGGGCATAGAGGGAACTTACCTCAACATAATAAAGGCCATATATGACAAACCCACAGCAAACATCATTCTCAATGGTGAAAACTGAAAGCATGTCCTCTAAGATCAGGAACAAGACAGGGATGTCCACTCTCACCACTATTATTCAACATAGTTTTGGAAGTCCTAGCCACAGCAATCAGAGAAGAAAAAGAAATAAAAGGAATACAAATTGGAAAAGAAGAAGTAAAACTGTCACTGTTTGCAGATGACATGATACTATACATAGAGAATCCTAAAGATGCCACTAGAAAACTACTAGAGCTAATCAATGAATTTGATAAAGTTGCAGGATACAAAATTAATGCACAGAAATCTCTTGCATTCCTATACACTAATGATGAAAAATCTGAAAGAAAAATTAAGGAAACACTCCCATTTACCATTACAACAAAATGAATAATATACCTAGGAATAAACCTACCTAGGGAGACAAAAGACCTGTATGCAGAAAACTATAAGACACTGATGAAAGAAATTAAAGATGATACAAACAGATGGAGAGATATACCATGTCTTTGGATTGGAAGAATCAATATTGTGAAAATGACTATACTACCCAAAGCAATCTACAGGTTCAATGCAATCCCTATCAAATTACCAATGGCATTTTTTTACAGAACTAGAACAAAAAAATCTTAAAATTTGTATGGAGACAGAAAAGACCCCAAATAGCCAAAGCCGTCTTGAGGAAAAAAAATGGAGCTGGAGGAATCAGGCTCCCTGACTTCAGACTATACTACAAAGCTATAGTAATCAAGACAATATGGTGCTGGCACAAAAACAGAAATATAGATCAATGGAACAGGATAGAAAGCCCAGAGATAAACCCACACACCTATGGTCAACTAATCTATGAAAAAGGAGGCAAGGACGTACAATGGAGAAAGGACAGTCTCTTCAATAAGTGGTGCTGGGAGAACTGGACAGCTACATGTAAAAGAATGAAGTTAGAACACTCCCTAACACCATACACAAAAATAAACTCAAAATGGATTAGAGACCTAAATGTAAGACAAGACACTATAAAACTCTTAGAGGAAAACATAGGAAGAACACACTTTGACATAAATCACAGCAAGATCTTTTTTGATCCACCTCCTAGAGTAATGGAAATAAAAACAAAAATAAATAAATGGGTCCTAATGAAACTTAAAACTCTTTGCACAGCAAAGGAAACTACAAACAAGATGAAAAGACAACACTCAGAATGGGAGAAAATGTTTGCAAACGAATCAATGGACAAAGGATTAATCTCCAAAATATATAAACAGCTCATGCAGCTCAATATTAAAAAAACAAACAACCCAATCGAAAAATGGGCAGAAGACCTAAATAGACATTTCTCCAAAGAAGACATACAGATGGCGAAGAAGCACATGAAAAGCTGCTCAACATCACTAATTATTAGAGAAATGCAAATCAAAACTACAAGGAGGTATCACCTCACACCAGTTAGAATGGGCATCATTAGAAAATCTACAAACAACAAATGCTGGAGAGGGTGTGGGGAAAAGGGAACCCTCTTGCACTGTTGGTGGGGATGTAAATTGATACCACCCCTATGGAGAACAGTATGGAAGTTCCTTAAAAAACTAAAAATAGAATTACCATATGACCCAGCAATCCCACTACTGGGCATATACCCAGAGAAATCCATAATTCAGAAAGACACATGCACCCCAATGTTCAATGCAGCACTATTTACAACAGCCATGACATGGAAGGAACCTAAATGCGTATCGACAGATGAATGGATAAAGAAGTTGTGGTACATATATACAATGGAATATTACTCAGCCATAAAAAGGAACGAAATTGCATCATTTGTAGAGAAGTGGATGGATGTAGAGACTGTCATACAGAGTGAAGTAAATCAGAAAGAGAAAAACAAATATCGTATATTAACACATATATGTGGACCTAGAAAAATGGTACAGATGAACTGGTTCTCCAGGGCAGAAATTGAGACACAGATGCAGAGAACAAACGTATGGCACCAAGGGGGAAAGTGGTGGGGGGTGGGTGGTGGTGGTGTGATGAATTGGGAGATTGGGATTGACATATATACACTAATATGTATAAAATGGATAACTAATAAGAACCTGCTGTATAAAAAAATAAATAAAATAAAATTCAAAAAAAGTAAATAAAATAATAAAAAACAATTGCATATTTCAACCATATAGGTTAACGTTTTTTTTTTAATTGGACTTTCCTTCCCAGAAGTGGCCTAATATATCTGAATTGGTGGTAAACATTTGTGGGGTGGGTGAACACAGATCCCAGAAGAGAAAAGGACCTAAAAGAACACCCTGAGAATGAGGATGGCCTTTTCAAGCTACTTCCCCACATTCACCCTAGCCCCGCTGAGAGTCTCTGTAGGGTGGACAGAGAAAGGATTGAACACCACTCATGTGGATCAGTGCAAGATGAAATCTGATTAAGAGCTCAGGCTGAGATGGTGGACCACTTGGGTCCAAATTTTGACTCTATTGCTTCCCAGTTTTGTGACTGTGGGCAACTCACTTGACCTCTCTAAGCCTCACTTGCTACATTTGTAAAATGGGGAGCGTAACAGAAATGAGCTCTCAAGAGCTCACTGTGAAGACAAGAAATTTAAATGAGATAAAGCAAGAAAAGCACTCAGCACAGTGACTGGCATATAGTAACTAGCACCCAGTAAATAGCAGTATGGTTATTGCTCCCAAAAGGATTCAAAAAGTCTCAAAACTGAGAAGAGAGATCGCTGTTCTAAAAATTGCATTCAAGAGGTGTCTACATAGGGACTGAATTAATGGCATTTTCTCTTGGAAATGGCAAAGGAAAGGCTTCTATTGGGTGGGTTTTGACTAAATGGTCTCTAAGTTTTCTTGTTACACGCTGAGATTCTTTGAAATCTCAATTGAATACAGGAACTTTCGCCCCTTGGCAGTCTCTATAGAATGAGTGCTGTGTGAGCGAATGATTATGTACTTAGTAATTTCAGTGTACTTCAGAGTTCACTGGTCAGGGTCATGCCTACAATTCCTTATCTCATTCGTCCTCAGCTGGCCTGATTCTCATTATCTGTGAAGATTCACATGGAATAATGTATCCGACTGAAAACTCCTGAAGGACAGCCAGCTGGTTGAGGAGAAACAGCTTATGCTGAATTTTATTTTGCCTGAAATATTGCCGCCCTTGGTGTTTCCTCTCTGTTGAAGGAGTTCAGAGCCCTTCCCAAGCTGGTCCTAAGTAATGTGGTCACATTTACTCCCTAACTATTCACTCAAGGCTCCAGAACACACCTTCTTCCTGGTCCTTCCATAGGGAATAGAACCACTCTCCTCTCTTCGTCTCTCTGCTTTTCCCTTCAAGGTCTTTCAAAGGGCAGTGCAGATGCCTTGCTCTGGCCTTGCCAAAATATGTCCTCTCTCTCTCTCTCTCTCCCTCTTCCTCAGTCTGCTCAGGCTACCGTAACAGAAAAGCATAGACTGAGTGGATTAAACAGTGTGAATTTATTTTTCACCGTTCTGGAAACTAGAAGTCCAAGGTCAAGATGCCAACATGGTCAGTTTCTAATGAGGGCTCTCTTTTTGGCATGTGGGCAACCGCCTTCTTCTTCTTCTCTGTCTCACAAGGCAGAGAGAGAAGGGAGAGGGGATTCTGTGGATTGAATTGTGTCCCCCCAACCCAGGATTCATTACGTTGAAATTTTAATCTCCATTGTGACTGTATTTGGAGATGAAGCCCATGAGGAGGTGATAGGGCTAAATGAGGTCATAATCTCATTTAATCTCTCTCCCTCTCTCTCTCTCTCTCTCACTATCTCTCTATCTCTTCTCTTCTCCTCTCCTTTTGACTCCCCATAGCCTCTATGATCTGTCCTATTCTCTTTCTGCTTCAGATTTTTTTTATTGTTGAGTAATTTATTTTATGTCACATACAGACATAAAATATCTCTTCAACTGAATAGTACATTGCCTCGAGAAGGCACTGCACTTTTTGGCTTCCTCACAGCCTGGGCAGGTAGAACTTCAGTGTAGATGTTACTTGATTGACTTATTAAAGAATACCTTCAGTTCAGTGAAACTATCCACTACAGTATCAAAAAAAAAAAAAAAAAGAATTATTACTGGCATTCATTGAAGGTTTATTATGAACCAGACACTGTTCCAAGTGCTTTAAAGATATTAATTTGGCTAATCTAGTTAATTCATTTTATTTAAATATGAACTAAGTGCTTACCATCAGCCAGGTGCTTGTCACATATGTCTCATAGCTCACTGAATCCTCACCACAACCCTGGAAAATAGCTATTATAGTGACCATTTTAGGGATGAGGAAATTGAGGTTCACAGAAAGTAAGTCCCCAAGCTGCTATGGCTAGTAAGAGGTAGAGCTGTAACACACAGCAGATGGGTCTGATTCTAAAACTCAGGTGGTCTCCACTACACCCCACCGCAATAGGATCTACATGGCCGGTAACACAAGCCAGAAAGGAAATGACTCCCTGAGAGCTTTGACAAGGGCATCTTGACTGCTCCTGGGACTGAACTGTTGTTCAGACACTGTTGAACTTTTGCTGCTGGCCAAATTTTTGTGTAATATTGAATGTTTCAAGCAATCCAACAGTGGATGAGAAATTCATGCCATGTTTCTGAGGCTACTTTCAGAGGCCAAGTTGGTTTTGTCTGTCATGCAGAGTAATTCAGCTCTTCATTACGAACACTATCTGGGGACAATTAGTATTCTGCTGGTTCCAGAAAACAAAATCCTAAGTTGAACAGAAAGAGTGTGTGGAGCTTGGCCACGAGCAGAGATTTCACACAGAGATGCCAATGGGCCACCAGGTTGTGAAAACTCCAGTCTATGTCCAGATAAATTAACACCACACTTTAAGCAGAAATGGCACATTTCTGAGTATTGCACAGTAATTTCATCTCCAAATAATGTAATAATGTAAAAGAAATAAAATGATCAGTCTAGAGGGTACAAAGAAAAGGATTTTCTCTATATTTTGCTGGTGGTTGGGTACTTTGGAACCACCTTCCAGGAAAAAAATTGGAAATACATATTGAAATCATATTGTGAGCTAGCATTACAGATGACCCCTTAGTTAACTAGAGGGAAGTAAAACACACAAGGGAGTGAGAGAATCCTCTTTTTCAGTGACCCCATATCCACCCATGACCAATCAAACTGAGCACTTATCTGCATATTTGGTGAATTGGGGAGTTCTGAGAGAGGGAGGATATATTTTATATTATTTTTTATTGTAATAAGCAACTCAAAAAGATGAAAAGGATACACGATGTATAATGAAAAGTCTCCTTCCCACACCCCATAGCCACCCAGTTCCTCTCCTAAGAAACAATCAGTTATTGGCTTTATGGATCCTTCCAGAAATATTCTATGCAAACACACACACACATTTGTTATTCAGGTAATTTGTGTTTTCTTCTGCATTACAGTCAACAGGGGTTATAAGAGAGGCACCAAGCTTCGGTGTAAACTTTTATATTAGAAATATACTTTATTGTCTAATTATTGTAGATCTCATCAGCCCACTGACTTTCATTGTGTCTCCCTGGGAAGGGTGCTATGAATATGGACACCTATGCAGTCCTTGGTCACAAAAGTTTGGAACTCCCCAGTCTAGGTTAGTTGCCGTCTGCCTGGGACACCCATTCATCAATATCCTTTTGCCTCTCCTCTGTATTTGTGTGCTTTGTTTCCTGTATTGCATTATTTCTCTCTCTTGATGTTTTCTCCTTTTGGTATAGCACATCCTCCAGTAGCCTCTCGAGAAACTATGAAAGCAAAGCTTTTGCATGTCTGAAAATCTCTTTATTCTCCCCTTTCCTTTGATTAATAGTTTGGCTGAGGATAGGATTCTAGGTTGAAATTAATTTTCTTTCTGACTTTGAAAGCATTGTCCTAGTGTTCTCTAGAGTCACTGTGGAGAACTATGAAGCTATGCTAATCTCTGACCCTTTGCCATCAGTCCTCCATCTGTTAAGTACAAAAACAAATCAACGAAGCTGCATTCACATGAATGCTCACTATTCTACTCTGGGTAACCAGACAAGATACTCGTGTTCTTTACTTTTTTTTTTTAAAGATACTTATGTTCTTCCTTGGGATGGAAGCAACTGATGATCTGTGAGGTTTCTTCTAAACTTAGGGTTCAAGTATAAAGATATAGATGGGAACATTCTGAAACCCCCTCTGGGTACGTGAAGTATTTATTATCATCACTGGTTAATGATCATGAAAAGTGTTGCCTTTACCCTTCTTATCTTTTCCCAAAGCTCTTCTTGACTCTATCCACTGACTTGGGGAAAATACATTGATTTGGGCTAGCCGATCTGTCAGGATTAATGAAAACTTTAAATTACAGAACCTATTAAAATGATTACAGGTGAGAGAGTGGCATTGACATATATACACTACCAGATGTAAAATAGATAGCTAGTGGGAAACAGCTGTATAGCACAAGGAGATCAGCTCCGTGTTTTGTGACCACCTAGAAGGATGGGATAGGGAGGGTGGGAGGGAGACGCAAGAGGGAGGACATATGGGGATATATGTATATGTATAGCTGATTCATTTTGTTATGAAGCAGAAACTAACACACCATTGTAAAGCAATTATACTCCAATAAAGATGTTTAAGAAAAAAAAAAAATTACAGGCATCTGTGTTGCAGTGAACTTTGGATCATGCATCTGAAAATCTACATTTAATTAAGTCCCAGCTTTGCCACTTACTAGTCATGTATCTTTGAGCTAGTCCGTTAACCCCTTTGAGCTACTGTTTTCCTATCTGTAAAATGGGCATAATGCCTAGCTCACAGGGTAGCTGTGATAATTAAATATATTATAGGCAGTTGTTTAGTAAACTGTACAACAAAGCACTATACACATGTAAGGTAATCATAGTCATTTAAACTAGATAAATGATATTGCCTAGATTTCCTTGGGAAGCTGCTTTAGTATATAGAAAAGAGTGTGTTATTTGCATATTTATGTTAATGTCCATCCAGGTTACTGGGTAACTGTCCTTCTACATAATTAAAATTTTTGCCATAGTAAGTGGCTTAACAAATCCTTTCTTCCGAAGAATTGTAAAAATAAAATTTAGGGGCTTCCCTGGTGGCGCAGTGGTTGAGAATCTGCCTGCTAATGCAGGGGACACAGGTTCGAGCCCTGGTCTGGGAAGATCCCACATGCCGCGGAGCAACTAGGCCCGTGAGCCACAACTACTGAGCCTGCGTGTCTGGGCCTGTGCTCCGCAACAAGAGAGGCCGCGATAGTGAGAGGCCTGCACACCGCGATAAAGAGTGGCCCCCGCTTGCCACAACTAGAGAAAGCCTTCGCACAGAAACGAAAACCCAACACAGCCAAAAATAAATAAATTAATTAATTAATTTTAAAAAATAAAATAAAATTTAGGCCAGTTCCTTGTCCAAATTATTAAAAATTTCAAATAGATATGTTTTATTACAGTTTTACTTTTTTTCCATTTAGAAAAGCATAAAATTGTCACTCTGAAGTAGTAACATTACTACTGAGAATAACATTACTGAAATAACAGTGGAGTTCTGGTGATTTGAGATAAATAGAACCTTGTTATTATTACTTGAAGCTGAATTGGATTTTTTAATGGAAAATAAAATAGGACAGAAATGACTTTAAAGAAGAAATGGCAATTTTATTTTATTTTTTAGGTAGAATTGTACAGACGTTTCTCATAAAAAGTCCCAAGCCAGGAAACAATGACTAAAGATCCAGATGAAACAGGTTTCACATGCCAGCTACATCTGACATTGTACCTCGAAGATTCTTGCCCTTTCTATGTACTGCTGTTTAGGTCAAAGAAATAAACAAGAAGCATCTGAGAGGTCTGTCATTCAGGTAAGAAATACAGCTGAATACAGGCATTCCTCGTTTTACTGCATTTCACAGATACTGAATTTTTTACAAATTGAATTTTTGTGGAAACCCTGCATTGAGCAAGTCTATAGGCACAATTTTCCCAACAGCATTTCCTCACTTGGTAATTCTCAAAATATTTCAAACCCTCCAACAGCAAGAAGATTATGACTTGCTACAGGCTCAGATGATGGTTAGCATTTTTCAGCAATAAAGTATTTTTCAATTAAGGTATGTACATTTATTTTAGACATAATGCTATTGCACACTTAATAGACCACAGTAGAGTGTAAATGTAACTTTTATATGCACTGGGAAACCAAAACATTCATGTGACTCACTTTATTGTGATATTCGCTTTATTGCAAGGGTCTGGAACCAAACCTGCAATATGTCCGAAGTCTGCTTGTACTGCTAAATATATGAAAGGGGATTCATCCAAAATTGAAACCAAATGAGAAGGCTACAGGAGTTGTCTTTTTCCTTCCTATCACACATTTCTCTTGTCAAAATGTCCTTATTTCTAATATTATGACACATTTATGAGACAAATTTGGTATAGTTCAGTCTTTGATCAAATCATATCATTCATTTATTCCACATGTTTATTGAGCACCTTCTATGTACCAAGTATAGTTCTAGATGCTGTGAGCGCAGCAGTGAATAAAAATAGACAATGTTTCCCGCCCTTGTGGAGCTTGCATCCTAAAAGCACTCCGAGTTGAGTCAGGCAAGGCATGGATATGTGGCAGGCATTACAAAACATGAGAGGAAAGGATTCATTTTGTCTTGAAAGCATGAGCTTTCTTTTGGTGCTTGAGGGAACTAAAAGCCTTGGGAATCCTTGGGCTCCAGACCCGATTCCAAAACTTATACTTCTGTATACCTTTGGAAAGCAAGGAAAAGATTCAAGCCATAGGGGTCTAAAGTAGCTGAGTGAATATGAAGAAAGCAGATTATTTAACTGGAAGACCCACTGGTCCTCTCCTTTCTCCAAACAAAGGATGACAAGCTGTCAAAATTGATCTGGTGTATCAGGGGTGTCCCAGAACTGCCTTAATTTCTAATATTCTGTCCTACCCTCCTCGTGAGTACATTCATACTTGTCACACCATGTTTTCCTAAATTTTGGTCGGGAAAATATGGCCTCTGTCACCGTAAAGCAAATGCTGGAGCACCTGCTCAGCTATTGTAACTCTGCTCTGGCAACCCCACACAGCAAGGGCAAAGAGGGGAGAGCAGACTGATTAACCGAGGCAGTAAAGGCCTGAGATCATGAGGGAAACATCCATAACTCTTAATATGTCAGGAAGCACAGTGGCATCTGGGCAGAAGGAATGACTGCATTTTTGAAGGGAGAGGAAGTGCAAAACACCTAAAGCCATTTTGAGGATCCTTAGGAACAATATAGCGCTACCTACAGAGTGACATTTTCTTCCCGTTTCCTGTGGCTTCCCAAATTGGGTGAGAAAGAACTCTGCCCTCCTTCCTGGGACTCCCCAGGTGGAATTTCTGGCCCCATCTAGCCCTTTCTGCCCAGCTGTTTTCCTATTGCAAACGCGCCACGCAGATTCTCCATTAAGGAAAGAGGTCACGGAGGTGGAACCACAATCAACATCCATCTAACCTAAAACAGAATCTCTTAGTTTTGCCTCATTTGACTGAAGGTTTTGTTTCCTTTGAATAACGAAAATTACAACGTACTTATACATATATTTGTATTTTTTGAAGTCCACTTTGGTCTTGCAAAGATGGCTATAATTTTGTCCTCCCCTCTCCTTTCTGATCACATCCAGAGAGGTAAAGTCTTACTTGTTCACGTTTCTTGATTCCATTAAACAACATGTCACAAGATGAACGGATAAAGAAGATGTGGCACATATATACAATGGAATATTACTCAGCTATAAAAAGAAACGAAATTGAGTTATTTGTAATGAGGTGGATGGACCTAAAGTCTGTCATACAGAGTGAAGTCAGAAAGAGAAAAACAAATACCGTACGCTAACACATGTATATGGAATCTAAAAAAAAAAAAAAAAGGTTCTGAAGAACCTAGGGGCAGGACAGGAATAAAGATGCAGACGTAGAGAATGGACTTGAGGAGATGGGGAGGGGGAAGGGTAAGCTGGGACGAAGTGAGAGAGTGGTATGGACATATACACACTACCAAATGAACAATAAATAGCTAGTGGGAAGCAGCCGCATAGCACAGGGAGATCAGCTCGGTGCTTTGTGACCACCTAGAGGGGTGGGATAGGGAGGGTGGGAGAGAGACGCAAGAGGGAGGAGATATGGGGATATATGTGTACGTATAGCTGATTCACTCTGTTATACAGCAGAAACTAACACACCATTGTAAAGCAATTATACTCCAATAAAGATGTTAAAAAAAAAATCATCACAGACGATATAAGCCAAATCAGATTTACAGGTCACCTGGCCCAAAGCCTCATTTTACAGATGAAGGAACTGAGACCCCAGGAAGTTATATAACTGTCCCTGGCCACAAAGGCAATCAGTAACAGGGTCAGGGGCCATTGACTCCAACCCTATAGTTATTCCACTAAATAGAGGAATATACTCAATAACGTTTCCGACAGACTTCTTGTATCCCTAAGACCCTCTACTGCTTTGGGGAGGAAGTGGAATCTCTCTGGGAACACAGGGAGGCAAGAAATAGAAAGAGCAAGATTCCCCCTGCGAGTCGCTTAAAGCTCCCCATGGCACTGGGGGTGTTTCTTCAGCCTGTAGATGGCACAGTTGGGCACAGAGTGATGGAAGGTAATTGTCTCTGTGACCTCCTGTGCTTGAGGACTTTGATTCATGTAAGATGCAATAATTATTAATCAAACTATAAAAGTTGCATGATTCTTGACACGTAATATAGTCCTAGCCAATAGCAAAGATGACTTGGACGAGTGCGAACAGATATCCTTTTTCATTACAGTGGATTTCTAAAACTGATTTTGTGTAAAGATAACTGCAACAAAATGGGCTGTAGTTGCCATAGAAACACAATCTCTGGTGTTTGGTAGCAGTGTTATAAGTGTGTGTATGAGTGTGTGTGGAGGGTGGGGGTGTGTTCTTGACCAAAAAAGGAGCCACAGTAGGTGGGTGGTACCTAAAATGGATAGGAGTAATTTGCTTACACAATAGTCCTGGATCATTTGTCTTAGAGATGATCTCTTAACTCTAGCATGAATTAATTAAATATTTAATTTGCCATCATCTGATTTGCCTCCTTAGAATTTAGAAGGACTTTGAGGTGTTAATTTGAATAGACCAGTTCTCTTTAATATGCTACCCACCAACTTTGAACTGCTAACGTTTTTGCCCTTGCAAAATGTCTCCATAACAAACAGAATTATTAAAAATAGTTCTGTCGCCCAGAGTTTCTTTAAAAGTGGTGATTACTCCACAAATCTCTGTCGGTGATAGTAACAGAAAAGATTTCCGAAAAACATGAGTTAATCCTACAGTTTTCCCCATCTCCTCCTGCCTTCTCGATGTATTTAAGCTACAAGTTAGGGCAAATGTTCACTGATCAGTCAAAAAGCACCGTGGTCTGGAAACGGTCAGAGCTGCTGAGAAGCCTTCCTTGTCATGGGACCAACCTGATACTTTGTGGCTGAGCTTTTTGAGCAATTCACACCACACTGAAAAGCATCAAGCCAATTACCAGACGTTTAGAATGGGCATTATATAAAGGAGTTCACAGAATTACTAACACATGCTCAACAGGCATGAGCAACAGTCTGGCTGCACTGGTACTTCCTTCTAAAGTGGGTACATTGTCACTGGAAATGCTGAATAAAGGGAAGCAAACATGGAGAATTTAATTAAGGGTGTTGATTAGGCAGCTGGATAATTGGGACTGACTATAGAGTCTGTACAGCACAAGACAGAAATAAGCCTGGTTAATGTAAAATCGCTAACATTTGCTGGATTTTTCTGTCTCTGAAGATCTGAATTATGACTGCAATAGTCAACTATGTTCCCCAATTGTGTGTCCTATATATAAATGTATCTGGAGGCATGTTTATCCAGGGACCCTATGAACACCTCAAAATCTAAATGGTTAGTAAACTTGAAAAAGGGTCAGTGTGGTACTTAATAAAGAATATAAACAAAAATGATAATGTTCTAGCTTTTATCCACACCCATCCAAATACTGCCAAGGATGGGGTTAGCAGGCACACTCATGTGTTAAAGCTACAAATATAAGGAAATATACCTTCTCTGTTAAGCAAGAAGAAATGTATAATGTTTTAGCCAGTAATCACACTTGTAGGAGCCCTAATTACTGGTATTCAGCAATCTGTATTTTTATTATTCTGGGTTAAGAATTATCCTCTCCTCACTAACAACTCAGAAGAACATAATGTTCTAAAGCAGGGTTTCTCAAAGTAGGTTTCACAGAACACTAGCCCCGTTCTTTTGACTAGCT
This sequence comes from Balaenoptera borealis, assembly GCF_965194805.1. Classification (NCBI taxonomy): domain Eukaryota; kingdom Metazoa; phylum Chordata; class Mammalia; order Artiodactyla; family Balaenopteridae; genus Balaenoptera; species Balaenoptera borealis. The sequence goes on along the minus strand of NC_138873.1, from coordinate 68,898,420 downwards.
TTTAGTCAAAAAGAGCTCTAAGCAATCCTGAGTCCTGTGGGGGTCCTCTATGGACGTTCACAGTGCATTTTCAACATACTAAAACTTAATCCTGCAGTAAAAACAACTTGCCTAACATCATTTAACTTTTTCCCCAAACTTACTTGGCCATGGAATCCATTTGTCAGATTACAGCTATCAACCTCCTCAGGTACCATGTAAAACCCTATCCTAGAGCAGAAATTCATAAAATATTATCATGGAGGATGTAGTCATCTGGTCAACCTTTTATCCTGGCTCAGGAATCTCTGCTATTTTATTCTCAAGATGTGGTCACACAAGTCTAGTAAAAGTAAACTGTATTTCACAAGGATGTCATTACATTGCAACTAGAAACTTCTTTATTATATTGAGCCTAAACTTATGTTCCAGGAATTTTCACCCATTGCAGCTAATCCTAGTCCTTAGAATGACACAAGGTAAAAAATTTTTTTTCCATTTGTCAGTCTTTCAAAAATCTAAATGTAACGATCATGTTCCTACTGATTTAATACTATTCCAGGCTAACTAGATTCATTTCTTAAGCCTTTGTCCTGTGACATGATGTTCAGTTTTCAACAGGCTAGTTGTCCTCCTTTGTCACACTCCATTTTGCCAATGTCCTTCTTAAAATGTAGCCCCAAAGACTGAACACAACTCTGCAGGTATGACAGTACTTTAGATATAATTTGCACATCAAAGAGGGCAGTGAGATTATTACCTTCCTTGATCTCACATTTATTTCACAGATTGCCACAGGTTGGGTTTCCAGAAAGCAGACTCTGAGATAGACGTTAGTGTGTGGGAGTTTTATTGGGGAGTGTTCTTGGGAGCAACACTCACGGAAGGGAGAGGAAGGAAGCATGACTGAACAGAAGGAGAAGTTGGGCTGTGATACAGTATCAGCAGAGGCATCAACTGACCCTGTGGGGTGATTCCTTTAGAGTTGCCCAAGTTTGAGTTGGCCACGTTGGAATGAGAAGGCTGGGCGTTTATACCATCCTCCCCCATCATCAGTCAGTTGTTGGATGAAGGTCAACCCAGAAAAGGGGTCAACTCCTTGAGAAAGGCAGTTCTCTTCAGTTGAGGGAATCCCCAACGGGAACTGCCGGCTCAGGACTGGCCACTGGTCACAATCCCAGCAGTTGGGAGAATAAACCTTTTATTCCTGAAGAGTATTCTGGGCAGCACATGATGGCATCCACCACACAGCTCCTTCCGGCATTATAAACTTTAGTTAGAACTTTATCTTAAATGCAACTGAAAACCATTGAAGAGTTTAAAGTAGGAGAGTGACATGATTGGCTTTGCATTTTTAACAGCTCATTCTTGCTAGTGTATTAAAAAAATGAAGTGGAACAAGGGTAGAAGCAAGGTGAATAGTTAGGGGGCTCCTGCAGAGGCCCAGATGAGAGATGGTTATGGCTTGGATTAGAAAGATGGCAGTGAACATGAAGAGAAGTGACCACATTTGAGTTCTACTTCAGGGGTAGAAGGGTTAGGTCCTGGAAATGGGTTGAAGTTGATTGTGAGTAGAGGGAAGGGGTTAGAGATGACTCCAAGGGTGTTGGCATGAACAACTGAGTGAATAGAGGTTCTTTTTTACCAAGATAAGGAACACTATGTGAGGGGTCACTGGGGATAAGTGTAGGGAAGGGTCATGCTAAGTTTGATGAATATGAGACATCCAAGCCAAAATATAAAAGAAGCAGTTATAAATACAGATATGGAGCTCAAAAGGGAAGTCTGAGTTGACAGGATAAATTTGGGAGACCCTGTATGCTTACTGAATCAATGGAAGGAAATGGAAGGAAATTCCAGGAAAAGTCTATAGAACAAGAAGGGAAGAATGAAAGTAGACCTGGGACAGGACTTGAAGGACCCCAGCATTGATGGGATGATTGGCAGAGGGTGAAATACACAAGAGACTGGAAAGGAAGGAGTGGTAAGAGGGGTAGAGGGGAAGCCAGAGGGTGTAGGGTCACAGAAACCAAAGGAAGAGAGTATTGAAGAGGTGGGAGCTTATGACAGCGTCAAATGCTGCTGAGGGGAAGTGACGTGAGGATAAAGATGGCCAAGGGTAGTTATTGTGAACTTTGGTATGTAAGGGAGAGTAGAAAATGTTTTCACTTTATTTTGTTGGGGTTTTCTTTGTTTGTTGTTATCTTTCCAGAATCTTCCTTTTCTTGAACCGCACACATAGTTTTGGTGATACGTTGTCATCACATCTCAGGTTTGCTGGCCTCTGGGATGGCATGTAATCTAGGCTGTGCCATTCCACTACTGTTTTCATTTCTTGTGGCTACTGGGACAAATTACCAACAACTGGGTGGCTTAAAACAACAGTAATTTATTGTCTCACTGTTCTGGAGGCCAGAAGTCTGACATCAAGATGTCAGCAGACCCATGCTCCCTCTGGAGGTCCTAGGGGAATATCTACTCCTTGCCTCTTTCAATTTCTGGTGGCTACTGGCATTTTTTAACTTTTGCTTGCATCACTCCAATCTCTGCTTCTGTGGTCACATTACCTCCTCATCTTCTGTGTGGGCATCCAATCTCCCTTTATATCTTTCTTATAAGAACACTTAATGATGGCATCTAGGGCTCACATGTTGCTCATTTACATTCATCATTTACAATATCTGCTTTCTATTCAACTGTAGGCACAGCTCAGGTAAGTTTCTGCCACTGCATAACAAAGATCACCTTTCCTCCAGTTTCCAATAAAATGTTGAGTCCTCATCAGATGTGACTTTAATATTTGTATTTCTACCAATATTTGTTTGGGACAATCTAGCTTTTTTGCTATCATGAACCTCAAATTTATTCCAGCCTCTGCCTGCTATTCAGTTCCAAAGCCACTTACAAATTTTTGGTATTTATTACAGCTGCACCCACTTCCTGGTACCAAAATCTGTTTCATATGACTGAACTTCTTCTCCAATCACAGGACCAGTCTGAGGGGAAGGCACACAGCCTTAGGGATCTTCTCTGAGATTTTAAAACTTTACCTTGAGAGATAAGATCCTTATTTATTCTCTTGTTAGGACTGTTAGGCTATCTGTCTAGGATTTGGGCATCCAGGGCCCCTATAATGTAGAGAAAGTCTACACTCACTAGAAAAAAATGAAGCCAACACACTAAAAACACTAGTAAGGGACAGATATGGAGAGTAAAGTTCCATTCTGAGTTCTAGTTTCTGCATCCTTTTGCCCTTGAGGTCAAGACCAAGCCATCCAACTCATTTAGAGGTTGGATAAAAGATGGGGGACCAGCTAAAGAGACTGAAAAGGAGTAGGGCAGGGGAGCAGGACACCTGGAGTACATGACCTTCCAGACACCAAAAGAGAAAATTGCTCAATAAGAATGAGATGGTGGGGGGGGTCAGCTACTGCAAAGATATCTATAAGGGAGAACTGGAAAGGTTCTCCTGGCTTCAGTAATCAAGAGTGACTGCTTACACTATTTATAATAGCCAAGACATGGAAACAACCTAAATGTCCATCGACAGATGAATGGGTAAAGAAGATGTGGTATAGATATACACAATGGAATATTACTCAGCCATAAAAAAGAACGAAATAACGCCATTTGCAGCGACATGGCTGCAACTAGAGATTATCATACTAAGAGAAGTAAGTTAGAAAGAGAAAAACAAATACCATATATCACTTGTATGTGGAATCTAAAATATGACACAAATGAACTTATCTACAAAACAGAAATAGACTCACAGACATACAGAACAGACTTGTGATTGCCAAGAGGTGGGGTGGGTGGGGGAGGGATGGATTGGAAGTTTGGGACTAGCAGATGCAAACTGGTATATATAAAACCGATAAACAACAAGGTCCTACTGTATAGCACAGAGAACTATATTCAATATCCTGTAATAAACCATAATGGAAAAGAATATGAAAAAAATACATGTGTATGACTGAATCACTTTGCTGTACACCAGAAACTAACACAACATTGTAAATCAACTATACTTTAAAAAAAAGAAAAGAAAAGAAAAAAAGAGTGACTGCTGAGTGCTCAGGAAGCCCATTTTAGGGAATGATGTGAACCGAGACAGGACTAGAAATGGCTGAAGAGTGAGTGGGAGGTGAGGAGGCACAGAGGGATTGAGAGCATATGCAGAGAGATAACTTTTGGTAAGAGAATGAAGAAAATGGAGTAAATGCCTGTAGGATTGGCAATTCGTTGGCAGGAATATGAGGACTTCTATTTTCTCTGTAACATATGAGGCCAAGTCTATTGTGGGTAAAAAAAAGAAAAGCAGTAGATGGAAAAAGTTTGATGGAATAGGAGAGGGGGGTGATATTCAGAAGTTCAGAGGGATTCCCATCCATTTTCTTCAAAAATGGAGAAGATATTAAAGTTATTGAGGATGATGGAAAAGTACATTTCTCGAAAAACATCCAAAATTGCCTAGAAATTGTAAGAGCCTGGTTGAGTAATTCCTGTAAGCCAAGTCACACTGTTGCTCATATTAAACTAGAGTCAGACAAAAACTCAAGGTCTCAACAAGGGTCATTAATCCAAGCCCCCTTCAACCAGAACTCTTTCAACTAGAGAACTCTTTCAGATTCCTTTTTTTCCGTAACTAACAACCATCTGGGAGCAATATTAGAGCCCTGAAGCCTTGGAAAAGGAGGAAGAGAATGAATAGAGGACAGAAAAGGTAACTTGGAGGTCCTGAAGACATTTAGTCAGGGACAAAAATTCCTAAGATGTGAATATTCTCAGCCTTTCTACCCTGCTCATTAAAGAAAATCTGGTCTTGCCATGTTAGTCCTGAGCTTTTGTGATATTCAATGAAGATTGAGTTGAAAGAGGTAGAAGTGGGAAAATGAGGGGGAGTTGAGTAATATAGTGTTGAGATGTATTCTTGGTCAAGAATAAAGAATAAGAGCAGAAAGAAAAGGAAGGAAGACCAAAACCCATGCTGGCAGGGACAGCATGGTTTGGGGAGTTGAGAGTAAGAAGGAAGATTAAGGGAGCCATTGGCTGCCAGTGGAGGATGTTAAGAATGAAAGAGGTAGAGAGAGATGACTTTTAAGAGGATTCATTCTGCACTTAGAATGTATATCTGCTGGGGGTCTATTTTGGATGGATGGGTGGATCTTGCATGTTTCTGGATCTTGCATGTTTCTGCATCACTTGCAGATGTTCCAGGGTATCTTTTCAAGGATGTTTGTCTGGCAAAGATCCTTTGAAGATGGAGATGGTGTGTCCCTCCAGAGCAATGAGGGGGCATGCTTACTCCCCGGTACAGCCAGCCCTTCGTATATGCAGATGTGGAACGGGAAGATATGAAGTGCTGACTGCAAGGGACTCGAGCATCTGCAGATTTCAGTATTCGAAGGGGTCCGGGAACCAATCCCCCATTGATACTGAGAAACGACTGTATAAAAGATTCAGATTCCTATTCTGTATTGCAACCCACTGTGTGTGTAGGTGTATCGTTTGACCCTCGTTGCATCACCATGTGGAAATTGAAACCTGGGGACCTGGTATAAAAATGGTAATACTCTGGGTGCTGCAGTTGCTGTGAGTAATAAACTGTCCTTCACCTCTGACCCAGGAATCTCATGTCTTCTACTAGTGCCGATGACTCAGTGGCAAGCAGACTTGTTAACTTGCAAGTAGGTTAAATCTCAGATCTGCCACAATCCTGGACAAGAGCATCTATCCATCTATTTGTCAGCTTCTTAAAAGACTAAAGCACAAATTTGAATATCTCAAATCATATTTTTCTGTCAAAAGTTATTTTTTTGAGTTGACATCGTGAAGAGGCCAGGCTATCTCAACAATGCCCACGGGCCCCACTTACATTTGGGTTGTATCTTACCTCAATCTTTTCCTGTAGTCAGATCGTATTAGTCCCTAACAGTGAATTATCAGCACAATATGCTTTTTATTTCTCTCGTTATGTTTACCCTGTCACACTCCAAAAAAGGGCTTGTAGTGCCTTACAAAAATTCATAGAATGCAACAAAATAAAAAAACAAGTTAAATGAGGAAATCAGTTTAAAAGAAAATAAGGACAGGAGAAATCATTACGAAGCCAGGTATGCACGTGGTCACATCCTAGAGATAGGTAACAGATTTGGTGCTGAGTTTTCTTGCCATCATTGCAAAGATAGAAATATGTAAGATTCAAATGTACTTGTTTTTCATGTGCTTATGTTAATTATCAGCTCTTCCCTACAGAACTTTTGTATCCTCATAAGTCTAGTTTAAGCATGAATTGCTTAAATCCAAAGACTGTTTCTGTTTTTCTCCTATAAGCATCATTGGAGATAGGAAAACTAGTTCAAGACTTTACTACTTACTATTTGTATGAACTTGGTAAAGTCTCTTAGCCTTTCTGAATCTCTAGTCTGTTAGCTATAAAATAGGGATAGGGCCAAACTCACAAAGCCCATTCATTCATTCATACACTAATTCAAATATTTACTGAGAGTATAATGTGCAACTCTGTTCTGAAAATTAGAGATAGGAATAAACAAAACAAATATCCTGGGCTTCCCTGGTGGTGCAGTGGTTAAGAATCCGCCTGCCAATGCAGGGGACACGGGTTCGAGCCCTGGTCCGGGAAGATCCCACATGCCGCGGAGCAACTAAGCCCGTGTGCCACAACTGCTGAGCCTGCACTCTAGAGCCCACAAGCCACAACTACTGAGCCCACATGCCACAACTACTGAGGTCCATGCCCCTAGAGCCCGTGCTCCTCAACGAGAGAAACCACCGCTGTGAGAAGCCTGTGCACCGCAACAAAGATCCAAAGCAGCCAAAAATAAATAAATAAAATAAACAAGTTTAAAAAAAAAAATCCCTGCCCTCATGGAGCTTATATTAGGCAGGAGAAGTATGTCATAAATGATATAACTAAATAAATATAGATTATGTAAGATGCTGTTACTAGGGAAAAAAATAAATCAGGGAGAGGGATAGTGAGTGCCCAGAGAGGGCTGAAGGATTGCAATTTTAAACAGAGTGATCAGGAAAAGCCTTATTGAGAAGGTACAACTCAAGAAAAATCTGAAGAAGGGAAAGAGGGAGCCATGTGGATACATGGGGAAGAGCATTCCATGCAGATGAAACTATCAGTGCAAAGGCCCTGAGGCTGGAGAATTCTTAGCTTGTTTGAAAAACAGCAAGGACGTCAGTGCAGCTGGAGTGGAGTAAACAAGAGTGAAAGGTGGAGAAGATAAAACTCAGAGGTAACAGGGAGCCTGGATAAGTAAGGGCTTCTAGGCCATCATAAGGGTGGTGATATTCTGAGTCAGATGGAGAGCCAAGGTGGATTTTGAATAGAAGGGTGACATTATCTAATTTTTATTTAAACAAAATCACTCTGGCTGCTGTGCTGAGAATGAAATGCTGTGGGATTAAAGGTTTGAACGGGAGGACAGTCAAAAGCAAGGAGGCCAGTTATGAGACGATTGCAATAACCTGGGCCAAGATGAATTGGTGACGTGACCCAAGGTGTTAGGAGTGGAAATGGGGAGATGTGGTGGTGAAGAGTTGATGAAAAGATTAAAATGAGATGATGCATAGGAAAATCAATTTGAAACCTATGAATTCCCATAAGAAGAACAAGAATTATTTTTACATTGCACTTTGAAGGAAACTTCTCAATATAATCATCCCAAGAAGTGGCATCATCAATATAAAGGTCCTTGGCATCCCCCAAAGAAGACATTTTAACTAGAACTCAACAGGATAACTTGAAAGAGTAAAACAGAGAAGGAGGGAAATCCAATCCAAGGTACGTTACTGAGCTACAATTTATCCGTGAGTATTTTCTATACTTTAGTTTCCTTTTTTTCCCTTTTCTTTAGTTTACCTTTTTTTAATGCATATTAATTTCATAACTGGAATTTTCCTTATATACAAACCCACTGGGGACCGCTCAGGAGCCATGTAGAGTACGCCTCAGGATGGTCTACCCAAGAGATGGGAAAGGGGAATATTTATCCACGTGCTCTGCCCCAGCGGCCCACAGGTTGCCCTTGGGTGTTAGCCCCCTTGAGCACGTGCTGAACGAGCTCGTGCTGGCACCCAGGTGATGTGGCAGAAGCGTGGCTAGTCACTGCAGCCCCGACTGCATGAAGACACGGTTAGAGAAGATGTGAAATACGGCACAGGCACCTGTGCATTCATAGCACGGAGCACACTGGAGTTTGCAAAGTTGAGTGTAGAAATATTTTCCAAGCCCAGAATCAGGAAATAAAATGATGATTCCTTAATACATGCAGCTGTGATTTTGTGACCAGCGCCCCAGACTTGGTCAAGAGATTTTGTTTCTAGCATGGCACGTGCCTCCTAACAAGCACGTTGTATTTATTATTTTATTATTTTATTATTATTATTATGTTTTATTTTCAGATAAGATGCCTTATCTGAAAAAGAAGAGCAGTGGTAACTTTACCAGAGAGTATAAAAATTAAATTAGATGACACTTATATACATATACATGTGTATTATAATAACATCATATGTACACATATATCTAGTGCTAATTCATAGAGTTTTTTAAAACGTGAATCCCGATGGGCGATGCTCCTGTCACTCCCCATTGCAGGGCTGAGCAGAGCACAGGCAGGGTCAGGGTCCTGGGTGAGGCTTGGACACACACAGCCAGCACAGCCAGCTTCCTAGTTCCTGGGGAGCAGCACAGGTCGATCTGGGGCACCCGTTTTTCCCACTCCGTTGTCTTTCCTCCTTCCCAGCATCTCTCCTTTCTGACACTGATTAGTGAATGTGCCCATCACAGAATCTGAGTGTGGCCACTAAGATGTTCCTTTACAACAACATGCAGGGTAGCTCTGCCAAAGATCTACACACCTATACTTATTTTGTCCAAGAAAACTAGTGATGGTGTCCAGCCCCCTCTAGGGTATGACATTTTCACTCCTGAGATCCACATTAAGTGAAATCTATAATCCATACCAACTGAGAATGTTAAATTGTTAAGAGTCCCTTAGAAGTTTCACTCCTTCCTTTTAATTAGCTCACTGCACTTGAAAAGAGGTAAAAGATGGTCATTTGTGGTTGCAAATTTGTGTCCTTTTACTTACTTTTGTAAGTCTATTTCCTTAATTTGATTTTGATATATTTCAAACTATATCTTATATACTGTATGTGAGGAGAAAAAACACATTCAAGTTATAAAAGTATGTTTGTGGTTTAAGAAAAAAAGGGAAACTAGAGAAAAGAATAAAAATCAAAATACTCCCAATGACTACTAATGTGTTGATGTATTTTCTTCCAACGTAGTCATTTTTGGTATCTTTGGGATATTTTTCAAAAGTACAATTTTGTATTCTGTTTTTCTTTTTTTTTTTTAATTGAAGTACAGTTGATTTACTATGTCATGTTAGTTTCAGGTGTACAGCACAGTAATTCGGTTATATATATATTCTTTTCCAGATTTATTTCCATTATAGGTTATTACAAAATATTGAGTATAGTTCCCTGTGCTATACAGTAGGTCTTTGTATATTCTGTTTTTCTAAATAACTTTATGGTGAGATGATTTTTATATGTAAGTGTTAAATAACAGAAGTTAGTGGTAGAAACGTGAATAAAAGGGGAACGTGGTCTGCTGAACTCAGCACCTCTGGCTGGACGCAGATGGGTGCTGTAAGACGTGGCCGTAGAATAGGGGTGGCAGCAGGGGGTGAATAGAGATGGACCACAGGGAATAACCAAAGACATAGAGGCTTCTGAAATGGACAGAAGGGATGGGAATACTCCCCCAGTTGTCCATCACACTTGGCTCAATTCTAGCCAGGCTCAGAGCAAAATCCCACGTACCCACTTGGTAGTCTGACGCTGTTTCTAAACGAATCTACTGTCCAACTTTTTCCTGTTGGCTGTCCAGATAAGGTTTTATTGTTTATTGCTATAGAGACCTCCAGAAGTCAGATTTATGCTTTTGGCTTCACGTAGTACTTCGTGTGAAACTCAAAATAAGCTGGAAGACGTGGGAGGGAAAACGTGATAAGCTTAGGAAGTCTCTATTCAGTGAACAGTATCCTCATTTTCATTGACTTCAAGGTTATATTGACTTTCATAGACCAAGATGCTGGTCTTTACATTGGGATTTCAAGGAAGGCTGCACTTAAAAATTAGTAAAATGTGTGAGTCATTACAAAGTTGTGTTTGATCCAAGATTCAGCTACAAGCCTAGCATAACACTCGGCATCTGTCCTAAACTCAGTGGGTCCTTCATGAAAACACCATTCCTGGAATCCAACCAGTCTTGGGGTTAAACTACAGAATTTTCAGTGATGTCCCCATTAATGTTTAGTCAGTTAAAATGCTGGGTTTTGTTAGAGGTTAGTTGCCATCTGAGCATGTCATTAATGTAAATGCATGGTTGGGTTATAAGGCAGTGCTTCTCAAAGGATCACAGCAAGTGTAGTTTTTTTAAAAATGAACTTTGGATAATAACCTTGACCCCTATGTTCCAAAGACATTAGCAAGATGCAAACCACACTGATGTATGGTCGTGGCTTTTGGAACATGGTCTATTGGGAATTACAAGGTTCGAGAAAGAAAATCATGAAGTACTGGATAACTCAGTGAAAAAATATTCAAAGGTGGGCTCCATTAAACCAGTAGAAAGTTTATTTTGGTGACAACTAACCTCACAGATCATAAAGGTTATTAAGCTGAATTGTTTATTCAAAGGATACAATTCTGAAAGGAAAGGAAAAAGATCTTTAAATGGCACTGCTTTGCACAGATTTTAGGCAATGAACCAATTTCCCAAACAATTTCACTTATTAATGGACTCAATTGTGCTAGATTATCAAGTCAAGGGGAAGACGGCACATTACACATTTGGCACCCAGAATGTATGTCCATTACTGCATTCATGCGTGTCTCTGCTGGTTTAGGAAGGGAAGCATATGTTTCGCAGGTCAAATAATTTTCCAGCTTTTAGTCCAAAACTGACACAATGCTGACACGAAGAAAATTGGTAGAATATCACTGAAGCTTAAATTCTGTAAATATGAATCTAAACGGTGTGTTCCTTTTGCATCCTGTGCAAAAAGAAGGGCTTCTTCTCAGAGATTAGGGTCTGCAGCAGGGGACTATAAGCGAGCCCGAGATTGGCAGTTGTGTGCTTTTATACAATCAATATTGTTTATGGATTTCTCTGACATGGCTGCATCCATTTGAAAGGGAGAAAAAAGAAACTACAAACACACACACTTGAGAATTTCAGGAAATTACCCAAATGCTCAAATCCTTCCCAGGGGGCAATGGTTTTCAATAGGAGTTTACGTGATAAATCCAGGCAGTGAATACATTAAAAAAAAAAAATAATCTGGCAGCCACATGGAACAATAGAACACCCATATCGGCTGCTTATTTTGAAAAGAGTCCTTAGAATGTGTGTGAAATTAGGCTATCAAAAAGGAAACAAGACAAAGGAGGCCCAGAATGACTGAACCAGGCAAGGCGGCTTATCCACAACTCGTTGACAATGCCACACACACTGCGGAAACTACTCAGAGCGGGGCTTACAAAGAGACACACAAAGCCAGCATGGAAATGGACGATAAGCAGAGATCTGCAGCCATCAAGAGGGGGAGAAGAGGAGGCAGCTGCAAAGAGAGGAGGCTGCAAACGGCGGAGTCAGGTTGTCAATAAATGCACCCGTAGGAACAATCCTATGAGGGCCAGGATTTGCTAGCTGGGTGTCACTGCCATTAGTTGGCTTCTTGCCATCTCCACAGCATATACACTTCTGACAAACAAGGTCAACTTCCACGGCCAAAGCTGTGTTAGAGTTTTGATCAGGTGAGAAAAGCTATTGCAGATTCCAAGCATGGTCCTAAAAAATATCATGTCTGAAACTAGAGTAAACACCAAAGACTAAATTTTCAAAAACAAAAAAACTAGGGCCAGCATTTGTGAGAAAGCCCGTCCACACCCACGCTCTGGCTGGCACCAGAGATGTGGGCATAACTTGCAGGGAAGTTGCTTCCAAAGTGAGAGCCCACTGACAGCCGTCATGACTCTCCCGGCACAACCTTGCGGTTTCAGCTGCATCTTCTCTGAGTGCAAGATCACCACGTTTTCAAGAACTTTATTTTTAACACCCGAGTCATTTCTTTACCACAAGGGACAAACGTTCCCACAAGACAAGTGTCACTTGAGGTATAAGCCAAGAGAAGATATTTTTAAAAACATTAGGAATGTGCAAGAATCCTATTTCCAAAATCTCCCCTCTGTATTGAAACTCTCCATTTGCATGCCTGCAATTTTCTAAGGGTGGTTTGAATGCTCCATTTAAAGAAACTTGCTGCTGTGAGGTAGGGGGATAAATTAGGAGTTTGGGATTAACAGATGCACACTACTATATATATAAAGTAGAAAAGCAACAAGGACCTACTGTATAGCATAGGGAACTCTACTCAATATCTTGTAATAACCTACAAGGGAAACAAATCTGAAAAAGAATACATATATATGTATATACATATACATACATATATATGTATATCCGTATATATGTAGGTATATGTATATGTGTGTGTGTATATATATATAGATATAGATATAGATATATAACTGAATCACTTTGCTGTACACCTGGAACTAACACACATTGTAAATCAACTATACTTCAATTTAAAAAAATAAATATATTAATAAAAAAAGAAACTTGCCAACTAATCGTTTGTTTTTTTCCCCCACTACTGTGGATGAATGAAAAAGCAGGTCTAAACCTGAGGAATCAAGGCCATCGTGCCAAACCGAGATTGGTACAACATAAACCCTCCCCACTGGATTCTCAAATGGATGTGAGCCTATTTCAAGTTACTTTATATTTTCAGCAGTAAAGGAATAATTTAACAAAAGCTCTGTCAGTAGCACAGTTCATTCGCTGGTCAAAAGGTTAAGGGAAAGGAGTAAAGAACTTGCCCTGAAGAAAAAATAAAAAGAACTCTTCCTGATTCTGGTTTTATAAACCACTCCTTAGCTCCAGCACAAAAGAATGATGGGGGAAGGACAGACAGAGAGCATTGTTTTCTCCCCATTATGTCTCACTCCTGGCTCTTGGAGCAAATCTCATGTTTTATAGCTCCACGCTGAGTCAACATCAGCAGAATCACGACTTGGGCTGCGCTTTCCCGGCTCAGAAGATGCCCTGGGCACTGAGAAGGGCTGGGGCAGCATTCCCTAACTCAGCAAGGTGGCGGTTTGGGGGGTGGAGCAGCGGGGGGAGGCTTGTGACTGTGGCTTCGTGTGCGCAGGGTGAGAATTGCCCTTTGAAGCACAGCCTTCTTTTTCAAGTGCAAGGCAGTCTTTGAGAAAAGTGTCTGTGGAAGGTGGGCTCCTAATAACAGCAGGGAATTATTTCCCCAGCATTTGGGGCTCTGATGATTCATACGACATCTCCTCCCAGTTCAGCAGGCTCCACCCCTCGTTTAGATTACAAAAAGGTGAGAGCAGGTCTGGGGGGCCTCATTATAACAAGACCCCAGGGCGGGGGAGGAGAGAGCTTTTCTCCAGTCTATAATAATTGTGTCAGCTGTAAAAGCTGTGTTCGACCCCCCTTTTTTATCAAAGATCATATTGTGATGAAGAGGCATCTTTCTTTCTTCATTGTCGATTTCTTCCCAGCGCTGGAAGAAAAGACTTCCCCGTTGCTACCTTGAGGGAGACCAGTGCTGTTAATGACAGGCCAGTCCAGCCCAGATTCTAAATGTTAATAGACCGACTGGCCTGGGGGAAGCAGTTTTCGGCTGGCCAGCCCAGGAATGGAGCTGGCAACGGCCCATCTCGCAGTGTTGACTCATGCCTGATTCACAGCCAGGCTGGCAGGATGTTGTTTTGGGGGAAGTTCGCAGGCCTGTCAAAAACCTGCTGTTGCCATTGGTTGATATTATGCAAGATTCCAAATGATATTTATTTATATTCTCCTTTTGGGTTTGTTGTGTGTGTGTGTGTGTGTGTGTGTGTGTGTGTGTTTCTCTCCCCTTCTCCACAGGCACTAGAGCTTCAAGTGACCAAAAAGCAAAAAAAAAAAAAAAGAAAAGAAAAACACATTTAAGAGATAGGCAAGAGCCCATTAAAAATAAAAAGCACTTTGCCCTGAGCTCTCTTCAGCTTTCAGGTCAGAGCAGTGCCAAGCAATTTGCTCTGATTCACTAAAGACTTCTCCTCCCTCCTCCAGATGGATGCAGTTGGGAGACAGGGCTGGTGAATGAAGCCCCGTTTAGAATTCCATTGATGGCAAAGAGAAGCTCACAGCTCTGTCCAAGCACATTCCTTTCCGCACTTGTAGAAATCTTTCTAACTTGCTGGACTGACAGTGTCTCACATTAAACATGTAACTTCCCTGATGAAGTTGGGCTGAAGACTGGGAGGATTTCCTTTGCTTTTTATCTGACTGATGATGGGGTGGGATGGGATGGTGCAGCTCTGAGAAGATGCAAGGAGACTGAAGCTTTTTCATCTGAGTTTCTCCCACTCCCGGAGTCCGTAGGAGTTCAACTGTAGAGCTGAGGAAATTCTCCCAACTGTATCATGTAGCGCTGAGAAGTTCCTCTGCAGAAACTTGGTAAGCAGAAAGAGTGTGAGTGAATTCATTTATGTGCCTAATTTAAGACACAATTGAGAGGCACAGTGTTCTAATAGATGGAGTTCTGGCTGAGGAGGTAAGAACCCTGAGTTCCATTCTTGGCTCCGATGATGGCTCAAGCTTGGTGAGACGGAGGGTTGGCACTTTCCAGAAGAATTTGAACTCTAGAGACAGTCAACTCAGGACAAAATTATATATAAATCCATTATCTAGAGCTTTCATTGTTCTGATAAAACCCAAATTTTGCTCTCCCTAAATTCTCAGAAAAGTCCTAATGAAAAATGTTCTTTGAGTTGAACCTCTAGGGGAAAAAGGAGTTGTTTAGCATTCACTGTGCGATTTCTTTGGAAGGTTGTTCAAAGCAGGCCTGTGGGGCAGGGGAGAGGCACTTCCCCAACCCTGGCAGTGGGGAGACAAACAGGATGCTTTCAAGTCCTGCCTAGGGCACTGAACACAGCTGCATCGCTGCCTTGCTAGGAAAATGACCTTGGCCATTAGTTTGAGTGCTTGGTGGTTGTTTCCCTCTGAATAGCACACTCTGGGAAGATTTTAGATTTAGAAGACAAAACAATCTATACCCATAGTTCCACTGACCTTACATCCACTGCTATCTGCTCATTGGCTAAAGTTTACTTCCTCAGGCCTCCATGATGACATAAAAATAGATCTCAAGTACAGTTATAACCAAATTACATCACCTAATTTTCTCCTCAAAATAATGATCTTTCCACGAAGTAACACAATGTCCCAATAAATAATACTGTAATATATACAATGTTCCACTCAAAGTAGTCTTTTCCCCTCTGACACTTAGAACACCTTTTGATTCCTTTTTCCCCACGCATTTTAATTTTTCTCAACTGTCAAAAAACCTGTGTTTGTATCCTGTTTGACTTTATCAATGATAAACAGTTTATTTTTGTTATAATTAATTGATTTGATCATTCAATAAATATTTATCAGTGCCAGCCATGGGTCATGCACCTTGTTAGGTATTCGGGATACAAAGATAATGTCTGTTCCTGTCCATAAGAGCTGACAGTCGAGGTGGGAAAACAGACCGATCCGAATAGGACTCGGTCACAGGTGCTCTGATAAAAATCTGTGCAGGCTCGGAGGGATGCAAAGGCAGGAGAGGATGGGAAAGAGGTTAAGAGAGAGGAGCTAATGAAAAGATATTTTCTAGGTGGAGAAATAGGTATTTTCAAGGGTTTGGCTTCCTGAGAAAATTCAAAGCAGAGCATAGTATGAGGTGTTTGGGGAATCTCAGTGGTTGAAGCCAAGGCAGAACATGAGACGTAGGCAGAGGTCAGATCTTGGAGTGTCACTCATGCTTTCCCAGACTTTATCATGTAGGCGATGAGAAATTATGGAAGGATTTTAGTAAGGGAAGGATGTGATTCAATGTGCAGAAAAAGATCGATCTGGTCCCCGGCTAGAGCTTGGGTTAGAGAGAGTTTTACACCCAAGTACGCATTCTCTCTTCTGCTAACAAACCCTATATTTTTCTTGAGGAACCAACTGTTCCCCATGCCCAATTAATGGGGTTTGTGTGGGCTCCTCTCCTGGCTCAGTTGGGCATTAACGTTGTGAGAGTCAAGAAGAGCTGATCCCAGGACTTTTGCTAAAGCACCTAAGGAAGAGGCTGTCTCTGAACTGAGACTGGTAAAGGAACGGGCCTCGAACTGCCAGCACGATCCACATTGGGATCATGCCTGAGAGCCAGCCTGAAACGGAGCCACAGAGAGGAAAGGAAAGTATAAGAACGGAATGACACAGAGCTATAAATAATTCTTTTAGACCCTGAATTGAGCTGTCCCTGAATCTTCTGACTTCTATGTTATGTAAGCCCATTAGTTTGAGTTTTCTGTCACTTGCAACCAAAAGATTCCTAATTAATTCAGTGAGGCAAGGAGATCAGTTAGGCGATTAATGCAATAGTCCAGGTGAGAGATGAGAAGAAACTGAACTAAGGCAGTAGAAGCAGATGTGAAGAAAATAGTGTAAAGAGTGAATTAAACTAAAGAGGTAGAATTCTCTCCCAGAATTTAGTGACTGATTAAATGTAAGGGTGAGGAGAGGAAGGCACCTAACTTGACTTGCCAAGGCAGTACCATTCGCCAACACAGGGGGTATTTGAGATGAAAAGGATTGAGGGAGAAGAGGATGAGTTTGATTTTTAGGTGAGCTGAATTATGTCCTCTGGGATATCCAGATGGAAATGAGATGTACAGTAAACAGGTGGATAATGATTCTGGAAGGCAGAAAAGAAGAAGTCTGGATGATCTTGAGATATGAAATATCAAATGCGGTTCACAGATTCCCACAACTCACAACAATTATTAGACACCCAAAGATCCCAAGATGGGAACAATCAATGGATATGAACCAAAAAATAGCTGCTTCTCAAAGTGAGAGCAATTTCCATTTTTGGCATGACAATCTTGTTTGTGCAGAACTATTCAGGATGTTGCTGAATTTTTAACATCTCCCTAAGTTAGGCACTAAATGCTAGAGCACCTTCCATCCTTCAGTCAATGTGGCAACTGGAAATGACCCCATACGGTTCCAAGCATCCCCCTGGAGATGCAGTGTCATCCTCTGTAGCCCCTGTGAATTACTGTATTTGTGTGTGGACCTGTATGCTAGCATGTGGGTAGTAGTCTTCCACTACTGTATCATTCACACAGATATAGGTGAAATGGCTTATCTGCAAATACATTGGAAAAGCTACACAATGAATCTAATTCTGAGAAGGTAGTGTACTTCCCCATTGTGTCATCCTGCTTGTCTGTTCTGCTCTTCTCAGGATTTCAGTCTTCTCAGACCACTCAAAAGGTCTATCTCCAGCCATTCTCATCCCCTGCACCACCTGAAGTGCATCATTTTCAAATGCAAAAATGACCATACGTGTAAAAGTGCACGAGCACTGTGTTACAAACTGCATCTGACTTTGTACTTTCAGATGGGCATCCATATATGACCTACTTGTACCATTTCTAAGTTTGGGGAACTGGTTAATATCTTTCAAAGCCAGACAATATGGCAGTATGCTTTGAAAGTGAGATTCTAGTAATGTAAAAGTCACTTACCTGCAAATGAGCAGGTTTCCATGTGTGATAGTAATGTACTTATGTGTTGGGAGTGACATGTGATATGGGGATTATGAAAACCTCCAATGATGATGAATATATGAAAGATATTACTGAAGTATGCTCTGATTGGCTTCTTGATTCAATGAATAATAGGTGTCTCTCAGACTAATTTGAAAGCCTTCAGTGTTTTGACAAGCGCTTCAATTTGCACAGTACCATGAATTAACTTGTATGTAAACATTGCAATTAGATGAATTCAGTAAAATGCACCAAATGCATCCGATTTTATACACTTGCTCTTGGAGTAAGAGTCTCAAGGAAATTAAGAGGTCTTTATCTTTTACAGCAGAAATGGTGGGAGGTTAATTTTTTCTCCATTTCTACTGGGATAAAAGAGAGCCTGAGAAAAAAGGAGAAAAAGAGAAGAGGAAAACTAAGGGGGTGATAAACTCCTGCCAGTGTAGACCACACCTCTGGGTTGACAGTGGGGTAAGTGTCATTGTCTGTCTCTGCCATGTCTACACAGGCTAAAGGACAGTTTTCAGGCCCAGAGCCTGTGCAAAACAAAGAACACGAAGGGGAAAAAAAAAACCCTAACCCAATATGCTTGTGAACAACCTAACATCTGTCCAACATTTCATGGTGTCTTCACTTAACTACCAAATTGAGTCACCTGTGTAAGTGGCTAGTTTAGACTTTCCTTTCCAAATCATTACTACTGAAACAGAAGACAACGGAAGGAAACAGAATGAACTAGAAAATGTCTTCTCTCCGCCATATTTGGTAGTGGGTTCTATAACGCAGTGGAGAGACTGGAGCCAAATACACTTACTTCTGGGTATTTAAAGGAAGAGAGGAAGAGCAAGGCATTTCCTCTGGTTCTTTGTTTCCAGCTGGGGAGCTCTCCAAGTGCAAAGCCCTTTACTAGGAAAGAGAACGGCTTGTGAGTAGTGGAGAGATCTGGCAACTCTTTGAGTCTACATCTCCTGAAGCATGAGAGAAGGCCAAAAAGTAGGGATGAAAAATGTTTTTGATGCACGCTCAGCCATTTTCTTCAAAGAATCGCCCTTTCTCTTTATTCAGTGGTTTCATCTTCAGAGTCCCAGGATATGGTATTTGTCCTGAGCAGAATTTTATTCAGGAGAAGCTGGCACATGGCTATGCTCTCATCAACAAGAAAGCCTCCTATGAATGGACAAAGCCAGCAATATTTTTAAGTGTGCTTCATAACTAAACAAATGGAATCAAGACCATTTTTGTGATATCACATGGACAAAGGAAAATTCTTTACTTCTCATTATTTCAGGGAAAATTAGATTTCTAAATCTCATTTTATTTATAAGATGATTAACTATAGGGATTGTTCTTCCTATTTATTGTTGAGAAAACTCAACATTCAAAATCAAGGGACTTGCCCAAGATTACCCAATTAGGAAGTAGCAAAGCAAGGATTAAGGCTAACTCCAAAGACAACATTTTTTCTGCTACAAAGCTTCCTTGTGCCACTGGCTATCAAACTTCAGCATGTTTCGGAATTACCTAGAAGACTGCTTAAAACACAAATTGCTGAGCCCACCACAGAGTTTCTTTTCTCAGTAGGTCTGGATGGGGGTCCAAGAATTTGCATTTTTAGCAAGTGCCCCAGTGGTGCTGATGCTTCTGGTCCAGAGATTAAGCTGCACTTTGAGAAATTCTGACCTATTACCTGTGTATATTTTTTGTCAGCCTTTGGTTCTTTGTAAGCTGGCTGCCCTTGTATCCAGGAAACAAAAGTACTAATTACTACCTGGCATTGCTTTCTCCAACGCAGTCTGGAAACATAGGTAAAATATGGGTTCATACTAAAGATGGAAAAGTGTTTGGTAATAAGGCATTACCAAAAATTTATGTCCCTGATGTTTAACAAGTACCCAGACTATGAAAGGCAATTGGACAAATACCATATGATGTCACTTATATGTGGAATCTAAAATATGACACAGATGAACTTGTCTACAAAACAGAAACAGACTCACAGACATAGAGAACAGACTTCTGGTTGCCAAGGGGGAGGGAGGATTGGGGAGGGATGGATTGGGAGTTTGGGATTAGCAGATGCAAACTATTATATGTATCAACAGAATGGATAAACAACAAGGTCCTACTGTATAGCACAGGGAACTAGATTCAATATCCCATGATAAACCATAATGGAAAAGAATACAAAAAAGAATGTATGGGTAACTGAATCACTTTGCTGTACAGTAGAAATTAACAGAATATTGTAAATCAACTATACTTCAATAAAATAAATTTAAAAAAAGAAAAGCAATTGGATACGTGAGTCTCAATGAAGTTGATCTTTCAAAGATGTCCCTTGGGAAATACATGCTAATTCCAAAGATAATTTATGATACTAAATTTTTCATACTAAATCTTTATCCTTTGAGGAAAAAAACCAAAAGCCACTTGAAGCCTAATGTAGCAAGCAAACAATCAGAATAGAATATAGTCTTTTGGATTTTTAAAAAGGCATATTTCCTTTGCATGCCCCTTAGACTAATCATGAAAAAAATTGTGAAGGAAGAGGTTCAAACACTCATGGAGTTGTAGCAGATTTCCAATGTAATTGCTTTGTGTATGTGGAAGGAGTTTGAACTGTATGGAAACAGTAAGTTTCCTTCAAACGCTGAAATCCTATACATTTCAATAGCAGTCTAGATCAAAATTCTTGATTTTTATTACTTTTCTATTGACAATTGTAGGATCCACAAATTCCAAAGGACATCAGTTTTATGGAACATTTTTAAGTAAACAGGTATTGAAGCATAACATACATATGGAATGTAAATGAGTTATAAGTGTGCAGGTCAATGCATTTTCAGAATGAACACATCCATGTACTCAACATCAGGTCAAGAAAAAGAACATTACAAGCATCCCAGAAGTCTCCACCTTTTTGTTCACTGCCTGTCACAACTCCTCTTAAGGTAAACTCTCTCCTAAAGTTTATCACATTTGACTAATTTTGCTTATTTTTGAACTTTCAGTACTCTTTTGTGTCTGGTTTATACCACTCAATATTATGCTTAAGAAATTCATCCACCTGTATGCAGAAAACTATAAGACACTGATGAAAGAAATTAAAGATGATACAAACAGATGGAAAGATATACCATTTTTTTGGATTGGAAGAATCAACATTGTCAAAATGACTATATTACCCAAAGCAATCTACAGATTCCATGCAAACCCTATCAAACTACCAATGGCATTTTTCACAGAACTAGAACAAAAACTTTTACAATTTGTATGGAAACACAAAAGACCCCGAATAGCCAAAGCTATCTTGAGAAAGAAAAATGGAGCTGGAGGAATCAGGATCTCTGGCTTCAGACTATTCTACAAAGCTACAGTAATCAAGACAGTATGGTACCGGCACAAAAACAGAAATATAGATCAATGGAACAGGATAGAAAACCCAGAGATAAACCCATGCACATATGGTCACCTTATTTTTGATAAAGGAGTCAAGAATATACAATGGAGAAAAGACAGCCTGTTCAATAAGTGGTGCTGGGAAAACTGGACAGCTACATGTAAAAGACCATACACAAAAATAAATTCAAAATGGATTAAAGACCTAAATGTAAGGTCAGACACTATAAAACTCTTAGAGGAAAACATAGGCAGAACACCCTATGACATGAATCACAGCAAGATCCTTTTTGACCCACCTCCTAGAGAAATGGAAATGAAAACAAAAATCAACCAATGCGACCTAATGAAACTTAAAAGCTTTTGCACAGCAAAGGAAACCATAAACAAGACGAAAAGACGGCCCTCAGAATGGGAGAAAATATTTGCAAATGAAGCAACTGACAAAGGATTAATCTCCAAAATTTACAAGCAGCTCAATATCAAAAAAACAAACAACCCAATCCAAAAATGGACAGAAGACTTAAATAGACATTTCTCCAAAGACTATACACAGATTGCCAACAAACACATGAAAGGATGCGCAACATCACTAATCATCAGAGGAATGCAAATCAAAACTACAGTGAGGTATCACCTCACACCAGTCAGAATGGCCATCATCAAAAAATTTACAAACAGTATTGCTGGAGAGGGTGTGAAGAAAAGGGAGCCCTCTTGCACTGTTGGTGGGAATGTAAATTGATACAGCCACTATGGAAAACAGTATGGAGGTTCCTTAAAAAACTAAAAATAGAACTACCATATGACCCAGCAATCCCACTACTGGGCATATACACTGAGAAAACCATAATTCAAAAAGAGTCATGTACCACAATGTTAATTGCAGCTCTATTTACAATAGCCAGGACATGGAAGCAACCTAAGTGTCCATCGACAGATGAATGGATAAAGAAGATGTGGCACATATATACAATGGAATATTACTCAGCCATAAAAAGAAACAAAATTATTTGTAGTGAGGTGGATGGACCTAGAGACCATCATACAGCGTGAAGTAAGTCAGAAAGAGAAAAACAAACACCATATGCTAACACATACATATGGAATGTAAGAAAAAAATCGTTCTGAAGATTCTAGGGGCAGCACAGGAATAGAGATGCAGATGTAAAGAATGGTCTTGAGGACATGAGGAGGGGGAAGGGTAAGCTGGGACGAAGTGAGAGAGTGACATGGACATATATACACTACCAAATGTAAAATAGATAGCTAGTGGGAAGCAGCCACATAGCACAGGGAGAACAGCTTGGTGCTTTGTGACCACCTAGAGGGGTGGGATAGGGAGGGTGGGAGGGAGACACAAGAGGGAGGAGATATGGGGATATATGTATACGTATAGCTGATTCACTTTGTTATAAAGCAGAAACTAACACACCATTGTAAAGCAATTATACTCCAATAAAGATGTTACAAAAAATAAAAATAAATTAAAAAAAAAGAAATTCATCCAAATTGTTGAGGTAGCAATAGTGGTTCGCTCTCTTTGCAATATAGTATTCCACTGTATGAATATACCATGATTTATTTATCCTCTGCTGTTAAAGGGTATTTGAGTTGTTTCCAGTTTGGGGCTATTACAAACAGCACGTCTATGAGTATTCCACATACATATTCCACCCAAGAATGAGGCTGTAGGTTCTGCATATGTTCAGCTTGAGTAAATACTATCAAACAGTTTTTGAAAGAGTTGTATCAATTTACCCTCCTTTCAGCAATGTGCAACAGCGGTCCCCAACCTTTTTGGCACCAGGGACTGGTTTCGTGGAAGACAATTTTTCCACAGATGGTGGGGGACGGGGGGCGGGGGGATGGTTCAAGCAGTAATGCGAGTGATGGGGAGCGATGGGGAGCAGTGGATGAAGCTTTGGTTGCTTGCCCGCCGCTCACCTCCTGCTGTGCAGCCCAGTTCCTAACAGGCCTCAGACCAGTACCAGTCCACGGCCCAGGGCTTGGGGACCACTAGTGTACAAGACACCACTGCACATCCTTGTCAGCACATAACATTGTCTGCATTTTTAACTTGATTCTTTCTGGTAGGTGCATGGTGGTATCTTGTAGTTTTCATTTGCACTGCCCCATTAACAAAGGACTAATTACCCTGTCATATGTTTATTGATATTCTTGGTTATTCTCTGTTGTGAAGGGTCTCTTTAAAGTCTTTTGCCCATTTCTCTACTGGCTTGTATGCCTTTTTCTTATTTACTTTTCAGAATTTCTAAGTATATTTTGGATATGAGTCCTATGTCAGATATATGTTTTGAAAATCTCTCTCCCCTGCTTGCCTTTTCACTCTCTTAATGGTGATTTTTAAAAATCAGAAGTTTTAAATTTTAATGTAGTCCAATTTATCCTTCTTTTCCTGATTTTAAGACATTCCTTGTTTTATTTGTATATGAGCCCATAAATTTTTCTTCAAACAAGCTTTAGGCTCATACTACAAATTTTCACATGTCATATTTTATTATCACTTAGCTCAAAATATTCTCCCATTTTCATTTAATTTCTTCTTTGGTCGATGGATTGTATAGAAGTATGCTGCTTAATTTCAAAACTTTGGGAGATATTCTATTTGTTTTATTGTTGTTTTTATTGTTATTTATTTCTAGCTTAATTTCACTGTGGTCAGTAAGCATATTTTTAACTACCTCTATCTTCTAAAACTCTTACATCTTGCTTTATGTCCCAGAATGTAGTCAATTTTGGTTAAATGTATTTTAAAAGAATGCAGATTCTATTGTATGGCTGTTTTCCATATATTTCATTTACATCAAGTAATTGTGTACTTCAAATTTTTTATATTTTCACTTTTTTCTCCTTTTTTATATCAGTTATAAACGAATTGTGTTATTGTGCTCTTTTCAACATTTTCCATCCCTTTTTTCTCTCTGTGCTTTAGTTTATGTGTTTTTTATTGTCCTCTCTTCCAGTTTGCTAATCCTCTCAACTGTATTCATCTGATACTGGGTGCTTTATTACAGTTATTGTACTTTTTAGTTCTCAAAGTTCTACTTTATCTGTTTTAAGAGCTTCCAGTTATCTGGTGAAATTTTTCATCTTGTAGCTGGTTTTCTTAGACCGATCAATCATAATTATTAAAAGAAAATTGTATGACTGATAAATTTAATAGCTTGGACATCCATAAGCCTGTATCTATTGTCTATTTCTCTCTTTGTTCTGTTCCTTTATATGAATGCCAAAAATTGTGATTGAAATATTGTAGACTTGCAATGTTATCTTCCTCCATAGTGAATTTATTCTATCCTTTGCTAGGAAGTGAGCAGATGACTTTTGCACTCTTTGACAGCTTAGTCTACTTAGCCCTTATGGTGTAGTCAACTCAGAGCCTAGGGTATTGACTAGTTCCCACATCTTTGGCAGGTCTTGGACTCCAATTTTTATCTTCTTAGCATCATGAAACAGCTAAAACAAAAACAAACAAACAAAAACTTTAGCCTGCTTTTTATCTGCTTTCTGCTCAACTTCATAGCCTCTGACGCTGCCTAGTTTAAGAATCAGAAAATGTCTCAAGGGGAAGATTGGTGCCAAGTGTGAACTTACTTCCCTGTACCTCCTTTCTCTCTGGGACCTTGGCCCTTCAAGACCTAGCTGCTTTAGCAGACCCAAAATCCAATTGGCCATCCCAGCTCTTTGAGATTGCCTATAACTCTGCTTAGCAACTCGGCCTCTTTCTCTAGCCCAAGAAATGGAAAAGTGCTCCAGGAGAAAATCACCATGCAGAATATTTGGCTCACCACAGTAAACTTGTCTTCTCTCTTAGATATTGGTCCCTCAGATTTTCTGTTCGTGCAGTTGTCTTATAATTTCTTTCTTAGCCACATCCCTCTACTGCCCTGACTGTGTAATTCATATCAGAATCATACATGCAAAGGAAGGCAGAACTGGCTAGATGTTGTTGTTTGATAGTAGAAAGAAGCCGTCTTGGCTGCTCCTAATTCTTTCAAACACCTACTTTTCCTTTTTACCCCTCTCTGACTTTTCTAGTTGTTGTCAGTGGAACCATTAGTCTTTTATAAACCACGCCATCATTTCCAGAAGCAAAATCCTCAGTTTCATGGAATACTTTTGTTTTATAACACCTGCCCTCTTTGCCATGCTAACTCCAACACTCTTATATATACCTGTAGGACAGGATAATGCTCTCCATATCTCTTCTAACAACATTGTTACCCCAAATTTATTATGAAATGACTCTAACAAAATAAATATACTAAACTTTAAGACTGGAACTTGCATAAGAAAGCTGAGTTTCACATGATGCAACCATGTAAGTGTGTCTTCAGGATCTACTGTAGTATTTGAATTAAGGACACATGCAATCTTGGTCAATGACAGAGCATGGCAGAGGGTACTATGTCCTGGCCATTTCTACCCAACATGGGACTCTTCTACAGGGAATCTTATATAGGCCTAGGCTCTCTTAGAATAATACCCATGTCTTAGGCACTTCCTACACAAACTTCCTTCCTTTCTTCTCTCCTTTCACCTGTGTCAAACCTGCATTGCCATCTAAAGACTTTTCTTGTTTGCTCCTGGTCCCCCTCCCTTTATCCTTCATAGGAGTTCCCCAAAAAAGCTTTTGTATCAATACTTCTGACTCCATCGTGGTGTCTGCTTCCCAGGGAACTTGAACTGACACACACTCACATAAATCCCATTCTTTTAGATATGTCTCCTTAAATTATTCATGATGGCTAAAAAACTAGAAACCTTCTTGGTTGTGCTTCCCCACTAGTTTTTGTTGCACATAATATGGCAAGATTTATCTCACTTCTCTGGGAACCCAATAGTACAAGACAAAACTTACCATCCAGTAGGTCAAGTTCAACCCCTTTTTGATGTCTTTCTTACCCATCGGACACAGGCTCCTCTATACACATTGCAGATTTGTCATCCTGAGGTTTTAGTCTGTGAATAGGCTGTCTGCTTGTTATTTTTGGCCCAACTGCAGCCATGTTTCAGAACAAACACCTAGTGTAATTTTGGTTAAGCTACATGAGTGGCTCTGGAAGTTTGAGTATCACCTTTTTCTACTATCAACAACATCCAGCCAGTTCTGTGTTCCTTTGCGTTTATGATTCTGATATGAATTACACAGTCAGGGCAGTAGGGGGATGTGGCTAGGAAAGAAATTATAAGACAACTGCACTAACAGAAAATCTGAGAAAAAGCCTTGCCAGGAAGCAGAACTTAAAGGGAATAAGACATCAGGCAAACACCACAAAGTCAATCATCTCCCAGGGACCGGCGTTTTCCCTGGAAGTATGGCCAGGGATCAGACTCCTGATGGCCTGTGGGAAACTCATAATGACTTCCTGGTTCCCTTCCATTACCCAGGCTAAAATGACTCTCATTTCAGAAAACACTTTTCTCCATCATTCTCCTAAAATCCATGGAAATCAAGCTGAACAATTTCATTATCATTACATGGCAGAGAGGAAAAATAGGTCTCAATAAAGGCCTGCTCAAAGGCAGTCATGAGCACAAATGAGGCAGTGACAGAATTGAAAAGAGAGTGATATTATTCTAACATGTTGTACATATCGAGGGTTGCCATTCCTTTCCATGGTCTCACGGCCAACTCTGCACTGCTGAATAATTTTAAAGAAAAAGCTGGGCCTTGACAACTAGAGTCAGATGAGTTTTCATTCCTTCACAGTGTCTGACACCAGAGTTCCAATTTTGATTGGCTTACATGGATCAGTAATTTTCTTCCTTCTTAACAGGGACCCCACACTGAAGTCTACTAAATTGTATGTGGTGAAGTGTGCAATAAAATACAAGTATAATAAACTCCAATGAGAAGACTGAAAATACGTAACTGATAAGCTGAAGGATCGCAAGATAAGGCATTGAAATGATTACATTTGAAATGATTACAAAGAAATGATTACAGAAGGGTTAAGTGTTTAGAAGACAAGCACAGTTTAAAGCTCACTGATTCATTTTCACAGACCTAAAAGGGCAATAAATCAGAAATATTCCAGCCTCTAAAGATGAGATGATACTGAAGCAATTTTGCAATCTTAATTACAGTGAATCCTTTCTTTTTGACCTTACATCTCTCTGTGGATGAGTCAATGTTTCTTCTTCCTTTTAAATTCAGTAGGAAATTTATGGTTGAGCTAGATAAGAAAAATATGCAGTATTTGTCTGCTCTAGTTTACCACTAGTGTTTGCCCTTACTGGAGAGCGTGTGTATGTGAGGAACTATTCCTGACCAAACTGTGAGGTAACCCTGTGTAGCACCCTTTACCACCCTTTTTGGAGTCCCTTCTGGTGAAATACCCAGATGTTCCCATCCCAGGGAACCAATTCTATGTACTCTTCTTACTCTTCACTCCCTATCATCCTCGACCTACTGAGGTGTTAATTCTACCAAGGTGTCAGAACACAACATGGCATTTTGGCCTCCAAACCTTGGCATGACTCCTTCTCTGCTTAAAATTCCCTCCCCACCCTTCTCCATCTGTTTAATTTCTGCCTTTTCTTAAAGGCACACATATTGGCTTGGACTCTTCTGATCGTAAGTAGCTAAGATCATACTCAGCTTAAGCCCAAAGGTACCCAAGCCATGGGCAGTATAGAATCTAGGTGGCCACAGGATATCTGGAACCAGGCTCTCAAATGCTGTCAAGACCTACTACCTCCATTTTCTTTCGCTGATACCTTCAAGAATTCAGCTGCCTTCTCTTAAAGAAGCTTTTACATAATGTTGGAAACATGGTCTTCTGCAGCCCAACTCTTCCCAGCTTTGCCAACAGAGAATAACTGCTCCCTTTCCTTACGTCAATTTTTTAAATTCTTTAGAAGGTTACCAGGTGGCCTAAGTTAGATCACATATTCATATTTATACACATGGGAACAGGTCAGTAGAGTTTTCAACCCTTATTAGGGCTACATGGTTGGAGAAGATTAGAGGGAGAAGTCTTTAAAAGAATTTCCTAATAAGATGGAGCTTTTTATTTCCAGAAGAAAAATGTGATGGGTGGACCAAAAAATGAGTGTCCTCCTATATCTAGTTTAGTTCTGCCTCTGTTCAAAGTAGTAGCCTCACATACTTGGGAAAGTCACTTGTACTTTCTTGGCCTATAAAATTAGGAAGTTGAGCTGAATTGTCTTCAGGGCACATTAAGATTTAAAATTTTATAACTCTGCATTTCTAAGTCCCTTTAGACTTTCTTGAGCATCTTATATTACTCTCTCCCTTCTCTGAATCTAAGCATTGCTGACATAATTTTTATGGGCTATATTAAAAAAGTTTAGGTTGAACTTTATAATAAGCCTGAGTTAACTATTTAGAGTGCTAATTTAGGATACTGAGAGTGTCAAATGTACATGACTTCTGAAAAATAAGTTGATAAATTACTCACTCAAAGAATCTATGGAGGCAATAGGGGCCAAATAAAAACACCTAAGATAAAGTTACCACTATGAAAAGAAGAAGGAGTTAGAAAGACAGGAATTCCTCTTACAATCACAATGTAAGAAAGTAACTAAGCCCAGGTATTAAATCTCTCTCCAAATCATCACCATGTTCAGCCTGGAATAACCAGTGGAATGGAGGGGATAAGAATACAGAAGAAATTTATTGGAAATGGAAAAAGTAAAAAGTGGACCATCTATGAGGCACAAACTCCAAGGAATTTTAGCTAGACATATTGTGGATAGAAAGAGAGTTTTGAAAGGTATTAAGATACCTTCCCGAGAAAGCAAAGCCTAATTATAAGAAAAATATCAGAAAAGCCCCCACAAATATGTTATAATGGGATTTTGGCTAAAGGCAAGTAGAAAACAAGAGAAAGATAGAAGCCAATTCTTTGAAACTTATGTCAACAATTTGGATCAAGAATATTCAGTAGCATTACCTTCACATGCTACTGAATAAAGCTGATGAAAGCTAATAAGAGGACTTCTTAATGCAACAAGGTTTTCCTGGGAGGGAGCAGCTAGTGGAACTAGGATACAGGCAGACATTCTTATCCTGACTATCTGGAGTGGAGACTGAGACAAAATTGAAAATTAGATGCAATGAGCCTGTCCCCAGTGCAGCAGCATCACTAACAGAGAAACCATGCAGAGTTAAGTTTACCCTTTGAAAATGCAGAGAAAGTGGAATTAGAGATGAAAAATACAAAAAATGAGCTTAATAGATACTGTGGGCAATGAACTGAAATCAGGAAACAGGTACAAGTACTCGTGAGAATCCACCAGAAAAAAAGAACAAAACAATTATTAAAGATATAATAAAAACAAACTTAACTAAGGTGGAGGAAGTTGAACTTAAAGCTGAAAGAATTCCATCAGTACCAAGCAAAATTCAATGAAAGGGGAATCATATTTAGACATATCCTGGTAGATTGTTGAACAAAAGAGAGAAAAAAATATCTCCAACTGTCCAAGGCAAAAGTGACCAACAAAGGGAAAAAATGTTTTTTTTTTTTCTTCAGCTTTCTTTCCTGCCACATAAAATGAAGGAAATTTTGTGAGACTGAAAGGAAAAATTTGTAGCCACGAATTCTATACCCAAATCTATATCTAAATAGGAAAAAGAAGTGTACTTATAAAGAAAACAGAGAAACATTTTCAAATGTTCAAGGGTCAAAGAAGTTATAATTGGCAATTGAAAAAAATCCAAGAAAAGGGGAAGCAATAGAATTAAGAGTTCTGAAATGAACAAAATAAGTTCCAAATAACTGTTGTTATTTGGAAAATATGGTAACATTTGGTAAAATTCAAATATCACAAATAATTTTTAAAAATAAAGACATTTATCTAAAAATGCTAATTTAACAATGTCAATTTAATACCAATAATAAAGCAGGCAAAAATCTTAAGGTATGCCAACCCAAATCAAGATGTGACAATGGAAAAGTGTGATGAAGACAAACTCATTAAATAATATACTAAAATTGGTGAATTGTATTATATGTAAATTATATGTCAATAAATAGAGCTAAATACATATGCAAGAACATACATACATATAATTACACATATATACAGAGAATATTATGGACAACTTTATGCAGATAAGTTCAGCTATTTAGATGTAACAGACACTTTTCTGGAAAAACACAACTTGGCAAATTTGATGAAAGTTTTTAGAAATAGATAGTAAAATTTGTCATATATCTACTAAAAAAATTGAATTTGTAATTCAAAACTTTCCCATGAAGCATCTGACAAAATTCAATGCTAATTCATAATAAAACTTTCAATGAACTGGGAAAAAATAAGCTTCAATAATCTGATTTAAAGTATCTCAA
The DNA here is from genome assembly GCF_965194805.1 of Balaenoptera borealis. Taxonomy (NCBI): domain Eukaryota; kingdom Metazoa; phylum Chordata; class Mammalia; order Artiodactyla; family Balaenopteridae; genus Balaenoptera; species Balaenoptera borealis. The sequence goes on along the minus strand of NC_138873.1, from coordinate 68,867,923 downwards.
AATATCCAACAATCAAAATCATATTAAATAGTGAAAATTGATGTCACTCTGAGATCAGGAATGAGATAATGATGCCCACAACCAGCGCTGCTATTCAACATTGTACTGAAGGACCAAGCCAGCTCAATAAGGCAAGAAAAATAAGTAAAAGATTTAAGGACTGAAAAGGAAAACATATTCAAAGTTGTGTACAGATAAATTGTGTGAATCAAAAGTAAATTCAGCAAAATTGCTGGATACAAAGTCAATATACAAAAATCAATTTTACTTCTATTATCAACATAAAACAATAAGAAAATGATATTTGAAAAACAATAACATTTATGATAGTATCAAATAAAAACATCAAATACCGGTAATACATATAACAAAAAACATGCAAGATTTCTACACAAAAAACTAAAAACTTTTATTGAGACAAAGTGAGAAAACCTAAACAAAGGGACAGACATATCATATTTGTGAACTGGAAGATTACATATGGTAAAGCTATCATTTTCTCCGAATTAAGCTGTATATTCAATTCAATCCTAATAAAAATCCAACTAGGTTTTCATTGTTGCAGTTGTTGTTTCTAATTGACAACATAATTCTAAGCTGTAGATGGACATTTAAAGATCTAAGAGTAGTAAAGTCATTCTCAAAGAACTAGTGTGGAAGACTTATAACATTAGCTATCAAGGTTTATTATAAAGCTACATTCATGGTACCAAGGTATGCAAATAGACCAAAGAAACAGAATAGGGACCACAGAAACAAACCCACAGTTTTATGGTCATTAAATTTATGATAAAAGTGACACTGCATAAGAGCATGGTGTTTTCAATATAGAGAAAAACAAATAAATCATGACCTCACACCATACTTAAAAGTCAATAAATATTATTCCCAGATGAAAGTTAGATCTAAATGTAAAAAAATTTTTTAAAGCCTCCAGATTATTGTATTGGAATATAACATTATGACTTGGAATAGGCAAACCTTTTTTTCATGACACAAAAAGCCATAACAACAAAGGAAATAATTGAAAATTGTATATATTAAAATTTAGGACTTCTGCTCATCCAAAGACACCTATAAAAGAGTCAAAAACAAGCCAAGGTATACAAGAAAACATTAATATACATCTATCTGACAAATGACTCCCACCCAAAATATATTAAAATTCCTAACAATAAATTTTAAAAATATTTCCCAATAGAAAAATGAGCAAAATGCTTCAACAAGAACTTCACAAAACAAAGTATCTAAATAGTCATAAATATATATATATATTTTTTAAGTGCTCTGCCTTTTCAATCTCATGAAAATACAAATAGCAATGAGATGCTAATACATACCCAGCATAATGATTAAAATTACCAAGGGTTGACAAGTATGTGCAACGACTGAAAATCTCATACATCACTTCTAGGGGTGTAAACTGGTACCGACACTTGGGAAAACTTTCCTGGCATTATCTCCTAAAGCTGAACATATGCATACCCTGTGACCCAGCAGTTCCACTCCTTAGTATACAGCCAACCAAAATGCATACATATTTACTCCAAAAGACATGTATGAAAATGTTCATAGCAACACTGTAATAGCCCCAACTGGAAATAAACCAAAAGCCCATTCATAGCAAAAAGGAAAAATAAATGGTGTAGTCAATGGAATACAATAAAAATGAACACCGCTAATAACAACGACACGGATGACCCTCACAAATACTGCACAAGAGAAGCTAACAAAAAAGAATATAGAGTGCATGGCTCGCTCACATCAAGTTTGCAAATGGTCAAGATTAATGGGTAGTAGAGAAATCAGGAGAGTGGTCATCCAGGGGAGGGAACTGGTAGTTCAGGGAAAGGTTTATGGGAGGCGTCCAAAGGGCTGGTGATATTCTCCTTTCTGCTCTGCATTGGTGGTTACCCAGATGGGTTCACTTCATGAAAAATTAATCAAATTGCACACTGATGATTGGTGTACTTTGTTATATACATCAATAAAAAATTACTTAAAATCGACTTATAAAACATTGCAGTATAATATCAACTTTAAGGACAAAATGGTGATGTGTATATAAGAAAAAGTCAAAATGTGGTTGTTCCTGTGTATTAGAAATACTTAAGAATTAATTACTTCAGAATTAATTGCTTTAGACTTAATTTGAATGTTACTAATTTTTTCATTTTATTTTCTGTGTTGTTTTCTATTTCCAATTTTTCCACAGTGTCCAAGAATCACTTTTCTATTATAAAAGAAAAATAAAAGTAGTTTAAATACAGGAAGAAGGCCCTCTTCAGGCTCGACCCATCAGATGGCTTGACCAGGAAGGCTGTAGTTAACGGATGGATCTAGAAGAGAAGTTGCTCCTTTAAAAAGGTTACTGACCTGAGCAGGAGTGACTGATGAGCAAATAAAAAATGAGTCCAACCAGACAAGTATAAAACATTGTACTTCAGGTTAAAGTCAGTGAGAAATGATAACATCTCATATTTCAGTGGCTCTCTATGGTTTCAATGTACTTTCATGTCCATTTTCTGATTTTAGCCTTGCAAAATTCTGTGAAATAACTGGGACAAGGTCTATTATCATCATTTCATGAATAAGAAGTGAGCCCTAGAGAGATAAAGTAGCATGCCAAAACCTAGAACTGGGTAAGTGACTGAGGGAAAATAATAGTGACCTAGCAAATTTTGTCCCAATTAGGTGGTCTTTTATGAGCAATGGTGATCAAAACTTTTAAATATTCAAAGACACCCAAAATATATCCCTCAAGTAACCATTCCAAAAAATCACTCAAACGCCCTTCTACACAAAAAAGCAGTAAGTGATCATTTAAAAGCAATAAATAGTAACAAGAATTCAGGAATTAAAAAGAAAGCATGTGGGCTTCCCTGGTGGCACAGTGATTAAGAATCTGCCTGCCAATGCAGGGGACACAGGTTCGATCCCTGGTCCAGGAAGATCCTACATGCTGCAGAGCAACTAAGCCTGTGCACCACAACTACTGAGCCCGCAAGCCACACTACTGATGCCGTGTGCCACAACTACTGAAGCCCATGCACCTAGAGCCCATGCTCTGCAACAAGAGAAGCCACCACAATGAGAAGCCCGCGCACTGCAACAAAGAGTAGCCCTTGCTCACCGCCCACGTGCAGCAACAAAGGCCCAACGCAGCCAAAAATAAATAAATAAATAAATTTTAAAAAAAGAAAGCATGTGAAAAGATACACATCAGCATTATAACCAAATAAACTTATGGAGTTAAATATAAATAACGATAATAAATATTATCAACTTGAATCTAGAAAAATTTTTTAAATCTTAACGTCTTATATTTCTAAGTATATAATAGTCTGAGTCCAAAGTCATTAATATAGTTAATATTGGCATGTGTTTGACATATCAGGAAACCAAAATTTATTCCTTTATTTTTAAACTTTGAAAATTAAAGATATGCTTATGGTATTTTTAAAAAATATTTTTAAATCACCAACAGAATTTGAAACAAGACGTCCTCCAAAAAAAGTCCTCCTTACTATATTTTTTATAAAGTATATAAAAGAAAAGCAAATGCAAAAGGCAAAACAAGTAAACATAAAACAAGGTGACAGGAATAAGAACTACTTGGATCAATACAGATGATGTAAACTTTAATCTAAAGACAAAAATTCTAAGATTGGATTAGAAAATAAATTCTACCAGATGATTCTTACAGAAAACACTCAAAAATGAGGCTGAAACTTTAAAAATTTTTCAATGGGTTTATATCAGGCAAAAAGAAGGAAAAGTCAAGAGCAGAATATTAATATCAGGCTAAGTAGATTCCAAGCCAAAGACACTGAATATGGTAAAAGAGAATTATTTTATAATGGAGTATCTTCATAATGAATATACAGTACAGCAATTTAAAAATATATAAAATGAAACAAAAAGTATATAAAATTAAACCTTTTTGAAAAGATTGTCAGAAAAGCAATTATAGTGAAATGTTTAATACAGCAGTCTCAGTCTCTGACAGGTTAAAGTAGATAATAAATAAGGACATGAAGATTTAAATAATTTAAATATTAGCCCAGAATTAATAGATCTATAATATGTATTCCTACAGGTAATATACCATCTTTTTAACTGTCTATGGATCATTTACAAAAATTGACTACAAACACAACTTTTGAATTCAAAAAGTAGACATTCTATGACCCACATACTCAGGAAGTCAGAAAGGGCAATATGTCGACAGCCAGCAAGTAACAAATGGTGAAGCCAAAATCTCAAACAACCTGAACATTTTTTTAAAACTCTGTCCTAAATAAATATTGGGTCAATGAGGACATCAAAATTAAAATCACAAGCACTTTTTAAAATACTAAAATTGAAAACATTACCTTTCAGAATTTTGGAAATGGGGCAAGAGCTGTACTCAGTATTTTAAATTAAAGAATTTTTTCTCTATTTCCAATAAAGGGGGTAAACATTTTTCTAATCTGCATCTTTCTGATCATGTTCTCTTAGTTGATGAGATTTAAACTCAATCATCTAATTGTCCCTTATAAAAGTTGAAAAATGAGGCTACCTTCTCTCAGGGTTTCTGGATCTGCAACTGATCTGAAGAACCAACTGGACTTTTGCAGTTGGAATTTTGAAGGTGCTGGAAATGACCCTGTACAGAATTTGTGTCCAATGACCAGAATAGTCATCCCTAATAACACCACCCTGTGCTCCTTGCACGGGCTTCTTAAGCTGCCTACAAAACTTGAGAGTGACACCTGCCTTTCTAGAAATGATGCTCTTGGAAGGCATCGTCAGGGAGATAGCAGAGAGGACAGGAGAAGGGGAGTATTGTCTAGCTGAGGCAAGTTTAGCGCCGCTGGTACCAGATTAACCTGAGCAGCAGGGCTGCAGTGGCCCATGGGGTCTCACTCTGGCCAGGCAGTGATAATGCACTTGGGGCAGAGAGGAAAGATGGCACATCCAGCTGGACGGCTCTGATAACTGGGGAAGTCAGCTGTCGCGTGTGGCCACCCGTTGACAGACCTAACAGTCCTATAATGAAATTCACTAAGTACAATGATAAGCAAGTTTCATCTGCTCTATTTCAAAAGAGGAGTTAAGAAATCTGAATCTGAGAGACTCTTTTACACCCCACTGAAGGCAATAATCTCAGTATCAGACAGGGCCAAATTTTCTCCATACAATTTGGAATGAGAAAACGCTTCTGCTTCTGGAATATCTAATATCCCTATGCTGCTTAAAGTCTGTGAAACGCAGGTCACTCGGTACCATTTCTATGGTGATCACAGCAAATCGGTGCCTGACTCCAAAATGCTCCCAGCAGCTACCTCTGGTTCTCTTCAAGCGACAGCTCAGCATCATCTCCTGGTGTGACCGAGAGATTTGCAGAGTAGAAAAGAGTCTGGTCTTGTTCCTTAAAATGTGACCTGCCTTGGAAACCCTGGACCAGAAGTCAGAAACCAAATTAGGGTAGTGGCCAAATACCTTTAGTTATTTAACAAAGGCAGATGGTAAGTACAGTGATTATGTTTGCAAAGTGCCTCCAAATATTAAAATGTGAATGGAAATCAGTGCCCCTTCACTGGGGAGAGGAGAAGCAAGGGTGTTTTTGCAGAAACCCCTAGTTTGCTGTCCAAACAGTTAACCGAGATTCTATCCTTTCAAACCTTGCTTATTACCTGGTGCTGCTTAAATACAAAACCAAACAAATCTTAGTTTCCTGTCTAATACTCTTACCTCTTAGCAAACTCTTTCCCATTTACTCGTTAAATATATACTTTGTTATTGATAAATAGTGTGAATCATGCCTTGGATTTTCCTATCCTTTTTATCCTTGATTTTTACAGTTGATATGAATAATGAATTGTGCTGTTCCCTTATCTCCCTTGAAAACAAGTGTTCTGAGCCATGCACATTATTTTGCTGAGCCCACTGGGAGTAAGGGCCCACAGTTTTGAGGTGATTAGCTGGAGTCAGGGGGGGTTGAATTTAACCTTGGGGCAGTTCTTCTTCCAAGAGAAGTCAATGGGCTGGTGTGGCCCTGAATGAAGACTCTGACCCGTGGATTTCTACAGTTGCCTTCTGACTTGTAATTTTTTTTTCATTGCTTTTTCTATTACACTTGGAATCCTGTAGAAAGTGGTTTATGGCTCATAAAGCTGAAAATTGTAAAATTATATTGCAAAGTAAGGTAACCCTGGCTGAATCAAAGTTTTATATATTCTCATGACATTGAGAGAAAATATATGTATGTTATGAATTTTTAGAGACAGCCACATTATCTAGCAATAGCCATATGGACCTCTATAACTTGTGTGTGAAAAGTGCTGGACTCCTGGAATGTATTTGCAAAAGCAGCTTTATTTTTGTCTTCAACTGTCACTTTAAATTTACTCTGTAGAGAGTTTTCCCTTTCTTTTCCCTTAATTACCATTGGGACAGACCCCCATGATTTTTCTGTTCCCTTTTTAAAATAGTTTCATTAAAGTGTTATTTACACACCATAAAAAGACCCACTGTGAATGTACAATTCAATGATATTGTTAGTAAGTTTTAGTGAGCTATACATATATCATAACAATCCAATTTTAGAACATTTCCATGACTCTCCCCAAATTCCTTCAAGCCCATTGCAATGAATTTCTGCTCCCTCCCCAGCCCCAGGAACCACTGATCTACTTTGTCTCTATAAATTTGCTTTTTCTGGACACTTCATATAAATGGAATTTTACAATTTATTGTCTTTTGTCTGGCTTGTTTCACTTACCACAATGCCTGTGAAATTCATCCATGGTGTAGCATGTATCCGTATTTCATTCCTTTTTATTACTAAATACTATTTTATTCTATGGGTATGCCACAGTTTTATTTATCCATTCAACAATCATTGGACTTTCAGGTTGTTTTCATTTGGTGCTATTACAGATAATGATGCTATGAATACACATGTACAAGTCTTTATGTATACGTAGATTTGCATCATCAATTGGCCAAAAATAGGTTAGGTTTTGGACTCCCAATTCTGTCTCATTGATTTATATACGTATCTTTCCACCAATAATACCAAACGGTCATAATTACTGTGGCTTTATATTAAGTTTTGAAATTGGGTTATGTAAGTCCTCCAACTTTGTTCCGTTCTGAAACTGTTTTGCCTAATCTGGATTCTTTGCATTTCCATATAAATTATTATATCAGTGTGTCAGTCAGAGTTAAACAAGAGAAGTAGAACCAGTAGGACAGATATATATGAAGAGATTTATTATGAGAAATTGGCTTATGGGATTGGAGGGGCTGACTAAGCAAACCTGAAACCATAGGCAGGCAGGCAGGAAAGTCAGCCTGGAACTCACGGATATGGGCTGAAGCTACTGTCAGCAGATAGAATTATTATTATTATTTTTCTCAAGAAAGCATCAGCCCTGATTTTAAGGCCTTCCAACCAACTGAATCAAGCCCATTGAGATTATCCACCATAATCTCTCTTACTTAAAGTCAAAGGGTTAAGACATTAATCACATCTGCAAATTTTCTTCACAGCAACACCTAAATGAATGTTCTAGTTGAACAGCTGGAGACTATAGACTAGCAAAGTTAACACAGCAAGAAAAAACAAAAGAAAAAACCTACAATCTGGTTGGCAATTTCTACAATAAAAGTCTGCTGGGATTTTGAAAGGGATTGTGTTGCTTCTATAGGTCAACTAGGAAAGAACAATGTGTCTTCCAAACCAAAACACAAAATGTCTCTCCATTTATTTCTGTCGTTGTAAATTTATCTTAGCAATGTTTTGTAGTTTTCCATATGGAAAAATTTTTTTGCTTGTTTTTTTTTTGTTTTAATTTTTATTGGTTTTAACATTATATAAGTTTAATGTGTACAGTATTATATTTTGATTTCTGCATATACTACAGCATGCTCACCACCAAAAGCTGAGTTTCCATCATCACCATACAGTTGACCGTCTTTACTCATCTCACCCTCCCTTCACTCCCCTCCCCTTCTGGTAACCACTATTGTGTTCTCTGTATCTATGCAGGCTTTGGGGTTTGGGTTGGTTTGTTCATTTATTTGGGTTTTTTTAAATCGTTGTTTTATTCTTGCCTAATTGCTCTGGCTAGGGTTTCCAACACTAAGTTGAGTAAGAGTGGCAAGAGTGGACATACTTGTCTTGTTACTGATCTTAAAGGGGTAGCTTTCGGTTTTTCACCATTGAGTATGATGTTAGCTGTGAATTTGTCATATATGGCCTGTATTATGTTAAGGTACATTCCTTCTATACCCATTTTATTGAGAGTTTTTATTATAAGTGGGGATTGAATTTTGCTGACTGCTTTTTCTGCATTTATTGAGATGATTATATGATTTCTGTATTTTATTTTGTTAATGTGGGGTATCACGTTGACTGATTTGATGACGTTGAGACATTCTTGCATCCCTCGAAGAAATCACATTTGATCATAGTGTATAATCCTTTAACCATGTGGAAAGATTTTTAATTACTAATTTAATTTCTTTACTTATCCTAGAACTATTCAGATTTCCAATTCTTCCTGCATCGGTTTTAGTAATGTGTCTTTCTAGTAATCTGTCCATTTCATGTAAATTGTCTAGTTTATTGGTATCAGAGATTTCATAATATTATCCTGTAGTCATTTTAATTTATATAGCACCAGTAGTGGTGTCCCCTCTTTCATTCCTGATTTTGGTAATCTGTGTCTTCTCTCTTATTTTTCCTCACTCTAGCTGCAGGTTTGCCAATTTTGTTCATCTTTTTAAAGAACTGGCTTTAGGTTTTATTAGTTTTCTCTACTATTTTTTGTTTTGTTTTGTTTTCTATTTCAATAATTTCTACTATACTCTTTGTTACTTGCTTCCTTCTGTTTGCTTTTAGTTTAGATTGCTCTTCTTTTTCTAGTTTTTAAGGTAGGTATCTATATTTGTCAGTTTTCTGCTCAGCACTACTTTAGATTCTTTCCATATTTTTTATGTGTTGTGTTTTTGTTTCATTCAGTTCCAAGTATTTTTACTTTTCCTTTTGATTTCTTCTTTGACTCACAGGTTATTCAGAAGTGTGTTATTTAATTTCCAAAGAGATTGGAAATTTACCAGATAACTTTATGTTGTGAATCTCTAATTTAATTCTGTTTCATATCAGTGTATGGTCTAACCTAGAGAATGTTGCATGTGCACTTGAAAATAATCTGTATTCTTAAGTCTTTCGATGTCCTATAAATATTAGTTAGAGCAAGTTGGTTGAGAGTGTTGATAAGTGCTGAAGATTTATATAACCCTATTGATTTTCTGTCTCATTGTTCTATCATTTATTGAGAGTGGGCTGCTGAAATTCCAACTATTATTGTTAAATTGCCAATTTCTCCTTTCAATTCTGTCAATTTTTACTTCATGTATTTTGAGGTTCTGTTGTGAGGTGTGTATGTACATTTATTTTCTATCACAAACTTTATTTTCTATTTTTATTTTTTAATTGAAGTATAGTTGATTTACAATATTATATTAGTTTCAGGTGTACAGCGTCTGATTCAGTATTTTTACAGATTATACTCCATCAAAGGTTATTACAAGATAATGGCTATAATTCCTGTACATTTTTAATTGTTTGATATATTTATCCTTTTATTATAATGAAATATCCCTTTTCCTTCAATCATATTTCAGCCATTATAGCCACTCCAGCTCTCTTATAGTTAGTTTCATGAGATAGCTTTTCCATCCTTTTACCTCCAAACTATTCATGTCTCTGAATCTAAGGTGTGTTTCTTGCAAACAACATATAGTTAGATCTTGCCTTTTTGTCCAGCCTGACAATCTCTGCCTTTTGAGTAGGGTATTTAGTTTATCCATAGTTAGGTAATTATTGATATCACTGGATTAAGTAGACAACTTTGCTGATTGGTTTCTATTTGTCTCAGGTTGTTTTTATTCTTCTGCTTTTCCTTCGCCAACTTCTTGTATATTAAATAAATATTTAAGTGTTCTAATCCAAGAGGAAGAATATTCTGGGCATAGAGCTAGGTTAAGAGTATTAGACATGAATCCAAAAACACAGTTTCTAAGAGAAAAAAGTAATAAATTGGACTTCATTAAAATTAAAATCTTTTGTTCTGTGAAATACCTTTTTAAGAGAATGGGAAGATAGGTTACAGACTGGGAGAAAATATTTGCAAACTATGTTTTACAAATAACTTTTATCTGGAATGTATAAAGATATCTCAAAATTCAACAGTAAAAAAAAAATTTAATTAGAAAATGAATGAAAGCCATGACAGACATTTCACCATAAAGGAGTTATGGATGACAAAAAGCACACAAAAAGATCTTCAACAACATTAGCCATTACGGAAATGCAAGGTAAAACCACAAGATATTACTACATACCTATTAGGATAGGTAAGCTAAAAAATAATAATACCAAATGCTGACAAAGACGCAGAGGAACTGGATCTCTTATACATTGCTGGAAACTGTATCTCTTATACATTGCTGGTGGGAATGTAAAATGATACGACCACTCTGGAAAAGTTTGCCATTCTCCTATAAAACTAAATATGCACTTATCATGCAACCCAGAAACTCTTGGGCACTTATTGCAGACAAATGAAAACTTATGTTCATACAATAACTTGTACATAATGTATATAGCATACATGAAAGTTTATTTGTAATGGCCCAATACTGAAACAACCCAAATATCTTTCAACAGGTGAATGGTTAAACAAACTCTGGAACAATCATACAATGGAAAACTACTCAGTAATAAAAAGAGACAAACTATTGATATAGGCAACAATTTGTATAGATTTTAAGGGCATTATGCTTAGTGAAAAAAGGCAATTTCATAATGTAACATAAAATATGATTTTGTTTATATGATATCCTCGAAATGACAAAACTGTAGAAATGGAGAACAAATTAGTGATTTCCAAGGAACAAGGATGTGATGGGGAGAGTCTGACTATAAGTGTATAGCACACAAGATTTCCTTCATGGGGTTAGAGTAGTTCTGTATTCTGATGTACTCTGATTATGATGGTGGTTACACAAATTTATACTTGAATTGCACAGAACTACACACAAACACATACACACGAGTACGTATGAAACTCAGTGAAAACCAAATGTAGTCTGTAGTTAACATTATGCCATTGTCAATTTCTTGGTTTCTCATATTGTTAAATAAGCTGTCACTATTGGGGGAAGTTGAGTGAAGGGTATAAGAGACTCTATGTACTACTTTTTGTACCTTCCTCTGAGTCTAAAACAATTCAAAATAAAGAGTTAAAAACAAAACACACTCGAACACATGCATACAAAAACGTGTCTAGTCCAATGTATTAATTTACATTTCACTTTTCATCTGATGCTAACTGGTCTCTTCCTCCATCGGAATCAAAGTTGGGGGTTGGGGATACAGAGTAAGGAGGAAAGCAAGAAGAGAGGATAGGACAGTTCCTATGTGATTGGTATTGTATAGGGATGGCCTCATGTTCTTCAAGGCTGGTGGGAGTTTGAAAATGGATACTCTCTCATCAAAGCTTTTGACTTCCTGAGTAAAGGCAGGGCATCTTCACTGGCCTCTGCTCCCATGCTACACCCACAACTTCTGAATGCTGACCCTGGTGTCTCCCTCCTTGGGAAGAATCCCTTTTAAAGCAAACTTATGCCAACATTCTCTGTGATTTCCACCTCTGGTAACTGGGACTCCTATACCTTTGATCTGCTGAGAAAAGTGGGTGAAGTTACTGCCCAAAGGCAGTATCCACTGTGTGGCCACACACCACTTGAGCTTTCTCAGAAGTGAACTGGTCATCAGTTCTTACCACTCTGGTAAGATTTTTCTAGAATACTCATGGAAAACTCATAAAACAACATGAACATGAAATACCACCAGTACCTCAGCAAACATCGAAATTGCCTCTGAGATCACTGCAGCGTTCGATTTTAAAAACAAAACTCAATGGCTTGGTTGAATTAGTGTTAATTGCAACTTGTCTGATTTATTTCTCATACCTAATAAAGAAATAGGGCAACATCTTGAATTTAGGTGGAGCGGGTCATTTTTATTCATACTACAAAACATGCCACCAATACTGAAATGTGTTTCTGGATCATTATAACACTACAGTTTAGCGACCAATTAAACACACACATACAAATCAACTTTAACCAGACAAGCTGTACATAAGCATAGATCTTTGCAGAGCCTGCAGATGGCATGGAACTCTGAGGTCTGAGCAACACTCTGTAAAATGACACACTAATAAGCAAAAAAAAAAAAAAAGAAGAAGAAGAAGAAGAGGGAGTTACAGCAAAGATCCAGCAGAGCTTGTGAGAACAGGCAGAATCCTAAATTGAATATGTCACATTTTGGCAATAGCAGATTAGTGTGATTATGATTAGTGTGAAATCAGGCGCTAACCTGCACTACAAGGCCCACATGAAGCCAAAATAAGTGGAAAACAAATGAACCTCCAACAAAGGATGAAAATGAAGACAACTCAATCATTGCAGGCTTCCTTTTCTTATCAACAATTACATGACTCCCCAGTATACAGATTTGAGCTCGTTTTTTTTCATTCTTTCCTCACCTTCACACCGTGCAGTCTTTCTGTGCCCTGAATTTACCTCCTCAAGCCCACCTTCGGCCCCTCTCTTGGGGCTCATCCTTGCCACCTTGGTCCCTCTGTGTTCCATCTACTACATCTGATTTTCCTGTACCAATCAACAAAACTTCCTCAAATGCCACTTTTTCCTCATCACTCCTGGGTCAAGAACTTACTGTTTTCTCATTGGCTACCTCACTCTTACAAACTTTTTAACTCGATTTTAGGAGTAAAACAGATTACCTCTATGAGAGTGTACCGTTACATTAAGGCACAGACTCATGGAGAATACATAAAAACTCAAGCACATTTTAATGCTGTCTGGTATTTCCAAAGACCCAATCAGGGAGAAAAGTAAGATCTCTAGCCAGAGGGCGGTGGGAGGTTAGGGCCTCACCACCACCCAAAGCAATATGCAGCTCATGCTGATGGCATAGAAGGGCATAGACATGGTTCTAACCATCTGGGTCCTCCCTTATGTGGACTGAAAGGATGTATTCCCACCCCATCCTTGTACTTTGGTACCCAGCTTCAGCAGTACAACAGGAGCAGCCCAAGTGGCCAATGCATGTTCTACTGTCTCAAGATGTCCTCAAAAGTTGGCCATCTTACCCTCCTTCTTATGGCTAGAGAAGCTCTGAACACAGATAACCATCCAATGCAGAATGTCTGAGTATTAACATTAATATATGACCAAAGCCACCTAGGTTGAATTGTGTCCCCCAGATAGATATGTCCAAGTCCTAATCCTCTGTACCTGTGAATGTGACCTTATTTGGAAATAGATTCTTTGCAGATGTAACTAAGTTAATGATCTCCAGGTAAGATCATCCTGGATTTAGTGTGAGCTCTAAATCAAATAACTGGCATCCTTATCAGAAAAAGGAGAGGGATATTTGAGGACTTCCCTGGTGGCATAGTGGTTAAGAATCCGCCTGCCAATGCAGGGGACACAGGTTCGATCCCTGGTCCCGGAAGATCCCGCATGCCTTGAAGCAACTAAGCCTGTGTGCCACAACTACTGAAGCCCGAGCTCTCTAGGGCCCCCGTGACGCAACTACCGAAGCCCTCGTGCCTAGAGCCCATGCTCTGCAACAAGAGAAGCCACCACAATGAGAAGCCCACGCAGCACAATGAAGAGTAGCCCCCGCTCGCCACAACTAGAGAAAGCCCACATGCAGCAACGAAGACACAACGCAGCCAAAAAAATTAATAAATAAAATTTTAAAAATAATTAACTAATTAATTAATTTTAAAAAAGAAAAAGGAAAAGGATATTTGAGACACACGTGCAGAGAAGAAGGCCATTTGAAGAGACAAGCAGAGATTGGAGTTACGTAGCTACAAGCCAAGGAACACATGAAAGCAAGACCAAAATGTACAGATTTTAAGTGTACATTTGATGAGTTTTGACAAGTGTACACACTTACGTAACTATTACCAATCAAGAAATATTTTTGTCAGTCCAAAAAGTTTTCTCATGCCCCTTTCAAGTCAAGCCTTATCCACCTCATGAAAGGTAACCACTGTTTTTATTTTTTTCACCATAGAATTGTTTTGTTCATATACTTCAAATAAATGGAATCAAAAAGTATATATTCTTTTCCATGTAACTTCTTCTGCTTAGTAGTATCTCCTGGATTCTTCCATGTTGTTAAATGTATCCATAGTTCATGCCTTCTTATTCCTGGCTAGTATTCTATTGTATGAGTATACCACAAATTGTTCATTCATTTACCTGTTGACAAACATTGGGTGACTCTAGTTTGTAGCTAATATGAATAAAGCTGTTATGAACATACTCGTGCACGTTTTTTTGTGGACATATGCTTTCATTTCTCTTGGGTAAAAACTAAGGAGTTTATTTGCAGAGTCACTGGGTAGATATATGTTCAATTTCATTTTTTAAATTGCCAAACTCCTTTCCAAAGTGATTGTACCATTTTACACTTACATCAGCAATTTTTTATTAGAATTCTAGTTGCTACGTATACTCACCAACATTTAACTTTCCATTTTTAAATTTTAGCAATCTGATGGATAGGCGGTGGTATCTCATTGTGCTTTTAATTTGCATTTCTCCAATGTCTAATGTTACTGAGCACATTTTCATGTGTTTATTGGCCATTTGTATATCTTCTGTGAAGTATTTGCTCAAGTCTTTTGCTCATTTTTTTAAAATTGGTTTGCTTTTTCAATATTGACTTTTGGCATTATTTATATATTTATATTATATTTATATTTATATAGAAGTATTTTGTCATATATATAGATTGCAAATGTTTAATCCCAGTCCATGGTACACTTTTTCATTTTCTTAATGGTGTATTTTTATGACAAGCCATTTTGATAAAGTCCAATTTATCAATGTTATTCTTCTGGTTAGTGCTTTTTGTGACTTAACTAAGATTAAGTTAATTAATCTCTCCCAAAATTGCAAAGATATTCTCTCATGTTTTCTTCTAGAATCTTTATAGTTTTGGCTTTTCTGTTTAAGTCTGTCATCCATGTTGAATTATTTTTTTGGTGTGTGGTGTGAGGTAGGGACTGAGGTACATTTTTTTTCCTAAGGACATGTAGTTCTTCTAGCAACAGTTATTGAAAGTGTTTTCTTTTCCCTTTCAAATGCTTTGTACCTTTACTGAAAATCAATTGTCTATATGTGAACCTATTTCTGGTCTCTCTAGTTCATTCTGCCAATCTATTTGTCTAACCTTCTACCACTACCACACTGTCTTAATTACTATAGCTTTACAGTATATCTTAATATAACTTGATTTTAACACAAAATAATACATCATGAACATCTTACCAGGACAACAGTTCTACTGTGATACCTTCAGCTTTTACGAATACATAGATTCTGTTCTATGGATGAATTATAATTTAGTAAAGAAATTCCTCATTGTTGTAATTTCTTAGCCTTTATATTTTTATGAATCACTTAAAATACTGCAATGAACATCCTTGGCATTGTTCTAAATTATTTCCTAAGAATAAACTCCTAGAAGTGGAATTGCTAAATTAAAGTGCATGTTGATTTTTAAAGATTTTCATATGTATTGCCAAACTACTCTATAAAAGCTGTGTCAGTTTACAGCTGCCACCAGTAGAGTATGAGAGATCAATGCCGTGTATTATCATTTAAAATAAAAATTACTGTGTAATTTTAATTGATAGATGACACTAACATATCACTGATGCTTTAATGTGCATTTGTAATTCGTATTTCTAGTAAAACTGAAAGAATATTTTATGCATATTGGCCATGCAAAAGGCCATGCAAATACATATTTCTTCTTTTTTGAATTGCCTGTTCATGTCATTTGGTCACTTTCATGTTGCTTTTACTTCCTTCATAATGGACTTACGATCAAAGCTAATTGTAGCCTTAGTGTAGAAGTCCTTTCAGGCCAATTAATTACAGGATAAATAAATATATCATTTTTTTCTAGAAATAGTATAAATGAAATGAAATCACAGGAGAGATTTTGCTAAATGTAGCTATTAAAATAATTTATTCATTATAATTATATGACAACCTTGTCCCAAGTACAAACTCATTTTCCTTAACTTTTGAGTAAAAGTGTGCTACTTCAGGGCTTTGGCACCACACTCAGTCTGTCCAGATGGCTTCTGACTTCCTATTTCATCCTTGCTTTGCTCTGAAAACTTGTCTTTTTTGTACTCTTGGCCTATTCCTTCTAGGTGTGTTTCTTTGCTACTCCCTACTTGTCCCTTTCAAATTTCTCCTAAAAATTATTTTTTACCTAGTCAAGGTTTTGACCAATATAGCCTTACTGCCAACTTTTTGTTATTGAAAAATAGAATAGAAAAAGAAATACTAAAAAAAAAAAAAACTCAAAAACATTAAAGGGGAGAATTTTATGTCACTTATTCAACTGTCGTGCCTGCTTCTCTTAATCACTTGAGTGTCAGTGTTGAGAAAAGGAAATTTCCCTCTGATCTTAGTACCAAGAATAGTTACGCTTTGGAGCAGTTGGTTTGTTTTAACGTATGGGCTTCGTGAATCATTTAATTGATCATGCTCTCCTGAGTTGGCTGCTAGAAATCTCAGAGTCAGATTTGCAGTCCATCTGTAGCAAGTGAATTGCAACTCTCAAGACATACTTTCTGTCTGTTAATTCCACTCTTATTTTTCATCATCTTATTTTTTCTACTTTTCTCTTATTTTTTCAACTACTTATTTACGCTTTTTTTAACTCAAAAAATTAAAGTCTTATAATATATGTTTTGAACACTGACTTAAAACTTTTTTCAGAATGAGATGGATTATCTATAAATAAGCATGTCCTATTTTCTGCGAGAGAAAAAAGGGAAACTTTGCCATAGCCTAATGCCACAATTCATGTCTCATCTATCATAGGCTAAAAGCTCCTAAAAGCAGTACCTCTTGTACCCCAATCTTATCCCCATTTGCAAATAGAGAGGTGGATATCAAGAAGTTAAGTGAACTGCCCAAGATCACAGACTGAGTCAGTAACAAGAATTCATAACGGGTCTTTGCTTCCTCACCCAGCACATTGTTTATGAGTCCAACACTCCACAAGCACTCAGGTCATGATTATTGGGGGTAGTTAATTACTTTGAAAATTTATTCAAAGAATACCAGTCCATGGCTTTTACATCTATGGGTTTTAGGTCTATGGAGATACAGCCTAAGGTTATTACAAAGTTAATCATTTTGAACCTTTTTTTTTGGAACAGCTATGGTGGAGGCAAAAAATCATTGTATCTTGACTTTTCCAAACTCTATAACTCAGGATTTAAAAAATTACTTTGATTTTGTTGGTCCTCACTGCTCAAAGAAAAATACAAAGTACTGATATTCCAAAGGAAAATACTATTATATTAATGAAAGTATAACCCAGAGTGTTAAAACATACAGAGATGCTTAGGAAATTCAAAGGTTAGGCCAAAGATAATTTTGGTTAGTTGTCAGGGGAGAGCGAAAAGCATATTTGAGTTCAGATTTGAGAGAAGGGAAGGAATTGAAATGTTTAAGTCAGGGGGTAAAGGCTTCCAGGAGACAGTGAGGGTACAGAAGCAGGAACGAGGCATCATTCTGGAGACCGACGAAGGACATCATTTGGCCAAAGTGGAGGGACCCTTTTGGGGATCGTGGGTTTAAATTGTACTTCTCACCTTCATAGGGCAAAATGAAAGCCCAAGGGAGATTTTTCACTTTCTCAGAGGCACCTGGAATCACCATAGGTTCCCGAATAAGACAGTAATGGGCTGACCTTTTCGTTGTTTGGAAACACAGCTGAGAGCAGATTGTGGACATAGCGTTGGGAGGGGCTATGTCAGTCAGGGTTGCCTCACAGTGACCCTGTGAATGGAAAAGAAATGTTCAATTTCAAACTCATTGTCCAGTAGAACTAGAGAGGACTTAATGATTGATTAGATAAGAAGAAAGTGGAAGAAAGATCATTGTAAGACCTCATATGTTGGCAGTGATACAGTTTTGAGATGTTCAGAAAGCCTTTGGAGACAGGGGCCTGGGCCCTTGATATGAAGTCAAAACTGGAAGTGATGATGTGACAGTTTTAAGTCATTCAGTTTGGTAACTCAGCTACTGAGTTTCCACTCAGTATATAATCCTATGTTAGACGCTATAGAAGATAAGGAAGAAAGGGAAGACATGGTAATGCCAAGCTTAAGGAGGTGTGCAAAGGAGAGTGAGTAACATGGATCTAAATTAGGAGCCCAACTGAAGTATGAAAAATGTCATAAATAGAAGAAACCTCTGGAGGGTCCTTAGGACTGGGAGCCTGGAAGGAGCTGACTTGCCTGGTGGTGGCGCGCAGCCGCGGGCCCGAGTGAGTTCCCGGCGTGAGCGTCTCCCCGACCCAGACCCTGCACTCCCCCTCCTTCTCCTCCTCCTCCTCCTCGTCTCGGCCTTTGGTCCTGGCGCGGATGGCAGAGGGCGGGAGCCCAGAGGCGCAGGCCGGGCAGCCGGAACCGTCGCATGCCGAGCGGCCCGCAGCGTCCCCGGCGCGGGCGCGGAGACCACGGGCTGAGGTGAGGTCTGTCCCGAGAGGGCGAGGGCGGGGGCGGGGGCGGGGTCGAGGGCGGGGTCGAGGGCGGGGGCGGGAGCGCAGGCCAGGAAAGTGGGAGGGGACAGGTTGAGGGGTGGTCTCTGAGGAGGAGCCAGGCTGAACTAAAAAAAAAAAAAAAAAAAAGAAGAAACCTCTGGGCAGCAAAGAAAATAGCCAACAGAGTGAAAAGGCAGCCTACAGAATGGGAGAAAATACATTTGCAAACCATATATTTGACAAGGGGTTAATACCCAGAATATATTTAAAAACTCCTACAGCTCAATGACAACCAAAAAACAAAACAAAACAAAACAAATAACTCAATTTGAAAACGGGCAAAAGACTTTTAATATAAATTTCTCCAAAGAAGGTATACAAATGGTCAATTAGCATATGAAAAGATGCTCAACATCACTAATCATTAGGGAAATGCAAATCAAAACCACAGTGAGATATCACCTCACACTCATTAAGATGGCTACTATCAAACAAAACAAGACAGATAATAAGTGTTTGATAAGGATGTGGAGAAACTAGAACTTTGGGGCACTACTGGTAAGAATAGACAATGGTGCAGCTGCATGGAAAACAGTATGGAGATTCCGCAAAAAAATTACTGTGATCTAGCAATCCCACTTCTGGGTATATATGCAAAAGAATTGAAAAGAAGATCTTGAAGAGATATTTGCACACCCACGTTCATTGCAGCATTATCCACAAGCCAAGAGATGAAAGTGACTTAATTGTCCATTGGCGGATGAATGGATAAAGAAAATGTGGTATATATATATATATATATATATATATATATATATATATATACACACACACACACACACACACACATGTATATGATGGAATACTATTCAGAGCTAAAAAAAAAAAAGAAGGAAATCCTGTCATATACCACAACATGGACGAAACTTGAAGATATTATGCTAAGTGAAATAAGCCAGTCACAGATGAGAAATACTGCATGATTCTACTTATATGAAGTATCTAAAGTAGTCAAGCTTATAGAAAGTACAGTGGTGGTTGCCAGGGATTGGGGGAAGGGGGAAAGGGCAGTTGTCATTCAGTGAGTATAGACTTTCAGTTTTGCAAGATGAAAGAGTTCTAAAGTTCTGTTGCACACGAAGGGGCATGCCGTGAATACTACTAAACTGTGCACTTAAAAATGGTTAAAATGGTAAATTTTATGTCTTTTTAAATTACAATAACAAAAAGAAGAATAGAAGAAGTCTCTGAGGATGTGAACACTGAAAAAGAAGTTTCTATGGCCCAGAACTGAGCCTTGGAGGAAGCGGTAATTTGAAAGAAATTCTTGGAGAAGATAGGTGAAGAGCCATGGGAGGTTGAATAAAGAGTCAAATATCACAGAAGTTGGGAGAAAGGATGTGTTATAAGAAGCAAATGCAGGTGGGGCTTCCCTGGTGGCACAGTGGTTGAGAATCTGCCTGCTAATGCAGGGGACACGGGTTCGAGCCCTGGTCTGGGAAGATCCCACATGCCGCGGAGCAACTAGGCCCGTGAGCCACAACTACTGAGCCTGCGCGTCTGGAGCCTGTGCTCCGCAACAAGAGAGGCCGCGATAGTGAGAGGCCCGCGCACCGCAATGAAGAGTGGCCCCCGCTTGCCACAATTAGAGAAAGCCCTCACACAAAAATGAAGACCCAACACAGCCAAAAATAAATAAATAAAAATTAAAAAAAAAAAAAAAAAGAAGCAAATGCAGGGAGTTCTCTGGTGGTTTAGTGGTTAGGATTCTGGGCTTTCACTGCCGTGGCCCAGGTTAGATCCCTGGTCTGGGACCTGAGGTCCCACAAGCCGAGTGGCCAAAAAAAAAAGGAAGCAAATGCAACAGTGAGATGAGCAGGACTTCAGAGAAACAAGGGAATCATTACTGAACTTAGACGGGGCACTTTCAACATTCATTAATTGATTCAATCCACAGATACTTCTTCAGCTCCAACTATGCACTATTCTAAGAGGGAACAAAAGGCACAAGGTCTTTCTTTTTTATTGTGTTTGCAGACAATCAATAAATATATGGCAGGTAGTGAGAAATACTAGAAAGAAAAATACCCAATCTAAAGAGGCTGGGGTGGGAGGGGGTGCTATTTTGTTATTTGGGTTTTTCTTAACATAGTGACCAGAGGGTCACCTGAGCAGAGGCGTGGAGGAAACTCTACAAATATATGGGGAAGAGCATCGAGGCAGAAGGAGAACCAAATGCTAAAGCCAGAAACAGGGGCGCCCTTGACAGTGAGGAGCAGTAAGGAGACCAGTGTGGTGGAAGCCCGGTTTGAGAAAGAAAGAGATGAGGTCTGAGAGGTGACCAGATGGGCTGTGCCCCGAGATGAAGAAGGGAGTGCTATGAAGTTTACAGTAATTCAGAGGGTTTGCTAGTGAACCAAAGAGAGATGGAATGAACCGGAGTTGAATGGCTCATTGATGTCACAGGAAGTTTTTATTGTTCGGTTTTTAAGAAACGTGATATGTCAATATTTGGGGAGTAGGCATTTTTTTCCTCTCCGGGAAGAGATAGAGGGAGCTATGAAGTGGGAGGGAATTATTATAGAAAGGAAGGAAAAAAAGGAAATTGAAGACAGAGTTCAAGATATTAGGGAAAAAGGTAGAAATGCCTTCCTTCCTCCAGAGACCCTGGGTTAAGTCCAAGAATAAAACTGTAGCCACTGATGCCTGCTCTCAGTAGCTGCTTCTATACAGCCAACCCCAAATATCTATATATAAAGTCAGACAGTATAGATTTAATTCAGATAAGAGACAGATGGTCCTAGAAGTCTGTAGGCATAGACAGATATTTGAGGTGATTCAATAGGACCAAGTAAAGGAAGCTTTGAGTGGTTGACTTAATAAATTACTACAGAATCTTTATAAAACCTTAGGCTTGACTAGATATGGGTTTAATAAGAGTGGTAATTATCGCAAGAAGAAGAGAAATGGTTTGATCTTCTTTACCTTAAGGCTTCTAAAATGATTGAAATCATCTTAAAAGAAATTTAAAACTAATACTTTATCATAATTTAGAAAGTTCACAGACACACCAGACTACATGAACAGCATGATTTTATGGGAAAAATCATGCCAGATAAAACTAAAAACTCTGAAAAACCACAGTGTGACTAAAGAAAATGTTTAAGAGATTTAAGTAATATTAGACCATACTATTCAGCATTAGGAATGTTAGTTTAAACAGTCTTAGGTTCATGGCTCTTCTGCCTTGAAAAGTTCTGCAGTAAACAAGGTGTTTCATATTTGTGATCAATAGGCAACACACGTCTTGAAATTTAATGTGCAGGGTTGGTTTAATTGACTAAAGCTCAGGCCGGTAGAAAAAGCACAAAGAAGATGAGAGACAAATTAACAGCATAATGACTTTCTGTCAACCATAACACAATACCTACCAAGTATCAGAATGACTTTTGGTATTAGCTGATAACAGCCTTTAACTTCATTCATATTTTTCTTAATTGTGAAACATAGCATCCCTACAAAAGGATGTACAAACCATACCTGTGTAGTTTAATAAATGATAACCATCATCCTTCCTTCTCTTTCCCCTCAAGGATAACTGCCATCCTGAATTTTGCATTGCTCATTCCCTTGCCCTTCTTTATAATGTTCCCATCTACAGAGGTGTTCCCAAATAGCATATTGTTTCACTCCAGCAGTGGATGAGGGATCCTGTTTGATCTACACCCTGCATTGGTATTGACCAACTTTTAGATTTTCACCTTTCCCTTCCAGTGGTTGTAAAATTCTACTTCATTGTGGTTTTAATTCACATTTCCTGATTACTTAGTTTGAGCATCTTTTCATGTGTTTAAGGGACAGTTGAAATTCTCTTCTGTTAGTAACTTTTTCTCACTTTTGTATGGGCTGCTTACTTTTTTCCCTGTTGATTTCTGGGAGTTCTTTATATAATCCTT
The DNA here is from genome assembly GCF_965194805.1 of Balaenoptera borealis. Classification (NCBI taxonomy): domain Eukaryota; kingdom Metazoa; phylum Chordata; class Mammalia; order Artiodactyla; family Balaenopteridae; genus Balaenoptera; species Balaenoptera borealis. The sequence continues at coordinate 68,845,282 of NC_138873.1, read as the reverse complement.
TGAGTTATACGTCTCCTCCTAGTTTTTGACCTGCTTTTTCACTCTCTGTTTGATGTATTTCAGTGAACAGTCATCCTTAATATTAATGTAGCCAACATTTACCAACTTTCCCCCTATACTTTTAGCCTTTCTTATTTCAAAATTAATTTCGTGATGATCAGAGAATGATAACAAATTGTTGGGCTGCCTCTTGTCCTGGTAAGAATTCAGTTTTTATAAATGCTTCATGTGGGCTACACATTAGTATGTAGAATGTGTATTTTCAAACCATTAAATGTTCTTTTTTTTAAAAATGACCATTAGATCAAACTTAATTTTTCAGTTAATATCTCCTATATTCTTACTACTTTTTGTCTACCTGATCTATTAGTATTTTAGAGAGTACTACTCTAGTAGATTTGTCAATTGTTCTCTGTAGTTCTGTCAACTTTCGATTTACATATATTGAAACTGTGTTATTTTGTGCATGTCTTAGATTCATTATAATTATAGGGTGAATTAAAATTTTTAATGTTATGTTGTGGCTCTCTTTATTTCTTATTTCTTTGAGTAGCTTTTATCTAATATTAAGATAGCTGCCCCAGGTTTCCTTTGATTATTTAGTCAATATATCTTTTTGCTCTCTTTTGGTTCTAAGTATTTATGTGTCTTTGTGAAGCATGTGGTCTATTGTAAATAGTATACGGCTGTATTTTTTTTAAACCCAACCTAGCCATCTTTATATTTTACCTATAGTGTTTCAAACATTTACATTTATTGCAATTAATGATATAAAAGATCTGTCTATCTATCATCTATCTATGTTAAGATATTTATTGTGAGGAATTGGCTCACAAAATCATGGAAGCTAAGTTCCATGATCTGCCCCCTGCAAGCTGGAGACGCAACAAAGTGGATGGTGTAATTCAATCCAAAGCCAAAGGCCTAAGAACCAGAGTAAGTCTCAGTCCAATGGCAGAAGACCAATGTCCAGCTCAAGCAGTCAGGCAGGAAAGGCAAATTCTACCTCTCCCAGCCATGCTGTTCTATTCAGATCTTCAACAGGTTTGATGGTGGCCACCTTCATAGGAGAGGGCTCTACTCCATCTCCAAGTTCAGATGCTAAGGTCATCCAGAAACACTTTCACTGACACACCTGGAAATAATGTTTAGCCAAATGTCTGAACACACTGTGACCCAGTCAAGTGGACACATAAAATTAACCATCGCACCTTCTAATGTCAAAAATACATTCCTAGGGCTTCCCTGGTGGCTCAGTGGTTGAGAATCTGCCTGCCGGTGCAGGGGACACAGGTTCGAGCCCTGGTCTGGGAGGATCCCACATGCCGCGGAGCAACTGGGCCCGTGAGCCACGACTACTGAGCCTGCGTGTCTGGAGCCTGTGCGCCGCAACAAGAGAGGCCGCAATGGTGAGAGGCCCACGCACCGCGATGAGGAGAGGCCCCCGCTCGCGGCAACTGGAGAAAGCTCTCGCGCAGAGACGAGGACCCAACACAGCCAAAAATAAAAATTGATTAATTAATTAATTTAAAAAAAAGAAAAGAAAAAAAAATACATTCCTAAAACATCAGATATTTTGCATGAAAACACTGAGAGTCTATTTCCTGGTAGTTTAAATGAGAAAAATGTATAATGCATTACATGTTAACCCTAGCTCCCAACCAATTTTCTTAAGTAAAATGCTTAAATACAAATAACAAACTATCATATCAGGATGTGAAATGCTTAAAGCATTGTTTTATGATTACCAAACATGAAACTCTGCATGCATACCATGAACATTATGTTTCCAATATGGCAAAGCAAATAACTGCAATAAATAAATTTGTTAGAAAAAAATGCAGTGAAAATTTTCCTATAAAAACAAGGCAATTACCTACAATAAACTGTAATTCACCGAGTGAGGAGAAAACTTGATACTTTGAAGAAAACTGAGAAGGGAGCAGGACCACAGGAGGAATGGTCCCTCGTTGTAGAAAGTGCTGATATGCATGAGTGGATTTAAAACTGGTCATTTCAAGCAAACTTTCCAACTCAGAAGCTGATAGAAATCCTCTATCATTTGGAGCTGCTGAAGAACCTCCTGAACAAGAAAGCCGTCAGAAATTTTCAAAGGAGATGACTAATGTATAAGGATGAAAAAGTTTGTAAAAAGGAGCTTGGTTCAAACTCCTATTATTTACATTTGTTTTCTCTATCCTCCACACTTTTCTTCAATGCTTTCTGAGAGAGAGAGAGAGAGTGTGTGTGTGTGTGTGTGTGTGCGCGTGTGTGTGTAACTCATTCATCACTACTCCAAAATGCGAGCTAAACTTGACAGGCACTTTGGAGATGTGTTCCGGACCAGCACACCATGGCAAAGGGTGGTTCCCACTGAGTGTAGGCTGTGATGTTTCGCTCAGAACCGGCATCCCCATTGTTGGAACTCTGCATGCTTTTCCAGAACTCTTCATGTGATTCTGATGATTTATCCATTGTATTTGGAATGTAACCGGATACCATCCCAGCACGTCATTTTGTTAAAAATAGATTAATTTGGAATGTAATTAGACATTGCTCCTGTATAACCACCGGCTGATAAAGAATGTATTCAAAGGTATGTAAATTCTATGGTATTTGGTTATTAAAAACCAAGAGGTATTCTACTGGAAAGATGTTAGCTGAGGAAAATTCTACAATGTCTACCTGTATTTTAATTTACTTTCACAGTCTTATTCTTTTCCCATTTGTATCTCAATCTTCTGTTCTCCTCCCTCCCTAATTCTTTCTTGCCTTCAAAAACCCAAATGTGGGGGAATTCCCTGGTGGTCTAGTGGTGAGGGCTCCGTGCTTCCACTGCAGCGGGCACGAGTTTGATCCCTGGTTGAGTAACTAAGATTCTGCAAGCCACGCGGTGCAGCAAAAAACAAAAAACAGAAAACAAAAAAACGTGGGCTGGTTTGTGGTTATGAATTGTCAGGGGAGATAGTAAACATTGTTTTTCTCATTCCCAGCACCAAATTCGAGGCAGGCAAATCCACCCTAATACCCCTTCTACATGGTGGACTTCATTTCTCATATTCCACTGTCTTGAGAGAGTAGCCTTTCAAAGTCCTGGCTTATCCGACATCACCTCTGAAGGCTTCCCCAGCTTCAGTCTGTTCCCTGCGTCCATGCCTCTGCCAAAACACAAGTACAGGGTCTCAGTACAGAAGCCAGCCTGGGTGTTTCCGTGCACCCAAGGTTTTACATCTACTTCAATTCTCACCTCTGAGAAGCCCTTACTTTCATGCCAGCTTAACAATGAATTTATAAGATTTTAAAAACTGTTTAATATTTAACTTGTTTCCATCAAGAGGGCTGTTCAGGGCATCTAATCTGCCTGCACTGCTGAAAACAGAAGATGCCCCTCCTTTTCTAACATTTTTATTATTGCCCATACTCAGGGAGTCAGAAGGCTGTCGATTAACTCCTCAGCTCATGCTAACTGAATCCAGAAAATAAACCAAACAGGTCCAAAAGTGCCATAATATTTGAATGTGACAAAATGTGACTTAAATCCTAAAATTAAGGTGAATCACATATCTAGCGGTCACAGATGGCTTGCGTACCACTCACCAAACTCAGCAGGTTTACTGCTATGGGGATGTGGAATAGGGCTATTGGTATTTGGGGATACATGTAAAGAAATGTTATCTTGTGTTTATTTAAAATAAGAATCCTATGGGCATGGAAAACAGGCTGGAAAAAAAAAATGATTTTTGGGTGATGGGAACTATGGCTCATTGGTTATTTTATTTCTGCTTATCTTTTTTCCCCTAAAATATCTATAATAAACATGTTTTATTTTGTTTTAAAAATGGCAATAAGTTTTTTAAAGGCAAAGATATATGAAATACAGCATTTGGGGACTAGGAGGCAGGGCCTACACAGGGGCTGCAGAAGGTCAGTGCTTGACTATAGACCCCGCTGTGCAGACAGGTGCCTTTGACCAGAAGGAGCAGAAAAAAATGATAAAATGACTTATGGGAGTAAATGGTGAGGACAGGTTTAAGTAGGCGAACATGGCAGGGAACAGTTTCTAAATGCTATAGGTCTAAACACTTAGCAAGACATATTTCTTTAACTCACAATAAAGTGCTATCACTAGAAAATGTAAAATGAAAGCAGTTCTTTTGAAGGCTGACAATGAAAAAAACACTTCCTGAAATTGCCTAAGATTAGAAAATACATTTAAATTTTAATTAGGATGATTGATCAGCTCAATATTCCTACACACACAGGAAGGTACAAAAAGAAAAGCAGCCTTTTAAGGATGCCCATGCTGATGTCAGCAAAGAAGGCAGCTTATACAGTCTACCCATTCATTTGATGAGCAAACATCACTGAGTACCTACTATGTGCCAGGTACTACGATGGCTCCTGGAATCCACAAACAACTGGTCTACCATTTATGCCCTCAAGGATCTTAAGCTCTTTCAGGAAGACAGATTTTTACATGAGCTACAGTGTAGCATGACAGAAGCATGTTCATTGGGGATTGAATCCCTTTTTGAGTTTGCCACAGCACAGTGACCCTTCTTTACCTATCTCTTACCAGGCTATCAAGGGACCGGTGTCTGGTCTTGGCATTTGACTTATATTCTCCCATCCAGACCCACAGACTTCATTTTACTTTGTATATATTTGCTGAAAGCAGTAGAAGCAATCCCAGTCACCTATCTCCTGAACAAAAGACCTTAACAAAATTTGCATTAGGGGAGCTAGGGTCCCAGTTTGTGGTAGATTTGCCAGGTCCAAGCCCTGCCCTCCTAGCTATACTGCACTGTCATTGATGGTTAAAATATTTGGCCCCCAAATGCGGCCAAGAAAGAGAACTCAGGTAGAGAACATACAGATTGACAGCCCTGACCTAGAAACTTCCAGAAACTGCTTCAATTGTATGGTTTCTGCAGAACTGGAAAACCGTAACTCAATGGCAGTTCCGTGTTTATTCAAGAGTACAGACATGTGATACAATTGCTCCTATTTCCAAAGCAGCTTGAAGAAGTAATTACAAGACAATAGAGTGAAGTCAGAGCATGATGGGAAGCTTAGGATTTGTTGGGTTTCGTGGCCTGTGCTTCTTAGGGCCCCTTCTAGAGAACCCACTCTATCCATGGGCCTTGGAAACTGCATCCCAAAGGTAGCAGCCCCATGACGAAGGTAGACCAACCAGATTCTCAGGAAAAGAGTTTGAACTTCGCAGTAGAGACTGTAGTGAGGCAGAGGTCATGATATAGATTTGGAGCTGTGGTCTTATTGGGTCATGGGCAAGATGAATAAGAGAAGAAGCTGACCAAAAGAGAAGAGGAGACAAATGAGAGGAAAGCAGAGAGAGCCAGAGATAAGAGAGATTATATGTTCCTGAGATATTGGGGAATATTGGCTCTTCATGTCAGCTCCTGAATCCATACATAGCCATGAAATGACCTGACATTTCTCCATAAGAGCTCGCTTGGGTTGGTTTGTTTTCTCTCGATTCTAAAGAGCCTTGACTAAGACAGATCAGAACACAGTTGAGCAGAACCATTTTATTATTTGGCAAAAATAACATTCAAATGTTTCAGTGGGCAAACAAGCTCTATTAGTGAAAATCAACAGAAGACTGCAAAGCAAATGGTGAAAAATTCACTACTAGCTTCCATGATACCTAAACATGAGAGGGTGAAATGGATTGCATGTTCAACTTGAGATTCAATGGGAAACCAAGAGACATGCCCCAGTGGATATTTTAAGCCCTCTTCTCTGATGGCAGTAACAGCTTGAGTGCCTTGATCGACTCCTGGGCTTAAAAATATTATGAAAGCAGGTGTTTCCAATAGCAGCCATAGTGATATGAATTTAAGGGTCATTCATAACTCAAGACAACAGGCTGAGGCTTCATGACAGGCCTCTGGATTTTCCAAATCATGGTATGGTCTGATGGACTGAATACATTAGCGTTTGTTTTCTATGCAGCAATATCAGAACAGCATTTATGTGCCTGAGTCACAAATACATTTACCCAATCTTTCTTGATACTTACAACTCATCCATTAAATGGTAGTGGCCTATTCCTCCAATAAAGGCAAATTACTCTTTCGTTTATGAGATAAACCTATAAACTGGTTTCTTGTCTGCAGCACTCATCCATTATAGAACTTGTGGCTTCTGAAAGATGAATAATTATAGTCCCTGAGGAGATCTGCTACATATATATGTAAATATATATATATTTACATATATATATATATATATATATATATATATATATATATCTTGCCATGGTAGTCATCAAATTGGAGGGTGGGTTGATAGGCGTGGGCAACAGTGATAAAACAAACAGTCATCTTGTCTGTCAGGCAGCAAAGTAAATCGGTGAGGACAGCCCTCATTACCGCAAATGGTGGCAGGGGGCTGGTGAGGCCATCCAATTTCTGCGCAGGTACTCTCTCTCTCTCTCTGATAAAATAAATCCTATGCCATAAAGACTTACGTATCATAAATACACTCATCCAGTGAGTAAGTGAAAGAAAAGTCATAGATGACTTATGGATGAGTTCAGGGGGACCCATTTTATATAAATAGGCTGCCCTTTAAAACAGCCATATTATTTTTGCCACACTGGAAGTCTATACTCCTTGGGGGAAAATGGCAGATCAGAAATCAGGATCTAACAAGCTGTGCATAATAAATGTGTAGCATATGTTACGGCTGAATTCATCCCTACTGTTTGCTGCATATACATTCTACCTAGAGTTGCAGAAGTGCTTGTTATCCTGATGACACTGAGGCAAGGAGAGAAGATGACAAGAAGAATGCCATCTATAGCTCAAGATATTGCCTCCTGGGACCATGTCAGGATTTCTAGCAATAAATCCACGGGAATAAATTCAGGAAACACTGGAGTTTAAAATTGTCAATCCTAATTATAGACTGTTTTTAGCAGTCCCATAGGTTCTGTGGATTCATTTTACAAATTATGCTGATCTCATTATAACGTATATCCTTTACAAAACATAGGTTATAAATGACTTGCACCTCCAGTGAATTCAGTATATTCTTTGGATGATTCTGTCCTACCAATTCTTACTGGTAAAGCAAATCCTTCTCTCTCCTGCTTCAAAATCCCCCGTTTCTTCTCTTTAAAATGTCTACATGATTTATTATCCTATCCCTCCTCATTCAGCAAATATTTATTAACTGTCAACTCTGTGTATAGCATTATTCTAGACACTAGGAAAGATGTAAAGTTGTAAACCACATACTTAGAGCTCTCTAGAAAATTCATCTTTTTCAGGACAATAGGACATGCACACATGAAAAGGGAAATATCAACACAGAAGTTAAAATAGTGCAAGACAATAAAAGAGATATCTCAAAGCAGTACATTTTTTTTAAGCATCTTTATTGGCGTATAATTGCTTTACAATGGTGTGTTAGTTACTGCTTTATAACAAAGTGAATCAGCTATACATATACATATATCCCCATATCTCCTCCCTCTTGTGCCTCCCTCCCACCCTCCCTACCCCACTCCTCTAGGTGGTCACAAAGCACCGAGCTGATCTCCCTGTGCTATGCGGCTGCTTCCCACTAGTTATCTATTTTACATTTGGTAGTGTATATATGTCCTTTCAAAGCAGTACATTTTGAAGTGCCAAATAACTGGTAAAGACAAAAAATAAAAGAGAGTAAAAGAAATAATAGTCTTTCTGTGCTCAGTGGTTGGAAAAGGCTTCCTTCTGGAGCAGAGAAGATTTGAATCATTTTAAAAGAAGCAGTATTGGGCTTCCCTGGTGGCGCAGTGGTTGGGAATCTGCCTGCCGGTGCAGGGGACACGGGTTCGAGCCCTGGTCTGGGAGGATCCCGCGTGCCGCGGAGCGGCTGGGCCCGTGAGCCACAATTACTGAGCCTGCGCGTCTGGAGCCTGTGCTCCGCAACAAGAGAGGCCGTGATAGTGAGAGACCCGCGCACCGCGATGAGGAGTGGCCCCCGCTTGCCGCGGCTGGAGAAAGCCCTCGCACAGAAACGAAGACCCAACACAGCCAAAAATAAATAAATAAATAAATTTAAAATAAATGTGATTTGAATAAAATATAAAAAAATCTGGGTTAAAAAAAAAAAAAAAAGAAGCAGTATGAGCATAGACAAGGGCATGGGTCAACACACAGAGGAGAGGGAAGCATAGAATATTGGGAGAAAATGGACCGTTCCTCCGACAGGAGGGATATTTAACAGGAGTTCAGGAGAACAAGCCGGTGAGCAATTAGAGGACAGTCTGTAGAGCATCTTGACTAGCAGTCTGTACTTCATCTTAAAGGTAATGGATATCCATAACAGGCGTAATTATGAAGTCAACTTTACTGAGGCGCACTTTATATCCAGTCAATTGTGCACATTTTGAATGTACTGTTAGATGAGTTTTAGCTTATGGACATTGTCAGGGAACCACCTCTGCAAACAAGATACAGAACATCTCCATCACTCCAGAAAGCTGTCTTGCAACTCCTTCCTGTCAATCCCTCCCAAACCTCTTTTTTTTCATTAACACACCATAGTCCACTACTTACCCATCGCTGGGCATTTTGAATAGTTCCAGTTCTAAGCTATAGCATTTTTAAGCTGCTCTAATATAGTTCATACAGCTCTAAACACTTTTAAACAGAAGGGGTTTTTCTTTAAGTTTTGTGAGTTGTTTTCTTAAGCCTGGGCCTCCCAAGTGGTATTACTGGGTTAAACCGTATGATACTTCATTCACCCACTAGATTTTAACTGTGATGTGGCATCTGATGCCATATGTCTAGCTTGCTTGGACTCCTAGCTTCCCAGGGAACATGCTAGGTTTCTTCATTAGTTTTATCACCAGCATTCAATAAGCCCATTGAAGAATTCAGGTTAAACTCAGCAGGTTGAACAGACGCATATGCCTCCTCTCACACTCACGACCCTGATAAAATGAAGATAAAAGAATAAAAAAATATATAATATATTTATCCACAAGGATAAAGAGACTAGAGGATTAAATATCTGGAGACAAGAAATTTCAACACATCCTGGGGGGACAGAGGCAGATAGAGCTGCAGTAACTGATTTAGCAGAGGAAGCCCTAACTAAACGAGCCTTAGGGACGAGAATCCACTTTTATCCAGAGAATCTCTGAGATTCTCAGGCTCTCAGTGAGATATGGCACAGTGGAGGTGAGGCATAGGGTTAAACAAAATGGATTGTGTATGGAGTGGCTACACTCCAAGGCTCTCTATCCCACGTGATTTTGTCAGGAAATTAAGAAACATCTCTCCACCCCAACTTCTGCCCCAAGCAGGAGAAGCGAATTTTAATTTATTGAGAACTCAAGGAAGAAGTACTGAACCAGAGCCCAGACTTAGTGGAGGACAAAAATGAAGGAATTAGATGAAAGGGAGAATACTGAATGGTGGGTGGTCTTTACTCTGCTCGCTCCCATGACCTTGACAGCTGGGCACAGAGCACACAGGCAGGAAACTGGAGGGCTCCTCTTACAGAAACTGAAGCCCTCAGAGAACAAAACTCCAGAGAATGACTTATAGGTGTTATTTCAAACTCAAATGACCACTTCACTGCTCCCCACTGACACATCTCACCTGTGCATACAGAGATTCCAAGAAACTCTGCGTTGCTTCTTTTTATTTCCCCCTTAGAAATGGACAGCCAAGAGTTATAGCCATTTTAGGGACAGATGAAAACAAAGAGTAAAGAGGAACCCAGAGGAAGGAGAAGAGAGTGCAGAAAACAGAGGAAATTTTCCCCTTAAAAAGTAAATACCCTGGGGCTTCCCTGGTGGCGCAGTGGTTAAGAATCCGCCTGCCAATGCAGGGAACACGGGTTCAAGCCCTGGTCTGGGAAGATCCCACATGCCGCGGAGCAACTGGGCCCGTGAGCCACAATTACTGAGCCTGCGCATCTGGGACCTGTGCTCCGCAACAAGAGAGGCCGCGATAGTGAGAGACCTGCGCACCGCGATGAAGAGTGGCCCCCGCTTGCCACAACTAGAGAAAGCCCTCTCACAGAAACGAAGACACAACACAGCCATAAATAAATAAATAAATAAAATTATTTAAAAAAAAAAAAAAGTAAATACCCTTAGAGAGATACGTGAATATGTTGCATTAATAAAATAAAAATAGAAAGATTTCAAAAAGGAATAGTTAAGATTCAGAGAGTGCTCTCGAAAATTAAAAATTAGATAGAATCAATGCAATCTCCCAGAAAATTAAGCATAAAGACAAAGAGGTGGAAAAAATAAGAGAAAAATTTACTGTTTCAACCTAGGAAATACATTGAGTTCTGAAAAGAGAAAACAGACAAAACGAGAGAAAGAAAATTACCAAAACAATAATGTAAGAAAATTGTATGAATACCTATTTGGAAAGGGCTGCTCAATAAATTGCAAACAGACTCATATTAACTCATGTTAACATATTAAGATAACTCATATAGCATATTATTGGAAAATTCCAGAATACCAGAGATAAAAAGAAAATTAATAATAATTTTTTAAAAAGCTTTCAGAGAGAAAAACAACACCACATACAAAGGAACATGGATCAGAATGGCATCGGATTTTCCAATAGCTACACTGGACACCAGGAAACAAAAGAGCAATAGCCTAAAAGCTCTGAAGGAAAATTATTTAGAACCTTGAAATGTATATACCCAGTCAGACTGTCAATCAAGGGTCAGCATAAAAGGAGGATATTGTCAGAAGGGTGGGGTCTCAAAAACTGATTTCCTGCGCACCCCTTCTTAAAAAGTAACCTCAAGATGTTCCCCGTAGAAATAAGGAAAACTATCAAGATAGTGGAGGACATAGAATTCAGAAAATATGAGAATTCAACAGGAAAGTGGTGAATGAAATTCCCAAAGTGGTGTTCCAGCTGTGCAAGAAGTCTAAAGACCAGCAAGTCCAGAGTGGGTCAGGAGCGCCAATGGTTCTGGGAGGGGTTCTCAAAGGAAAAAAAAAATGGAATTGATGGACTAGCCGAAATGTTGAAATGTCTTATAGAAAATTTTATGAGGAAAAAAAGGAAGCACTTAATAAATTCAGGTTGGGGGCACAGCAAGTGCAAGTTAGAAATAAAAGTGAAATAACCAGGTGAAGGAGGTTTTAAATAAAGAGATCTGAAGTGAACAGGGAGTGGGAGTAACGGGGGATGTAGGTGTGTAAATGTGCACACACACATGCACAGATGAGCGTGTGTGTGTGTGTGTCACAGGAGAGAGAAGTGAGGACAGAGCAAGAAGAAAGAGACGATACTGTATTCAGAGGTCCTATTGCTGACATAAATCTCAGGCTCCTTTATGGAGATGTCTTGAGGTGATTTGTTTGTTTTTCAGTTTGTTGTAAGGTTAGAGGTCATTGCTAATTCTGCCAAGTGGCCCGTGGTGTGCTGTATCTTCTGGGAGCTGGAATTTCCCGAGTGCGCCACACACACACAGCGCAGCCCTGACCGAGGACTGGAGGAGCCTGATGGCCTCGTGAAGTCTGTGGCTATGAAAGGGTTTCCTGGGGGGCGGAAGGGGGGGTCCGGAGGATGGATAGCCCTCATGCGGAAGTCTGTTGTCACATCCTAGGACTGAGTTGTGCAAAGGACACTAAGTCAAACGCGTCTCAAATGAGACCTTTTCAGGCCTCCGTGTGGTGCTTCCGCTGTTTAAAAGGATTTCACCAAAGAGTACAAGAGACAGGGAGGCTTCCTGCTGATTTTGAGAAAACAGACTCTGACTTTTAAAAGCCTGGGTGGAAGCCGCAGTGGGAATGCTATTCTGCAAAAATGTTTGCTTTTTTAAAAAACTCCCTTGACTATTATTACTGATTGTTGTTATTTGTCATTGAGATCTGGGACACCCACACACACAAATTTTGAAACTATTCTTTATTTCACAAAGCATAATCTTATGGGGATGTTGGAGATGACACTAGGATGGAGGTGGGAGAGCTGCCTGGCCAAAAAGAACAGCTGGCGTGTCAAGGGCATTGGCCTGGGGGTGGCACCAGACCTTTGAGGAGGGCCCTAAAAGGTCGTGACAGTTGAGCAGTGGCCCCAGGAGCCTGGGATCTGAGACCTGGGTTCAGGACCTGGCTGTGAACACTGGCAAATGACTTAACATGCTTGTGCCTCAGTTTTCTCACCTGTAAAATATAAATAATTACTCATCCCATGTGATTATTTCAAAGATGGCATATGTGAAAGATTTTTAAATGTAAGGAGTTATAAAAGTATAATTTATTATTATTACAATTCATATCATCATCATACATTATGTAATATATAATTGGTATGCTATGTGATATATAATTATGTTACATTTTATAACAATATATATTGAGTATATATTAAATATCTTTCCTTTTTTCAGAATTACTGTGACGCAGAGTTCTCAAAATGTAGACAAACCGCGGCTGGTGTAGAACTGGAATCGCTGACATGACAGTTCTCTCATGGTGCATTTGGTGCAAAGACCAGTTTCTCAGCTGAGGCAGCTACCAAATAGTGCACAGGGCACTGGGTGTCCTTAGGATCCAGGACCAGACACCTTGATTTTGCCATACAGCCTGGTCAGGTCAACCCCCCTTCTCTGAGCCTGTATCTGTACATTGTACATCTATGCAAGGAAGGAGTTGGATGGCCTCCAAGGTTCTCTACCTGCTCAGGAATTCTGTGTCTCATGTGAGGCCTCTGGGTTGGGCATATGAATTGTGAGCAACTGTGTTAATCATCTATTACTGTATAACAAGTTACCCTAAAACTTAGCAGCTTCAGAACATTTATTATCTCTCAGTTTCTGTGGGTCAGGAATCCAGGCTCAGCTGGGGGCCTCTGACTCAGGGTCTCCCACAGGCTTCAGTCAAGCTCTTGGCCAGAGCTGCCGTCACCCCAGGGCTCAAAGAGGGGAGGGTCCACTTCCAAGCGCACTCCTGTGACTGTCGGCAGAAATCGGTTCCTCTAGCGTTGCTGGACTGACAGCCTCAGGTCCTTGCTGTCTGCTGGCCAGAGACACCCATCCCTTGCGCCATGGGTTTCTCCAAAGGGCCACTCAACAAGACCACTGGCTTTTTCCAGAGCGAGAGCTCTGAGAGAGAGATGAGGGTGCATAGGCAGAAAAAGAGAGAGAGGATGTGCCCAAAATAGCAGCCACAGTCTTTTTGTAACCAGATCTCAGAAGTGACACCCCATTGCTTCTGCCAGCTTCTATTCATTAGAGACCAGCAGTAAGCCTAGCTCACATTCAAGGGGAGGGCATTACACGAGGTCATGTCAGGCGGGAGACAGGAACCCGTGGCACGTTTCAGAGCTGGCCAACCACAGCAGCTAAGGGGGAATCATCCAGCAATTGCTGCATAGTTGGCATCACATGATACTATTTATCCATTGGTTCATTCCCGCAACGAACATTCTTCAACCGCCTTCCGTGACAATGCCTTGTGTATATGCCCCGAGGTGGCAAAGACAACAACTCAGAAAGTCCTTGTCCCCATCTACTCACATTTGTTCTCAGTGAATGGGGGGGTGACACCTGGAGCTGCTTCTCAACTGTGTGTGCCCAGAGGGCCCCCCACCCACACTGATTCTAATAGGCTTTCCTTTGAAGAACTACTAATAAGAGAAAGGCTAAGACTGGTTCTCAAAGGATCACATGATAAAGCAGAAACAGGGAAGGACCGTTAAGAGGATTCTCCTGCTGCCAGACCCAGAAGTGCTCCTCCTAGTGGCTGCCCCTGAGAGATGTTATGGGAAGAAGCAGATGCTATACGTGTGATACCGAGTTCCAATAAGGAACCAGGCGGCTGCTTGCTAACCAAACCCTCCCAGCGCCTGCCCTATTTCACTGTCTTCTTTAATCACTTTCTATGCCCGTTTTCTCCACCAGATGGCAAATTCCATTGAGGACACTGTCTCTGTCATTTTATGTCCTCTCCCCCAACTTCCCCCCCGCAACCCACCAGCCCTTCCCCAACAATTATCTTTCTGGTCAACCTCCCTCTTTAGTTTATTTGGACTAATGTTTCGAATGTGGTACACGTTCAATAAATTGATGTTGACTTTAAAGGTAAAGCAAATGGAGAAATAAAGTACTAGAGGAGTTGAGAGGAGGTAAATATACTTAACGGAGGATACTATTTGAAGTCTTCCCAAGAAAGAGATGGAATTTATATTTGATTTTCTTTTAAATTCACTTTTGCTGGTGAAATTTTGTCACAAAGCTCTGTTGGAAAGTGAGCGCCTTGTGAAAAACACAGTGGTGTCAGGAGGGGATGAGGGCTGCTTATTCGTTCAATTTGAAGCATCCTGACCTTTGGAGTTTTCTGCGTCCCTTTATCTTTCTTGGTACCAAGACCCAAGGGGAAAATGGTGCTCCATCAAACGCTGTGGGTGTGGGGCACCTGTTAGCGGTCACTTGAGAGGGCTCTGCCTGGCACAAATGTCCCTGAGTGGGTCAAGCAGTATCCCCCCAAATTCATGTCCACCCAACACCTCAGAATGTGAAATAAGGTCTCTGCAGATGTAATCAGTTAAGGATCTAGAGATGAAGTCAGCCTGGATTTAGAGTGATCCACTGATCACTTGGTGATCCACTGGTGTTCAATGGATCCCTTGACACGTGTCCTTAAGAAGAGAAGAGGACACAGAGACATTAAGGAGGACGTTAAGAGGCAGAGGTTGGGTGATGCTGCCACAAGCCACAGAAGCTGGAAGAGGCAAGGCTCCCGTAGAGCCTTCGAAGGGAGTGCAGCCCTGTAACAGCTCGATTTCACTCTTCTGGCCTCCAGATCTACGAGAGAAGAACTTTCTATTGTTTTAAGTCATCAGGTTGTGGTACTTTGTTACAGCACCCTCAGGAAACTAATACAGTTCCCCAACGTTCACAGATCTGTGGACAACTCAGAAGCAAAATGCATCAATCATTACCTCCCTAGGAATGCTAAGTTTTCAAGTCCTCCTATACCCAGGGTGGGTTGTTTTCTGCTTTGGAGACATTGTGCAAGAGAGGAAGAGGAGCAAAGAAAAATGAAGCATTTGAAGGGCTTTGATCTTCTGGCCGAGGTTGTGCCTGGGTCTCACACTGTCCCGCTGCTCCTCAGAAGGCGTCACCGCGGAGGATTGTGGGTGGGTCCTTAGGAGGCGGGGGTTTTTTGTAGGCAGGGCAGTGAGATTGGGGGCCCAGAGTGTCCCAATTAGACCTAGAGGGTTATAGGTGTTGAGGGAGTTATTCCTTAACAGAAATGGAAAAATTAGCCGATTCTACCAGGCACTGGCTCTGATTCTGCTCACAGAGGATCAGAGAAGGAGGTTGAGTGGGAAAGATTTTGGAGAAGTGAGGGTGAGGCTGGGTGGGCCTCAAGGGGGGTGAGGAGAGGCAGACAGAGCCTGTGCGAGTCAGGCACACAGATCTTGGTGCTAGGTCAGCTCCGGCTTTGAATCCTTCATTGATTTCTTACTACCTGTATAATCTGAGCTGACTCTAAAACAGAGATTGTCATACTGAGTACAGTAAGTCAGACAGAGAAAGACAAATATCGTATGATGTCGCTTATATGTGGTATCTAAAAAAAGGGTACAAATGAACTTATTTACAAAACAGAAATAGGGCCACAGATGTAGAAAACAAACTTATGGTTACCAGGGGGGAAAGTGGGGAGGGATAAATTGGGAGATTGGGATTGACATATACACACGACTACATATAAAATAGATAACTAATAAGAACCTGCTGTATAGCACAGGGAACTCTACTCAATACTCTGTAATGAACTAGATGGGAAAAGAATCTAAAAAAGAGTGGATATATGTATGTGTATAACTGATTTACTTTGCTGTATGGCAGAAACTAACACAACATTGTAAATCAACTGTACTCCAATAAAGATTAATTTAAAAAAATAATAGTCTCCAAATTTGGAAGAGTAATAGTACCTATATTACATTGTTATTGTGAGTTGATGCAATAATGTTCAGAGAATATAGGATTATTTGCTTAATATATAGCTTAATAAATCAATTATCCTCATTATTATTATTATGGGCTAGGACATAGTATTAGCAAATCAGAGCTATCTTGGTAGGAGACCTGACTGATTGCATGAGAGGATGTTGCAGGGGCCGAGCCCTTTCAGGCTCAGTAAGGAGACCTTCTTTGGTCCCTAAACTGTTCCCTTGAAATTCAGTCAGTTGATGCACAAATATATATTTACTTTTGTAAGACTGAAATTCTGCAATAGTTGATGATTCAGAAAACTGTTTTATGTATAAAACAATTATTAAGAACTTTCAAATGGTTACATAGGGACAGTCATTTTATTTAATGAGAGGATGAGTTAGCTAGCTTATTGTAAAAAGAACGTAATTTTCCCTTTTTTTAATTAAAGATTTTTTTTTGATGTGGACCATTTTTTTAAGTCTTTATTGAATTTGTTACAATAGTGCTTCTGTTTTATGTTTTGGTTTTTTGGGCACGAGGTATGTGGGACCTTAGCTCCCCCAACCGGGATTGAACCTGCACCCCCTTCATTGGAAGGGGAAGTCTTAACCACCAGACCGCCTGGGAAATCCCCGTAATTTTACTTTTGCGCCAACATGTTACAAAAATTAAAATATAAATACAGGCAGAATACAGGGCTGCACCATCCCACACAATAGCCACTAGCTGCCTGTGGCTGCTGAAATAGTTGAAATGTGACTAGTCTGAATTGAAAGGTGATGTAATTGTAAAATTCACTCCGGAGTTTAAAGACTTAGTTCTTCAAAAGAGAATTTAAAATATCTCAACTTTTAGATTGATTACATGTTGAAGCGATAGTATTCTGAATATGTTGGTTAAATTAAATGTATTGCTAAAGTTAATTTCACTTGTTTCCTTTTCCTTTTTTACTGCGGCTACGAGAAAATTTAAAATTACTTACATGTCTTGTATTTGCATTTCCCATTACACCTTTATTGAATATCCTTGCCCTAGGTAATGAGAGGCAGAAGCTCCATCTTCTCACTCACTCATTCATAGATTTATTCTACCATTATAGTCCGCGGTACTGGGGGTGCTAAGATAAATGTGGCAGTCTTTGTCCACATGACAGGGTGTCGAGTTGATTGAATTAGGGTAGGAGGCATGGAGCCAGCAGCCCCAGACACCTGTGTGCTGGGCTGGAGGACCCACCCCTCGTAACATCCCTGTTCTTCGCCTCATTCCACCCACTCTTTGCTTCTGATGTCTCTCTTTTTTTTTTTTTTTAATTAATTTATTTATTTATATATTTTTGGCTGTGATGGGTCTTCGTTTCTGTGCGAGGGCTTTCTCTAGTTGTGGCGAGCGGGGGCCACTCTTCATCGCGGTGCGCGGGCCTCTCACTATCGCGGCCTCTCGTTGCGGAGCACAGGCTCCAGACGCGCAGGCTCAGTAGTTGTGGTGCACAGGCCTATTTGCTCTGTGGCATGTGGGATCTTCCCAGACCAGGGCTCGAACCCGTGTCCCCTGCATTGGCAGGCGGATTCTCAACCACTGCGCCACCAGGGAAGCCCCCTGATGTTGCTCTTTACCTTGATCACAGACATTCCTTTCTTTACACCCACTCCTCTACCAATGCCTCTCCCAGCTCCTGTGGGAATTTGACACTCGGATCTGCACTCACAGGACCATAATACACACACACACACACACACACACACACACACACAGAACCATCTTCATCCTTCTCGAAACCACTCCCAAAGAAAGAGCCAGCGTCCTAAGACGCGAGTCCTGTGTGTCTGGACTCTTTACTGAAAAGTAGCAGGGTCCTTTGTTTGAGGGATTGGTTTTTTAGAAGAAACTATCCCAGATCTGCATAGTTCTCTGCCTCGCTTTCTCTCCCCCTTGCCCCCTTTTCTCTCCTCTTCTGCCCCCCACCCCAATGCTAGAGAATTCCACGGTCTCCCTCTGATAACCACGTCAGTATCTAATAACATAACCTCACGCAAGGAAGTGACTTTTTACACAGGGATCTTCCCTGCTGCAGTTTAGTCCTTATCCTGTAGCTTCTCACTGTGGGGAAAACAGCCCCCCCTGTCAAGCTCTGGTTGCTCCCTGTGTTTGCAAATAGCCAATGAATTAGCCTTTCTTCTTTTTTCGTTTCAAATAAATACAATGTTTTAATGTTTTATTTGGTTTTTTGTTTGTTTGATTTTGCTTTCTTATGCCCTCACCTTATTCAACTTAGGTTTTGAGACGGTAAATTATTTCATGTACTTTCAAGTTCAGGTTTTGAGACGGTAAATTATTTCATGTACTTTCAAGTTCTTATGTTTCTAAAACCTGTTTACGTTGGTCTTTTTAGGGCCTCCACCCTTCTCCCCTCAAAGCTCTTAATACTCCATTAAATAAATGAAAACAGTGCTTTCAAGTATGGCATAGAGAGGGAAAAAAATGTCTGTTTTCCACTTTTTGTACTTTTCTTTATCCTTACCCAGTATTCCCCATCATAATAGTGAGGCCATAGTATTGATTCCTGTTCTACTTCCCAGCCACCCACATCCCTATCTGTCATTCTCGTATTATCTGCAATTCCCAGCAGAGTATTTGCTTCACTGTTTTTTCCCGTTATCCTGCAGTTTTTTTATCTTCGATTCCATTCTACTTGCTTTAAAGTTGGCAAAGGAAAAATATTAAGAATGGTTGTTTTTAGGTTGTAAGTGAAATTGTATAAAATGGGAGCCCTAGTCTTTTCTGTTATTTTAGTTTATCTTATTCCCTAAAGTGAAAAATACACCTGCTACTTAAACCATAATTCTTTTGGCAGTGGTTTCTTGGTCAGAATCAGATTCCTTCCTTTGCCTTCAAAAATAGCAAATACATCAAGAGTGTTGTTTCGCTCTATATATTGAATTGTGGAATACCCATAATATTTCCTGGCCCTGCAGATTTCTTGATGTTTGCAGGATGTAGTGCCAGAACACAATTGTTTCCAGACAACTCAGCTAAAGATACTTAAAGAGCATGTGAATTTGGAGTCAGAAAAAGACATTGATATACACTGTGTTTATTTTTAGCACGCTGATGCATAAGGCCAATTTTTGAGTTGTAGCTTACAGGGTTCTACTGTGACTAAAAATGAAATTGATAATCAAAATAGCTTTGGCTAGTTGATAAGAGTTTTTCCATCAAAAGCTAAATTACAGCAATCTGAAAACCATATGTAAAATGAAGATAATTTTTAAAAATAAAATGGAAAAGAAATGAAACCCAAGACTTTAAATCTTTTAATAACCTTTATCGAAATGTCCTAACGCAAAAAAATAATACATTTTCATCAGAGAAAATATAACCATTCAGGTAAAGGCACAAAAAAGAAATAAAATTATTTTAGTGAGTTTTTATATTTTTAATTTCTGAAACGTTTTCAGTGTCTGAGAATCCTTCTTGCTCATAGTTTTTTCGCATGATAACCTGCTCTTTTTTTTTTAATTAATTTATTTTTTAAATTAATTAATTAATTAATTAATTATTTTTGGCTGTGTTGGGTCTTCGTCTCTGTGCGAGGGCTTTCTCTAGTTGCGGCGAGTGGGGGCCACTCTTCATCGCGGTGCGCGGGCCTCTCACTATCGCGGCCTCTCTTGTTGTGGAGCACAGGCTCCAGACGTGCAGGCTCACGGGCCTAGTTGCTCCGCGGCATGTGGGATCTTCCCAGACCAGGGCTCGAACCCGTGTCCCCTGCATTGGCAGGCAGATTCTCAACCACTGCGCCACTAGGGAAGCCCCAAACTTGCTCTTTTTTCAGAGATGTCATTTATTCTCAACACTCAGTAAGGATGCTACTTGGATTTCTTCTCAATCCTTTAATATCTTAACTCTCTTTCCCTGGAGCAATTACTCTGACTGTCCAGTTAGATCTTCTTCTAGACTAGTTCCTGATTCTCCTCAAATGCCTAGTGATTTTTCTAATGACTGTGCATATTCATAGGTTTCAGTACTAGCAGCTGGTATGGAGTGGACCCTGCTGCCCTTCTGCTAACTGTGGCAGTCATGCTGGTTAACTTCCCTTGGCTGGCCTATGCTCAAGTTCATCTTCACAGGAATATAGCCGACGCCCACTTCACTATTCCCACTGCCTCCCAAAGCAGACGAGATCTGGGGTCAGATCACACAACCCAAACCACATCATGGCTCTGCTCTTGCCAACCTCCATGTAACTCTGATATGAAATCAGGAATCCATAACTTGTTGGGCAAGATGGCAGCAGACTCATCCAATCTAACAAGCTATTAATTTACCACCTTCTCCCTCCCCCACACTGTGAACTTGTGAGAGTCCTAGAAAAGCTAAGATGCTGCCAGGGTGCCATAAATGCAAATACATCAGTCAGCCAGACACCATATGATATGACTTATATGTGGAATCTAAAATATGACACAAATGAACTTATCTATGAAACAGAAACAGACTCACAAACATAGAAAACAAACTTATGGTTACCAAAGGGGACACGGAGAGGGGGGAGGGATAAATTAGGAGTTTGAGATTAGCAGATACAAACTATTATATATAAAACAGATAAACAACAAGGTCCTACTGTATAGCACAGGGGACAATATTCAGTATCCTCTAATAGATCATAATGGAAAATAGTATGAAAAAGAATATGTATGTATGTATAACTGAATCACTTTGTATAAACCTGAAACTAACACACAACATTTTAAATCAAGTCTACTCCAATTAAAAAAAAATTATATGTATATATGTATCTCAGTCAGCTATACTCTTAAAGAGAAACTAGAAACTCAATTACCAATCAGAGATGATACTAGAGTACTTGAACTCAACCTCACCATCACGATACCCCCCGTACAGCACAATTAATTGGCACCAGCAACTCAGAAGAAAAGTGTGTACTTGTCAGGAAGTCCTTTACACCTTGACGTCCATTGAGGTTATACCAAGAACACAGGCTAAGGCAGTCACTGCCAGAGATAAATTTAAGATGATGTAAACATGAAACTCTGCATCCCAGGGGAAGAGAAATAGAAATTTTAGTTATAGACAAATAATTTTATCGAAATGGCAATAAACACCCCAGAGACTATATTATTCAAATGTATTTTTGTCAAATGTACAAAGACCTTATGTCTCAAACCTTTGTTTTTTCTCCCATATCTGTCTCCTCTCTGAAGATATCCTGCATTATCTTCTACTGCATTGTTAGCCTAACTCCACTTTCCCTTGATCTCTGTTCCCATTCTGATCTAGCTTTTGAAGAAATTTAAAGCAAAGCTTGCTTCAGCCAGTCAGACACAGAGCATGAGTTAGGAATTTGACACACGTGGGTGTCCATAGCAGCTCTATCCCTTACCAGCTAAGTGACCTTAGGAAATTGCCTGACCTCTCTTATCTTCAGTTTCTTCACCTGTAAAATGTTAATGACAGTGTCCAAGGCATGGACAGCACATTTCCAAAGAACCAAGAATGGGGTCCCAATTAGAGATGAGATTATATGAATCCTCTAGTTTTTAACTGGAGCCTTTAGAAATTGGAGAATTCCAGAAGTTTCTTTCATGTACAGTACCCTGCATGGGTACTTGGAGGAACACAAAATCTCCAGTATAATCACATACCTGCTCTCAAGGTGGGCACAGAAGCCCAGGCTAATCAAAATGGAGCTCTGATTAGAAGTGGAATAAAAGTTCCTTTTGCAGACGTAGCTCTCCTAGAGACAATGCTGAAGCTTAACCCCAAATCTTTTCTGTATTCCTCTGCCGGGGGCAAGGGCAGGTGGCAATTTTGCTAAACTCTGAAAACCATTTAATCCCCTTCTGGAAAACATTTAAGGTCGCCTCACTCGGTTGCCCAAGCTCTTCTCTTGGGTATGTGAGGCATTCAAGGATATCTTCTTCTAGTTCTTAAAACTCTTAGGTCTGGAACACACCAGGGCCTTCTTTGCCACAAGGGAAAATTCCAACGATGTATTCTTAAAATTAGACTCAGATTCACCACGCTTGGATTTCTTACCATTACTAATAAAGAAGTTTCCATGCAGAAGGAATTCAAGTACTATATAAGGCAGGGATCAATGGGAGAATTACAGATTTCCTTCTTATTTTTACTCTACTGCTTCTGATTTTTAATTTAATATTGATTGTACTAAAATTAAACTCACACGCATGCACCAGAACATGCGAAAAACAAAACACAAATATAAGGCAAAAAGAGACATTGACTTTTACTAATTACTCTCCTCCTACTTCTTTAAAAAAGATTTTTCTTCAGCACCCTTTGCTGTCAAATTGGGACCCTCTCTGTGTTGAGAAAAGGGAACACTCTTGCACTGTTGGTGGGAATGTAAGTTAGTGCAGCCACTGTGGAAAACAGTATGGAGGTTCCTCAGAAAACTAAAAATAGGATTACTGCATGATCCAGCAATCCCACCCCTGAGCATATATCCAGACAAAACTATAATTCAAAAAGATACAATGCACTGCTATGTCCATAGCAGCACTATTCACAATAGCCAAGACATGGAAAAAACCTAAATGTCCATCGACAGATAAATGGATAAAGAAGATGTGGTACATATATACAATGGAATACTACTCAGCCATAAAAAAGAACAAAATAATGCCATTTGCAGCAACATGGATGCAAGTAGAGATTATCATACTAAGTGAAGTAAGTCAGAAAGAGAAAGACAAATACCATATGATATCACTTATATGTGGAATCTAAAATATGACACAAAGGAACCTATCTATGAAACAGAAACAGAATCAGGGATAGAGAGAATAGTCTGGTGGTTGCCAAGGGGGTGGGGGAGGGGGAAGGGTTGGAGTGGGAGTTTGGAGTTAGTAGATGCAAACTAGTATATATAGAATGGATACACAACAGGATCCTACTGTATAGCACAGGGAACTGTATTCAGTATCCTGTGATAAACCATACTGGAAAAGAATATGATAAAGAACGTGTATATATGTATAACTGAGTCACTTTGCTGTACAGCAGTAATTAACACAACATTGTAAATCAACTATACTTCAATAAAAAAGAAAAAAAATGGAACCCTTTCACCAGGTTAAAGTCTGAATAAAAAAAAAAAAGATTCCAAATTCCCCCAGTGCTGGTATTTGGGAGAGTTTTGCATAGACTCACATTTGCGGGAGGACAGGTGATTTCAGGGAGGTGAACTTCTGTTCTTATGTGGTTGGCCGGACAGAGTCACCAGCCACTGCACCCCCGGCTTCCTCAGGTCCTGATATCCCTTCCTGCCCATTACCATACCGTCCACGCATACTTCGCTCTCTGCAGCAAAGTCAGTAATGCTCTGTTCTAATAAAACCAACTCTTCTCTGTGCTCCTCTGAACTTCCCAGACATCTCCAGTTATGATGTGATGATGGGTCTCACTTCTGGGCAGAATAAGTGGGCTTCCTTTCCCTCCACCCCTGCTCCAGTGGTCTGTGGCATTCCAACCTTCCGGAGGGCGGCAGTCAGCCAGACACTCTAAGTGACAACAGCCAGCCAAGTCCCTGCAATCACCACAACCACTTCAGTTCACAATGGATTTGTCATGTGTACAAGCAATAAACCTTAGGGATTGCAGGTTATCTGGTTACCACAGCATAACCTAACCTAATCCCACCTAATACATTCTAAAACTCAACTCCTGGTTCCTGCTCCACACTAGGAGAATTTCTGTTCCTTAGACCCAGCAGTCTAAGCCATCCACCCAGAAATGAGAGATGACAGTCACAACAGTGCCACATTAACATTTAACCAAAGTGCATATTTTGTGTGTGTGCATTAATCGTTGGAAATGTTCACAAGAATTATCTCTGGATGGTAGGATTATGGGCAAATTTTATTTCTGTTCTTTATACCTTTCCATATTTTTCCAGTTTTCCTCAATGTATATGCATTCTTTTTATAATCAGAAAATAATATTAACATCATTTTTTAAAAAGAAATTTGTTGCACTGATATCAGCAAAACATATTAGAACAGATAGGCATTCCAGAAAAATGGTCCTTCACTGCCACTAACACAGTTTGCTTACCCCTTCCCTGCCCTGACTTGTGTCTCACCCATCCTCGTGTGTGCTCACGAAGGTCACCTATGGCTTCTGTGTGGCCATGGGGTCTCATCATTCTAACTGTATGTCACGAGTGTGTCTCTGTCCCTGCACTAGACCACAAGCTCCTTGAGGGAGGGTGAAGATCACTTTGAAACAAAGAATCAGCAGGGCTGTACCCCTTCCTAAGACTCTGGGGGAGAACCTGTCCCACGCCTCTCTCCTAGTTTCTGGCAACGCCCAACATTCCTTGGCTTATAGCCACGTCGCTCCCATCTCTGCCTCTGTCTACACATTGCCTTCTCCTCTCTCATAAGGATACGTGTGATTATTTTTAGGGTCCACTCAGATAATCCAGAATAAACTACTCCACTCAAGATCCTTAACATAATCACACCTTCTGCCATATGAGGTTCTGGGGATTAGGACATGGACATATATTCGGTGGGGAGTTCCCTGGTGGCCTAGTGGTTAGGATTCTACTTTCATTGCCGTGGCCCGTGTTCAGTCCCTGATCGGGGAACTGAGATCCCGTAAGCCGCTCAGTGTGGGGAGGAAAAAAAATGAAAAAAACTAACAACATATTTGGTGGGGCTAACACTCAGCCACTACACCTAGCATAAGATGAAACTGGGATTCTGTAATATTTGTTAAACAGATCAGTAAATTATAAATACGTGAATGACTCCTGGACCCCTTCCATGAAGTCTGACTTATTCTGTCCCAGGCTTGACTGGGCACATCTTGTCTACTCCAAACTCACTATGCCCTATCTTCCCATCAAACGCTAGGGGAAAAAAGTGCTTTTGGACCTGAATCTGTGGTCCTTGACTGGCTAACCCATTTTTTAGCACAATTCTTTTTTGGAAGAGGAAAGGTATCGCTTCCCTTTGTCCAGTCAGTTGTTTAAAAAGTCAGTAGCATGCTAAGCAAATCCTCATGGGGTCTGTAACCCTTTCTCCCAAGGTGACGGGAGGATTAATTGCCCTTGGTGATACTTTTTTCGTCTTCAGTCAAGTCGGTGGCAGCTCTCAGCCCAGAGTGAATCTCACCAGATCGGAGGCTGGAGGTCCAGGCGCTGCCTAACATAGAATCAACGCTGTGATTATTAGTCACATTAAAGAATCAAAGTCATTGAGTAGAGAGGTCTGCTATAGAAAACAGTATAAGAACGACTAATGATGGGAAAGAACGCATATCTCTTAGTTAACATTAAAACCGTTCTTCTCTTCTTAGGTGAGTCAGATAATCCAGGACAGAGATACCTTTACTTCTTCAGGGACCTTGGATCCCCTCCGGCATTGTCCAAGATCTGCATTTCTGGTCAAGCTGATTCCCTGTATAATGTTAGTGTTATAAACCCAAACCATAGATGGGATATAAGACATATCTCTCCTTGTATCCTCTCTCAAATTCTATATCAGTTTGAATTCTCATCATCTTTGAAACATAGTAAGGCTATAAATCATGAAGAAATGTTTTTGCCTGAGCACAGACTCAGGAGCCTGCGCCTTCCCTGTAACTTCCAGTTGAGGACAGAAGGGCTGAATTTAGAGTGCTGACATTTGACCGTCCTACAAGCACCCTCCTTGTCCAGACAGACATGACACAAAGACCCATTTGCTATGACCGGAGTCTTCCCCGAGGAGCCCCTGGTGTTTAGAGATCAAAGCAGAGGTCAGCACTCCTACTGTCAGGGGAGCCAGGACCACCGAGAGGAAAACACAAGCAAAATGACCTTTCAGCAATGAGGCAGCTGGAAAGAGCTGCAGTTCTCCGTGTGTGATGTGACAGCCAGAGCCGTGCAGAGATGCAGGGGGCAAAGGCAGTGAGGAAAGAACCTGGGGGGAGCAAAGGGATGCTCTCCAGTGACTGTGAGTGTCTCTGCTGACTCCAGGCTGGCCCTGGATCTTACCCTCTACTGAGAGGGTTTGCCAAAAAAGCATCCATGCCATTAAATGTAAGAGTGGCACATATTTCCCCAAGTCACTTTCATGTCCATTTCATTACTTTAGCTCCGGCCTTCCTGCACACACTCACCATTTAAGAAGGCTGTTGCAGCTCCTTTTGGGTTTCCAGTTTCTTGCTTCACCCATCATAACAGCAAAGCCTTGAGCTGCCAAGAGAAAAGAGAGCAATCTCCACTAATCCATTGCGTCAAAACTCTAGTCAATTACGTTAGCCTGTCATCTGACTTTTTAAAAATTAAAATACATATTCTTTTGCATATCAATAGAGAAAAACTGGAAGAATGTACACCCAAATGCAAACATGGTGTTCTGATGAAGGGTCGAGGTGGAAAAAAGGAACAGAGTTTTACAATGTTCTTGTTTGGCTTGAATTTTTTTTTTTTCTACAGTCATTCTATATTACTTTTGTAGTTAGAAGAAATCAATAAAGACTGCTTTCTATTTAAAAAATAAAAAAGCTGAGCAGGTTCATTTTTGCTCCCTGCTCCGTCCAGGGAAAATAAGAAGATCTCTCTGAAACTGCAATGTGTGAGGAGACGGGTGTGTTTGGGTGTGTGCGTGCACTTGCACTGCTCAGAATGACAAAGCATGCACACACAGGAGGAGCTCACAAACAACAGAGCCACTGAGGGCTGCTGCCTCCCATCTGTAAGAGCCTAAAGTGTCATCTGCACTCCCCTGGTGGTGCCGAAGCAACAGCCAGAAGTCCTCTCCCTCTCACGACCGTGCAGCAGGGACTTTTGTGCCAACAGGGAGGAGGGTTCCTTTTGGTGTAAGCCAGGATCTTCATGAAAGAGGCAGTGCATTGTGCCTGACTACCAGCACAATAAAGACGTAAGAAAAATACCAAAGGGGAAAGGGGGGAGGGACAAATTAGAAGTTTGGGATTAACATATACACACTACTATATATAAAATAGATAACCAACAAGGACCTACTATATAGCACAGGGAACTATGCTCAGTACTTTGTAACAACCTATAAGGGAAAAGAATCTGAAAAAGAGTATGTATATAACTGATTCACTTTGCTGTACATCTGAAACTAATACAACACTGTAAATCAATGATACTCCAACTTTTAAAAAAATGGCTGCTGAGGATGTACACACACACACATACATTTAACTAACCCTGCCAACAAAAATATACATGGAAATAAACATGAAAACAGGGAAATGGAAAAAATAAAAGTGGGACTGGATGGAGTTGATCTAAACATGCCCTTGTGTTAAGGAGGATGAGAAACAAGGAGGGAAAGGAGGGACAGAATTTCCTCTTCCTCATTTCTTGCCCTAAAATCATGGCTTGGAAATAGAACAATTCTAAAAAAGCAATCGATATTTCCAGTTTCACTTTGAAAATGTAGAAAGCTGGAAAGAACATTGCAGTCACTTACAAGAAGAAAAACTGGGACAAAAAAACAAATTGAAAATTTTCCTGAACCCATGAGAGAGCTGAGGTCACAGGGCAAACATCCAACCTAAAATCTGGGGAGAGACAGGCACCTGCAGGGAGAAAGGAGAAACAAAGCCAAGCATTTGCTTACCTGGGGCAAACACTGCCATGCACCAAATAAGCCGGTAAGAAGATTTAGTTAAATTTTAAAGAATTACTAAAGGCTGAGTCTGGGCTAGTTGGAGAGTGTAAAGTCTCTGAGGACCACAGACCAAGGGGAGTTCATAACCTCTTGCAGGTTTTACTCCACAAATGCCCCCAGACACTTACAGGGAAAGCTGGGGAGAATCCTGAGAATTGGGGGAAACAGCCACTGCTGAAACTCCACCTAGACCCATTTTTCCCATCTCCTCTATGGAACAAAAGCTTTAATTTGCAGAGGGAAGAGCAACAAAATTTGACACTGTAGGTCACTGATAGAAACTTATTGCAGCTGTGAGAAGGGAACGGATTTTTAATATGCTCTACCCTTGGGAGAACAGCAAGATCACATGCTGGCACCAGTGCTACTGCCAGGGGAATGACAGGAGCACTTGTGAGGGCTACACTCCTGAGAGCCAGGCTCCTAGTGCCTGTCTAAAACTGAGGCTAAATCGAAACATCAGAAAACAGCCGCCATCCCTCACTCTTTCCCTATAGCACAGTAACAAACATTGAGAAAATAATGGTAGAGTATGGGTGGAAGAAGTACAAGTGACAGATTCTCTCTGGAGAGTAGACCCCAAGAAAAATCCTCTGGCAAAATAGCCTACACCTTAAAAACAAGGTATCACTAGAGAAATTTGAAGCCTGTGGTACGCTAAGGGTAAGCCAGCACAAAGGAAACTTCAAATTCAGCCCAATAACTGACTAAATTAACACAAACATTCACACTAAAGGCATAGGAAAAAAAGATGTATTCATTTCCAAGAATAAAAAACAATACTGCTATCTTCTATCCTATAAAACATGTACAGCTTTCTATAAAAAAGAAAAATAAAAGGCATACAAGATTGTAAGGAAAGACCCAATCTGAAGAGACAAAATGATTAACAAAAACAGACACTCATATATGACACAGATGTTGGAAATCAGACAGAGAATTTAAAACAACAATGACCAAAGTGTTATAGATGGAAAAGGTAGATAACATGCAAGATCAGATAGGTAATTTTAGCAGAAAGCTAGAAACTATACAGAAGAATTTAAACAGATTTTTAAATTTTTAAAAATTTAAAATGCCTTTAAAAGAGTAACAGATTTTTTTTAAATGCCTTTAAAAGAGTATCCAGGAGCTATGAGACAACTTCAAATTGTCTAACATATGTAAAATTTGAATTCCACAAGTAGAAAGCAGGAAGAACAGGCAGAAGAAATACTTGAAGAAATAGTGGCTGAGAATTTTCTAAAAGTAATGACATAAACTAATAACAGATCAAAAAAAAAAAACAAACTCAGAAAACATCCAGCAGAATAAACATACACACACACACACACACACACACACACCTAGGCTTATCATATCAAAACTTCTAGAAATCAAAGACAAAGAGAAAATCTTATAGGCAGCCAGAGTTACAAATTAAAACCACGTAAGATGGGCTTCCCGGGTGGCGCAGTGGTTGAGAGTCTGCCTGCCAATGCAGGGGACACGGGTTCGAGCCCTGGTCTGGGAAGATCCCACATGCCGCGGAGCGGCTGGGCCCGTGAGCCACAATTACTGAGCCTGCGCGTCTGGAGCCTGTGCTCCGCAACAAGAGAGGCCGCGACAGTGAGAGGCCCGCGCACCGCGATGAAGAGTGGCCCCCGCTTGCCGCAACTAGAGGAAGCCCTCGCACAGAAACGAAGACCCAACACAGCCAAAAAATAAATAAATAAATAAATAATAATTAAAAAAAAAAAAAAACCACATAAGATAACATATATACCTATTAGAATGGCTAAAAAAATAAACTGAGAATATTTAGTGCTGACAAAGAGGAGAAGAAAATGGCACTTATATTGCTGGTGGAATATAAAAGGGTGCAGCTACTCAGGAAAGCAGTTTTCCTGTTACTTATAAAGATAAATATACACTTAACATATGACCCAGAAATCCCACAACTAGATATTTATCCTAGAGTTATGAAAATGTATGTTCACAAAAATATTTGTACTTGATTGCTTATGGTAGCTCTATCTATAATCACCAAAAAACTGGAAGCAATTCAAATATCCTTCAGGGGGTAAATGAATAAACAAATGTGCTACATACATGCAATAGAATTGCTCAATGGTAAAAAGGACTGAACTATTGATACACACAACACACTGACGAATCTCAAAGGCATTATGCTGAATAAAAGAAATCAGTCTCAAAAATTTACATACTATATAATTCCATTTATATTAGAATTCAAGAAAAAGCAAAGCTATGGTGATGGAGAACACATCAGTGGTTGCCAGGATTTAGTGGTTAGGGGAGGGTGTGACTACAAAAGGGCAGCATGAGGGTTGTTTTAGGGCGATGGAACTGTTTTGTTTCCAAATAGTTGTTCATACATTAATGTGTAAGTGTTTAAACTTATAGAACGGTACCCCCTAAAAAGTCAATTTTAGAGTATATTAATTTTTTCAATATCATAACAACAAAAAAGAAATGAAATAGATTGGGACAAAGAAACACTGAAATATTAAAACCAGAAAACTCATGCTTCAGCCAATGCAATTTACCCCTCCATGATCTTTGGACTAATTGATCCAAGTCCTGATTTTTTAATAGCATAGGGATAGCTTGATTGCTGGTAAGATTCTAGTTCTATGCTAAGACATCCCCCTTTGCCTTGCTACCAGGTATCATACAGTTCTGCACTGGGTCAGAGAAATTTTCCTCAGCAGAAGGGCAACAACCTCGTGGTGCATTGGAAGGTCACCAGTACCATGGTAAGAAAATACATATTAAAAAGCTGAAATTTTCTAACTTGTTCTGATTTAATTGTGGCAGAATATTGTTGAGTATTAATTTATGTTTTGCTGTCATATTTTTCTTTCCTGCCTCCAATCTGAACAGGTGGACAGACTTTTGTTAGCCCTTGTCTCAAAGGAGGTTGGAGCAGGAGACAGCAGAAGTAGCCTGAAGTCTCCCTGGCTTTGGTTTGCTGGAGGCCTGAGCCAAATATGAGGACAAGTGCTCAGCCTTAAGGGTGATAAGGAGCTGCTAGAATTCCTTTGGAGGGTAGCAGCATCAGTCAGAGGGAGAGGAGTGGATGTAAACTGTCAGGTTCCAACAAATGAGTACCCATAGCCGATTGCCTTCCAGTGCCCCGGGGTGAACTGAGGGCAAGGGAAAAGCAAAATGTGCCCAAGCAGGCAAATCCTTAGTGCTGGCAATCCTAATCATCGCAAAGCTTTCCAGCAAAGCTTCCAGACATATAAGAATCATTCTGATCTAAACAATGGTGGAGTGATGACGAGGGCTACCCACATAGTTTGTTTAGCATTAGTTTTCTGGAAACTTTGCTCAACTTAAAAGGGCAAGAAAGAACTCTATTGATAGGCGGTGTTACAGGGAACTCTGCTCAATGTTACGTGGCAGGCTGGATGGGAGGGGAGTCTGGGGGAAAATGAATTCATGTATATGTATGGTTGAATCCCTTTACTGTGCACCTGAATCTATCACAACATTGTTCATTGGCTATACTCCAATAAAAAATAAAAAGTTAAAAAAGATAGTAGTTACAATAGAAGAAATAAATTTTTAAAAATAAATGGTGTTATATTTTCAGGGTAGCTAGGTGAGGCTTGAGATCAGATTAAATCACATTTAAGGAAAATGAAATATTGTAACATTTCTTGAGTATCCTCAGTGCTATCAGGACCCCATCTGTATACCTTTAGCACCTGCTGCTTCTATATTTGCTTGCTGGCCCAGTTTCCAAATGCCAAAACCCCCAAGCCTATGCCTAAAAGCTCTCTGGCTGCTGGGGACAGCTTTGCCTGAATGAGGCATAGGTGTGAAGCTCCAAAAATTAATGGTCCCTATAGCAACCTTCAACCAATGACTAGTGGATAAATAACTCAGCTCCCTAGCCCTTCAGGCAGGGTAACTCTAAGGCATGTCTTTATACTGTTTCTCAAAGTTCTCCAGTGAGATTAAATGCCCATTGCCCACAGTGGTAAATTCCTTGATAAAACACCCACATTGCCTTCCTTCCTTTCTCTGTCTCACTTCCTCAGTGAGTTACTAGTATTTCCTGAGCCCAATTCCTAAATGCTATATATGCTAAAGTTAATATGCCACGTGCTAAAGTTTGTATCCCCCCAAAATTCATATGCAAAAGCCTAATTCCCCATGTGATGGTATTTGAAGGTGGGTTCTTTGGGAGCTGTATGAGCGTAATTAGTGCCCTTATAAAAGAGATCCCAGAGAGCTCCCTCAGCCCTTCTGCCACGTGAAAATATAGCAAAAGGATGGCTGTCTATGACCCAGGAAATAGGCTCTCCCCAGACACTGAATATGCTGGCGCCTTGACCTTGAACTTCCCAGCCTGTGAAATATAAATTTCTGTTATGTGTAAGCCACCCAATCTATGATGTTTCATTTTAGCAGCCTAAAAGAACTAAAACACTACATAAAGCACTTACACTCAAATCTTTATCTCCTGATCTGCTTCTAGACGGCCCAAAATGAAGACTCCCAAGGTTTGGCTGCAAATTAATACCAATTATATTTTTTTACTTTTAAAAAACTGTCTTTTTCCTGATTGTTAGTGGGGAGAACATTTATTCCCCCACTACTTCCATTTCAATAAGGGGAAGGCTAGTCAAAATACTTGCAGATTCTTATTGCCCACTCACACTTCTACACAGAAGGAAGGAGTTATCTGGTTGTTGAGTTCAGGAATTGAGCATTTTCAACTCAGCCCATCTGGGCTTTGTCATCTTTTCAGATCTATCAGCCTTCAGAGAAGGTGACTTTCTGGTCTCCTGGTCAAGTCCTGTGGCAATTATCAGGGCAAGATATCGCTGTATGAGTAAAACGTCTCATTCAGAGATGAAGGATTAATACTTAACCCACATTGGTATTGATCTAAGCCATTCTCTAATCAACTTTATCAGTAATAAATCTCAAAATTGATCTCTGTCTATCGCCTGTGTTTTGGTTTTCAATTGATTCCAAATTTAGGAGAGGAAGAAGGCAAAATATGTTGTTTTAAAAGTTGTGCCAACTATTCTTGAAATTAAGCATACATTTCATTTGTTTATTGATTATTTGTATCACTATAGAATTTCTGGTTGACAGAGATTTTTCTTTCCTTTCAGCTCTTTAAAGATGTTGCTTCACTGTTTCATTTCTGGTTAGAAAAACTGCTGTCATCCTTAATTTGTTGTTCCTTTGTATGTAACATGTCTCTTTTCTGGCTGCTTCTAATATTTTCTCTGTTGCTGGTTTTGAGCAATTGGAACAGAATGTGCCTTGGTTGTACTCTTTTCATGTTTCTTGTGCTTGGAACATGCTGAGTTTCTTGGACCTATGGCTTTATAATTTTCAACAAATTTGGAAATTTTTCAACCATTATTATTTCTTCAAATTATTTTCCTGTTCCCTTCCCTCCTTCAGGACTCTAATTACACATATATTAGGCCTTTC
Organism: Balaenoptera borealis; assembly: GCF_965194805.1. Lineage (NCBI taxonomy): Eukaryota > Metazoa > Chordata > Mammalia > Artiodactyla > Balaenopteridae > Balaenoptera > Balaenoptera borealis. The sequence continues at coordinate 68,812,175 of NC_138873.1, read as the reverse complement.
GATGTTGTCCCATAGCTCACTAATGCTCTTTTAGTGTTTTTTACTCCTCCTTTTTCTATATGTTTCATTTGGGATAGTTCCTTTTACTATGTCTTCAAGTTTATTAATTTTTTCTTCTGCAATGTCTAATATAATATTAATTCCATCCAGAGTGTCTTTCATCTCAAACATTGTAGTTTTAATCTCTAGAAGTTTAACTCGGGTTACTTTTATATCTTCTATAACCCCATTTAATGTTTTGAATGTCTAGATAACATATATTTTAATGTCCTTGTGTGCTAATTTTAACATCTGTGTCAGTTCTCAGTTATTCTTGGTTGATTTTTTTTCTCTTCATTATTGGTTGTATTTTCCTGTGTCTTTGCATGCCTAGAAATTTTATCTTGTTAGGTAATGGATATTCCTATATTCCTATAAATATTCTTGAGCAACTTTGTTCTGGAATGCAGTCAAGTTTCCTTGGAAAATGATCCTTTTTTCCCTTAGCTTTACTGAGGTATAATTGACAAATAAAAATATGTATACTTAAAGCATACACCGTGATGATTTCTATATGTGTGTATATGTGTATATATATATATATATATATATATATATATATATATATATATATATATCTTGAGAAAGGACTCCCATCAGATTAATTAACACATCTATCACCTCATATATTTAACTTTTTTTTGGTGAGAACATTTAGGTTCTATTCTCTTAGCAAATTTCAATTATACAATACTGTATTATCAACTACAGTCACCATGATATACATTAGATTCCCAGAGCTCATGCACCGTATAACTGAAGTTTGTATCTTTTTACCAACTTCTGCCTATCCTTGATCCCTCAGACACTTTTCAACTCTGTTTCTATGAGTTTGACTTTTTTGGGATTCCATGTATAACTGTAACCATGGAAAACTGATCCTTTTGGCTCTTGCTTTTAAGACTTGTTAAGCAGGTCCAGAGCAGCATTTAGTTGAGAGCTAATAAATTCCCACAGCTGAGACAAGACCCTTCAGAGTACTCTCTCCTATGAATTATGAGGTTTTCAATCTGGTTTGTAGGAACAGGCACTGTATGAGCGATGACCACTGTTTTGCTTGTCCTTTTAGGTGATTTCCCCCAGGTCTTCTGTGGTTTCTTCACACGCAAATGCTGATCGGTACTGTGCTGAAGACTCAGGGGGCCTCCTCATGTCTCTAGAGTTCTCTCTCCATGCAGTTCTCCCCTCTTTGGTACTTTATTCTGTGCACTCAGACCACTTTGGTTTCCCTGTTCTTCATCCCAGGGACACCTTCAGGCTCTGCCTGGGTTACCCTCCTGTGCTGTGGCCTGAAAACACAAGACTGTAAGCTGGGGCAATTGTAAGTTTCATCTAGTTTGGCTCCCGTCTGTTGGGGATTACTGTCTTTCCTTTCAAAAACAAAGATGGAACAAAGTCTTTGTCGGGCAAAAAAAAAGCTGAGAGAACTCACCAGCAACAGATCTTCAAAAAAATTTTTTTTAATTTTTTTTTATTGGAGTATAATTGCTTTACAATGTTGTGTTAGTTTCCGCTGTACAATGAAGTGAATCAGCTGTATGTATACATATATCCCCTCCCTCTTGGACCTCCCTCCCCCCCCACCCCCATCCCACCCATCTAGGTCATCACAGAGCACCGAGTTGAGCTTCCTGTGCTTTATAGCATGTTCCCACTAGCTATCTATTTTACACATGGTAGTGTATATATGTCAATCCTAATCTCCCAATTCGTCTCACCCTCCCCTTCCCTGCACCCCGATGTCCACATGTCTGTTCTCTACGTCTACGTCTCTATTCCTGCCCTGCAAATAGGTTCATCCATACCATTAACAAAAAATGTTAAAGGAAGTTCCTCTGGCAGAAGAAAAATGATACCAGATGGAAATTTGGATCTACCCAAAGGAATGAAGAATGCCATAAATGGTAAATATAAAATCCTTTTATTCAAATGGGTAGTTAGTCCTAGTACCACTTACAGAATAGTCTATTATTTTCCCACTGAAATGAAATGCCTCCTTTATGATATATCAAATTCCTCAAATAATTGTGGGTCTGTTTGTATACTCCCTGTTTTATTCCAGTGACCTATTTGCCCATAACTATATAATAGTACCACTCTGCTTTTATCTCAGTCACTGTATAATTTGTATATCTGTTAAGGCGAGTTCACCTTGTTGATCTTCATTTTCAAAATTTCCTTGATAATTTCCCTGTGTTTACTCTATGATATGAACTTCAAAATCAATACATCCACTTCTCACCCTCCCACAAAAAAAATTATAAATTCCTGTCTGGATTTTGACTAAAATTATAATAAATCCAAATATTAATTTGCATGCAACAGTTAGCTGAGAATGAGTTTCCATTAGGAGAAAGAGATCGGGGGGATCCTGGGCCTGGATAGAGCAACGAGATGCCACATTTCATGCTGAAGCAGTGACAGCTCCTGAGAATCACTCAGGAAATGCTTTGTGGGATGCTGTCTGGACTGGGGTGCAGCCGGGTCAGCCAAGGGAGCCCGGAGAGAGAAGTGTGTGCATGTGATGGTCCTTCTGATTGACCCAGTTCAGTGCCCTCTCTTAGAAACTTGGTCAGCTTTTATTTGAAGGGTAAGTCTATCGCTGAACGATTCATCTAAGGAAGAGATGGGGAGGGAGGTTGCCATGGACCTAATTAATTATATAAACCCAACTGGAGAGAAAGGCTTCAATCCTTGGTCATGAACTCACCTGTGGCTCTGCCACTCATGCTTACATGTACTGTTGACATCTCAAGGAAAGGTAAAAGAGGCCATGAAAGCATGATTTTTAAAAAGAGGTTTAAAAAAAAGTACTATAGAAATATTAAATATTTTTTTAAAAAGCAAACAGCTAAAAGATCATGTGTTCCAAGTATTTATATTTCCCCAGTACGCATGGAGGGCTCGTTCAATCGAGGCAGCGGCTGTCTTCCCCATGGGTGAGTAAACTGCACCAGCTATCTGCCTGGAGCTCCCTGCGGCAGTGAGAAGGGCAAGTTCTGGGCTACCTGAGCTTCTGAGCAGGTGTAGCTGAGATCACTACCTTCCAGGGAGGAGTGGCACCAAATGTCAACCTTGCCTTAGTCTTAGCTATGCTGGGAGCTGACAGTTCTCCATCCCTGAGGTGATTTTATTTCCCAACTGAAACTCTAAAGCACGAAGGCTCTGAGATAAAAGCTTATAACGCTCCCATATAAATGTGCTCATATTTTGCCTGAATCCTTTCATACAAGAATTTCAGAGCACTATAAAACTACGCGGTGTCAGGGTTCATGGATCCCCATCTTTCAAGTGGAGGAACAGAAAAAGAGGGGAGCGTTGAAGTTGCTTTGAGCTAGAGAATGACTCGAAGCTAAGAGGGGAACTTTCACTTGGAATGTGCACTTGGAGCCATCCTGCTCTGACTATAGCTTTCGCCCAGCTTGAGTGGCAGTTCGAAACTATTCTGTTTGGTTGGAGCTGTGCCCAGGAAGTGCCTGGTAACTACATTTATCAAGTATTGCTTAAGCTGAATCCTCAGCCCTACGTTAGTTACTGGGCAGATTCAAAACAAGGGAAAGACGGAGTTCCTGTCATCAAGAGGCTTATGATCTACTCCAGGGAGAAAATACATAAACACATGTAAAAATTAGTAAGCAGAAACATCAATTAAGTGCAGCTGGGAGACAAGAAAGGGGAGCTCTCACGCCCTGAGAAGAGAACAGAGCCCAACAGGAAGAGGAAAGACTCCTTTCCTGGCAAGATCACAGCCACTGGAAAGCCATGGACTCTTTGTTTACTATAGCCCTTCCAACTTCCTTTTCCCCTCTATAAAAGTGATCTCCTTCCATTGGCATGAGGGGAACTTGCACGTGACTCACCATGATTACAGACCCCAAATTATAATTCTCTGCTGATCCCGAATAAATCCGTGTTTTGCTGGAAAAATATCTGGCAGTCTATTTGTTTTAGGTCAACATACATAACATGGCTAAATCACACCATGAGTTCCTTGAGGGTGTAAACTGTTTTACTCAACTTTGTACCCCCAGAACCTGGCTCCAAAAAAAAGATAAGCTAAACTGAACACTTGCTTAGTACACAAACGAGCAAGATGGATGATCAGGGCCAAATGGTTCCAAAAATGGTTCATGATGGGCTAAACGGAGATGGAAGGCTGCATGTTAGAGGAAAGATGTGACCCAAACCCCAAAATGCTTTGAGAACAAATTCCTATATGACCATTGATCTTAAGTCCTTCCTTCTCACTCTGTATTGTGGAATATAAGAGGGAAATTGGTGTCCCAATTAACTCTTTTCTTTATCCCATGAGAACAAGCTCATTCATTCATTCTACCAATGATTTTGAGCACATACTATATGCCTGGTGCTGCCCAAAGGCCTAGACATGTAAAAGTGAGGAAGTCAGGCAGTCCCTGCCCCTGATACTCCAGAGAGCCATGGGGCCATGTGTTCATGTGCTGGCCTCCCCTTGCTTCTGATATCCCTCTTGTGTTGGGTCACAAGACCATCTTCATATCAGAGGCTAATAGATCCTTTTCTTTCTCCTCTTACCCAAAGAAAAGAGATGAAAACACATAGGATCCCTCAGCATAGTGAAAAGGTTAGCAGTGACTGTAAACAGAAGATTATTCCCAGGCCCTTGGGAATCTCTAATGAGAAGAAACTGTCACACTCAAATTCTTCAGTGTCAGTTTCTTTAGAGAGCTTCCCTTGGGAAACATTGACTGGACAAAATGCACTTTTTTGTACCATGCTTAATCCATTCCTCCCAGGAAAAGGTGCAGTTGAAAATAGTTCCAGAACACTATAATTAGCAGCATGATTCTCAAAGCAAAAAGGAAATCAGGTGGGGAATCTGAGTCCAGCCTTGTGCCTTCCTGCTCTTAGATTTCAGCTCCATCTTCACAGCCACTTCTCTAGGGTAAAATGTGGACTGTCTCCCACAGACATCTACTCTCTGAGTCCTGTTGTGCCCCCAGATCCATTCTCTGACTTCACGGACTGTGTACCTGTTCTCTGATCTTGTTCACTGAAGTCCAACATACCCTCAGGTTTCCACTGAACAACATTATCATAAAGGAGAGATTGGAAAACTATGGCACACAGGCCAAATCTGGCCCACTGCTTGTTTTGTAACTAAAGTTTTATTGGAACACAACTCTACCCATTCATTTATGTATAGCCTAGGGCTGCCTTTGCACTACAGCAGCAAGAGCTGAATAGTTGTTATGGAGACTTTAGGGCCCACAAAACCAAAAATATTTTCTAACTAACTGGCCCCTTACAGAAAATGTTTGTTAACTCCTGCTATGGAGTGTGAGAAATTTAGGACACACATTCTGCATTTTCCATTGTATCTAAAATGTAGTTGATTGTATAAATAAAATTATATATATATATACACTATATGTATATAGTCTTTTCAGATAATGTGAATTTTATATATAGTCTTGGGTAATTTATCTTTGATCATAAGAATCCAGTGGAATTTATATCTGTATTCCTGGTCTGTTTGGTTCCCATGGTGACTAAGGGTAATGATTCATTCCATTGGGCTCAAAGCAAGGCTGGTAAATAAGCAAAACATTTTGGGATGGCCTCAGATGAAGTTTCTCAAGATAGTATTAGAGAAATGGAATTTGGAGGGACATCTTGTCTTGACTTGTACCCTTCTTCATCAGGTCAAACTATCAAGTGGCCCATAGGAAATAGACAAACAGTCATAGACTTCATAAGATTAGTATCATTTTCATTTTGGATGGAAAGAGATAATCTCAAATATTCAAAAGAAAAATCTGGAGATGATCTAAAATTAAGCCCTGATTAGAAAGCAAGAATTCCTGAGACTCAAAGATCTCACCTGTAGTAAATGATCCTTTAGGTTATTAGACTTGCTGAGGAACCATAAGAGCAGGGCCACCTCTTACTGAGCAAGTAGTCCTTTTGGTTACTTTTATATAAGATGATCTGTAGTTACAGATCATCTCTTCACAGCTAGTTGATAGTTGATTGGTTCTGAAGAGAGGCCTATATCTTGAATTTGCTAGAAAGAGCTTTTTTCTATTGGTAGGAAAGTTTACTCAGCTCATCTCTCCAACAGAACTACAGAGCAACAGAGTAGCACAGACATGCTGAGTCACTGCCATCCAGTGGCTGAACAGAGTAACTGCTTTAACCCTGGGAGGGAGACTCAGTTTGCAGGCTGAACGAAGTCACAGAAATGGGGCTCAGACAGAGACTTTATTGGCTTTGATCACACGGAAAGTGTGAAACTTATTTGTAGATGGTATACTGAATAAATGAAAAACTAAAAAACTCCATTAAAACCGTTAGAATGAATAAGGAAAGTTGGTAAAGAGGCTGAAGATAGGATAAATATACAAAAATGTGAAGCTTTTCTTTATGCTGGTGGTAACAGATTAAAATGAAAATGGAAAAATAATCCCATTTGCATTAGCTATGAAAGCGTGGGAGGGCTGGTCTCCTCTCCTCCAGGAGACTTCAAGCCAAGTACTTGGGATTGTGATATTGACCTAAGAGCTTCCCAATCTTCCATGAGGCTCTCAGGGCTAGTCCCAGCCTGCATCATATGGATTGTTTTATATCAATCCCCCTCATAAGCACAAGCCTTTCCATTAACAGTTTTGATGAGGTCTCTCAACTCTACACGACAATGAACAAGCCCTAATGCCATCCAACTCCCCATCCCTCCCCTTCCTCCTAAATTGTTTCACTGAGCTCTCTAAAACTCTAATCTACAATCAGAAACCTAACCTCTGAATGGTTGTCCACAGATAACATTGCCTCTCCTGCACTCCTCTGGCAAAGAGGCTATTTTTTCTCCCACACTTCATGTTCCTCTGGGCCAGGAAGGAGGTAAGTCTACTTCTTATTCATTATTGCCTCTTTCCACTCTGAGACCACCACTTCATGCCTTCTCTTTCTTCAAGCCTATTACTCATCCTCCATACTCTCAGCTGATGACCTCATCTTACACCTGACTGAGAGAATAAGAGCTGTCATTAAAGAGGCTTCCTTCCCAGTGTAAATGTATAGACCAGTGGTTCTTAATCAAAGATAATTTAACCCCAGAGGATAGTTGGCAATGTTCAGAGACATTTTGAATGTTACAACTGGAGAGAGGATGCTACTGACATCTAGAAGGTAGAGACCAGAGATGCTACCAAATATTGTACAATGGGCAGCACAGCCCCCAGCTACAAACCACTTAGACCAGAATTTCAATAGTGCCAAGGTTGAAAAACCCTTGGTATAGATCAACCTGCACGGAAATCTCTTTCTTCTCTTTTTGCAGTGGAGGAGTGTCTCTGCCCCCATCAAAACCAGTTATCTGGGCTTCCCTGGTGGCGCAGTGGTTGAGAATCTGCCTGCCAATGCAGGGGACACGGGTTCGAGCCCTGGTCTGGGAAGATCCCACATGCCGCGGAGCAACTAGGCCCGTGAGCCACAATTACTGAGCTTGCGCGTCTGGAGCCTGTGCTCCGCAACAAGAGAGGCCGCGATAGTGAGAGGCCCGCGCACCGTGATGAAGAGTGGCCCACCCGCTCGCCGCAACTAGAGAAAGCGCTCGCACAGAAACGAAGACCCAACACAGCCATAAATAAATAAATTTAAAAAAAAAAACCAGGAAATTAACATTGGTGCAATGCTACTAATGAAAATATGCCAATTCCTCCAGTTTTCTCCCTGATGTCCTTTAAAAAAAAAAAAAAAACCAGTTATCTTTCATTCTCAAGGACTTTCCTCTTGAAATAATCGCTGTCTTTCTGTATCTTCATCTCTCCCACTCTACTGTATGTATTCAATCATTCAACAAAAATATTGTGAACCCTTACACATGCCAGAAATTCTCCTAAGTGCTGAGGATACAAAACAGATGAAAATTCCTGCCCCTGTGGAACTTACATTCTAGGGGAGAAAAACAAACAACATTATAAGTAAGTAAAATACACATATTAATGGTGAGTGCAAAGGGGGAAACAAAGAGGGAAAGGACTAGAAACTATGTGTGGGGACAGGGGTTCAGTTTTAAATAGGGTGACTAAGAAAGGGCTCCCTGATATTCTGCTATTTGATAAAAGCCTGGAAGATATGCAAAATATCTGGGGGAAGAACATTCTAACCGGAGGGAAAAACAAGTCCAAAGAGGGAGTGAGGACTTCCGTCGTGGCACAGTGGTTAAGAATCTTTCTGCCAATTCAGGGGACATGGGTTCGATCTCTGGTCCTGGAAAATCCCACATGCCATGGAGCAACTAAGCCCACATGCCACAACTACTGAAGTTCACGCTCCTAGAGCCCGTGCTCCACAACAAGAGAAGCCACCACAATGAGAAGTCTGCGCATCGCAGCAAAGAGTAGCCCCCGCTCACCGCAACTAGAGAAAGCCTGTGCACAGCAATGAAGACCCAATGCAGCCAAAATAAATAAATAAATTTATTTAAAAAAAACAAAAACTAAAGAGGGAGTGAGCCTGGAGTGGGATTTGTCTGGTGGGTCCAAGGAACAGAGAGGAGGCTGATGTCACTGTAACAGATTGTACCAAGGAGAGAATTGTAGAAGATGGAGTCAGAGAGGAAATGAGGGCCAGATAATTATATAGTTTTTGCTTTTACTCATCTAAGTGACATAGGGAGGATTTAAGGAAAGGATTTCTTCATCTGACTTATGCTTTGACACAGGGATCAACAAACTACAGCCAGCAGACCACCACCTGCTTTTGTAAATAAAGTTTCATTGGAGCACAGCCATGCCTATTTCTTTACATATTGTCTCTGGTTGTTTTCAAGCTACAATGGTAGGAACAAGTAGTTGTGACAGAGACCATACAGTCCACAAAGTCTAACATATTAGCCTTATTTACAGGAAAATTTAAAGAGTGGAGAGACTGTAATAAAGTCAAGAAGCTCAGAAGTCATCAATGAAAAGATATATTTGACAACATAAATTTTTAAGTTATTTAAGTTATTAAGTAAAAGTATAATATTATTATATTATAAATATTATATTATATTATAAACAAAGTACAGAAACAAATAAGAGATTGGATAAAATATTTATCACAAATAAAGAGTTAATATTGCTAATACACACAGAGTCCCTGTAAATTGATGAAAAAGAGACCAAAGTCCAGGGGAAAATAGACAAAGGATATGAACAAGCAATTCAACTAGGACAAAATGCAAATAGCCAATAAACGTTATTAAAAGATACTCAACATCACTAGTGGTCAGATAGATTAAAATTAAAAACACGGGAAGATACCATTTATCACTTTAAATTTTAAGAAAGTAGTAACAACTAGTATTAACTGGGATGCGAGGCAACTGGCACTTTCATCCACTGCTGGTGGGAACGTGACTTGCTTAAGACTTTTGTAAAGGTAATCTGACAATAGCTCTTAAAATTAAAATCTATAGATTTCTTGAGCAAGCCATCCCACTTTGGGACACCTATCTTACAAAATTAAAAGCATCAAATATTATACATATATGTGTGTGTGTGTGTATATATATATATATATATATCCTTGTAACATTATTTGTCCAGGCAGACAAGCACTAGGATAAAAAAGGGGCAGTGGGGACTATCTAATAATAAACATCAATACTACATAATATTATGCAGCTTTTAAAAAGATTGTATTTCAGGCAAAAGCTAATCTCCTTAAATTTCCTTAACATACAAGGAGGCTCCATGAATCAATATTGAAAAGGACAAATAATCTAATTTTTCAAATGGGCGTAGAATACAAATAGTTCACAGAAAAAAATCCAAAGGCCCTTCAAGACGGTAAATGATACTCAATCTCACTCCTAATAAGAAAATTGCAGTTTAAAACTACCTTGAGATACCAGTTTTGCCTATCATATTGGCAAGGGACAGAAAGTTTGATGACATGCCATATTGCAAAAACATGGAGATTTGGGTCTTGCCTTACTAATACAACTGTAAATGATACAAATGATACAGCCTCTCGGGAGGACAACTGGACTGTAGGTGTGAAAATTAAAATCACATATTTGACCTTACAATTCCATTTCTAGAAACGTATGCTACAGATAAATTTATGTTTGCAAAATGACACAGTTACAAGATTATTCATTACAAATTGTAGTAAAAGCAGGGGAGCGGGGAAGGGGGGAAATTGGAATAGATTAAACTCCCATTGGTAGGGAGTGCATTAAATATATTTTGGTCTATCTATATAATGGAAAGCTAGGCAGCCATTTAAAAGAATGAAACAAAATAATAACAACGGAATGAAGCAGTTTTACATGTACCAACATGGAACACTTTCCAAGATACATTAGTAGGTAAAAAAAAAAAAAAAAAGAAGTAAAGACAGTGTGGAAAGTAGGTGTTTTCATGTATAGAATAGCTCTGTAAGACTGATAGCTAACGGTTATCACACTATGGAAGGCAAGTGAGTGGCTATGGGACGGGAGTAAAAAGAACAAAATTTTCATTGAATAATGTTTATTCCTTTCTAAGTATGGACCTGGAGACATGTCTACAATGTATTAAGTAAGAATAAAAATGGCAGAGTAATACGTGTAATATGATCCTTTGTTAAAATACAATATAAATGAAGCTATATGTATAGCACATATGCACAGAGAGAAAAGAATGGCATGAACTATGAACATTATCTTGATGCAAATGCATTTTGGGTAGAGAATTGGATTTGGGAAGAGATGGTTAGCTTTTCCTTATCTGTCTCTTTTTTATTTGACTTGTCATAACAAAATAACATCATTTTAAAATTTTAATAATTTAATAGAGTAAAGAAAAAATGCCTGGGTAGGATTGTGAGCAACGTTTATTTTCTTCATTACACTTCTGTGGCATTTTCTAATATATGTTGCAATGAGCTCAAAACCACAAACTAAGTTTTACATAGTCAGCATCATTTTTCTTCTATAGTCTCCTTCCAAGATGCGTGCACTCTGACCTACGTGCTCTCCAGTCCAGTACACAATCCCATTTAATTCCACTCTACATTTAAAAATACTTAAGAGGCTTGGCATATACTCAGAGAAAACTCAAAGTTGAAAAGCTACATGCACCCCAATGTTCATAGCAGCACAATTCACAATAGCCAAGACTTAGAAGCAACCTAAATGTCCTTCAACAGATGAATGGATAAAGAAGATGTGGTACATATATATCAATACAATAGAATATTACTCAGCCATAAAAAAGAATGAAATAATGCCACCTGCAGCAACGTGGATGGACCTAGAGATTGTCAAACTAGGTGAAGTAAATCAGACAGAGAAAGACAAATATCATATGATATCACTTATATGTGGAATCTAAAAAAGTGATACAAATGAACTTATTTACAGAAACAGAGTCACATATATAGAAAACAAATTTATGGTTAACAAAGGGGAAAGGGGGAGGGATAAATTAGGAGCTTGGGATTAACAGATACAAATCATGGCCACTAGTATAAGCTACTGCACAAGCAGTGACAGTGCATGCCAAAAAGGAAAACCAGTAACACTAATCCTGTCTTTATTTCAAATGTTGATATTTTGTTCATCATGGATTTTTGCATTAATTTTTATCTTTAAAATATTGCATTACTATCATAAGGAGTTTTGGGTGCTCCCTTACATTTTCCACCTTACTCAGCTCATCCCAGCCTGGTCCTACTCAGGCCAAGACAAAAGAAAAAGGGGGATTAGGATCGGCTTCTCCCAGGAGCCCAGAACTTGTGCCAGAGGGTGTATGCACTGCCAAGGTCCACTGGTTGAATTCAAACACTCCTGTCTACTCAACTAGAGCACGAGCTGCATTTGGTTTGTTTTTTTTTTTTTTTTTTTTGTCTTTTTTTTTTTTTTAACATCTTTATTGGAGTATAATTGCTTTACAATGGTGTGTTAGTTTCTGCTGTATAACAAAGTGAATCAGCTACACGTATACATATATCCCCACATCTTCTCCCTCTTGCGTCTCCCTCCCACCCTCCCTATCCCACCCCTCTAGGTGGTCACAAAGCACCGAGCTGGTCTCCTGTGCTATGCGGCTGCTTCCCACTAGCTATCTATTTTACATTTGGTAGTATATACAAGTCCATGCCACTCTCTCACTTCGTCCCAGCTTACCTTCCCCCTCCCCGTGTCCCCAAGTCCATTCTCTATGTCTGCGTCTTTATTCCTGTCCTGCCCCTAGGTTCTTCAGAACCATTTTTTTTTAATTCCATATATATGTTAGCATATGGTATTTGTTTTTCTCTTTCTGACTTACTTCACTCTGTATGACAGTCTCTAGGTCCATCCACCTCACTACAAATAACTCAATTTTGTCTGCATTTGGTTTTCCCTCTTATGCTAGAGCTACTCTGTCCAGTACAATCAATTCTAGCCACAGGTGGTTATTTAAATTTATGTTAATTAACATCGCCAGTGTAGAAGGAGGAGGAGGCCCCCGAGGCAGCTCCACGAGGACTGATGGGGGTGCGCCGGAGGAAATGCACGGACCGAACGCAGTGCCCCGTCCATAGCGGCCACGAAGTCATTTTTCCTTCATTCATCCATTCAGCAAACATTCACTGGGCACCTACTGTATGCTCTTCTAGGTATCAGGGATGTGGCAGGAACAAAATAGAGCAAAAAGTCTGCCTTCATGGAGCTTACATTATAGTAAAGGGGATAGAGCAATAAACAAAATAAATGAGCAAAGCGTGTAGCACATTTGGTGGTGATCAATGCTAAGAAGAGAAATAAAGCGGGGAAGAGGGAGGGGATGTGTGTGCAACTGTAAGGAGGTTTGGGGAGGGGAGGCTGCAGGAGAAGTAACATTTGAAGAAAGACCGAAGAGGGTGAGGGAGGAAGCCATCTGGGTACCTGGGAGACGGGGTCCACGCAGGGGGGAGGCAGCGAAGACCCTGAGGCAGGACGTATTTGGTGCGTTTGAGGAATGGTGAGGAGGCCACTGGCAGGAGTGGGTCTGAGGAAGGACCACTCATAGTGTGGCCACCATTGGACTGGCGGGCTTCAGCCTCTTCTGCTACATAGGTCTTGCTACGCTGTGAAAATACCTACTTATTTCTGTCCCCTTCCTGTATTCAGCTACCACAGGAGGCTCTGTCACCATCCCATCCCTTCCCATCTGGGACCCCCTCTCCGACTGCTCCCCCCCCCCAAAAAAAACACCCCAGCTTCCCTTCTGGAGCTTAGAGCCTTCATTGATTTTCCTTCCTTGGGGGAACATATTCCCTTTTCAAAGTTCCATCTCTCAGGCGTCAGTCAATGACACAGGGCAGGTAGGGTGTGTCCTCAAAGCTGACCACTAGCCGGGGCTTTATTATTTAAGTTTACAATTCTCATTACCCTCTCCTCGTCAATCAAAAATGCGGAAGAGGGACTTCCCTGGTGGCGCAGTGGTTAAGAATCCGCCTGCCAATACAGGGGACACGGGTTCGAGCCCTGGTCCGGGAAGATCCCACATGCCGCAGAGCAACTAAGCCCAAGAGCCACAGCTACTGAAGCCCGCGCGCCTAGAGCCTGTGCTCCGCAACAAGAGAAGCCACGGCAATGAGAAGCCCTCGCACCGCAACGAAGAGTAGCCCCTGCTCGCTGCAATTAGAGAAAGCCCGCGCGCAGCAACGAAGACCCAACGCAGCCAAAAATAAAATAAATAAATAAATAATTTTTTTTAAAATGCTGAAGACCAGGCGTGATATTCCAAATGGTCTATAACAGGTAGGACAGGGCATGGCAAAGCATGTTAGAGCCAGGGCAGGGTGGTGGGCCCCACTGTGCCAGGGTAAACCTTTGCTGCTGGGTGGCACAAGGTCTGGGAGGTGACAGGAAGGGCAGTGGACATTCGGGGCTCGGGTCAGTGTCTGTTTCCAAGCGAGCACAGAAGCACTGACTATTTAACAACTGGTACAGCCCTACCAGCGTCTGTCAGCTGAATATGCATCCTGCTTAAGGCCACATTTACAGCTTGATACAAACCGCTCTGGTTTCCCATCTGAGAGCTTGACTTTCAGTTTACAGCCATGGGCTCCTGCAGCAATGACTGTCAGGAGAAGGTAACTTTGTAACTTTGTCAGTGGGTCAATTACACTCATCTGCACACCCCTCACAGAAGGGGCTGGAGTTCTCTTCCTAGAATCACCTTCGCGGTGGAGAACGACGTGTGCGTGGATGAAATTCATCCTCTTTAAATTGTTGTTGGAAGATGGTCTGCCCGGGTGCACCGCCACCACCAACCGCTCCCTGTTGGATCAGACATTCAGATCACGTCTGCAGTCACTGGAGCAACAGCACACAGGCCTGCCGAGAGATCAGACAACCAGCACCGTCTCTGAAACTAGCAGAAGCCTGTTGGTGACCGCGACAAGCGGAAGCCGTGCGAAAGACGAGAGACTGCCTCCACGTTCATCCACCTTCGTGCTTCTCATTAAATCCGAAACCACTGTCACTCCCTGAAAAACTCCTTAGTCCAGGCCATTCTCTCTGAAACGTTCCACATCGCTGAAGATTGTGCCTTTGGTCAGCGTCCAGCACAAGGCGTCGTGTGGAGAGCTGCAAAAAGAGTGGGGAGGGGCGGGGGGTGGGGGGATGAAAAGGGGTGGAGTTGGGTGGGCGCTCCTCCTACTGCTGCTCAAAAGCCCCGCCCCCTTGAGCCTTTCCCATCGGGGAAATTGTTCACCTGGGAGCAGTAAGGCAAAGGAGGCAAAGGAGGTCACCATGCTTGTATCTGGGTTTTTCATTTGTTTGTTGTGCCACTTGGCCAGCTAAAAAATGTTGGAGGGGACTTCTGGTTTATGAGGGCAGGCTAGACACATATATTTGCCTGCCATCCCTCTTGGGAGGCCCCCCTCCCCCCTCCCCAAATGTAACTATGCCAACACTTACAGAGTTTAGTTAGGGAAGGACTCAAGGTAGACATTAGCATGGTCTGGGGGGTGGGGGGCGGTCAGAAGCTGGAAATTAGGCAGTAGCTCTTAGGAACTCAGGAGTCTGCAGGGATTTCTAGTAACACGGTTACCGGTGTTCAGTCTGAGCTTAGCCGTCCTGCCCTGGGTTTGGTACAGTTCCTCTGATTTGCAAGTCATAGTAGGACGGTTCGCTGCAAACAGTGGTTCTGTTTTTCAAATACAAAAAAAAAAAAAGAAAGAAATCCATAACAGGGAACAGAAGTGGGGAGTAGTCACCAGAAAATGAGGAATTGCAGCAAATTTCTAGAAAATAAGTACAAATGCGAGTAGTTCGATAGATGAAATAGGTCGAGAAGAGGCAGCTTAGACTATCCCGGGGAGAGTTACGTAAGAGGACCCACCTTCGTGAGTGACCAGATATCTGGTAGTAACAGTTGCTTTGTGGCAGAGTGTTCACTGGGCCACCTGCTTTCCACACATGATCTCACTTAATCCTTGCAATGACCTGATGTGGTAGGAATTACTACCCACATCTTACAGATTGAGAATCTGAAATAATTCCTTAATTTCTCACAGATAGCAAGTGTCAGAGCTTGAATTCAAACTCACGGAACTTGACAGCAAGTTCCATAAAGCAAGGATTGCATCTCTGGTTCATTACCACATCTCCAAAACTTAGTTCCGTAGCTGGCACATGGCAGCCATATATAGAGGGGGTGCGGGGCCGGGGGAGAGAGAGTGTGTGTGTGTATTGGAGTACTGGATGGAAGGCTGGACAGATGGGTAATTGGACCAAGCCAAATCCAAATGACTCCAAAACCACCTCACCATAGTGCCTCTCCAGGGCTCTGAAGTACCATGAAACTCAGTCTAGAGACTATATCCAGAGATGTTAGTTAAAGCCAGAGAGACCCAGAGACTACGGAACCTTAGGAAGCCAAGTTCAGACATGGGGTGAGGAGGAGGTGGGCAGCAGGGAAGCCGGATATGGGACATTGTGGTCAGACAACAAGGGGCTAGAAATCCCCTCCAAAGCGTTCAAACAAGAAGAAGCCAAGAATTGAGAGAAGTCCTGAATGTCAGGCCTGGGGCACCATCTCAGCACAGGAACGAAGCCCGTTACCTTGTGCTCGGATTGAGCCAAAAGGCCGAGAAGCCGCGAAGCACGCTTCGGAGCCAGCGGCCCAGGAAGCCAGGTGCTTGCTATATTTATTCATGGATTTATACCCTGCCTGGTTCCAGGAAGAGCATAAGGCACCTTACAAGGACACAGAAAGTACAAGGTAACACAAATAAGAGTTAGGTGAAGCAGAAAAAGGCAAATAATAAGGAACCGGGCATAAGAGGAAGGCAGGAAGGGTGCAAATGTGCATATCTTAAAATCCCGTGCACAGGCTGCGAGACGGCCACACGTCTGCCTCTACGCTTTTTGCGGGAAGGACTCAGGAGGAGACCCCATAGTCTCCTTCTTCCCTGTCCAAGTATAGAATTACTTAAGATATAGACGTGGACATCAGACAGACAGAAATGAAAATGACAACAGCCGTAGAATGCACGGCTGAGTCGTGCAACCAAATGTTCGCCGATGCTCTCCACAGGCACGCCTCCTCCGCAGCCTAGCCCTCGGGACTGCCCTCCTGTGGGAGAGTTTGGAACTGCAGCAGGTGCCCTCAGCCAGGAGGTCTGGGGCAGAGGAGAGGGGTGCAAAGAACCCAGGTCCTCGATGCTCACAGCCCTTTCCAAGGTAAGCGCTACCCAAACAAGAAACATCAACTGTTGGCCATCCGTCCCCCCACCAGCCAGGGACTCCTCCTACACTACGAGAGAGTGAGAGGATCCACCTGGTCCATGAGATGGAAGCAAACCAATTGCTCAGGAGAAGCCCAACTCTCCTGGTACTAAAACCAGACAAAACTGTATCCCTTGGTTCTTTATTATAGAGACACTCTGTATGCCCTCAGACACGTTCTTGTGGAAGCCCTCACCGCAAGCTCCGCATCACCCCGGACCTGGCTCTGGTCTCGAGCACATGGTCCCCTCCCGACTGGAGCAGCAGACCCACAAGGCAAGATTCCAGGCCATTCTGCACGTGGTGCTGAGGAGAGACACGATGGCCCTCCCCCACGCAGCCAAGTCTCTCTAGCTCAGACTAGACCTAACCAGCTTTTCCCAACAGACTCAGGGGCGTATTTACTGCCAACAGTAAGAAGGAGAGGAGGTGAAAAAGAACAAAGAAGTAAAGGACAAAAAAAAAAAAAAAAAGAAGGAGAAGAAGAAGAAGGGAAAGTGAGCAAGCACTTTCATGTACGGTGGCATGTCGACAGCGAGTGCATAGCCCGGCTCCTGTGTCAGCACGTGGAGGACCTCCACATGAAGGATGCTCTCACTCTTCCCTCATCCCCCTCTCTCTCCCTCACAGTGGAAGAGGGGTCCCTGGATGGTGCGTGGCTGGAGGATTACCTGGATGTTAATGTTTCTTATCTGGATAAAGTTTATCTTAAGCATCAAGGATCTGGGTTCTTGCCACCCCTCTCCCTGGCCCTCGAGCTCTTGGCGGAGTGCGCCGGCCGCAGTTCCAAACTCTCCCACAGGAGGGCAGTCCCGAGGACTAGGCTGGAAGGGAGGTGTGCCGGTGGAGAGCATTAGCAAACCGATTCGGTTGCACACCTTGGCCATGCATTCTATCGCTGTTGTCATGTTCATTTCTGTCCGTCTGATTTCCACGTCTATATCTGAGGAATTCTATCCTTGGGCAGGGAAGAAAGGGACTATTGGGTCTCCTCAAACCCCTACAAAAAGATACACAGGATTCCTCTAACTGAAAGATGTTAAACCTGAGAGTGAGCTACTCCAGGACAGGTGCCATGCTTTATCTTTGTATCGTCATATTGATTATGAAAATGCCATGCACCTAGTAGCGTTCAATTATTATTCATTTCAATTCCCCTGTGATTTTCAGTGAGCTGTTATACTAGGATTCAAGAAATATGGCATCTGAGAGTTATCCAATTTTCATCATCAAAATCTATGTTTTTGTAAATCTCATCCCAGAAATATCTATAGTGAGGGCGGTAGAGATACAGTGGGTGAGAGGAAGCTCGTTCTCAGGTGGTGGTCAGAGCTTAAATTTTATGGCTCCTTGTATCATGATACTTTTCCATAAATTCTAACTCAGAGCATTAAGGAACATTTCCTAGAGTAAATGCAGGAGCTATACTTAAAATCTGTGGGGGGAAAAGGAAACTGTAGCTCTTAAGCATGAGACAAATCTCTCTCTCCCACTACTTTTCTTGAGTAAACTCAGAGATCCTCATTTGACCTGCGTTTTAATCTATTTCTGGATCCATGTGGAACAGCAAATCTGCTCCTAGGAAGCATTACCATTGTGTTATTTTTAATGTTTTGGCACAAAAACTTCCCTGACTAATAAATTATTTCCAGCTCAGCTAAGCCTTCCACCTAGGACTCAATATTCTGTCAGCACCTCTTTGCTCACCTCAGAGCCCTTAGAGCAGACAGGAAGCGATGGGTACTTCATCTGTAAAGTTCTTCTCAGAATAAGAAGAGCTAAGATGAACTTCTGAAGACCATGGAGTAACTTCACACTCTGTTTACCAGCTTTCTTCAAAATCTTTCCTTTTCCTTAATCTTCAAAATCTCTCAAGGAATTATTGTCATTAAGCTAATTTAATGAACTGATGTAACTATTATGGGGGGAAATTAGAAAATATTAAAGTCTAGTCACTTCCTGCTACAATGGAATTGAAAAAATAACAAATGAATAGCCACATCCCACACAATAAATAACTGGACCACCAATTTACATGTAAGAAAATACAGGCAGTAAATTAACAAGGATAGAAATGCTTGCCTCAATAGCAATGAAACTAATGCCAATTTAAATAACTTCAGGTTACCATCACTCATCTATTTAAACAATTATTAAACATCCAGCATAGCTCCATTTCTTCCCTCCTTGTGGACATACTATATACTACAACGACATACTATATATCGTTATAGGTATCATATATACTCACATATAATCACACATAATATATTACATATAACCATATATGAGATATAAGACCTCATATCATAAGTAATCATATATTATATATAATACATCATATTATATATGGTGCCTCATATATATTATAAAGCCAACAATATAATATTATAATTATTGCTTTAAGCAGTCATTTTAAAAAATTAAGACATGAAAAGAGAGAAAAAAACCTTTTATATTCTCAGATTTACCCACGTATTTAACATTTTTGGTGCTTTTCATTTCTTCCTCTGGGTTCAAGTTACCATCTGATAGAATTTCATTTCAGCCTGACTGACTTTCTTCAATATCTTTTTAGGGTAGGTGTTCTAGCAACATATTCTTTCATCTCTTGTTCATCTGGGGATGTATTTCTTTCACCTTTATTTGTGAAGTATAGCTTTGCTTGACACAGAATTCTTAGTTGATAGGTTTTTTCTTTGAGCACCTTGACTATGTCATCCCACTGCCTTCTAACCACCATCGTTTCTAGTGAGAAACCAATCCTATTGCTTTCTGTTCTGTATCCTTTTGTTCTTCTTGTTTTTAATATTTCTATACTCAGATCCATTTATCTTGTTTTCCATGATATTTTCATCTCTTTAACGAGAGAAATTTATTTTATTACCCTCCAGACTAAATTTCGTATTGTTTCTTTTCGGATTTTGCAAAGGTTTGTGGTATTGCTGCTGTTGTAGCTGCTCGTTTAACTTTTCAACCTGTTTGTATCGCTTTGTATGGACGGTGAGTGGGTCCAAGTTCATTCTCCTCCAAAGTCATAGCTTCTTGTCCTGGTACTGCTTCAAATCTATGAAACATCCAGCTGTGGGAGGTTTAACTGAAGTGTGGATGCAGCAGAACTAAGCACTGGGAACCTGCAGAACGCAGACAAGCAGATGGTATTAGCAAGGTCCAGCAAGAGGTGGCAGGATGAACGACAGATGGGCAGGCCTGTCAACAGAGATCCGGCGACACTCAGAAGCATTAGCAGGGGGATAACCAGCAGCCTGGACATCTACGGTCAGGTTAGCAGAACACAGCCAAGTGCTGGGATCAAAGCAGGAATCCAGTGTGACTCTGTGGAAAGGACTTGGGCTTTGGCATTAGAGAAGCATATCTCCCTCCTGCTAGTGTGATCTGGAGCAAGCTCTTAACCTATCTGAGCCTTATTTTGCTATCTATAAAATAGGGCTAATAATACATATTATTATTGCAGGGTTGCTGTCAGGACTAAAATCAGTAGTGCACTAGGTGAGACATTTAGGTGTTTAATAAATGGTAACTGCCTATAGCATCACAAATGAAGGAACTGATAATATAAGAAGGGCCTCATTTCTAGAGGACCTGTCAAAGCACAGATGCAGGGAGTGGGTGAACAAGGCGACGATTCAGGTCTGAGAACTCAGAACCAAGATAAGATTCCATTTACCTGCATGAAAGCAAAGAGAGCTGCACTGCGTTCAGAAGTCACCTAAATATAGTATCAGGACTCCTCACATTCCTATTTGAAGCATCTGATGACACGGATACAAAATGAACAACATTTAACAGTTTGTGAAGTTCTTTTTCTGCAATGCGGCCAAGACGTTAACATCCTGTTCCAGTTCCCATGACTCAGTAACAAATTGCTCCAGAATTTAGAGGCTTAAACCAGAGACAACATTTATTTTGCTTACAAGTCTTCAATTTGGGCAGGACCTGGTAGGGCGGCTTGTCCATGTGCCACTCAACATCAGTGAAGGTGATTGGAAGCTGAGGACTGCAGTCATCTGAAGACTTTCATTCACATGATGCTGGCTGCCAGCTGAGACCTTCACAGGGGCTGTTGGCTGGAACACCTACTTGTGGCCTCTCCATATGACCCAGACTTGGACCTGGAGTCCCTCATAGTATTATGGCTAAAGGTGAATGGTGAGAGAGAGAGAGGAGATTCAATGGGAGAAACATAAAACCCTATCCTTGATGGAGGAGTGTCCACATTACAATTTTAAAGAAGCGTGTTGGGTGGAATATACTGATATAACCATCTTTGTAAAGAAAAAAATCTGCCACTCAGCTTTGAAAAAAATATGCAAAAACTTGGAATCAAAAAAAAAATGAAATTAAATTGAAAAAGTAATTTGATCTAAGTGAAAAGTCATGATTCACAGAATGATATATAATGCAGTTTTGCAGCTGTGCATATTAAGTCATTATTTTGGGGGACAGTCTTCTTAAAATAATGACTAACTTTTGAAGTAAATGCTAATGCTTCTTAAGTAGACTTTGTCTCCTGGTTTTCATGTAGTTGTGATATTACTACAGCCTCCTTTAGTGTATGATAAACTTCTACAAATATTTGTGCAAGTTATACATTATCACCAACTTTCTTGAGAAACAAAAATTCAATATTTAATATTTCATAAAACATGAACTTTTGTTTTTTGAACTCATCACCAACAAGAGTTTATTGCAAAATTAACAGGTAACCTCAAGCAATAAAATAAATGACTTTATTTATTTTACTATAATACTATGGAATATTACTATTTATTTTACTATAATACTATGGAATATTACTCAGCCTTAAAAAGGAAGGAAAATCTGACAAATGTTACACAGATTAAACTTGAAGACATTATGCTAAGTGAAATAAGCCAGTCACAAAAAGACAAATATTCTATGATTTCACTTATATGAGGTATACAGAATAGTCAAATTCATAGAGGCAGAAAGTAGAATGGTGGTTGCCAGGGACTGAGGGGAGAAAGGAATGGAAAGTTAGTGTTTAATTGGGTGTAGAGTTTCATGAATAATGTTCTGGAGATGGTTGGTGGTGATGATTGCAGAACAATGTGAATATACTCAATGACACTGAACTATACACTTAAAAATGGTTAAAATGGTAACTTATGTTACATATATTTTGCCACAATAAAAAAAATGTAAGAATATAGATAAATAAACTGATGTATATTTATTCCACATACTAAATGAGAAGCCATTGTTAAAGAGATATTCAGAATACTCTGCGTGCCCTATGGAAGGACTGTTCTGCCCCCATATCTTGTACATATTTTGCTTGTTATACATAACCTATAATTTTCCAAGTTCCCCACTGACCCCACCAACTGGAAGCCTGATGGCTTCATGCAACTTGTTCATATGAGCAGCCAGTGGGCACACCAGGTCGCTGGTCAGCGCCAGTAGCAGCATCAAATACCTCATCCACCAAAGTGGAAAGAAATAGCTACCTATGGAATCAGGGTGCACTTTGTTTTATTGGTGAGTATGTCCTCATACAGCATGCTACACTTGAAAGGGAGGTGTTAGTAACTTTGCAACAAGAATGGGTTAGGAAAAAGGAAAAGTGTTACCACAGTTCATCTTTCAGATTTAGCACATACTAAGGTGAGAATTCTTTTCCCTACAGGCTCCTTATCCACTACTAGACAAGACCATGACAGAGGTGAGAAGTTCCCCATAGAGATGGTACCAACCTATCCTAGATTATTTTAATGCAACTATTAACAATAATGCCCTCTTTAAAAATTAAGACATCTAGGAAAAATATTAAATGGAGGAGGGGGCTACATTTTCATAGCGTAACACGGGACTGCCCCAGGTATATTGGGACTTATGGTTGCCCTAAAATGGGGATAGAAATTAAACATACCTGATTACAAGAATCGTTGTAAGAATTAAATGACATAATGATGTGAAAGCATCTTGTATAATCTGAAGTGCTATAGATATTTCTATATATTGATCCATGTATGTATTCCCGTCCAGTGATTATTTCAAAAAGAATGTTACCATCATTTTGTAAATTTCCATAAAGTATCTTGCTGTGATTTTAATAGGCGTTGCATTAAATCCATGTATTAACCTCGGGAGTATTGTCATTTTCACTATTTTTTACTCTTTTAAATAAATAGTACGGTATAGCTCCCTACTTACTCAAGTCTGCATTTATTGTCCTCATTAGACTTTTATAGAGTCTTCAAATAAATCTCCTTGTCCTGAATTATATTCATAGCCAAGGCTTTAATGTCCTGTTGCTATGTTAACAGAATCTACATCTTCATTGCATTTTCCAGCCTTTCATCACTAGTATATAGGAAGATGTTTTTGTCTGTGTGGTAAATTAATCTTACATCCTTTCCTCACATGTTCACCCCACTTGATATCTTTTGCCTCCTGTGGTTCCAATTCTAAAGTCTCTACCTCAAGTTTATTCCCTGAGCATCAAACCCCTCTCTACAACTCCGGGCTGCCCAGACACCCCACAGGTACCTCAAACTTACGATAACCCGAAGAAAATTCATCTTCTTCCCAGAATCTCCTCCTCCTTTGATATTTAAAATTTCAGTGAGCCACATATACTGTTGTACATGACGGAAACTCAGAAGTCAACCCTGACCCTGTCTCATCTTTCACTATCACCACCTATCACACACCAAGTCCTGGACACTCCACACCCTTCATATCTCTTGAACTCAATGTCCTCTCTCTCTTAAGTTCAAGTCTTGGAACAGATCATTTTTGTTTGTTTGTTTGTAACTGTTCTCCCTCCTTCCATTTTTGTCTGACTCTCCCCTTCCCCTCAATCCCTCCTCACCCTTACACACACTCAAGTTGCTGTTCACACTACAGCCAAAGGGATCCTTCTGAAACCACACTGCTCCTACGATTAAAATCCTTCCAAATTTACCCATAACTTTTAGGATAAAATATAGACTTCATCCTCCTTTGAGGACAATGCACAAGACCGGTGGCTTGGTGCCTGTTTATATCTGCATCTTCATCTCTCAACCCTGAACCACCTGCCCAGCCCTCATCCCCTTTATCATAGTCATGTTGATTCATTTCTGCTTCCCAAAGCAGCCATTCTGTTGTCTGGATTTAGTATGATTCACTTTCTCTCCATTCGGGAACACTCAGGTCCTTCAGGTCTCCTTTAAGAGTCTACCCATGTCTCTCTCTTCTGGGTAAGACTCCACAGTCTGTCTCCAGAAGCAAAACTCATGTGTGCAGGAGGTGGGCATCTCTGAAGTGGGCTTTTTTTTTTTTTCTTTTTTTGGCCATCCCACGTGGCTTGCGAGATCTTAGTTCCTTGACCAGGGATTGAACCCCAGGCCCACAGTACTGAAAGTGAGGAGTCCTAACCACTGGACCACCAGTGAATTCCCCTTGAAGTGGGCTTATACCAGGGACAACACAAGATGCTCTCTGCTCTTGAAGTCAGAGGAAAAGCAGATCACAACTGAAACAGATCAGACCTTGAGACGTGATGGTACACGAAACCAGGTATCTAAAATGGGAAGTGCAGCTCACTCTTATATTTGTTTGGCGTGCATGGTAAGAAAAGCAAAATATTTGTCACAATGGACTGAAAGCAAAGATCAATCATGGAGACAACTCCCAGCTCTGTGTGTCAGATTAAGACTCCTCCCACTTCTGCCAGGGTTGCTGGTGAGGGAAACAGATGGTCAGTATAATAAAGTGTGAAGTAAGGATCAGAGGGTCCGTGACATACCCTCACCGACATGGGAAACCTATTGTTTGTTGCTTGTTTGCTGGTTTTTAATTACCAGCTTAAAGAACAAGGTGTATTGTTCTGGGGTTATCATCTCCAGCAGTACAATGATTCAGAGCGAGTTTTATGAGCCCAAGGGGTAGTCTACTGGATTTCATGGGGGTCATCATGGAGGGTGGGAGTAGCAAAGATGCCAGTGGAAGATGTTTTTAATTTGATTTTTCAGTAAGCTTCTATATTTAAATGTGTTAAAAGAGGAACGCATGAACAAACCCTAGTTTCACTGGTTATCTCTCAGTTTGCCAGCAAATTCTAACATAGTGTAGGGGGAGAGGCCACTAACTTGTTACACTGTAATATTACATTCCCAGTG
This sequence comes from Balaenoptera borealis, assembly GCF_965194805.1. NCBI lineage: Eukaryota > Metazoa > Chordata > Mammalia > Artiodactyla > Balaenopteridae > Balaenoptera > Balaenoptera borealis. The sequence continues at coordinate 68,787,272 of NC_138873.1, read as the reverse complement.
GACCATTTACCCTTCCTGTGCCACTGACCTCTGCCGGGACAAAGCAAGGGTGGTCAGGGAGGGCAGTGCATTTTATTCACACCACCATATGCACTCACTTGAAATTGCATTTTAACTTTGAAACTAACTATGTTAGTTTCAAGAGTGTAACAGCAGAAACTAACACAACATTGTAAAGCAATTATACTCCAATAAAGATGTAAAAAAATAATAATAATAAAAAAGAGTATTTCTTGTATTCAGCTACATGCTTGATTCTGATTTTGTCACTGTTGTTTAAACTAGGAATCAGCCCTACTTTTTCTGTACTAATGGATCCATCTCATTAAGTTTATGTAATATTCCCTATATTGCCCTGTAAACTTCACCATTTTAGTTTGTTTTCTCTTTCTATCTTACATAGATAGAGTGTAAAAATATGTTAAACACTGTTTTGTTTTAAAAAACCAAGTGGAATATAATCTCTTTTTCTAACCTCATCTTCTTACTTTTACTCTTATTAACTAAGTAAACATCTGGCAGAAATAGGACATCAATCTGTTTGAGTTTCTATCACTTTACTTTCCCTAATTGCCTCCTGTGATTATACCTTCTTTGAAATTTTATCTTAACATCTGGTAGTTCTCAGAGAATGTAATTTAATTCGGTGATTTACAAACTCAATCAGGTGGCAGACCTTTTGTAAGTAGTTATGATATTCTTATATTCATGACAACATCATAATATTTTAACAAATATTTATTGAGTATCCATTATGTGCTAGGTTTGGAGGTGCAATGGTGCATCAGTTCTCTTTTGGTGCACACCAAATCACCCCCCAAATTTCGTGGCTTCAAGCAACAACTATATACTGTTTCTCACTGTTCTTTGTGAAAGCAGGGCAGTTCTAGTCTGAGCCAGTGGGGAAGACCTTGGCTAGGCTTGCTCACGTGTCTATGGTCAGCTAGGAGGTTGACTGGATGATCAGTTAATCTAGGGTGACCTCACTCACGTGTCCAGCAGTTGGCAGGTGCTGGCCGAGGTACCTACGTCTTCTCCACGTGGCCTCTCATCCTCAACACTTAAATGTCCGTAAGAATCAAACCATTCAATTAATGATGATTGTATTTTCCTAAGATTTTCTAATAATATTTAATTCCTATCTATTCTCTCATATAGCAGGAATGGAAGTTTTAACAAAGAATTTGATGAGGGAGGGGAGGAGAGTGTTAAATTGAGGAAGTTATGTTCTTCACCTTATTTTTCTTCATGTTGGGAATATATTGCGATCATCTTATTAGTGGGACACCTTTATTTCACAGTAGGGCATTTGAGAATGACATATCTAATTTACCTGTTGATTTCATTTTATAACATTAATCTTGCCCTTTGAGGAAGTCCTGGTCTATTTATCTCTTATTAGTGTCTTTCATCTACTTAAGATCCATAAAATCCCTTGTAATGATCTTGCCAACTGTGAAACTTTGCTGATAACCCAAGTGGGCTTCTCCAGTCCTGGAAATCATTTTCTTCTACTTTAAGAGAGTAAGGTTGACTTGACAAGCCTTCATAATTATGGTGATAACTCTATTTCTCTTCATTTGCAGAGGTCAATTTCCCCTCCAGCCCTACATTTCTCTGAAGCTGAGGATCAACAAGATTATTCTTATTTTAACATATTTAGAAGTTTTTCTGTTTTCTTATTAACAACTTGTCAGTGTCCTTTAAAGTTGGTAATATCGTGACAAGGGCGTATCTGCTGAGTGGAATGCTGGGCCTCCTATGAGATCAGAAGGTTGTTTTCCACACACTTAACAAGGGTTTATTGAGCACCTGCAGTATGAAAGGCATTGTGTGGGGCACAGCAGGAGTTACCAAGATGTCTTACAGAGTCCTCACCTACAACCGTACACTTATTCTCCTGGCTCTTCTATTGCTTCACATGCTCTGATTATTCACAGATCCTGTCATCTGTGTACATTTTCTTTGTATTAGTTCTCTCTTGAAAACTTAGCTCTGATGGAACTTTGCTGAGTTGGACATCCTCAGTTCTTTGTAGGGCAGTGCCTCTCTGCCACTTTTATGGATTTTTTTTCTATTATCATTAAGCATAATATGAATTGCAAATGTCAGTTATGTTGTAATAGGATGGTGTACAGTGTTGACTACTCACTAGACTAGCTGAGCATTGAAATTGGGAAAGGGTCTCCAGGCTTAAGTCTGGGAGAGAGTATAGAGTGTGTTATTCTACCCAGAGACAGAAGCATGACTACAGTTCTTTCCAGGAAAAAAAAAAAAGAAAATGTTTGTTTTAAATTATGAATCGCATTGCTGCTTACACTACTAGCTCCAAAGCTGATTGACGTGATGGCACTCCGAGGCTCTGGAGTGCAAATTTTAGTTCCACCCCTTGCCTGTTAGATGACACTCACTCTCTAAGTCTCAGTTTCCTCACCTGTATAATGGGGGTGACCACGAAATCCAACTTAGAGAGCCGTGTGGGAAGTAAATGAGATAATCCATGTGTAACATTTAATATTGTACCTATAGTGAATTTAACATTTAATAAATAATAATTACTTCTATGTCCGTCTCCAATACTGGCATTTAATAAATGAAAGTTATTTGATTTTTCAGAAGTGTTTCATTGTAGCTTATGAATTTGGCCTCATCAACTATTCTCATGATGTATTCATACCTCTGATTAGGAAGAAATCATGACCGACTAAGCTTCGGAAATACAGATGTGAAAAGACGTCAAGTAAATTTATTCCATCCCAATGGTGAGCCAATATTTGGTCACTGGTCACATATGTCTTTAACTGTATTTGAATAGTGCTCCAAACAAAAATTTAAATATTCATTACTGGTCACATATGTCTTTAACTGTATTTGAATAGTGCTCCAAACAAAAATTTAAATATTCATTACTTAATAAATGCTATTTTATAAATCATTAGAAAAGTAACTTCCTAAGAGTCATATAATGAGATGGAAGATTTCAGCACTTCTGATTTACTTACAGGACTTTATATACAAATCTGAAAAGAGCACGACTTTCAAAATTCACAAGCAAAACAAAATGATGATAATATTTAGCTTTTAAAATTTAGACTCAAAAGCTTTCATACAATTTACAATTCTTTAAAAATAAAAAACATTGTACTCAGAGATAATATCCTTATAAAACCATAACAGTAAAATTAAATGCCCAATATAAATTCTGAGAACAGCCAAAGAGAAAATGAAATGAAATGAAAATTTGTATTATTGGGTTTTCTCATTCAGAGCAAAGCTGTTCAGTTTCTGCAATATTTGGAAGCTATGAGAAAGTTTTTCACACCAGTGTTTTATCATTTAAATATGCAAAATGTGTCTGATGAATCCTGAGGCGACAGAGAAGACAAAAGTGAGTTTACTGAGAGATAGACTCCCCCTCCCAGTTAAGTCGCTAATCCTGGGGTTTTAGGAAGGTCTCTGTGCCTGAGGAAGGAGTTTAACACCGTGTTCCTCTGAAGTCCCTAGAGCAAGTCTGAGGTAAGGCACTGAGCCGTCTGTGTGTGATACCAGGGACAGAGGCTCTCAGAGAGCAACACACATGTAGATAAAGAACTTTATCCCCCACTGGAGTTTGAAAAAGAAGACCTGATGTTTGAAGACACTAAGAAGATTAAAGCCTAAGATTTTTTTTAAGCTTCAAAATACTATCATCCAGATGGTCCTTATTTAGAGTAGAGAGTTTGTTGGTTTTAAACGTATAAGAAATCTTTAGACTCCCAGAGCGTGACCCTCACCGAACGTGACTTTTATTTTCACTTCTCGGGCAAAGCTCTTGTCTGTGGCCCCCAGTGCAAAGTGAAGCCTCAGAGAAATTCCACACTGAGTCAAGGGTTGTCAGGAGGAAGGGGTGTGGCACCTGGAGGGAGACTGACATGTCAAGCAGTTGTCAGCGATTGTCAGTGGGATTCAAGCAACAGCCACCGCCAAGTTCAAGGCGTGAAAAATAAACCCCATCACCACTCCCACCAATTCACTCACTGTTTTCTTTGCTGGTTATATAGGCCAGAATGGAGGGGAAAGTCTGGTTTTATTTATGTCCACATAGGACAGGGTTCAACAGCCAAGCTCCATATGCATTTGAGATGGGGCTTCTACCCGAGGAGGTGAGGAAGAAGGTGATTTCAGGTACAGCAAAGAACAAAAGGAAGGTTGGAGGTGAAGGGATTTCAAAACTTCATTCACTGAGGGTCTAGTTGAAAACAAGGTGACTATAGTTGATAACATATATCGTATCATATAATTTTTTAAAAATTTATTATTTTATTTATTGATTTATTGATTTTGGCTCTGTTGGGTCTTCGTTGCTGCGTGCGGGCTTTCTCTAGTTGTGGCGAGCGGGCTTCTTATTGCGGTGGCTTCTCTTGTTGCGGAGCACGGGCTCTAGGCACGTGGGCTTCAGTAGTTGTGGCTCGCAGGTTCTAGAGTGCAGGCTCAGTAGTTGTAGCACACAGGCTCAGTAGTTGTGGCTCGCGGGCTCTAGAGCGCAGGCTCAGTAATTGTGGCACACGGGCCTAGTTGCTCCGCGGCATGTGGGATCTTCCTGGACCAGGGCTCAAACCTGTGTCCCTTGCACTGGCAGGTGGATTCTTAACCACTGCGCCACCAGGGAAGCCCCATATAATTTTTTTAACCTTTTTTTTTAATTATTTTTTAAAAAATATTTATTTATTTATTTAGGCTGCGCCGGGTCTTAGTTACGGCACGCGGGATCTTCGTTGCTGCGTGCAGGATCTTTAGTTGCGGCATGTGGACTCTTAGTTGCGGCATGCATGTGGGATCTAGTTCCCGGACCGGGGATCGAACCCAGGCCCCCTGCATTGGGAGTGCAGAGTCTTACCCACTGGACCACCAGGGAAGTCCCCACATAGTTTTTTTTAGAACTTCATTCAGGTGTCTCCTCAGAGCAGACCACCCGACATGAGATAGCCCCGCCCATCATTCTCTGCTCTTTTGCCCTGCTTAATTTGTCTCCATAGCACTTATCACTCTCCAAAGTTGTATTATGTAGTTATTTGTCTATTGATTTTTTTTGTCCATTCATCAGCATTTTATTGATTATTGACTCTGGCAGGCCTATTCCAGGCACTGAGATTGCAGCATTGAGTAAAACAGACCAAGTGTCTGCTCTTATGGGACTTAATCCCAGTTAGGAGCGAGGAGAAAGACTGACAATGAGCAAATAAACATGTAAATAGACAATCTGTTAGGTAATGATAAATGCTCTAGTGAAAAAATAATGCGGGAAACAAGGATAGGGCATGACAGCATGTAGTGAGTAGCAATGTAGACAGAATCATCAGGGAAGGCCTCACTGAAAAGATAGCATTTGAACAAAGCTGAAGGAAGTGAGGGAGAGAGACACATGTGACTATCTGGAAGGGAGGAGTATTCCAGGCAGAGAGAACAACAGGTGCAAAGGCCCTGAGGCAGGAATGTGCATAGTGTGTTCAAGGAACCCAAGAGGACAGTAGGCGGGGAAGAGGAGACAGCCAGAGAGGGCTGGGTGATGAGATCACAGCTATACAGGTATCAGATCATACAGGGCTGTTGCAAGGACTTGGTCTTTGAGTGAGATGGAAAATCTTTGGTGTAGGATTGCAAGATAAAATACAGGGCATCTAGTAAATGTGAACTTCAGATGGATAATGATTTTTTTTTCTAGTATAAGTATATCCCAAATATTGCATGGGATATACTTATATTTTTCAAGTATTTATTGTTTATCTAAAATTGGAATTTAATTGGTCATCCTATATTTTTACTGGCTAAATCTGGCCACCCTACACTGGATGGTTTTGAGCAGAGGACTGACATAATCTGACTTAAGTTTTAAACGGGATTGCTCTGGTTGCTGAGTTGAGAACAGACAACAGGGGCAAAAGTGGAAGCAAGGGCTATTGGATAATTCGAGAAGATGAGACTTTTCCCAAGTCAAAGGAATGAACCAATGAATGGATGGATAGACAGATGGTACTTTAGCTTGACTAGAATGTGGGGCAAATTAAAGTGAGCAATGGAGATCATGCTGGAAATGTCCAGAGGGGCCAGATAAGAGAGGGGAGCTTTTAGTGTCAGGCAAGGGATTTGTACTTCACATTTTAAGAAACGGGAAGCCCTTAGAGGCTTTGGAGCAGGTAAATGATAGCAGAGCTGGGTTTTAGAAGGACACTCTGCTACCATTGCATTGAAGAGGGGCGATATTAGACAGAGATGTTACAGAACTGTTCCATCTCTGATTTAGAGATGCCAAGGGCATGAACTACGGTAGGGCCTGCAGGATTGTTATTCTTTAACTCTAGAAAGATGTTCTTCCTTACAAATAGGCCCAGTACCAAAAATGTTAAATATGTCTGTGTTCCTACAATAAAAGCAAAATCTGTGGAGAGTCATATATCTCAAGAATTCATTGATCCCAATGATGGGAAGATCACCCCCAACAAACACACACCCTCCCCTGGGGATACATCTATCTGAATAACCCAAATGCCCTCGTGTCTGCCCCACAAATGCCAACATTCCTTCGCAGGTAACTTCATCCGACATGGAGAAATAGGGGATAATCTCTATGAAACCATTTGGTGATCTGTCCCTAATATCTGTTTGAAAACCTCCATGTGAGCAGGCAGTTCTGAAGGCTGATGCAGAGTGGCTGGAGGCTGTGCGCGTGCCCACTTTCTAATAGCAGCCCCGCTCTGTGCAGGACTCTCCCTTCCCCCGCAGGGCCATTGTCTCGGGGAAGTAGCTCTTATCCCAGCCCTAGGCATGGGGCTGACTGGTCGAAAGCCTATTCCATCCCTGTGTGTGTAAAGGGGGAAAGAGTAGAACGTGACTGTTACTCACTAGCAAATTAACAGGAGGTAGAGGGCAAGGGGTGGAGGGAAGTTCTGGAAAAAGCATCCTTCTCAAACAGGATTTAGGAAGAGCCACTCTCACTTCTGATTCTAGACAATGTAGGGGCTGAAGGTGATGAGGCCAGCTCAGAGGATGGCGGGACGGAGAGAAGGAAAGAATCTGGTCCTTGACAAATGGCTGAGCCACTGACCCAGCAGCCAGAAGCCAGCCTGCCCCTACATCCCCGCTGGCTGAGATACTAAATGCCTTGCGGTTTATGCCACTGGGTCAGGAGTTCTAGACTTGCTGCTCACCGTGTCTTCACCGCTAGACCCAGCACAGGATGCCAGGCTCTGAGCCCAGCAGCTCTCAGATGCTGACCGTGACCTCAGATGCACCAGGACTGGACCATACTAGCTCATTTCCAGCCCCTGTGCCCACCAGCAGGGCACTGGCCACGTGTGAGGGGAAGCCCCATTCTCCACGTCTAGGAGGGGCCTCCGCAATGGGAACCCTCCTCATTTCTCCCCACCTACCTCTTACTCTGCCCCGGAAGACGGGGAATGATCTGATTGCTGAGCTTGGGAGAAAGAAAAGAGATCTCTTAGCTCAGCTTCTTCTCTCCCTCCTGGAGGTGCCATCTCTGCCCTTGTGCTGTGCCAGGGATGAGGTGAGCAAGTCTAATTCAAAAACGAAGTACCAGCAAGCCCACTTGGCCGCAGTTCAAAGCCACTTCTCCAGCCTAGCTGTGTCAGGAACAAACACGGTATTTTGACCCGTGTCTGTCTGAGCCCAGCGTCACCCTCTTCATTGGTTCTAAACTCGGGAAAGAAAGACAGGGCTATTGTTTCACCCCTTTGTATTAAGGTAAAAGCTAAATTGCTGTAACGATGTGGCCAAACAGGACAGTGGCTTAAATAAGACAGAGGTGATTTCTTCGCTCACACATAGGACAGGTGAGTGCTCTAGATTTTCATTCATTTGTGGACCCATGTTCTCCCACCTTGTGACTTTGCCATCCCCGGTGTCAGTGTCACACACATGCTGGAAGCTGCATCTTTGCCACATCACATTCCAGTTCACAAGGAGAAGAGAGGGTGGAGGGACAGATGCCCAATGTCGTACGCCATGACCCAGAGGCGACGCACGTCAGTTCCACTTAACTCCAAACCAGTCCCATGGGCACCCCGGACTCCAAGGCAAGTGTGTCTCTAGCCTAGTGGCTCTACTCCGTAGACCTCTCATTTCTTTGGATGAGTCACTGACTCCAGGGTTTACTGTCTCCTTCCACAAGATAGAATAATAAAGTCCACTTAGCTACACAAGGCTGGGCCATAACTGAACATCGGTGAAGAGTGTGGTCCTTCCTGGACAATGTGATTCCCAGGAAGCAGCTCCTTCATATCAGTGCTTCTGAGTCGTGCTTCATGGGTTTCTCCTGCCCATTCCAGGAGGGGAAGGAGCTGAGCTTTGTCCACCCAGCTTCTGTGATTGGGAGTCAGGTGCCTGGTGCACGGCAGACGCTTAATGGTTTGAACAATGAATGAATAACTGGGTGGGTGGGTGGGTGGATGGATGGATGAAGGGATGGAATCAATCCTCTTCACAGTCTAACACTCTCTCCTGTGGGCTAGGCCAGAGCACCACACCTGTTCCAAAGTGGGCAGTCCCCAGGCAAGAACACTCTGAAGCCTGGCCAGCAAGAAGCAACACCTAAGTGGAGAAAGCATGGCCGAGAATAGTAACTTTTTTTATACCCTTGTTCTTTGTTTTCTTTGCCGTGATGTCTTGCTCTAAAGATGACACTGGCCGTGATCTCTCCAAAACTTAAAAGTTCCCCCAAACTTCCCTTCTCTGAAGTTTCTGCTGCCTGATGTTGGCTATTTCTCTGGGATTTAAGTCATGAAGGAAGAAGAACAAGGTGTGCGCTTCGGGGTGTAGGGGGTGTCTGTGCACGAAGGCAGGCCCTGGGGAGGGCGGTTCTGCACACCTGCTGGCACTGCTGGCGCTGCAGCCCTGACCAGGCGACAGGCCAGTCACAGCAGCCAAGAAAGAAGGAGCACCTGTGGACCCCAGAGGGATTTCCCAATCCCCAGCACGCAGCAAGCCAGCACGCTCTCTCGTAACAGCCCAAGCTCCACTAACAAGTTCAATGCCTCAGTTTCCCCTATAAGAAGGTCAGTTCTCTCTATCTGTTTTTGTGTCTTAGATATGTTGATATGTATCGTATTTTAGATTCCCCATATAAGTGATATCCTATGGTATTTGTTTCAGTTTCTGACAAACCATAATGGAAAAGACTATGAAAAAGAATATATATACAAAGATATCTGAGTCGCTGTGCTGTATAGAAGAAATGAACACAACATTGTAAATCAACTATACTTCAATACATTTTTTTTCAAAAAAAGAAGGTCAGGTACCAATTCATCACATTTTGAGGAAAATGAATAAATAAGGAAAAGACGAGTCAGGGGTCACATAAATGAGAAACTGGACTTGGGTAGCTCTCCCCGGGCTCTTTCCTGAGGCCGGTACTCACCCTTTGACTCTCTGTCTCTACGACCCCATCATTTACATCACTCGTCTCTCAAACAGCTCAGACCCGTTGAGAAGAATAATCCTCCGCCCCACCTTCTGAGTTACCCTCTGGAGAAGTTCCTGGAGCCTGCAGTGTGAGCAGGCCCATGAAAGGGCTTTGCAACCATGGATCTGCCCTCTTGGTAGTGTCCTCTGATAGACTTAAGAAACCTCCTTCGTACAGGAGGACTTGTCCTAGTGAGCAGGTGAGACACCTAAGGAAGAAAGGAGACTTCTCCATGGAAATGCTTTTATCCTCCTGAGTAACCCTCTCCAGGGTGGAGATCAAGCCCCAAGGGCTACAAAGTAGAAGGTAGCATCACCTTGCACTTGGAGACACTCTTTCATCTACCTGACCTGAGTTGAGAGGGAGAGAGGGAGGAAAGAGGGGTATTTTTTTTAACCTGTTTCTGAAACCTGGTGATCACAACCAATGGTATCCCCCAGCCCCTCCTTCAGGAAAGGACTTCATCGGAAACTCCTCGGAGCCAGGACGCACAGGGCGCCTCAGCTGAGGCCCCATCAGGCCGGCCTGGGAAAGCCCCACACAAGGGGGTGGCAGGAAGCGGGAGCCAGGAGGGACAGAGGTTGCTGAAAGATCAGAGCAGGACTCCTGAATGTCCTACTGCCTGTTTGTCGTCAGTATCTGAGTGCAGGCTCTCCACTTGCTATGAAAGGCCCTGATAATTGCCTCAGAAAGCAAACATTTTGTTCCTTCCAAGGAGAGACTTTTCTTTTTAATACAATTCTGTAGGAAGAAGCAGAACACTCCCTCGCTGAGGTCTGGGGATTACTGTGCCTATGGGGTCTTGGGTATACAGTGCACACTGCGGTCTGAGGAGGTGCCCTCCCGGGCCCTGGGCTCCCCGCCCAACACGAGGATCTCTGGGTTTAAACTGACAACGTGGGCTTCCGGTCCTCCCAGCCCTAGCAGGTGTGCAGCCAGAGCACACGGTCTGTCACCACCGCCCAGAGCAAGGCCACTCCAGATCGAGGAGACACAGACAGACAGAGCCCCTCAGCCTAGCACAGGTTGTCGGTCTGAGGCGCGTCGGAATCACCTGCGGAAACGCTCACCACACAATGATCGGGTCACACCACAGCCATTCAGCCAGGATTTCCAGGGGTGGACCCGGACATCACACCCCAAGTATGCTCTGGGAATCTGAGAAGTTTTTCAAAGTACAGATGCCTGATTCCCAGCACCCAAGTTTGAGAAGCATGTTAGTAAAAGCCTCCCAGCAACCAGCCCACAGGCTGCTGGGCAAGCGTGTTGCATTCCAGGCCTGCCCCTCCTGAGCGCTCTCCTCGGCCGCAGCCTAGACCCCGGGGTCCGCAGGCATTGGCCAGCCTGTAATTTGGGGCTGGAAACACCGACACTTAAATAATAACGCTAATAACAACTGCCACATGCCCTGGATCAGGCATTCTGGAAAGAGCTTTTACCTATATTAGCAAATGCCATCCCCTAACCCATACAGGACTCTCCTCCTGAGACAGGAAACAGTTTCAGAGGAGTTAATTGACTGCCAAGGTCACACAGTTATTCAATGAAAGTGCCAGAATTCCAATCTAGGTCAACAGACTCCATGGTCTGAGCTTTTAACCACTTTGCGTCAAATTTTGTGGATTTTCTTTGCTGATATCCAAGGATCCGAACCCCCTCATTTCTCCAAAAGCCAATTCTCCAAATCACAAGTTTGCCAAAAGCTAATCTGTCAACTTATCATGTCACTAAAAATCTCCACCAGCCATCTAAGGGTTGATAGCCATCCACGGTGCATCGCTGGTTTCAACAGATTTTGAGGATTCCACCCCCTCCCCCCAGGGTTTTCACGTTGCTGTACCCAGCCTGGTGGAGGAAGGCGGGAGGCCTGCCCCCCCACGGCAGCATCATTCTACTCCTGATGCTGGCTCTACGTAGGGCCTGTGTCCCGCCTTCATCAACACCTGCGCACGGGCCCCCGACCTGTGGGCCCCGTGGCAGTCGGGGACACCCTGCCTTTGGCCAGGTGCTCGAGACAGAGAGAGAGAGAGAGAGAAAGCGGGGGGACAGGGGAATACCCCAAGCACAGTAACAGAGAGGTTTCCCTCCAACCAGCCATCCTAGACCTGTCAGAAGCTATTCCTCTGTCACTTTGAGGTAAAGTCATCATTCACCTAACTGATTCTCAATGAATCGACAAGAGCCCTCCATTCAAACCTCTGTGCATTATCCTGGCATCCTGGCTCACCAAAGGCCAAGCACAGGTCCTGCTGTGTTATGAACGCTTCTTCCCTTCCCTCCTGCAGCAGACTGGGAGTCCTTCAAGGGCAGGGACCCCCTTTCACTTCTGTGCGTCCAGCACCCAACGCAATAGCTCTCTGACTATTAGAGTGGGTGACCTTAAAATTTATCATTCAACCTAGGACACGTTGAGGGTGGGAAGCGGGGTTAACTGGATGGGATAGTAGGACAAACAGCATAAATCAGGACGGCTCTGAGCAATAGGAATCATGGTCGCTCTATTTGTATCAATAGTAGACAATCAAATGTTGGTTGGATTAATCAAGTCACGCAAATAAAAGACATTCATGCAAAAAAATTATTAATAAAAATTTTTTTAAATTAAATTTTGATTTAAAAAGTAAAATAAAGACATTCATAGGATTGGCCCACTTCCTGTCAATTGTATGGTTTGGGTGTCTCTCCACTGAGATAGGGCTTTCCATGAAAAACTCTGGGCGATAGGAACCCCACCCGCACTGAGTGCCAAAGGGGCTTGTCCCAAATCTACGCTCTGGGCCCTGGTTCCACTGCAAGGCTGATGGTATAGCTCCCGGCACAGAGTGAACACTCCACAGCACCTGCTGAATCGAATTAACACACTTTGTTAAAATGTTCATGTGGTTGAGGTCGAGGATGGTTGAATTGTGTCCCCTAAAAAGATATGTGCAAGTCCTAGTTCCCGCTAACTGGGAATGTGACGTTATTTGGAAATAGGATAACAGGGTCTTTGAGGATGTACTCAAGGTGAGATGAGGTTATCTTGAATTAATCCAATGATTGATGTCCACATAAGAAGAGGGAAATTTGGACACTAACATCCACCCAGGGGAAAATGCTATGTGAAGACGGAGGCAGAGGTCGGAATGATATATCTACAAGCCAAAGAATGCCGAAGATTGCCAGCAACCACCAGAAGTTAGGAGAGAGACACGGAACAGATCATCCCTCAGAGTCTCCAATAGAAACCAACCCTGCTGACGTCTTGATTTTTTTATTTCCCACCTCCGAATTGTGAAAGAATAAATTTCTATTGTTGTAATACGCCACCCAGTTTGTGGCAATTTTTTTACAGCAGCCCGAGGAAACTAATACAGATGGCACATGCTCATTGTGAATGAGAATAAAAATAGTAGGACAAGCATCACCTGGCAGGCAGTTCCCCACTCTCACTGCCGCCCACCTCTCCAGCCGCCTTTCCAACTACACGCCTCTGAGCATCTTCTACGCCTGCCACGGGGACTTGTTCATGCTTCAAGGACATGTTTCGCCATTTCTCAATTCTGCGCGTTGGCATATGCTGTTCCCTCTGCCCTTGTCTTTCACATCCTAGGTTGACAGCTAACTCTGAAATGAAGCAGGACCCTGTGGTCCTTCCCCCCCCACCCATGTCCTCCGCCTGCCTTTTGTCTGTGGAAAAACTTTAGCCAAAGAAGAAGTTTAATCAGAGGAGTGAGAAAATACAGCAGCAAAGGAAAACAGTCAAACAGGACAAAACAATAATAGTTTAGTCAGTAAGCAAAGTCAAGGACCTTTCGTTCCTTCTTAAGGGCTATAGATAATATTCTGAGCCATATCCTATGAGTTGTCTTGTAGATCCTGAAAACCCCACTCTGGTTCCAGAGCTGGGGGAGATAGCTGGTTAGAGCTACAACGGTGGGAGGTGTCAAGGTACAGATAGGGGATGGCAGAAGGGGTGGATGAGGTCCTCCAAGGAGAGTGTACACTGCAAAGGCAAAGTCGGCTGTCAACGGAGCCCTGAAGACACCACAGCAAGCAGGACCCCTCTGTCAGGCGCCTCCAGGGTGTCTTGCTCTGAAATGGCACTGAGGTTGCCCTGTCGTCGTTCTGAATCTGTCTGTCCCCAGAGCTCTCTGGGCTGCCTCAGGAACAGCGCTCCTATGAGGAATCAGTGTTTCAGTCTGCCGTCTCTCCAAATTATTTTTCTGCTTGCTAATAATATTCAGGTGCAAAAAAAGCCTGGCTCTCAAGCTGGGGTTTCATGTGATGAAAATCCATATTCACCTTGAAAGGGAGTGTTTCAGATAACAGATATTTATTTGACCAGACTCCACTATGCCCTCAGTACCATCCCTGCCTATGAGAAAAAAAGGCTCAGCCCAAGGTTTCAGAGACCATTGTTCAGGGTCCTTCAGTCCCTGGAACACAGTAACCCCAAGAAGAGACAGATTAAAAATGAATGAATGCGCTCTACTAGATGTCTTGCCGTCAAGGATATTTACGTAGATAAAAGAGCAAGGGGGGAGGGGGAGCTTCATTGCTAATGGTTTTTTTTTTATAATTATTAGGTGGGGAAAATTGGTGAAGAAATTGGGGGAAGGGTCAGGGTGATTGAGACAAAATTAAAGACCTGCATTAAGAAGCAAGGCAAAAAAAAAAAGGCAAAAAAAAAGGCAAAAAAAAAAAAAAGAAGCAAGGCAAGCAGAGGTGAGGCTGTGCAGACAAACGGTCTTTTTAGGCTGGTGTCACATGGAGGGCAGCACACAATAAAGCGTGGAGGACTTCAGGGTAAGGAGCAAAGAAAGCTTCCGCCCGGGCAGCTTCACCCAAAGGCTGGCCGGCCCCAACTTCAATGATGTGGGTGTCAGGACTAGCCCGAAGCCGGTAGCAGAGACTTATGTAACCAATCGAAAAAGTCTCGGCTTATCTGTCTCCCTCAAAGAAAATATGAGGCTTCCTACACATTGTAAGTTTTTGTGGCCATGGAGTAATTTTGTGCAGGTGCTGGGTTGTGGTTACCACCAAAGAAATGTGTGTTTCCTAATAGGAAATGAATTAAAATGTCAATTAAGAAAAAAACAAACCATCCCTCCCCCACTCCAAAAACACACACACACTGAACCTTGAAACAAACCAATACTTTTTTTTTCATGATCTTGTAATATCAACAGATTCGCCCCCCCCCCCAAAAAAGAGTACATAGTGAATTAGAAGCAAATCTATGTATTTTCTGAAACTGCTGAAGTATCACACACTCAGAATATGAAGATGCTTTTCAAAGCAGGTTTGAAGCAAACAAAGATTGCATTTGGTTCAAGATGTGTTTCATAAAATATACTCCTATGCTATTTTGAGGAGATAACTAAAATTTTGTCAATTAAATCCCGATAGAAAGCAGAATATGCATACCTAGGATGAGGAATTGGTTAAGTGTTAAAACCTATATTATCTGTGAAACAGACTGGCTTTTGGCAAGTTAGATCAGTGGGTAGAGCTTACAGAGCAGCAGAGCCAACATGAGGGCTGTGAGGGCCACAAGGGCCAACCGATCACTGTTTCATTTGGGACCCTGAGCCAAAGGACCACCAGGGAGGCCAGGATTGTGCTTCCCGTGAGGTGGAGCTGATATGAGTCCTTTTTTTTCAAAGCACATAATCCATCCCACAGTACAGAGCCTGCTGGGTTCCAGCAGCATAAAAGGTTGCAATGTCCTCTGTTCATCAGAGTCACCAGGGGAGATTTTTAAATCTATAGACATTCAGGCCTCACCCAGAGATCCAGACCCAATGGCTGGAACCTGCTGTGCAGCTCTGGAGTCGGTGGTTATAAAAGTCCCCCAGGTGGTTCCCATATGCAGTCACCACCAGAGCCCTGCCTCCACCCTTCCGAGCTCGTAGGTGAGTCCCCTCCTTCCATTACGTTTCTTCCTGGGTCAGGGAATGCTGCTACTACCCCCTCCTCCGAGTGTCTGCAGATGGCGTAACACCCAGCCACACTGAAAGCTAGGAGAGACGGGCATTGTCTCTAAGCGAAGAGTGATGTGATCCGATTTGTATTTTAGGAGCATGACCATGTAGGCAGGATGGCAGAAGGAAAGAAGAGGGGGAGCCTGGGGGCAAGGAGACGAGTGGGCACGTGACCAAAGTCGGCTATCAGGGCCATGGGAGAGGGGGCCGGGGATTGGAGCACGTGGGAAGGTGTCTGAGATTGAACCAAGAAATGTGTTGACTGTGTCTGGAAGGGGGAGGGCAAGGAAGGAACTGAGGGTAAAAATACAGGATGGGAAAATGAGGTTAAGAGTAACAAGATTAACTAAGAAGAAGACTAACTGATTTGGAGAAGGAGAAAAAGCATCCTTCCACCTGGAGGGTTTGCCCTCCTTTCTCATCCATGGTCTTGGAACAGCTGCCATTACACCTGGTGCTCTGGACTCGGATTGCAATAATCTGTGTTTGTGTCTAGACTATGAGCTGCTGAAGGGCAGGAACTGGTGTTGTTCATCTTTTTTTTTTTTTTTTTTAGTCTCAGCACCTAGCACGGTAAGCATGAAATAGGCACACAACACATTTTTGCTAAAAAGATGAGTGACATAATGGAATTGGGAACAGCCTCACTGGGAAATCTCCCTGTTATCAAGCCAGCTTTATGACAAAGACGGTTTCACATAAACAGGAGCCAAAATGCCTTATTCACCTGGGCTGCAAATGGCTTACACGGCACGATGATTCCAGCAACCTCCTTTGGGAGGAAGTGTTAATGAGGAAAGGTTTTTCAGCATGAGTCATCATGTTTTGGTGCAGTGTGTGTTTTCCAGGCTTGGCAGCCTCTGACAAAAGTTCTTGGCCCTGGGAGGCGCCATCTTTCTGGACGTGGGAGAGGAGGCTGGGGACGGGGAGGGGACACGGGCTGGGGCTGAGACCAGAGGCTGCGTCTGTCCTTTGTCACAGACACAGTCGGGGTCGGGGCGGAGGTGGTGGGGGGATGTGGCAGGGCAAGAAGTGAACCTGACCAGCACAATCTGGGGAAACGGGGGGTCGCCACGCAGCTCAGCCGCAGAGGAAACCCTGAGTGGGATGTGTGACAGTGGTGACAGCTACAGAAGCAGTAATTTCCAAGAGCACAGGGAAACAGAGTCTATGGCTGTGTCGGAACGGCTATTCCTTGCTTTCAGGTCTCCCTGCAATACCCGTTTCTTTTCCCCAGTTCCCTGAAATGACACACCGAATATGGTTAATTAACCAGTCAATCAATAGCCAGTAATATTCAGACACCTGCTAGATGCCCACCAGAGAGGAATCCACCAGTGTGCAAACTGGGGGGTAACCCAGGCCAGGGCATGTCTGACCCCAAATGTGCCTCAGGCAGCATTTAACCTGATGGTCCATCCCCACCCTCCGTACAGATGCTTTCTAAGTAGTTTGATCCCTCCTGTACCAAGAAATTGATCATGTCAGCTACAGTTCTATTTATCACATAAAATCTCCCTGTGTGACCTTTTATTTGGAGCCATCTCCCTCTCCCCACCGTCACCAGCCCACGCCAACCCCCAAGGGGGAGAGGACCGCATTGCCAATTAGAAGTATGAGAGCCAGACTTCTCTGTCTGCAGTGCTGTGAAGGCTTCATTTTCACATTTCTCTTTGGCTGGAAGTGTTAACTCCCAGTTTCAGGAGTTCAGGGTGAGTTTTCCTTTCCTTCTCTATGAAATTCAGTATAAGTTTGGACTCACTTTCCCTGCCCTGCAGTTTTTTCTCTTCCGTTTCTTATTTCCTTCATACCAGAAGTCAGCAAAATTCTGTGCTGGGCAGTGTCTATGGGTGCTGTTGTAGACAGCTTGGGAGGGTAAGACAGAAAGAAAGAGGAAGAAGAGAAATAAAGAAGAGACCAACAGGGAAAACGGCTGCTGAGGCCAAAGGGGGTTCTCGAAATGGTTTTGGAAGCAACTCACTGCCTCCTGTTGTCTGCCTTGGGCGTTTGTTTTCAGTGCCTTGAACTCAGTCACCACTTTATTTATTCGGTTCTGTGAGCCTGATTTAGCTTTAAAATTACCTGATACATGTCTAAGCATACTCCCTACCAAGGCATCCATCGTGGAAATGAAGCCGTCTTACAAGAAAGCACAACTAAAACGGAAGGGACGAGTGTAAGCTATGAGACAGGAAAATATTATTAACATATAAATATTCAGAGCCTTATACTCTACCCCACTCGAAAGAGTTCTGGGCTTTTTCTATGTGCATAACAGAGGCTGTCAGAGGAGGACCTGGAAGCCTGTCCAAACGTAAAATAGATAGCTGGTGGGAAGCAGCCGCATAGCACAGGGAGATCAGCTCGGTGCTTTGTGATCACCTAGAGGGGTGGGATAGGGAGGGTGGGAGGGGGGAGATGCAAGAGGGAAGAGATATGGGAACATATGTATATGTATAACTGATTCACTTTGTTATAAAGCAGAAACTAACACACTACTGTAAAGCAATTATACTCCAATAAAGATGTTAAAAAATAATAATAATAATACAAAAAAGAGCAGAGAATAGGTATTTAAAGGCACAAGGAGTAAGGGACCCAAGCAGTAGTTAGTAGCACAACTGGGGAAAGAGAGATACTGGGGAGATGCTGCTATACTGGGGGGAATGGAGAAAAAAGAGAATTTTTAGGAATTTTCTGTGCATTATGACTATAACCTGTCTTCAGCATTTTCTCAATAATGTAGTGAAGATTCCTGTTACTTTTAAGTATTTTGGGGTAATAGTCAGATTCTACTCCACGCTGAGAAAGGGCCATGTGGCAGCTCGTCTTTATGTAGGTTACAGACAGGTGTGTCTGACAGCACTGCAGAAACTAAGTTTGAGGAAGAGCTGGCAAGGAAAGTAGTTGGTCGAGGAGGGGTGTTCAGGACCAAAAAAAAAAACGGGGGAAATAAGACTCTCATAATGGTATGAAGAAGTTAGTCTCAAATTTTCTACCACACAGGCCTTAAATACTAAACTGGCATTTATGGGGTAATGATAATCATGTAAGAGCCCCAGGGCCCCGGACCTCCTCTCGGTAAGACAACCTCCTTGTAAATGTTAGTTTGTGGTTTCCTCTGTGGCCAAAGCAGCAAGGCTGACGCCCCCATCCCAGTCGCAGGCTAATTAGAGACACCACAGGAATGAGGCCAGGACTGGTCTGCTGGAAAGGCTATTAACCACACTTCACGGGAGATGAGGGGCCTCCCCTCTGCTCTCTCTTGGCAGTTTGTCTGGACGTATTATCCACCCTCTGGGGGGCTAAAGGGAACCTGTGAGAGACCAGCCACCCTCCCTTAGGTTTTTATTAAAATTATTAACAAATTACCGTAGGTGAGAAGTCACTTTATAGAAAAAAGAAGTGATCAGTTCCCCCAAAATCACCGTTCAGGATATTTGACAAGAGAGTTGCAGGGAGTTCGGGAGTTGCAGAGGAGGGGTGGGCAGGATGTTTCCCAGCCCCAATCCACAGCTCCAACTTCCTGGTTTTGAAAGCTGCACACCTGGGGCTGTGCTGGGGTCCACGGGGACCGAAAAGCCTGCCCGCACCAGGCAGGGAGTTGTGGAAGCGCCAGGCTGGGCAGAGGGCTTGACCCAGAACCTACAGGCTCCAACACTCACTGCCCACCTGCTCACTGCTTCCTCAAGAAGGAAGTGGGAACTCCTCCACTCTGTGGGGTGTCATTTTGTCAAAACAGCCACAGCAGTCATACCCCGCGCTAATCTCAGCCCCAAGAATGACACAGGGAACCTTGAATTTTCCCTGAAGTGCAGGATCAAGTCTTGTTGCCCAGTATTCAAAATTATATAATCACCATGATCTCTGTTAAACTCTGTGAAATAAATAACATACACAAAAGATGAGAAATGTAACTCGTGTCTACATTAGAGCTCTTCCTATTTTCTCTATCAAATATAACTTTTCTATTTTCCAATTTTCAGCCACCATCTAACTTGAACGATCAGAAAATATCTCTTTTAATTGTGAAAATAATTACAAGTTACAAGTCCTTGCTCTGCCCCTAATTATCCCCGAGAAATAACATCTCCAAGCCTTGGTTTTCTCATCTACAAAATGAGAAGGCTGTGTGTGTGACTTGCCCACGAAGGTCCCATTCAGTACCAATACTCTGGAAATCTGTGAGAAATTTGATTAGAAGTTACACTAATTTAGCCATAAGAGAGTACAGTCCTTACAAAACTGTTAGGAGTTCCAATTATTTGTATCTAACTTGACAGAACAAAATTAAACTTGGCTTGCCATAAGGGAAAATCATCATCTAGACAAATTCTATTTTCTCTTTTGGAGGACTTAATGGTCCAATCATTTATCAGATTTTGGTAAGGGCTTATTATGTGCCAGGAACTCTGCCAACCGTTGTTATAATCTTCACAACAGGGCCCGCTTCTATGGGGTTGGTGCGTTAGTTAAGGTAATGCTAGCTGCTGTAACAGATAAACCCCCAGCTACCAGTGGCTTACTACAAGAGACGTTCGTTTCTCACTCACTTGAAGCCCCAAATGGATGTTCCTAATTGGGGTGGAGGGAAAATGCTCTTCCAAGTAATGATTCAGGAGCTAAGGCTCCCCCTTCTTGCATTTCTGCTGCCTTCAGGACATGGCTTATTGGTCACTGTTCTCAACTACCTTAATCTGGCAGAGGGGTGAAAAGCATGGAGGTTTTCTTAAGGACCAGTATTGTAAACGGTCCTCACAACTCCAGCTTGTATTCCATTAGCTCTCCTCAGTCACGTGACCATGCATCGCTACAGGGGAGGCTGTTTGCCCAGAGGAACAGTTTGGTCATTAGCTGTCAGTCTTTGCCTCAACAGGTGTCATCTCCATTTTGAAGATGAGGAACCTGAGGCTCAGCTAGTAAGTGGCAGCTTCAAATTTTAAACCCAAGACCCTTGATTGCAATGCAAATGCCACATTCACATAAAGAGCAAACAGACTATACTTGTGAATGCTGTGATAGTGAAACGGGAAGAGAAAATGACAGAGAAGCTTGCTGGGGAGGGAGATTAACCTTGCCTACTGGAGGATGTGAGGAACAGAGGATAAGAGAAGTTAAGTAAATGGATAAGACCAGCCAACCAGGCAATGGCTAAGCTGGGACCCCAAGCCCAAAGCCCTCTTTCTGCTATGCTGCCAGATTGCCTTACATTCCATCCTGAAGGATGAAAAGGTGTTTGTGGGCCCACAGGAAGAGGCAGGGCACTGCAGGCAGGTGGAATGGCATGGATAAAAGTCTGCAGGTAAGATAAAGCCTCCAGAGACAGAGCAAGTCACTTCATGTGGTCAGCTATCTGTTACTAAATCCATCAAATTATCTATAGCCAGCCTGAAAGTAGATGACGTCTGTGGAATATTATTTCTTGGAGAGCCCAATTGTTATATTGCCTGTCATTTTTTATTTTTGCATAAAATTGAACTTTATGGTTTTATGGTAATAAAATCCTTTCATTTATACCGTGTTCCTACCCACTAAGCTTTCACTAAGATATACTCTTTTATGTTACAGCTATCTACTTTGATTAAAGCAGTTACAGATTCATCTAATTCCACGTTCGAATAACTGCCCTGATCAGTTTTTATTTTCCATACTTTCCCTTTTGATCCATTATCTCATTTCTCCAAAATGGCCCTAAGATCATTTGCAATGCCTGGCATTTTGCTCTATGTATATGTGCTGACCTATACGTTTAATAGTTGTGCAAATCAACCTGGCTTAATCTGTGTTATTCATCATTTTTTGCAGCCTGATTAAAGTCATGAATCTCTGAAGTATAACTATGTTTTCAAGATTGTCATCTAAATTATGTAAATAACTAGCCCCATAATTAGCTCTCTTTTGATGAACTTCCGTTCAGGTTCAAAGTATGTTCATCTATATTTATCACGTTCAAGGTGTGTGCATCTCCCAGACAGGCCAGCCTTTGCAGGAGGTGAGGCTCTCGGGAAAGAGCCAAGTCGGCATCCTGACCAGTACGGCCTGCCCACAACCCCTTCTCTTCATGCTCAACTCACACGCCTGCCAGCCCTCAAGTCTGGAAGATTCTTGAAGGCATGCAAATTGCTGGATTTTTATTTCTCCTAACTACTTTTCAGGATCTTAAGGATAACCACCATGTTTCTTTTTCCACATTCTTTCTGTCTCTGCCAGGGATAACTTTTCAGATCCTTCTGGAGAAATCCTTCATATTTTTCACCTTCACTCGGAGATAAAAAGACAACTAAGCGGGGATTCCCTGGTGGCTCAGTGGTTGAGAATCCGCCTGCCAATGCAGGGACACGGGTTCAAGCCCTGGTCCGGGAGGATCCCACATGCTGCGGAGCAGGTAAGCCCGTGGGCCACGACTACTGAGCCTGCACTCTAGAGCCCGCGAGCCACAACTACTGAGCCCATACGCCACGGCTGCTGGAGCCTGTGCGCCTAGAGCCCGTGCTCCACAGCAGGAGAGCCCCGCGCACCGCAACAAAGAGTAGCCCCCACTCCAGGGAACTAAAGAAAGTCCGCGCGCAGCAACAAAGACCCAACGCAGCCCAAAATTTTTTTTTTTAATTAAAAAAAATTTTTTAAATCATTATTAAAAAAAAAAAGAAAATGACAACTAAGCAACTTCCCTTTAATAATCAGGGACTCTTCTTTCCAGCAGGATGAGAGTTAAGGCTTCTGGGCTGACCTTTGGAAGGACCAGGTCGTTGGTACTGTTCTTGGCCGCAACCCTGTGGAATGAGCACGTGTAACCTGGGTTTGAATCCTGGCTCTGCCACCCGTGAACAGCATGACAGTTCATCTCTCTGAACATCAGGTTCCTCATCGGGAAATGGGATAATTATATTCACCTTCCAGAGCTGCCGTGAGAACTAAAGCAGGTTAATGTATGTCACATGCCCCGGCAGTGTTCCCCCAGGGAAGCAGTGTTATACAACGGTTACACACCCAGATTCTGGACCAGAATCCCACTCCACTACTTTCAGTGACCTTGAACAGCTTAATTAATTCTTCTGGGTCTCAGTTTCATCACCTCTAAAATGGGCATAGTGATAGCATCTATCTCATCAAGTTGTTTTGAGAATTAAACATGGACACTTTTCATCCCCACAAAGCACCCTTTGAGGCCCAGGACAGATCAGCCGTATTGAACTCCGTGACACTGTCCACTAAGTGCTGGCCTGAGTGTGTGATGGGAAGGTGTCTGCCCCGGCAAAATTCTCCTGCCAAAGAAGAACTGCCATGTAGCTCACAGCTGCGATTGGCTCCACAGCTGAGAGGAAAGGAGCCCTGGGGTGATGATTAGACAATTGGACCAGACAGGAAACCAGGGAATGCTTCCTGGAAGAAGAGAATCCTGAGCTGGACTTTAAAGCAAAATTAAAAGCACCTAAGGAGGAAGAGAAGTTACTGGGTCAGAGGAAGGGGCTCTATCCATATTGGCTGTTAGGTTTTCAAGCCAAATATCTCACATTCAAGAATGGAGCTCTATAAATCCATAAAGACAGAAAGTAGATTAGTGGTTGCCACGGATGGGAAATGGGGCATGAAGGCTTATGGGTGTGGAGTTTCTTTGGGAGGGTAATGAAAATGTTCTAAAATTAAATAGTGGTAGTGGTTGTACAACTGTGCGAATATACTAAAAACCAGTGAATTGCATACTTTAAAAGGGTGGACTTTATGATATGTGAATTATATCTCAATAAAGTTGTTATTTACAAAATAGAAGAAAAACGGAGTCCTAATAAGATCCTATCGTGGAGAGGTCTCTCTGTTCTGCCAGTCGCCCTCAGGTCTTGGGAGCTGCCAGGAAGCAGATGTGCTCTTGATAACGATGCCACAAACCATGAGGACAAGCACGAGTATTAACTGATGATAACATCGTTTCATCTAGCTCAGTAATTTTCAACCGTGTGTGATTTTGTCCCAAGGGACATTTGGCAGTGTCTGGAGACATCTTTGGTTGTCACGACTTGGGGGTTGGGGGATGTTACTGGCATCTAATGGTAGAGGTCAGGGATGCAGCTAAACATCCTACAGTGTACAGGACAGCACCCCACAACAAAGAATAATGACCTAAAATGGTACAGATGAACCGGTCTGCAGGGCAGAAATAGAGACACAGATGCAGAGGACAAACGTATGGACACCAAGGGGGTGGTGGTGGGATGAATTGGGAGACTGGGATTGACATATATACACTAATATGTATAAAATAGATAACTAATAAGAACCTGCTGTATAAAAAATAAATTAATTAAATTAAATTAAAAAAAAAAAAAAAAGAAGAATGATCTAGCCCAAAAGGTCAATAGTGCCAAGGTTGAGAAACCGGATGAATCTAGCCAAAATTCTAAAGATTCCTCTTACCATCTCTTTCTTAATGTAAGTGTGTTTTGTTTTTTAAGACACAGAAATGAATATCTAAAACAATTTAAAAGTTCTCTCTCCAAAGAATTGTTCCCTGTATATGATTGTAGCAATAATATTCCAGTTTCAATTTGTTCCAGATTCATAAGGAAAATGGGCTTGTCCTGTAATTTCCTGGTTTATTCCTCTCTTGACAGCAAAACTAGGTAATATCTTTACAGGAATATGGTCTTTTCACTGAATTAGAAAGTTTGTATGTTCGATTCAATTATTCTCTCACGTTTCCTAGGTATTTCTCTGGGCACAAAAACACTTTTACTTAACAACAGCAACAAAATGTTGCATTTCCCTTTAAAATGAAATTTTAGGAGAAAAATTGGGAAAACGGAAGTGTGTGTTCATCCTGAGAGGGATGTCAGAAGCAGCTGGGTGGACGGAGAGGTGCAGAAGCTCTGAGCCAGACCAAGTTTGATTCAGCCGAGTGGCCTTGGGCGGGTCACTGTTCTGCTAAACCTCAGTTTCCTCTCCTATAAATCAGAGATGGAACGCCCACCCTTCCGGGTTAGCGTGAGGCAGATGAGACCATGCGTTGCGGCACTAAGCCCATGCTCAGGGATGCCCCCGTGCCCCAGAGCAGCCCTTGCCTTGGGCCAGTCTGGACCACCCACCCCATCCCTAACACACACCACTGCCCATCCACGCACCCTCACATCAGTAAATACAGGACCCATTGCTCCTTAGCCGGCACTGGTGGTAGTTTCTAGAAATGGCACCTAGGAAACAGGTTTGCCACCAGCCATGGCTCGGGCTGTTGCCAGGCCTGGAGTAGGGGTGGTTGGGGACAGCTCCTGTTACCTCCAAGGCGTGGTGTCTGGGGACGCTGCAACAGCCATCCCTTCTCTGTGGTCAGGCAGGAATCCACGTCTGCTCTGAGCTCACAGGCATTGTGTCTCTCAAGATCTTCATTCGGACGCCAGGTCTGCTGGGGAATACCTTCGGAGGGGGTTCATTAACGCTTGTAGAGCGCCTACCAAGGGCTTGCACCACGCTAGGCACTTCACATCATCGTCTCGTGTGACTCTCTGCGGTAAGTAACCATGGTCACGACCATGACCTTTAATGATTGCTTGATTACGTGCTCAGCACTTCGCATGTACTGACTCATTTTAACTTTATAACAAGCATATGTAGCAGCTATTATCCCCATCTTACACGTGAGAAAAATGAGGCACAAATGGGTGAAAGAATTTGCCCAGCGACACAGGAGATGTGAGTCAGACTTGCCCTTTGTACACCAAGGGATCTGACACCACACCAGGAGCGTCTATTTCCCTCACCCTGGCCCGCCTTACTCTGAACCGGCTCCTTTCCGTTGAACAGTGACCTACTTCCAAGGTGGGAGCTATAATGATCCTCCTTTGGCTTAAGTTAGCATAGGAGGAGTACTGTCCACAGTTCTAACGTTTCAGGACTAAGTCTGCCTGCCTCTAGTTGGACTGTGGAATGCCAGGAGTTAAGTGTAGGGGCTTAAGCTCAGATGCCAAATCCAACTTAAGTCAAAAGCATACATTTCAAAATTGGATAGTACTATAGTCTCAGCCTTCAAAGTACCTTTAATTTTAAATGAGGCAGTCATACTGCTTTTCCATTCTCCTTGGGGTACAGAAACTTTTATAGTCCTTCATGAGCCAGTTTACCTCTAGGTTAAAAGAATCTGCAGAACCTTTCTCTGCATATCACTAGAGCCTTTGAATGTCCTGATCTGTACCCCACGACCCCAGGAGTGTTCTAAACCTAGGTCTGTATTCAAGTGGACCCAGGGGCTCTGTTCTACTTAGAGCGATTCTTTTCCCTTCCAGTAAGTCATGTTTTCATGGAGAGTCCTAGATCCAATATGGCACCTCTGTACATCCCAGGCCAACAAAGGACCGCACCTCTTAGGAGAGCTCTGGGCTATAATCAATTCCCACACTCAACAGAGTCCAGACCCTGAACCCAAAAATGACCTTTGGGAAAATGGAATGTAGGTAATGGGATGCACCCAATATTTCATCACATGTCACAGGAGTAAAAATAAGCGCAGTAAATGATACATCACTGATGAATCATCCATCAGAGATCCAACCCAAATGACAGCCTCCCTCTGCTTTGAATGACTGTTCCATTTTCCTCCCTTCTTCATCTCACAAAGGCTTCAACAGATGCAGCTCAAATGCTCCCACCTCTGGGGAAATCTTCCCATACACCCACTGAATTAATTGTTCCCCCTTCTGAATTCCCATACACATTGTACTGACAGCAACTCCACACCTACTGTATCTTGAAATTACCTGTGTAGGTCTGTCTCCTCCACCAATGAGCTGAGGGCAGACCTCATGTTGAATTTTCTTGGAGTCCCCTTGCCTGCCAGTACCTGGAGCAGAGGAGATAGTGAAGACTTTTGGGAAGGAAGGGGAAACAGGAAAAGGGAGAGGGAAGGAAGGATATAAGAGGGAAAGGAAGGGATGGAGTCCAGGAGAGTGGAGTACATACAGGTTGAAGTTTCCCACAATGAGAGGATGGCAGTTGGAGATTGTATTAGTGTCCCAGGGCTGCCACAATAAATTACCACAAACTTGGGAGCTTAAAACAACAGACATCTATTTTTTCTCAGTTCTGGAGGCCAGAACTCCAAGATCAAGGTGATGGCAAGGCCATGCTTCCTTCAAAGGCTCTAGGGGAGAATCCCTTCTTGCCTCTTCCAGCTGCTGGTGGCTCCTGGCGTTCCTTGGCTTGTGGCCACATGATTTCTATCTCTGCCTCTGTTTTCACGTGGCCTTCTTCCCTGTTTGTGTCAAATCTCCTTCTCCTTTCTCGTACAAGGACACCAGTCACTGGATTTAGGGACCACCCTAAATCCACCATGATCCCATCTGAAGATCCTTAACTTAATTACACCTGCAAAGACTTGATTTCCAAAGAAGGCCACACTCATGAGTCCCAGGGCTTAGGATGTGGACATATCTTCGGGCGGGACACAATCCAACCCTGTTGTAGAGGTAAACTCCACATCTTCAACACCCCCTCTCCCACCACCATCCAGAGGTGTTCCCAGAGGGAGGCATTCTATTCCAAGTCTTGGTTCACCGCCCAGCACACACAGAAATGATCAGATTTCAGCATCACACTGGAGCAAGGATACAGCCGCTCATGGCCTGAGGACACCACCAAGGGGATCTGGCTGCCCCAGGCCTGCCCCATGGCCCTGAGCTGAGGGCATCATTATCTCGGCAACCCTGTGACCCATTCCCAGCCGCTGCAACCCAGCCGCAATGCTCTGTAAACACATAAGAGTCACAAAGAAGGGGGTCCCCACCTCCAATCTCCTAATATCTGAAGCTGGCAGAAGGCACAAAAGCAACATTTCCCTCTTGGGAGATCCGTTCTTCTTCTGCATCCACCCACCAGAATTTCTTTCTCTCCTGTCTTGGCCTCTGAACTGGAGAGACTCGTCTCTCCCTTTGACCGTGAAATACCAGAAGGGGTCAGGAGCCACCCTCTTTTCCCTGTGAACTTTCTCCTCCCAGGTGGCATAGATCTTACCTCTGTGGCTGCAAGTCCAGTTTCGAGCTTCTATTTCATCTTCTCTCATTACGCCCACTGGGTTTCTAATTATGTGCAGGGCATGCCCAAGACCACACAGAAGATTGGTGTCCTTTATTCTTTCACCTCTGTGTGTACGGGCTGGGGCTGTTATTAGCAGTTATGTGGAAAAGAAGGTATGATTTTCCTTTATGTGGAACAGTTCTACCCAGCCCCAATATGGGATTCAAGAAAAGGCCGTTCCTAGATAGAATTCACTCCACATCTCTACTTTGTATGCTGCCAGTGAATGGAGTGTAATCTGTCCTTCCTGAAACACCCTAATCAACTAACTTGGCCAAGATCTTTCCCAAACAAACCCTGTGCAGCTTCCAGTACTTTTTCGGCAAAAACTACCAAATTAGCTGCTTTGTGGTTTGCTGGTGAGCCCTGAGAACTTTATTTCATTATTAGGCACTCCCTGGCCTACAGGGAGAACTGCCTGGAATATCTAAAACTGTCTATTGTTGAAGTTCATTTCATTTCTGTGCCTGCTTCCGTTGGTGATCTCGAACATGGGCTGTATATCAAAATGTTACCGGAGGCGGAAAAATACATGAATAAGATGAATACAATGGCAAAAGAATCCAATTCATTTAAAACACCCCACATTTCTTTTCAGATTTAATCATTCATTCTTTCATCTGTGCAAGGATGGTAGTCAATGTTGGCTGATCTTAAGGATAATCAGTGAAATTTTCTGGGAGTATAGCCTCAAACATGCTGCAAAATATATGTGGCTCAGACTTCCGGATTCAAACGGGAAGGTAATTTTTATAAAAGCAATTTTTGCAGAAGATATTCAAACTCTCATTTACAGAGCTGGGCAGGTCATTTTGGTGAGTCAAGTCAGTCTGCCCTTGCTGGGCTCGCATCTCAGCAAGGACCCTGACAACCCTGGGAAATTGACAGGGCTCATTTGCAGCTTCAAAGACAGGAACCATTTAAATACACAACGTTCATAGCACCTGGAGGTAAGGAATTGTGGTGATGCTGACATTTTGCCCCTTAACTCAGCTGTGAGTCAGAGCACAAACTATCACAGTGCCAAAATTTTCAAGGGATGACGTTAATTTTCCTCCCTGGATTAAGACGGGCCGTACATATGCTTGTCCTACGGCCTATGACCCCTCTCAGGTAACTATATAATTTATCATCCAAATAGGGCCACTTCTGAGAATGAAAGGGGCTATACTTTTAATAATTTATAGGGGAAAAAAAGGCATAAACCAAGACTATCTCAGGCAAACTGGGAAGTATTGTCAATCCTACTTCTCTCCCTCCCCCCAGTCCTGATCTCATCCCCACCTCATCCTCAGACATTTACCCTTCATCCCCCCACCCCCTGTGACCTTGTGGATAGCAGTGGTTATGGGGGCTGGGGGGGTATTGGTGGCAATCATCTCCACAGCACCTCCCCTCAACCTCACAATCAGATTCTGCCATTGTCAATATATGAGACCACATGAAGATGGCTGAATAGTAATATATGGACTATATGTACACAGGAATGTATGTGGCTCCCAAATGTACATGGGAAACTCTTCTCCATCTTTATTCTACTCCTCAATTGCCAACACCTGCCTCCCTGCCTGTCTACTCACCTCACCGCCCCCAGCTCCTTCAACCCCTTTATATCATGGAACCTAGAAGGCAAACAATCCGTAGCAATTCTTCTGGTTCTCCAACACTTAACCCTGATGACAGAAATGGATTTAGAATCACAGATTTGGGAGAACCCTGGAGAAATGGCTGCCCCATTCAGTGACCTTAAAGGAAATGGTTTCAGTCACATAAGAAGAAATTTCAGTGCTAGAATTTGTCTAGAGATAGAGTTCTCAAAGCCTATTTCAACAAGTCTGTTCTCCTATTTGCCAACATAAGCAACCAGTATCTCCTCGTGTTCCACATGCTCTGCATTTTAGGGTTTATTCCTTTTGTCTGCCAACGCAGAGCATCCTCTGTAGGACGACCCCTTCTCTACTCTTTTCTTTCTACTCTTTGTCTGTCTTGTTCCAAGTAGTTTCATAATCATTTTTTGGTTACACAAACTATCAGAGAGATGATTTAGGAGGGTTGGTTTTCCTATCTGATATTTCTAGACCCTGGATCTCTGACTGATAATGACAACATAACATTCATGGTTTTCCACAGGGACACCTAAATGCTATTCCTCCTCACTTGGCCATAGACGCCCCTTCACCACTTATTTTTAAATATGCATTTCACATCGGGAGAGTTCAAGGTTACCATTTCCTGGGGTTTTTTCCTACTTGGTCTTTGGCTTCTAACCCCTCCTTGGTGTATCAAGGACATTTGGGTTCATTATTATCTCTCTCTGCCTTAATTAAATCAATTAAGGGAAAAGATGTCAGGGAGCTAGTTACAGACAGAAAAGATCTGTAAGAGCCTTGTCTTGGGAGAACACACATTGCCTTGCACTTACTGAGCACTGAGTACATTTGCAGAGCTGAATTAATTTCAAGCTCAAAGTGTCCTTTTTTAAAAATGTTGAGACATATTTGTAATGTCTCCAGTGAAGAATCGTACCCAGAGAGAGAGCTGAGTATATTTCATCATTAGGAAGGTTTTGCTTTGGGGTTACTCTTATGAGATGTTGGACAGAGCTCTTGGCTGGGGGCCCAGTTCTTAAAAAAAATCACTTCACCTCTCCGGGCTTGGTGTCCTCATTCATAATACGTGGAGTATAAACTATGAGAATCATACCCTAATCTCTCAAGTCATAAAATTCCATGATCCTATTCTTCTATTCAGGTAAATAATGCATTTCCTTAAATTCTTTTTTTTTTTTTTTTTTTTTGTCTGCGTTAGGTCTTTGTTGCTGCGCACGGGCTTTCTCTAGTCACAGCGAGTGGGGTCTACTCTTTGTCGCGGTGCACAGGCTTCTAATTGCGGTGGCTTCTCTTGTTGCAAAGCACGGGCTCTAGGTGCCCAGGCTTCAGTAGTTGTGGCAGGCAGGCTCAGTAGTTGTGGCTTGAGGGCTCTAGAGCGCAGGCTCAGTGGTTGTGGTGCATGGGCTTAGTTGCTCCGCGGCATGTGGGATCTTCCCAGACTGGGCTCAAACCCGTGTCCCCTGCATTGGCAGGCGGATTCTTAACTGCTGCAACACCAGGGAAGCCCTCCTTAAATTCTTTTTAAAAAAATTTTTTTAATTTTTATTTGAGTATAGTTGATTTACAATGTGGTGTTAGTTTCAGGTGTACAGCGAAGTGAATCAGTTATACATATACATGTATCCACTCTTTTTAGATTCTTTTCCCAAATAGGCCATTACAGAGTTTTGTTTTGTTTTTTACTTTTTTTTTTTCTTTTGCCACACCATGTGGCATGCAGGATCTTAGTTCCCCAACCAGGGATCGAAACTGGGCCTCCTGCAGTGGAAGCTCGGAGTCTTAACCACTGGACCACCAGGGAAGTCCCCATTACAGAGCATTGAGTAGAGTTCCCTGTGCTATACAGTTGGTCCTTATTAGTTATCTATTTTATATATAGTAGTGTGTATATGTCAATCCCAATCTCCCAATTTATCCCTCCCCCCCTTACCCTGTGGAAAGCATAAATTTGTTTTCTACATCTGTAACTCTGTTTCTGTTTCATAGATAAGTTCATTTATACCTGTTTTTTAGATTCCACATGTAAGTGATATCATATGATATTTGTCTTTCTCTGTCTGACTTACTTCACTCAGTATGACAATCTCTAGGTCCATCCATGTCACTGAAAATGGCATTATTTCATTCTTTTTTTAATGGCTGAGTAATATTCCATTGCATATATATACCACATCTTCTTTATCCATTCCTCTGTTGATGGACATTTAGGTTGCTTCCATGTCTTGGCTATTGTAAATAGTGCTGCAATGAACATTGGGGTGCATGTATCTTTTCGAATTATGGTTTTCTCCAGATATATCCCTAGGAGTGGGATTGCTGGATCATATGGTAGCTCTTAAATTCTATTTTAAAAAAAATAGTGTTCATGTGAAACACTTAAAATATACAAAATTACAAGCAACAGCATAACTATTTACCATCCACCCATATTTAACACATCTTAAAATTTTGCCATATTTACTTAAAATTTTCTCTTTTTAAAAAAACAAGAAATAAAACAAGACAAATACATTTAAGGCACTGTTTGAAGACTTCTCTAATCCCTTTCCACCGCATCTCCCCAGAGCTTAACACTACCCTAAGACTAGCATGCTTTTTGTTTCCATCTTTGCTTTTATACTTTCATAATATGTGTGACATCTCACATTTCAAATCCCTTACCCTCATTATTCATTTTTGTTTTTCTCTTGGGAGTTCATTTTGATTGATAGTCAACTTCATTTACCTATTTCTCCTTCCTTGTCACTATCCAAAAGTATACATTCTTGAAAGGGGAAGAAAAATTCTCATTCAAAATTCCAGAACTTAACTATTAAATGAGAGTAACAATTATAGAAAATTATACCATTTGGTAGTGCAGTTTCTCTAAAGAATCCTTAACAACCTCTGCTAGTTCCCTTGTCCTATGGAGAAACAATTTCTACAGGATGTAGAATAAAGAATAACAGTTTCATTTCATTTATAATCAGTGCCCTTTGGGAAGACTCAGAAAAAGAGTTGCTAAACACTTGGATGGACTGGTAAGTTTCTCACACTTATTCATCAACTTTGTCTCTCTTACAAGGTAAGCACCGGGGAAACCTCTGTCTTGCAGAGTGTTGTAGAAAATACCAGCATGTAATAAAAGATCTGGAACAATAGGGATGACAGTCACTGTTCTGGATATAAGGCAGTGAGGAAAAAAGGACTGAGACAAATCAAGACAAATATTAAGCTTTATTTGGAATAGAATCACATACCCTAAAATTACAGACCAAAAGAAAATTAAGAGTCAGCATTATTAAATCCCCTTCAGCTAAAAATGGTTGGGGTGATAATGATCACTCACTTTGGAACATCTTACATTAATATCAGCGTACAAAGCAATATTCCAACATCTGGTGGAAAATACAACTGTCTGCATTTTATAAATATTGCTGCTGTGAGGTACTGAGAGTCCAAGCTACTTGATAAAATTATATGTCAGTGAATGGTCAAGCCAGGATTTGAACTCTGATGGGGAGAATAATATTAAGCATTCAAAGAAGATCTTGCTGTTAGGCAACAGGAAATATTTCCAAAGCAAATGAACCACTATGCATCTGAAATAAGGAGCAAATTAATTCCCCATTTGGGGAACATCTGCCAGATTGGTAGATGGCCACCTGGGAAAATGGCCCTTGTCTAAGATCCTGAGAGACTGGAGCCATGTAAGAAAGTCAGATTAGTATCCAGTGAAGTGTGTCAGACTGAAGTATCTTGTTGTGAAGATGTTAAACTATGTGCCATCCTGCATCTGAGACTCCAACATCAAAATTCAAAAAGAAAAGCATCTTTGAACACCTTTTCTAGCTTACTAAGAGGGTATGACAAAATGCCCGGGGAAATCAGAGATGATGAGGGAAATTTCGTAAGCATGGAAAGACAATCTTTACCCATGAGGCACTGTTACTGAGAATAGCAAAGGAAAAGTCCAACATCAAATGCAGACCTTGGTATATTTTCCTCCTGTTTTCCTGGTTCTCATCATTCATTACCGCACAGCATTTCACAGCTACTCTTAACTGTTGGAGAAACCATCACTTAAAATGTTTAAATATGACATTAATTTCATCTCTTTCTACCATCACTCTAAGAATAGCTAACATTTATTGAGTAATTCCTTCATGTAAGGCACTGTGCTAAGTACTTCATATGTATTTTTCCATATCATCTTTATAGTAACTTGCATAAAGTGGTATTTGGGGGGTGGATAGATAACCCAGTAAAAATCCATCTAAGCAAAAGATTATAAAGAAAAAGACCACATAACGAGAAGCCCAAGGCTGGCTTTAGGTGTGGCTTGATACAAGACTCAATGCATGGCCCACTTTCCTCCCTCACCGTTCCTCTACTTTCTCTGCATTAGCCCTATTCTCCACTTGGCTTGAGTCTCATAATTTCAAGATGGTAGCCAGTAGCTCCAAACCTTTCTTCCTCTCAAATTCAGACTTAGTGGAGAAAGTATCTCCCTCTAGTGCAGCATTCTCAGCAAAAGTCTCTGAGTTCTGAGTGGGTCACATGCTGACCTCTGCACCAATCACTGAGGCCAGGGAAAGTGGAATGCCATTTTCTTAGGCCCAGGTACCATGATGCATCTCTGAGTGGTAAAGTGAAGCCCCACCCAGAGCCCCCGGGGTTGAGAGCAGGGGAATGGGTGATTCCTCAAGGAAAATTCCAAAAGAAGGTTAAATGCAGAGTGGAAAAATACCCGATCCATACAAAATTTATAAGATAGGACAGAAAGGTTGGAAATATTCTTGGGTGAGAGAAATAGCATGATGCAAAAGTGTGGGGAGAAATAAATGTGGTTTATCTCTAAGGAGACAGGGTCCATTACCTTGGCAGAATACAGCAGCTGAGCAGTGGAGAAAACACCAGAAAGGCAGGACATATCCAGGGTATGGAAAGCCTTCGATTAGACCTGCGTGTTTAGACCTGATTCAATAGGCAATAGAGTCATTGTATAGACGTGGAGGAATAAGATAAAAAATAATTGTGAGGAAATGGGTTTTCTGGAGTACCAGAAAACTGGACACAGAGATGTGATTCAGAAACACCCGGCAATTAACTCTGCTTTCATTAATGTCCAATTCTGAAGTCTTGGCCTTATTGATGCTGAGTTTGGCTTAAGAACAAGGAGAACTTTAGGGATGTTTATAAACATTCCCTTAAATGGAAGCACGTGAACTACTAGTGTGAATTTTTCTGGACTATTGATATTGAATATAATGCTTGAGATTAAAAGAGCAAGGTCTTAATAGAAAACAAATTTATGGGGAGACCTTCAAGATGGCAGAGGAGTGAAGCGTGGAGATCGCCTTCCTCCCCACAAATACATCAGAAATACATCTACATGTGGAACAGCTCCTACAGAACATCTACTGAACGCTGGCAGAAGACCTCAGACCTCCCAAAAGGCAAGAAACTCCCCACGTACCTGGGTAGGGCAAAAGAAAAAAGAAAAAACAGAGACAAAAGAATAGGGACGGGACCTGCACCAGTGGGAGGGAGCTGTGAAGGAGGAAAGGTTTCCACACGCTAGGAAGGCCCTTCGCGGGCGGAGGCTGCGGGTGGCGGAGGGGGGAAGCTTCGGAGCCATGGAGGAGAGCGCGGCAACAGGGGTGCAGAGGGCAGAGCGAAGAGATTCCCGCACAGAGGATCGGTGCCGACCAGCACTCACCAGCCCGAGAGGCTTGTCTGCTCACCCGCCGGGGCAGGCGGGGGCTGGGAGCTGAGGCTCGGGCTTCGGTCGGATCGCAGGGAGAGGACGGGGGTTGGCGCCGTGAACACAGCCTGAAGGGGCTAGTGCACCACAGCTAGCCAGGAGGGAGTCCGGGAAAAGGTCTGGAGCTGCCGAAGAGGCAAGAGACTTTTTCTTGCCTCTTTGTTTCCTGGAGCGCGAGGAGAGAGGATGAAGAGCGCTGCTTAAAGGAGCTCCAGAGACGGGCGCGAGCCGAGGTTATCAGCGCGGACCCCAGAGACAGGCATGAGACGCTAAGGCTGCTGCTGCCGCCACCAAGAAGCCTGTGTGCGAGCACAGGTCACTCTCCACACCGCCCCTCCCGGGAGCCTGTGCAGCCCGCCACTGCCAGGGTCCCGTGATCCAGGGACAGCTTCCCCAGGAGAACGCAAGGCATGCATCAGGCTGCTGCAACGTCACGATGGCCTCTGCCGCCTGCAGGCTCGCCCCGCATCCGTACCCCTCCCTCCCCCCACCTGAGTGAGCCACAGCCCCCAATCAGCTGCTCCTTTAACCCCGTCCTGTCTGGGCAGGGAACAGACGCCCTCAGGCGACCTACATGCAGAGGCGGGGCCAAATCCCAAGGTGAACCCCGGGAGCTGTGCAAACAAAGAAGAGAAAGGGAAATCTCTCCCAGCAGCCTCAGGAGCAGCGGATTAAATCTCCACAATCAACTTGATGTACCTGCATCTGTGGAATACCTGAATAGACAACGAATCATCCCAAATTGAGGAGGTGGACTTTGGGAGCAACTGTAGACTTGGGGTTTGCTTTTGTGACTGACTGGTTTCTGGTTTTATGTTTATCTTAGTTTAGTATTTAGAACTTATTATCATTGGTAGATTTGTTTATTGATTTGTTTGCTCTCTTCCTTTTTTAAAAATATATAGATATATATATTTCTTTCCTTTTTCTCTTTTTGTGAGTGTGTATGTGTATCCTTCTTTGTGTGATTTTGTCTGTGTAGCTTTGCTTTCACCATTTGTCCTAGGGTTCACTCTGTCCGTTTTTTTGTTGCTGTTGTTGTTTTTAATATAGTTTTTAGCACTTGTTATCATTTGTGAATTTGTTTTTTGGTTTGGTTGCTCTCTTCTTTCTTTCTTTTTTCTTATTTTTATTACTTTAATTTTTTTATTTTTAATATTTTTTTATTTTTTATTTTAATAACTTTATTTCTTTTTATTATTTTTTTCATTCTTTCTTTTTTTCTCACTTTTCTTCTGAGCTATGTGGCTGACAGGGTCTTGGTGCTCCAGCTGGGTGTCAGACCTGAGCCTCTGAAGTGGGAGACCAGAGTTCAGGACACTGGTCCACCAGAGACCTCCAGCTCCACATAGTATCAAACGGTGAAAGCTCTCACAGAGATCTCCATCTCAATGCTAAGACCCAGTTCCACTCAACAACCAGCAAGCTACAGTGCTGGACACCCTACGCCAAACAGCTAGCAAGACAGGAACACAACCTCGCCCATTAGCAGAGAGGCTGCCTAAAATCAGAATAAGGTCACAGACACCCCAAAACACACTACTGGATGCAGTCCTGCCCACCAGAAAGACAAGATCCAACCTCATCCACCAGAACACAGGCACCAGTCCCCTCCAACAGGAAGCCTACACAACCCACTGAACCAACCTTACCCACTGGGGGCAGACACCAAAAACAATGGGAACTATGAACCTGCAGCCTGCGAAAAGGAGACCCCAAACATAGTAAGTTAAGCAAAACGAGAAAACAGAGAAACACACAGCAAATGAAGGAGCAAGGTAAAAACCCACCAGACCAAACAAATGAAGAGGAAATAGGCAGTCTACCTGAAAAAGGATTCAGAGTAATTATAGTAGAGATGATCCAAAATCTTGGAAATAGAATGGAGAAAATACAAGAAACGTTTAACAAGGAAACTAAGAAAAACTAAAGAAAAACTAAAGAGCAAAAAGAGCAAAAAACTAAAGAAAAACTAAAGAGCAAACAAACAATGATGAACAACACAATAAATGAAATTAAAATTTCTCTACAAGGAATCAATAGCAGAATAACTGAGGCAGAAGAATGGTTAAGTGACCTGGAAGATAAAATCGTGGAAATAACTATCACAGAGCAGAATAAAGAAAAAAGAATGAAAAGAATTGAGTACAGTCTCAGAGACCTCTGGGACAACATTAAACGCACCAACATTCGGATTATAAGGGTCCCAGAAGATGAGGAGAAAAAGAAAGGGACTGAGAAAATATTTGAAGAGATTCTAGTTGAAAACTTCCTTAATATGGGACAGGAAATAGTCAATCAAGTCCAGGAAGCGCTGAGAGTCCCATACAGGATAAATCCAAGGAGAAACATGCCAAGCCACATATTAATCAAACTATCAAAAATTAAATACAAAGAAAAAGTATTAAAAGCAGCAAGGGAAAAACAAATAACATACAAGGGAATCCCCATAAGGTTAACAGCAGATATTTCAGCAGAAACTCTGAAAGCCAGAAGGGAGTGGCAGGACATATTTAGAGTGATGAAGGGGAAAAACCAACAACCAAGATCACTCTACCCAGCAAGGATCTCATTTGGATTCAACGGAGAAATTAAAACCTTTACAGACAAGCAAAAGCTAAGAGAATTCAGCACCACCAAACTAGCTTTACAACAAGTGCTAAAGGAACTTCCCTAGGAAGGAAACACAAGAGAAGGAAAAGATCTGCAATAACAAACCCAAAACAATTAAGAAAATGGTAATAGGAACATACATATCTATAATTACCTTAAATGCAAATGGATTAAATGCGGCAACCAAAAGACAAAGACTGGCTGAATGGATACATAAACAAGACCCTATATATGCTGTCTACAAGAGACCCACTTCAGACCTAGGGACACATACAGACTGAAAGTGAGGGGATGGAAAAAGATATTCCATGCAAATGGAAATCAAAAGAAAGCTGGAATAGCAATTCTCATATCAGAAAAAATAGACTTTAAAATAAAGACTACTACAAGAGACAAAGAAGGACACTACATAATGATCAAGGGATCAATGCAAGAAGAAGATATAACGATTGTAAATATTTATGCACCCAACATAGGAGCACCTCAATACATAAGGCAAGTGCTAACAGCCATAAAAGGGGAAATTGACAGTAACACAATCATAGTAGGGGACTTTAACACCCCCCTTTCACCAATGGACAGATCATCCAAAATGAAAATAAATAAGGAAACACAAGCTTTAAATGATACATTAAACAAGATGGACTTAACTGATATTATTAGGACATTCCATCCAAAAACAACAGAATACACTTTCTTCTCAAGTGCTCATGAAACATTCTCCTGGATAGATTATATCTTGGGTCATAAATCAAGCCTTGGTAAATTTTAAAAAACTGAAATCGTATCAAGTTATCATTTCCAACCACAACACTATGAAACTACATATCAATTACAGGAAAAAATCTGTAAAAACTACAAACACATGGAGGCTAAACAATACACTACCGAATAACCAAGAGATCACTGAAGAAATCAAAGAGGAAATCAAAAAATGCCTAGAAACAAATGACAATGAAAACACAATGACCCAAAACCTATGGGATACAGCAAAAGCAGTTCTAAGATGGAAGTTTATAGCAATACAATCCTACCTCAAGACACAAGAAACATTTCAAATGAACAACCTAATCTTAAACCTAAAGCAATTAAAGAAAGAAGAACAAAAAACCACAAAGTTAGCAGAAGAAAAGAAATCATAAAGATCAGATCAGAAATAAATGAAAAAGAAATGAAGGAAATGATAGCAAAGATCAATAAAACTAAAAGCTGGTTCTTTGAGAAGATAAACAAAATTGATAAACCATCAGTCAGACTCATCAAGAAAAAAAAGGAGAAGACTCAGATCAATAGAATTAGAAATGAAAAAGGAGAAGGAACAACTGACACTGCAGAAATACAAAGAATCATGAGAGACTACTACAAGCACCTATATGCCAAAATAATGAACAACCTGGAAGAAATGGACAAATTCTCAGAAAAGCACAACCTTCTGAGACTGAACCAGGAAGAAATAGAAAATATAAACAGACCAATCACAAGCACTGAAATTGAGACTGTGATTAAAAATCTTCCAACAAACAAAAGCCCAGGACCAGATGGCTTCACAGGCGAAGTCTATCAAACATTTAGAGAAGAGCTAACACCTATCCTTCTCAAACTCTTCCAAAATATAGCAGAGGGAGGAACACTCCCAAACTCATTCTACGAGGCCACCTTCACCCTGATACCAAAACCAGACAAAGGTGTCACAAAGAAAGAAAACTACAGGCCAATATCACTCAGGAACATATATGCAAAAATCCTCAACAAAATACTAGCAAACAGAATCCAACAGCACATTAAAAGGATCATACACCATGATCAAGTGGGGTTTATCCCAGGAATGCAAGGATTCTTCAGTACACCCAAATCAATCAATGTGATACACCATATTAACAAACTGAAGGAGAAAAACCATATGATCATCTTAATAGATGCAGAAAAAGCTTTTGACAAAATTCAACACCCATTTATGATAAAAACCCTCTAGAAAGTAGGCATAGAGGGAACTTACCTCAACATAATAAAGGCCATATATGACAAACCCACAGCCAACATTGTTCTCAATGGTGAAAAACTGAAACCATTTCCTCTAAGATCAGGAACAAGACAAGGTTGTCCACTCTCACCACTATTATTCAACATAGTTTTGGAAGTTTTGGCCACAGCAATCAGAGAAGAAAAAGAAATAAAAAGAATCCAAGTCAGAAAAGAAGAAGTAAAACTGTCACTATTTGAAAATGACATGATACTATACATAGAGAATCCTAAAGATGCTACCAGAAAATGACTAGAGCTAATCAATGAACTTGGTAAAGTAGCAGGATACAAAATTAATGCACAGAAGTGTCTTGCATTCTTATACACTAATGATGAAAAATCTGATAGAGAAATTAAGGAAACACTCCCATTTACCACTGCAACAAAAAGAATCAAATACCTAGGAATAAACCTACCTATGGAGGCAAAAGACCTGTATGCAGAAAACTATAAGACACTGATGAAATAAATTAAAGATGATACAAACAGATGGAAAAATATACCATGTTCTTGGATTGGAAGAATCAATATTGCAAAAATGACTATACTACCCAAAGCAAACTACAGATTCAATGCAATCCCTATCAAACTACCAATGGCATTTTTCACAGAACTAGAACAAAAATTTACAATTTGTATGGAAACACAAAAGACCCCGAATAGCCAAAGCAATCTTGAGAAAGAAAAACAGAGCTGGAGGAATCAGGCTCCCAGACTTCAGACTATACTACAAAGCTACAGTAATCAAGACAGTATGGTACTGGCAGAAAAACAGAAATATAGATCAATGGAACAGAATAGAAAGCCCAGAGATAAACCCATGCACATATGGTCACCTCATTTTTGATAAAGGAAGCAAGACTATACAATGGAGAAAAGACAGCCTCTTCAATAAGTGGTGCTGGGAAAACTGGACATCTACATGTGAAAGAATGAAATTAGAACACTCCCTAACACCATACACAAAAATAAACTCAAAATGGATTAAAGACCTAAATGTAAGGCCAGACACTATAAAACTCTTAGAGGAAAACACAGGCAGAACACTCTATGTCAGAAATCACAGCAAGATCCTTTTTGACCCACCTCCTAGAGAAATGGAAATAAAATAAAAATCAACAAATGGGACCTAATGAAACTTAAAAGCTTTTGCACAGCAAAGGAAACCATAAACAAGACGAAAAGACAACCTTCAGAATGGGAGAAAATATTTGCAAATGAAGCTACTGACAAAAGATTAATCTCCAAAATATACAGGCAGCTCATGCAGCTCAATATCAAAAAAACAAAGAACCCAATCCAAAAATGGGCAGAAGACCTAAATAGACATTTCTCCAAAGAAGATATACAGATTGCCAACAAACACATGAAAGGATGCTCAACATCACTAGTCATTAGAGAAATGCAAATCAAAACTACAATGAGGTATCACCTCACACCGGTCAGAATGGCCATCCTCAAAAAATCTACAAACAGTGAATGCTGGGGAGGGTGTGGAAAAAAGGGAACCCTCTTGCACTGTTGGTGGGAATGTAAATTGATACAGCCACTATGGAGAACAGTATAGAGGTTCCTTAAAAAACTAAAAATAGAACTACCATATGACCCAGCAATCCCACTACTGGGCATATACCCTGAGAAAACCATAATTCAGAAAGAGTCATGCACCACAATGTTCATTGCAGCTCTATTTACAATAGCCAGGACATGGAAGCAACCTAAGTGCCCATCGACAGATGAATGGATAAAGAAATGTGGCACTTATATACAATGGAATATTACTCAGCCATAAAAAGAAACTAAATTGAGTTATTTGTAGTGAGGTGGATGGACCTAGAGACTGTCATACAGAGTGAAGTAAGTCAGTAAGAGAAAAATAAATACCATATGCTAACACATATATATGGAATCTAAAAAAACCCAAAATGGTTCTGAAGAACCTAGGGGCAGGACAGGAATAAAGACACAGTTGTAGAGAATGGACTTGAGGACATGGGGATGGGGAAGGGTAAGCTGGGACAAAGTGAGAGAGTGGCATGGACTTATATATACTACCAAATGTAAAATAGATAGCTAGTGGGAAGCAGCCACATAGCACAGGGAGATCAGCTCGGTGCTTTGTGACCACCTAGAGGGGTGGGATAGGGAGGGTGGGAGGGAGACGCAAGAGGGAGGAGATATGGAGATATATATATATGTATAGCTGATTCACTTTGTTATAAAGCAGAAACTAACACACCATTGTAAAGCAATTATACTCCAATAAAGATGCTAAAAACAAAAGCAAAAATTTATGGCTACCAAAGGGGAAAGGGGGATGGATAAATTAGGAGTTTGGGATTAATAGATAACACGCTACTATATATAACAAGGACCTACTGTAGAGCACAGGGATCTCTACTCAATATCTTGTAATAACCTGTAAGGGAAAAGAACCTGAAAAAGAATATATATGTAACTGAATCACTTTGCTGGACACTTGAAATTAACACAACACTATAAATCAACTACACTTCAATTTTTTAAAAAAGAGCCAGGTCTTAGCAAGAATTGTGTTTTCATAATCTAGGAAGAACTAGACAATATTGCTGGCAACTCCAGGGCCCCATTAAGTATTTCAGGGGCCAAGAGAAGCTATACCGACATATGCTTTATGTGTTCCTCCCCTGCATGGCCTGGCTGATTGCAAGAAAACTGTGTTTCTATTTAATAGAGGGACTTAATATAACTTTACACCTGAGAGCAGTGCGGGGGAGTCTGTGGCAGGGGGGATGTATGTGTATGTGAGGAGCGGCTTTCTCCACCAATCCACACCCCCAGAGCAACATCACAGTTGGTGTCAAAAGTAGGATTCGCACAGAGACTCTCCTGTTCCCGTGCTGGTCTTTGGAAGGGACGTTGAGAGGTTGAAGGAAGGAAATAAGAGCAAAAAAATACCAGGATACAGACTGCCTAGTCCTTAATATGAGACTGAAAGTTTTGAAGGATATTTTGAGGAAGAGATGGATTAGTGGAATTCATCTATTTCTTTACCTCCAACAGGTCAGCCCCAGTGAATAATTTTAAAAGTCATTTCTCAGGGTAAGATATCCCAGAGCATCATTCTCTGACTTCTCCTAAATACGCCAGTCCTGGCACTGGGGAGGAGTAAAGATCCCCAAAGGTAAGGAAGGACTATGAACCAGGAGGGCTTCTCTACTCTATCATCTGGGACCATAACCTGAAGGACTCCCACCCCCACCCCAAATTCCCACCAAGCAGAAATTGGAAAACTGCTGAGGTTTTAGACGTATGAATGGGAGTGCGTGGGACTGAAAGATACTTTAACTCTTGCTCACTTAACTGTTACCATAGGAAGGGTGCCAAAACCAGGGAGGATTAAGTCGATTCAAAAGATTTTAAAAAACATCTCTACTGACATTTCCCCCAGAAAATGGCCAAGGAGAACACTGGTTCTGATTTTAAAATCTTAACTGGGGCTTCCCTGGTGGCGCGGTGGTTGAGAGTCTGCCTGCCAATGCAGGGGACACGGGTTCGAGCCCTGGTCTGGGAGGATCCCACATGCCGCGGAGCAACTGGGCCCGTGAGCCACAACTGCTGAGCCTGCGCGTCTGGAGCCTGTGCTCCGCAGCAAGAGAGGCCGCGATAGTGAGAGGCCCGCGCGCCGCGATGAGGAGTGGCCCCCACTTGCCGCAGCTGGAGGAAGCCCTCGCACAGAAACGAAGACCCAGCACAGCCAAAAATAAATAAATAATAAATAAAAAATAATAAATTAAAAAAAAAAAAAAAAAAAGAAAATCGGCCCAGTCTCTGTTTGCATTGGGCTAAAAAAAAAAAAAAAAAAAAAAAAAAAAAAATCTTAACTGTAAGTCTCTTAAAATGTGTGTAAATAGTTTCCCTACCATGCAAATCTGATCTTGAGACAGAATTAGACAAATATCCTAGGAACTAATTGGGTTAAATTTTGTGTTCTGAAGTTTCACATTTTTCTTAAACAAGAACATAGCATATTTATTAGTGAAAAGGTGAGCCACTACTTTCTGAAACTTCTACTTGAAACAAGGATGCACGTGTAACCTGACACAGCTGTGTAGTTGTGTGTCTGGCGAAATGTAGGAGAAGAAAGAAGAAGAAAGCATCATTTTCAGGATGTTCATGGTTTCCAAGAATACTGAATTTAAATAGTCTCAATACAATTCAGCTAAAGCATTAAGTATAACTACAGTGTTTTAGACGTGATTCTGTTTGGGTCATAAATGAACCTGCTGGACCAGAGCCAATGGAGGTAAGGGGAAGCTGGCACTATGCCCAGCATCTCCAAAGAGATGCTGAAAATAAATTAGGAAAATAAGTGTTTTTCCTTTCTTTTGGGTCACCTTAGAATATTGGCTTGAGGCCACAGTCTCTTTGGTAGCTAAGGGGTTGATATGAAGCTGCTCCTCCCTCCTTCCTTCAGTAAAATGTAGGGAAATGCTGTGGAAGTTGAATAGTGTAGAAGTTGGGAAAGGGGGGAGGTGAGAAATGGATACAACTGGACACTGGAAGAGAAAAAACACCAGGATCTTTATTAGAAAATATGTCTTTTATGGAGAGAATAATCAAAGGGAGTTGGGAAATAGACAGAGACCCACCGGAAAGACTGTGTGTCCTTACTTGGAACACTAGAAAGAGGGACAGAGCCAGACAGGGTGACAGGAGCAGTGTGGGTGGGGAGAGACCCTG
The DNA here is from genome assembly GCF_965194805.1 of Balaenoptera borealis. Taxonomy (NCBI): domain Eukaryota; kingdom Metazoa; phylum Chordata; class Mammalia; order Artiodactyla; family Balaenopteridae; genus Balaenoptera; species Balaenoptera borealis. Next base: position 68,743,079 of record NC_138873.1, on the reverse strand, counting down.
GTCAGCTCTCCCCAGTAGAACCCTCATCCACCCAACCTCCCCATCCCAGAGAAATCAGGATGGTGGCCCATGCCCTGCCTAGATCTACACAAGCTGGATGAGCCAATCAGGGGAATGAAAGGAAGTCCACTGAGACTTGACTAGAAGAAGGAGATGAAGAACTCCTCAGCTTTCAAACAAAAAGAGAGTACGGAGGAGAAACCTGCATGCTTCTGCAGTACTGCCCTTAACCCTGGGTGAGATGAGCCCGCCAGGGCCCACACTTTAGAGGGCCCCATATACTGGTTCACCGATGCATTGTCTGATAGACACTGTCTGATAACAGCAAATGCAAAAACAAACAAACAAATAACTGGCTAGCCACCCAGGGTCAAGAGGTGCACTTCAGTCAAATAGATTTGTAATCAAGTCCTCAGACCAAACTGTTAAAAAACCCAGACAAAAAAGGAATATACTCAGAGTCAGAGGCTGGTGGGCTCCATGATTCTGAAAGGCTGGAGGCAAAAAGAACGTTCAGGGGCCCCAGGGCCCTGACTCTGTGCTCTGGACGACAGTCAAGAATAAATGTGACTGTCCCTCAAATGGAAACGCATGGCTGCTTAAGTAACACCTTCTGGTACGGTGATGTGAGCTCAGGTCTGAGGTCTGTACAGCAGCAAGAATTGATGGGGACCTGGGTGTGTGGACAGTGTTGCCAGGAGCTGTGTGTCCCACAAGGAAACCCAGGGCCACAGGAGGCCACCCAGAGGTGTGCCATCTCTTCTGCCCTGTGTCCCCTCACAATTCTTAAGACTTTGTATTCTTGGCTGATCAAACCAGGAAGCTACTGGAACCCCACTGGGAATGAGTGTGTTGGGGGTAGGGGTGGGGGTCTCTTTTAGCCCATCTCTAACTCGCTTGACACATTACATACCTCCCCTTGAAAAAAGGTTACCTAAGAAAAACGAGTGTAATTTCTGGAGCAAGAAGTCAGAAGTCTTTCGGATTTATCCTCTCTCCAATTCAAACATAACGCTATTCACCACTACCTAAAGTGCTTCGGTTTCTTTGCCTGAAAAGTAAAGTTGAGCTTACAAATATTTTTCCCTTCCATCTCAAAGGAGGCTGTGAAGTTGAACTAGAAGACGTTTATGATCGCCGATGAAAGGTACTCATTAAGTATAATTGCTATCATTACCTGAGTCTGTTTTTAGTTTCCTCATTTTTTATATTTAGAGATGGCATGATATGGTCCACAAGAACTCCAGCGTAAGCATCCTTACCCACTTGCCTGCATACCTGGGCCTGTCCTGGGCTAGAAGGTGGGTATGTCAAAGCCTTGGATCTCTGGGCACTGGGGCTCATGGCAATGCTAGATCCCATGCTCCGTTCGGTGGTACTTTCTGACAAGCATCAAATTTCATTCCAAAACAAATGTACCAATAGCTGGCTTGCTGTGGGTACAATTAGTCACTTTCTCAGAATGAGGAGCAAAGGGCTAATTGTTCTGCAAGTGGACAATTGCTGCTGTAATTATTAGCCCCTGTAATTTTTCATCCATACATAATTGCATATGCAGATGAGGAGAGCTTGGGCTGTCTTCTTGCAATTCCACCCAAGAGGCCGCTCATTGTTATGCTCAGGGTTTTTTCCACTTGTATTGGTCACGGTTGTGCTTTTCCGTGATTGTCTTTTCTTACTCCGTAAAATATCAATGCAAAAGCAGTTTTTAAAAAGTTTTCCAGAACAATTTAAATACTGAATCAGCCCTCTAGTCGCTGGGTTTGTGTTAAATGTAACTTGAGTACTTACAAAGGCAAGTCTCTGGCTGAAGTTTATGGAATCATAGAAAAGAATGAAGCTAGCAATTTCCCCTCGGCTCCCAGTATCTGCTCTCCCCTGCAGTCTCGGCTCTTCTCAAAGTCGCCAAGAAAAGGAAACTCACAGTCTCTCTTTGGAACTTCATTTCAGTGTATGACTCTAACTTTAAAATATCCAAGCCTTGTATGTTCCCAAACTGAACCCAGGAGTTCTAGAATCATCATGGTGGCAGTTAAGTTCATTGTTAGTTTCTTGGAGCATGATGAGACCAAATTTGTTATACCTACGTTTGTAGCCAGAAACCATCTTGAGAGGTAAATTAATCTATTTTAGGTTTCCATGTTAAGTTTTAAAGAAAATGCTTTTGGAAGCAGCTGATCTTTTTCCTGAGGCATTTGGCCAAAATCCACCCAGCTTCATTTCACCTATATCTGCAAATCCTCAGCTCAGGGCAGAAACGTCTGGGTGATAGAGGAAGTTGTGTAGAGGACTTGTCTCTTTCCAATTTGCAAAGCTGCTTGAGAACTTGTACCGAAGGGCATCCCACTGTTCTCCTGTTCCTGGAGCATGGTTGGTGGTCCTAAACAAACACCCATGGTGTGGCAGGCTTTTCTTCAGATGAAAACTCTGAATACTCAGGAAAATTCTTTCCAGCTTTGTGAACTCTCATAATGCAAGCAGTCACAAAGCTTGGTAATGCTGGCAAAGGCAAGATTGATTTAAAGGATTTGTGGAGAATCGTGCCATTAGGCAATGCTTTGATTTTTCTTTTTCTTATTCTTTCAGTGGTTCCAAATAAAAGTGAAACTCCCTGAAAGATATAATATCTACCTGCTGAAGTTGAGAAAGAGGCTCCGGTGAAATCATTTGCTATTAAAGGTAAATCTGGGGCTTCCCTGGTGGCGCAGTGGTTGAAAATCTGCCTGCTAATGCAGGGGACACGGGTTTGAGCCCTGGTCTGGGAAGATCCCACATGCCGCGGAGCAACCAGGCCCGTGAGCCACAACTACCGAGCCTGCGTGTCTGGGCCTGTGCTCCGCAACAAGAGAGGCCGCGACAGTGAGAGGCCTGCGCACCGCGATAAAGAGTGGCCCCCGCGGGCTTCCCTGGTGGCGCAGTGGTTGAGAATCTGCCTGTTAATGCAGGGGACACGGGTTCGAGCCCTGGTCTGGGAAGATCCCACATGCCGCGGAGCAGCTGGGCCCGTGAGCCACAACTACTGAGCCTGCGCGTCTGAAGCCTGTGCCCCGCAACGGGAGGGGCCGCGATACTGAAAGGCCCGCGCACCGCGATGAAGAGCGGTCCCCGCACCGCGATGAAGAGTGGCCCCCGCTTGCCGCAACTAGAGAAAGCCCTCGCACAGAAACGAGGACCCAACACAGCCAAAAATAAATATAAAAATAAATAAGTAAATTAAAGATTACTATTAAAAAAAAAAAAAAGGTAAATCTGGGACTTCCCTGGTGGCACAGTGGTTAAGAATCCACCTGCCAACGCAGGGGACACGGGTTCAAGCCCTGGTCCAGGAAGATCCCACATGCCGCGGAGCAACTAAGCCCATGCGCCACAACTACTGACTGCACTCTAGAGCCTGCGAGCCACAACTACTGAGCGCACGTGCCACAACTATTGAAGCCCACATGCCTAGAGCCTGTGCTCTGCAACAAAGACAAGCCACCACTATGAGAAGCCCGTGCACCGCAACAAAGAGTAGCCCCTGCTCTCTGTAACTAGAGAAAGCCCGCACAAAAACAAAGACCCAACACAGCCAAAAGTAAATAAATAAATGTATAAATAAATAATAATACTTAAAAAAAAAAAAGGTAAATCGGCCTGCACGTAGACAGCAAATGTGCGCCTATTTGCCTGCAGATCCTTCTGGAAGACTCAAAATAACATTCAGCTGCTCCCTACCTCATGACCCCTAAGAGCTGTGACCTGAATCACTCCCCCCCGTCTAAGAATGTTAATAACCACTGTGGAGATCATGCATTGCATTTCCAGTGCCAAAATCCCCCTTTTCTCCTGCTCAAACAGGATCCTAAATGCGCCACATTTGCTTTTTTATGAGGATGCATTTGCCAGTCGGCCTCAATGCAAGCCCAAGTGCTTCAAAGGCATTAATAAAGGGGTGGTAATCTCAAGAGCCTTATTTTTGTCCCCAGTGTTCACCCCAAAAGGAAATGTGCTTCTTACTAATAATAGAGGATGTGACCAAAAGCATTCAGTATATTTATCTGTTCCTAGTTCATTTGCCAAGGCTGATGTGCCCCATCAGAGCTCTTTTAGAAAGGCTAAAACAATTAACCTCTTTCTCACTTGCCCTGCCAAATGCCAAGGTCTGGCAGTTTTTGTTCAGGAGATTTAACCAAAGATCAGCCCCTCCTCCCCTGACACATAAACCAATTTAATACATAATGATGATGAGAGCTAACATTTACTGAGCTGGGTGCCAGGCACTGTTTAGTCCTTTACGCATGTTAACTCATTTAATTCTCATGACGACCCCGTGAGGTAGATCCCATTCAGATCCCCATTTATCACTGTGGACACTGAGATACAGAAGCATTAAGAAACTCGCCAGAAATCACACAGCTGGTCAGGATGCTGCTCTAGAGAGAGACACTGCTCTTGGTCACTAGAGATGCACCTCTAAGTAGATGCTGTTTTACGTGTTAAGGTGATGTAGGCTGATGCACTGCCCTCCAGTTGGTATCAAGGACTACGAGACTAAGAAAGGGCCATACTGGCTTCTCCCTATTCCTTAAGACCCATGATCCCCTTATGCTTCCTGCTATCATTTAGCTCATTTGTGGTTTGGCTGGATTTCTGACTTCCAAATCAGATGTGCTAAAAAAATAGTCTTGGGCCCTGGTCCAATACAGATTCTTCCAGATTCACTTAGAAGTCTCTGAGTCAGTTTACAATAGAGCACATGTATTAGACGGACAAGCTCATTATCAGATTATGTGTCTAAAGAAATAACAAGAACCACACAAGAGCCAGTCACATCAGATTTATAACCATCAGGCATTTGTCAACAATAGTCACCAAGTCTAGGGCTCATTGGTAATCGTTCATGAACTGTGTAATGCTAGCAAAGAGGAAGGCAGTTCCAGATAAGCCTTGCTGCCATGTACTTCCATCTCTTGTGATTTGGCCCATCTCCATATACCATATATTACTGACTTCTTTGGTTAATCTATATATACATTTCCTTATTATCTTTAAATTAGTTTTCAGAAGCTATCAGCCCTTGGAATAATCTGATGGGCATTTGTTTGTTACTGCTGTTTTGTTTCTTAAACAAAAGCTAAATTAAAAAAAATTTTTTTTTTATCCTGATAAAACTCTTATGCCCTCATTTTTAATGCCTTCAGCAAGCTCTGTATAAGGCAAGGAGCTGAAAATAGAATTTGGCACTGAACAATATTCTGTAACATGAAAACTCTTCCCTTGTGTAAAAAAAAAAAAAAAATTGTCACAGGCAACATTTCTCTACATTCACTTTGATAACCGAAGCCCAAGGAAATGCAAAAGGGGATGCAAATTTCTGTTCCACGTGTTTTCCTGGGTACGTATCCCCATCACGATCCCTGCCCTCCTCCTGTGGTCAGTAAACCCCTGGTCCTGGCTGATGCCCACCCACTCACCCACTCCCAGCTCAAAATCTGATCCAGAAGAGGGATGGGCTCTGCTCTGAGTGAAAAACAGCATCGCTCTGGGTTGAATTCATAGTAGTTTTTAATTTTTTAATAGTGGGTGAGTTCGTCGTACTATTTTTGGCCACAGAATGTTTTCCTCCTTATAAGAAGCTTGTAAGCAATATGTAAAACATCTTTCGGGGTCCCCAGCCTATAGCCGTGCAAGTTTTCTTCTCGTAACTAGTACTGTTTTTCTTCAGGGTAATTAATTCAACGAGCAACCAGCAATCTGCCTTTAGCTTAACCTTCATTGGTTTCCAACTAAAAACAAAAGAAGAATCCAACGTTTGGTCAGTGGCCCAGTCAACCACTTCCCTTGCTGGGAGAGTTTTCAACAGGTGCAGCCACTCTCTGAGGGCCTAGAGATGCAAATTTTGAGCAAAACAGCCTGTTTTCCTTCTGCCTTTGGCTCCCCTCTGGGTCCTGAAATGACTGTGTTTAACCAGAGACTTACAGATCACAGAAGATGATTTTTTTTTCTCCATTCCAGGCAGAAAAAAAAGCACAAGCCCAGGTTTATCAAAAAGGCAATTTCCCTCAGTACTTTAATTAAATGTTAACCTTTCTGTGAAGAATTATAAATTGCATTAGAACATAAACGTCAACCGACGACATTTGAGACCTGAACAGAACTTATGTAATGTTTCCAATAATTAGTGTGTCTATTCCAGATGTCAGTTAAAAGTTCAAAACCTTGATATGTGGGTGCCATCAAAGAGAACAGTGAGAGCCACACACTGGGGTCCTCGGGGAGAATTTCCAGAAAGGTAACACATTTTGACCAGAATTAAAGCAGACTTCTGGCCTAAAGATCTGTTTTCTTTCTGTCCTCCTGGGCCTCCCAGATGCTTGGGGAAATCTTAATAATACTAGACGTGTTTACAAGTCAGACTCAGTCCATTTTTAGAGTGAGTCAAGATTTATAACACTCTTTTCCTTTTCCTTAACAATCTGATAGCCCCGGACTGCCACCCTTCACCTCGGAGTGATGTTATTGCTGGTTCTAATCTCCCCCATTCCACCCAGCCTGCTGACTGGTACAGAATGGCTTTTCCCTTCCATCTGGCTGACAGATGCCATAAACTGCACATGACTGTGTCAGCCCTGAAGTCAGGGCATCGATAACTTCCATGGGACAAAGTTGATAATCATCTCTTTGTATAAAATTGTCTTTTAGAGAATTAGATAAATGTGAAACTCTCTGCGAGGTCCAGAACATCATTCAAGGCCACCTCCCCCGTTTTGACAGCATGATGGCCTGACGTGGACATTTGTTTTCAGGCCTGTGATTCCCGCACCCTATGTCCCTCTGCTTTATCCCAGGCAAAATACTGGGCTGCAGGAAGGCCTGTTGGTCACACCCTTAAACCTGAGCAGGACAGCGCCCTGGGAGCAAGGCCTGCCTCTCAGGGTCAGGCCTTCATGCCCTGCTCTGAAATCTGCTGACCCCGAGGAATAAATAATTCATCTCTCTCTGGTAGTGTCTCTTTTTACAGAGATTTCTGTGACAGAGCCTTGACAGTGACGATGTTCATCATGATTGTTCATCCACAGAAGTAAGGAGAAGACCTGGGGAGGGGAGAGGGAAGCCCCAGCATGACTCCAGAATATCATTCCACACCCTCACAGTCAACGTCGGAAAGTGTTTGAACAAAGGAAATAAATGAAGGTATAAGGTCTCTGTACTGGCAGTTGCTGGAAGTCTGTTTGCTCTAGTCTAAGGCTCGGGCAGGACCACATCCTGGCTTGTCAACAGAGATCCTGGTCTTCTAGACATTCTTTCAGCTGGTCCCTTCGAGAGGGATCCTGGTCTTCCAGGCATTTTTTTTTTGCATTTTCCCCTCCGGGCACACCTCTGCTCTTCCTGTTTCTTTTGCTGAGGCAAAACGGGGCGGTGGGCGGGAGGCATGATTCTCTGGGCTCACGTAACTGGGAGGAAGCCAGAAGAAGCTGAACAGACCTAACCAGTCCCTCTCCCCGCAGCTCACCCACCGGTCGGCTGTAGGCTCTTCTTCTGCAGCCCGGCCTCTTCCCTGAAAGGAGAGCCTGATTTGGCCTCTGATTTTACAATTACAGCCTCGCAGCTTTGGTCCTGGAGCCTGCCCGGAAATGGTCTGCTCTGACTGTCCCCCGAGCTTTTGGAAGCACCCCTGCTGCCCAGCTAAACAAATTCACGGTGACTGGGGAGCAGTGGGGTGAGGCTGGGCAAGAAAGGGGTTGGCTATTTTTCAGCTCAGGACAGTTTGGGTATTTCAACTGGTGTGCATGTATTACTACAATAAAAATTGAAGTAAAATAAAATGCTTCCTCTCGACTGGCAGACAGTTAAAAGACAGCGTAACTCAAAAGCATGGCCAGCTCATGGTTCCTATTTTTAATGGTAGTAAAATACCCATGACGGAAAGCTGACCATCTTAACCACGTTTAAGTGTACAGTTTGGTGGCATTAAGTACATTCACATTGTTGTGAATGTCACATGTCACCAGCCACCTCTAGATCTTTTTTCACCTTGAAAAACGGAAACTCTGTACATTAAACACTAATTCCCCATTCTCTGACCCTCTCCCTTTCAACCACCATCCTACTTTCTGTCCCTATAAATTTTACTATTCTAAGTACCTCATATAAGTAGAATCATACCGTATTTGTCTTTTTGTGATTGGCTCATTTCACTTACCATAATGTCTTCAAGGTTCATCCATGTGGTAAACATTAGAATGTCACTCCTTTTTAAGGCTGAATAATACTCCACTGTATGGATATACCACACCTTGTTTATCCACTCATCTGTCAGTGGACACTTGGGTTGCTTCCACCTTTTGGCTGCTGTTCATAATGCTGCTATAGACATGGGTGTCCAAGCAGCTCACCTTTTAAAACTACATTTTTAAGAGTTTCTCTGGTTTTTAGTATGAAGACTAAGAAGCAAAGGGAGACCAGGGCACCTGGGAAGTAAATTACCCATCCCTCACCCCTGGCCATCAAAGGGCTCCATCCTGTGTTCTTTGAGTGTCCTATGAAGCAGAGATTTTTATCCCCATCTCATACTGAGAAACTGAGGCTCAGAGAGGTTAATTAAGTTGCCCAAGGTAACATAGCTAGAAAGGGGCTGAGAGTCAACCCAGGTCTGACTCCACGGCCCCAAACCTGTCTGCTGTCTCGTGCTGCCTCCTGAAAGTGGGGCAAAGCTGGACCTGGTGTGTGTGAAGATGGGGGGCAGGCAGGAGGCTGAAACTCTGTCCCTCCCTCCCCTGTGCCTAAGGAACAAACATTATTATTATTATTACTATTATTATTATTAGAGCCAATGGAAAACAAAGAAAAGTACAGCAAACGGAGCCTACAGGATGCAGACAGGAAGCCTGACTCTCAGATGAGAACGCACTTAGCTACTTGTAACAAGGCTGAAAGGGGGGACAAAGTCTCAAAGTCTGCAAGGAATCGTGGCGCAAAGGGGACCAAACTGCAGGAAGTATTTCAAGGCCGTGAGTGGACAGCAAAGTGGCAGATGAGTTTTAGGAGGGGAAAATGCCGGGAACTGCACTCGGAGAAAATCACCCAAACCAGACTAATAGGGGATTGCTTTGAGCAAGGAGTGTGGCTCCAGCCCAGGTCAGGGTGTGTGCGGGCTGAGCTGCCCAGTACCCCTCAGCAGGGGAAGGGAACAAAAAATACCGACATCTTTGGAAAAGACATCATTCACAAGGCAGAAAAAAATAAAACAACAATAAACACCCTTACCGAGGTGGAAAATAAGGCTTGCACTGAATGAACAGATCCCGCAAGGGAAAGGGTAGTTTTTCTTTGGAAATACCAGGGCTGCCTGTTGCAGGCACCGAAATGGTCGGTAAAATTCTGAGCATCACCAGAGCAGCCCGAGAACCCACCTCCTCACCCACCCCTGGACCACTGCATGTGCCTTCCTGTGGCATCTCAGGAAAGCAGCGTGGATACGAGGAGGATGCAGGGTTGAAACATGGGAATGAGTGCAGGAGCCTGGGGTTTTCTCACAGACCAACGCCCTCCTTGAAAGTCTGACCATGAGATCGGGGAAGATAACGCTGTCCCTAGACAGGTTACATCCAGGAGCCCCCTGGCCCGCGGTTTGTTTTATGTTGCTTGTCTGTTCATTGTGAGGGCACAGGAAAGGGAGGGGATGGGAGGAGATACTTTGCTATTAGGTCTTAAAGAATCTTTGTGGAGTTTCTCTCTGAGACCTGGGCCAGGATGTGGCCGGACTCCCAAGTCATATTAAAACCCCCCATGCCGTTCCAACCAGACCTGGTCCTGGCTTCTGGGTCCACAGCTGCCGGGTGAGGGGTCCTAGGCTGAGCTCAGGGAGGGGGAGGATCTCCCTGTATTCTCAGGATCTGACCTTTGAGACATTTTACTGAAATTTCTAAAACCACAGCAACGCCTCTGCCGCCTGAAACAAGAATCTCAGGTGAGGACAGTGATGGAGCCTGTGACTTCTGGGTCTCACTGGGTCCATGCGTTGGGACCACCACCATCCTGCCACCAAGCACTCAGAAGCAGGGCTTCCCTGGCCCCCAGGTCTGGCACACGAGCCCCACACAGCCCTGATCCAAGGGCCAGGCCCCAAGCTCAGAATTGGGTGCCCTCATTCCAGGCTCCCAAGGGCCACTCCGATCTGTACTCAGCTCCCAGGGAAGGGGCTGCTCACGACCTGGGCGGGGAGTGGTGGGGAAGCAGGGGGCTCCGGTCTGGGGAAAGAGAAGGGAGTGAGGGCAGGAGATAGGCGGGCATGAGGGCCCACTGGGGAGTGGGGAAAGCGTATTGTGGAGGGAAAAACCTAGGCAGCCAGTCAAGCTCCCTCCGTGCTAGCGGTGACTGATGGGGGTCCCAGCGCAGTAGTGCGGCTCCCGCACTGCGCGAAGGCGCCCCCCAGAGGCCGGGAGTGGAAGTGGAGCTGCGCACAAAGGTTGCGTGCCGGGCCCGAGCCCTGCCCAGCGCTGTGTTCAGCGCGAGGATACAGACGCTTTCGTAATCACGCAAAGATGCAGCAAAGGCAGGTGGACAGCCCTGGGCTTCCCACCAAAGGGACGCTCAGTACATGTCGCAGGAATGACTGTGAGTCGGTTGATGAGAGCGCATGCACCCCCTTCCTCTGGGGAACACGTGGGGAACACACAATAAGCTGCACCTCTGCCTGGGCTTTGCTAGGCTAACTCTGGCTCAGCAAAGCCACATCCTTGGCTGGCAGTCGGGGAGAGTGTTCTACGTGTGCTGGGCTCATTATCCACAGGGCAGGTACCCACCTGTGGGGCTGGGCATCAGGCCTTTGCCTTCATCCCAAGTTTAGCTGGGCGGGACCGGTGCATGCAGAACAGAGCATTGTTTCCCTGACCAGGGCAACCAGCCCCCTTCTCTCCCCACCCATAGGCATAAGAATCCCTCCCTGCCATTAACCAGCCGGCTCCCAGGAGGCAGGGGGTAATCCCCTCCCTGTGGCCGCTCCACAGGGATGACATCTAAGGACTATCCAAAGTGCAAGGGGATTGACCCCGCTCCGCAGTGCACTTTCTGCTTAATAGGAACAGCTGGTCAGTGAAGTGTTTGCTAGCAATTTAACAAGGCTCAAACAGCAAGAGGCATCTGCCGATAAATCAAAAGGAGCGCCCGGCTAAATGAGGTTTAATTTAAATTCCTATCTCGAGCGAGAGAGGAGCATAATTGTGCCTTCCAGTTGTATTAGTACCAGTGAGGCCCGGGCCAGATCGGCTTCGGCTGGAGCTTGCTGCCCACCCCCGGCCGCCCTGGGGTGTGATGGCCCCAGCAAGACTAAGCTGTAAAACAAAGCCAACTGCCGAGGGGGCAGGGGAGGGCGAGAGGAAGGAGATAATATGTCATTTCTTGCAGAAACAAAACAGAACAAGCCAAACTTTACTGCATTCGGAAGCCATAAAGCTCATCATGGCCAGAAGCAAGTCCACTGCGGCTGCCCCATTAGAGCAGAGGGCAGGGGCCCAAGGGCAAGGGGGCAAATGAGCCTGGCAGGGAGGAGGACTCGTTCCATGGAAGTGTCACCAGTCGGAGCCATGGTGACACCCAGGAAGAGAAGAGCTGCTCTCCTCTCATTGTTTCCTGGCACAGAGATCTGGACACAGACTTTGCAACCTACACACACGTCCTCCCCTGCCTCAAGCCGTCCTCAGCCTTGCACGTTCACCTGTAAACCCCCAGCCCCCAATGGATTTGATTCTCCCCTCCCTGCACTTCCCATTTCTCTTTAAAATCAGAGCCTGGGCTTAACATCAAGCAAAAGCTGGCTGCTGTCTAATGCATCTTCCCTGCGAGTGCCTCGGGAAATCAAGCAGTGAGTCACCAAAGATTTGTCCTTCAAGGAGTCCTACCCCGGGGGCCCTGCTCGCATGTTTCATTTCACGGAGGCCAGAGATGCCTTCCCCACGCACTGGGTCTGGAGGGTGTCGTAGGAGCTCCGTACCCAGGACCTATTAGGCAGAGGGAGTGACTCAGAAAGCCTTGGGGTGGAGAAGCAGGTGCCCCCATCCCACTGATGCCAAAAGTACGGCTTAAAGTTCACGCACAGTCAGTCCTCACGCCCTCATCCTTCTCAAGGCGAAGTCTATCCTCTCCCTCTGCTCCGCGCTCCTCTCAGTTAACACTTCCTAACTTTGCACTTCAAACACGTCAGCACCTGTTCCCTTGAAATCAGCATGTGTTCACTGAGGACAGGGGCCCTGCCACAGCGACTTCGTCCCCTTTTGTAATAGGTCCCAAGGCTGACAGGCCAGGGCAAGACCTCACCCAGGAGTGTATCTTTTAGGAATTGTGTATGACAACTAGTAAGAGCAAAGAAAAGAAGTTTATTTTTCTCTCACGTTAAAATTCACAGATGGCAGTCCTGGGCTGACATGGCAATGCGCATCAGAAACCAAGGCTCCTTCCATTTCTTGCTTCTGTATCTTGTTTTAAAATTAAACTATAGGTTGATTTACAATATTGTGTTAGTTTCAGGTGTACAGCTTCAGATTCTCTTCCATTATAGGATATTACAAGATATTGAATATAGTTCCCTGTGCTGTAAGTAAATCCTTAGTGTTTATTTTATATATAGTAGTGTGTATCTGTTACTCCCATACTCCTGACTTATCCCTCCCCCTCCCCTTTCCCCCTTGGTAACCATAAATTTGTTTTCTGTGTCTGTGAGTCTGTTTAGTAAATAAGTTGATCTGTGTTATTTTTTTAGATTCCACATGTAAGTGATATCATATAATGTTTGTCTTTCTCTGCCTGACATAGTTCACTTAGTATGATCATCTCTAGATCCATCCATGTTGCTGTAAATGCTTGTTTCTGTATCTTTAGCCTCTGGCTTTCATCCTGAAGGTCACCTCATGAGCAGAGATTGATGCTGGAACACCAGCTATCACATATGGATTCCAGGTAAGAGGCAGAAGAAAGATGGAAGGGATATTTTTTTTAAAAAGGCACTTCACAATTGCCTATTTTGTAAGTTTTCTCAGAAGTCCCACCCGATAACATTTCTGTGTATCTCACTGGCTAAAACCTAGTCACGTGGCCACACCTAGATGCATAGGAAGCTGGGAAACGTGGTCTATTAGTTGAGCACATTGCCACCTCCCACAATCAATAGGGCTGGGCTGTCTCTACAAAGGAAGAAGAGGAGAATGGATTTGGGCTGGCGTTAGCAGCCTCTGCCACCACAGGCTGCATCTCGGTTTTGCTTTACCGTTTGACAGGTCTTCCTGGGAGGTTCTGTGGTTGAGATGGTAACACCCAGACTGGGTAACCAGACAGTCTGGGGGGATTCTGTCTAAGCAGCATCTCAAAGGGAGTTGTAATTATGCCAGCTGGGACGGAAATCTAGTGACCATCACAGGACCTAGTCCTGATTGCAGATGTTAACAGTGGCTTCGATGCAGATTTCCAGAAGACAGGATCTTTGCCCTACTGAGGAGGGACACATATAAAAGAACCCAGAAAATGTGACAGCATCTATTCGAGCACAGAGGGGAAAGTGTCCAGGGCAGCAAGGGGACACATAGAGCAATTTGCCCTGGATTCTGAGCCTGAGTTTTTTTCCTGGTCCCTATACCCTCCTGAGCACAGCCTTGACATCTGTTGGTGTTTATACACATATAGGTGCTAAAATAATACATAAATAACATTTTTTGCACAAACTTTGTGTTTGGCGAACACGTGCTAATTGCTCAGAATTAGGCACCGAGCACTTCCCTGGTGGCACAGTGGTTAAGAATCCGCCTACCAATGCAGGGGACACGGGTTCGAGCCCTGGTCTGGGAGGATCCCACATGACGTGGAGCAACTAAGCCCGTGCACCACAACTACTGAGCTTGCACTCTAGAGCCCTCAAGCCACAACTACTGAGCCTGTATGCCACAAGTACTGAAGCCCGCGTGCCTAGAGCCCGTGCTCTGCAACGAGAGAAGTCACAGCAATGAGAAGCCCGCGCACCGCAATGAAGAGTAGCCCCTGCTCACCGCAACTAGAGAAAGCCCACGCACAGCAACGAAGACCCAATGCAGCCAAAAATAAATAAATTTATTTTTAAAAATTAGGCACCAAGCCCCACACATTGGTCTTCAATAACGTCCGTAAGAGCAGCAGCTGGAAGAAGCGAGTTAAAGATGCTACAGCACCTGAAAGGGATCCTCCACTTCTCACACACACATATTTTGAGCACGACTGTGTTTGTTTGAACCACTCTCACAATATTCTTCCAGAAATTGGGTAAATTTGATGGCCCAAAGGAAAGAGAGGCGGGAGAGGGTCCTTCAGCCCTGAGTTCCAAGCTCAACCAGGGATGCTGCATGTTTATTTGCAGAATAATGTTCAGAAAGGGTGCCTGTTCGGTCTTTTGTTTTTTGCTTTTTATTTTGAAATAATGTTAGACTCACAAGAAGTTGCAAAAATAGTAGAGTTCGTTGTGTACCCTTCACCCAGGTTCCTCAAATTATAACATCTTACACAAGCAGAGCACGTTATTTTTTTTTTAATATTTATTTTATTTATTTATTTATTTGGCTGCACCGGTCCCAGTCGCAGCATGCGGGATCTTTAGTTGCGGCATGCGGAATCCTTAGTTGCGGCACATGGGATCTAGTTCCCTGACCAGGGATCGAACCCAGGCCCCCTGCATTGGGAGTCAGAGCCTTAGCCACTGGACCACCAGGGAAGTCACCAGAGCACATTATTAAAACCAGGAAACGGATATTAGTACAATATTATTAACTAAACTACAGACCGTATTCAGATTTCACCAAGTTAGCACATGGGTATACTCATGTAAACACTGTCCTATTCAGGATACGGAGGTGTTCTGTCCCCAGAGTGAAAACCCTTTGCCTATCCTTTTAGGGCCCTCCCCCTGGCATTCACTGATCTGTTCTCCATTACTATAATTTTGTAATTTTAAAAATGTGATATAAACTAAGTCATATAGTTTGTAAACATTTTAGGGTTCTTTTTTCACTGAGGATAATGCCCTCAAGATCCATCCAAGTGGTTGTGTGTATCAATACTTTCATCCCTTTTTTTGTACTGCTGAGTAGATCCATGGTATGAATGTACCACAGTTTGTTTAATCATTTACCATTAAAGAACGTCTGTTTCCAGTTTTTGTCTATTACAAACAAGGTTGCTATAAATATTTGTGTACTACTATAAACATTTGTGCATAGGTGTGTGTGTTTGATAAGCTTTCATTTATCTAGGATAAATACCCAGGAGTGTGATTGCTGGGTCACATGGTAAGTATATGTTTAACTTCACAAGAAACTGTCAAATGGTTTTCCAGAGTGGTCTCACCATTTTTTTTTTTTTTAAAACATGGGAAATTTTATGATTTTTTAAAATTAATTAATTTATTTGTGGCTGTGTTGGGTCTTCGTTTCTGTGTGAGGGCTTTCTCTAGTTGCGGCAAGCGGGGGCCACTCTTCATGGCGGTGCGCGGGCCTCTCACTATCGCGGCCTCTCTTGTTGCGGAGCACAGGCTCCAGACGCGCAGGCTCAGTAGTTGTGGCTCACGGGCCCAGTTGCTCCGTGGCATGTGGGATCTTTCCAGACCAGGGCTCGAACCCGTGTCCCCTGCATTGGCAGGCAGATTCGCAACCACTGCGCCACCAGGGAAGCCCGGCCTCACCATTTTATATCCCATTAAGCAACGTGTGAGAGTTTCAGTTGCTTCCTATCCTTTCCAACAATTGGTATTGTCAATATTTTTAATTTTAGCCATTCTACTTCGTGTGTAATAGTATCTCCTCATGGTTTAATTTGTACTTCTCTAATGGCTAACAATGTTGAACTTCTTTACATATGCTTATTTGCCATTCACATGTTCTATCTGGAGAAATGGCATTCAAGTCTTCTGCCCACTTTCTAATTACAGACAGTCCCTGACTCAGGATGGCTCAGCCTAAGATTTTTTGAGTTTACGACAGGGTGAAAGCGACACACGTTCAGTGGGAATTGTACTCCCGAGTTTGAATTTTGGTCTTTTCCCAGGCTAGTGACAGGGAGTACGATGCTGTCTGTCACAAGGCCCCATGGTGGGACCAGGTAAGAATGACGGGATTGGAGAGACACAAAACGCAGCCAGTCTTCAATTCACAGATCACTCCATTTCTTACACACAACTAACACGCAGCACAGGTTAGTCAAAGTAGAGATAATAGAAAGGGGTAATGCACCAACCGCTCCAAAGGAGAAGTCCCGAAAGGAGGCATCTCAGCACAGGCAGCGGCCTCTGGTCCTTCCCTCGGCTCCAACAGGACCTCGGGCAGGTCCATCTGCAACATCTCTCAGCAGCGTGGAGTCGGGTCCTCCACTGAAGAACTCAACTCAGTGGACTCTTTTTAAGGAGTCTGCCAGTACGGTGTACGGTTACGCCCCTGGGGTCTTGTCTCTATAAGTCACTCCTTCCTTTCCTCTGACTTACGTTGCCAAACAAATATCTTATGTAAAGTAACACTCTTCATTTATCCCTCTGAGACACTCGCGGTCCTACACTGGACGTTTCAAAACAACTAATATGGAAGTTTACCTTGACCACTGTGACTCTATTTTGAACCACATAACATAGCTTAAAACTCCTAAAAGTTTCACACAGGATGAATAGGGATCCTAACACAAAAGGAATCGCATGATAACATATACTCTCTCATGATGCTGGACAGAGGCCAGCCACACTATCACGAGGGTAAACACCCGATACACTTACAACCATTCCGTACCCACGCAACCATTGTTTTTTCACTTTCGGGAAACTATTCAATAAGTTACATGAGATAGTCAACACTTTATTGTAAAATAGGCTTTGCATTAGATGATTTTGTCCAACTGGAGGCTAATGTAAGTGTTCTGAGCACATTTAAGGTAGGCGAGGCTAAGCTATGATGTTCAGTAGGTTAGGTGTATTAAATGCATTTTTGACTTAAAATATTTTCAACTTATGATGGGTTTATCTGGATGTAAGCCAATCATAAGTTGAGGAAGATCTGTACATTGTTTTACTGTCAAGGTTTACAAGTTCTTGATATATTTTGAACAGTAAGTTCTTTGTCAGATATATGATTTTGCAAATATATGCCCACTTTCACCACTTTTATTCAACATAATACTAGAAGTCCTAGCCAGACATTAGGCAATAAAAAGAAATAAAAGACATCCAAACTGGAAAGTAGAAAGTAAAATTATCTCTGTTTGCAGATAATATGATTTTTATGTAGAAAACCCTATAAAGATTCCACACACATACACACACACACACTGTTAGAACGAATAAATGAATTCATCAGAGTAGCAGGATGCAAATGCAACATACAAAAATCAGTTGCATTTGTATATGCAAACAACGAACAAGCTGAAAAGGCAGTGAACAAAACCAAATAAGCAAGAGCAGAGAAAGTTACAGGAGGAAGTGATTCCCTGCAGATTTGTAGGGAGGAGACTGGCTTGAACAACTCAGCCCAGGAGCTGATCGTCACCACAAAGCCGGCTCTCCGGGGCGGCTGGGTTAAAGACGCCCAGCCTTCCAGAGACCAGCCCTTCCGACAAAGCACGGCCGCCTTCCTGAGCAGCCAGGCGAGCTCTGCAGAGAAAACGCAGGGCAGCCGCTGAGCAGCCTGAATTGCCATTCAAAGGAGAGCTGGTTTCTCTCCTTCTCTTTCTGCCTTAGCAAGTGGATTCGCATTTCCACTGTTTACGTGTCTTAAAAGCCAACATTTTCAGTGTGTTTTGGGTGTGGAAAATGATCAGCCCACAACTGGCACGTTGAGATTATCTCTTAGGCGAGGCGTTTCCTTCGAGACCGAACCGTTTGTACAGTTTTGTTATTTCAGACCACACGCTGTCTGGCTGCTGGGGAACAGAACAGGAGTAAACGGACGAATTCTCAGGAACGTGAGAACCAGTTTCGGCGCCTGCTGAGAGTGGAAGCTGGATCCGGGCGAGCGCCAGGCAGAGCACACCCGCCTGCTTCACCCTTCCCCAGGCTCCATCCACGTCTGTGTGGCCCCGGGCAGGGGTGAAGCTTGGGGTGATTGCGTGTCACACACGTGCCCCTTCACCCCCTGCCTGCTTCCCAGAAGGGCTTCCTGCTCCTGCCACTGACAGCAAAACCTGCTCGGAGTAGAAGGGCAGAAAATGGCCTTTTCCTGAGCCAAATCCAAAAGGAATCCAAACTCTCTGCAAAATATGTGGGCGCACTTCCTGTTTTAGTCACCCTAGGAGGGGTTCATGCTCCTCTCACACACTCCTGATGCCTCTCCCCTTCCCGTCTTCAATCTTCATGGCCTTAGAATGTTTTCCTGAGGGTTAGGCAGTAAGCTTAATAGTACACTCATCGGTGAAAGAAATGTAGTTGGCCTACATAAGCTGCAAAATGAACTTCTTGTGTGATGTTTGGTGATTATATCCCTACAGGTGAAGGCTTGAACTCAGGGTATTGGAGAAGTTTTACTCAAAATGGATAGATGTGTGAGTGGGTGGGTGGATGGATGGATGGATGGAGGGATGGATGGGTAGATGGATGGATGGATAGCTGGGTGGGTGGGTGGGTGGATGGATGGATGGAGGGATGGATGGATAGCTGGGTGGGTGGGTGGGTGGATGGATGGATGGATGAAAGGATGGATGGATGGATGGAAAGATGGAGGGATAGATGGTGGGTGGGTGGGTGGGTGGATAGATGGATGAGTGGATAGATGGGTGGGTGGATGGGTAGTTGGATGAGTGGGTGAGTGGATGGGTGGATGGGTGGGTGAGGTAAAAAGAGAGCCACAGCAGGCTCAATGGCCCCTTGAAGCCCCTGCCCAGTGAGCGGTGGGAGGAAACTACTAGCCTTCCTGTCTTTAGTGTCCTGTAGGAAAATCTAGTTCCTCCCTGGCCCTGGCCCTGATGACCAATGCACAAGTGACAACCAGGACTTGGATCACCCTTGACCACACTGACATCTGTGTCTCTGCTTTAGCAAGAACATGGTCTCTCTCAAGAAAGAAAGATAGTAATAGGAAAAGGACCTCAGCTGAATAAAGACACAGAGCTATTCAGTTTCAAGGCCAAAACCAACCAACTACAACTGCCCTATTCTTATTTTTAAAGTGATTTGTGAGAATAAAAAAAAAAAAATTCTGTTTACTGGCCCTGAAGCATCTCTTCCAATCCCAGCAGGGACAGAACCCGGGTGTTAGAACAGAGTGCCAGGCCGAGACCCTTCCCAGCCCCTGGGCAGCACCCCTGCTCACTTCTCAGACCCTGGCTCCTGCTGGGCTTCCCAGTGGGTGGGAGCCGAGCTGGGGTCTGGGACCTGCTTCCAGGCCGCCATCCTGAGGTCGGTGGTTCTGGGGCATCAGCCAGCAGGACCCCTGGTGGAAACGGAGCCGTGTAGAAAAGAACTGGACGGCAGGGCCTCTGGACAGGGCCCACTCTCCTCTCCCCAGCTCACCAGGGAGCTCTTCAGGTTTCAGATCAGCTCTTCCCCCAGACTTCTCCCAGGTTCTGAGCTGGCAGGTAAGGTGGGCTCGTGTCCCCTGGGGGCTGACCACTGAGTCCCATGGGGCCTTCTTGGGAGGAGCTCCTACACGTTTCCTTTTCCTTCCTCTTTTCATTAGTTCTCCAAACTTATGCTCTGGTCCTAAATGCTTCCCTCTTTCCAGCATCTTCTGGATGGTAAGCGCGGGGCTAATCTTCCCTATTAATCTGCCCCTGGCTGCCCCCCCACACTCCCAGCCCCTCGGGGGTCTGCTGGACCCAGCATCCTCCCCTGCGAAGAAGTGATTGGGCCAGATGTTGTCTGAGCTTCCTCCCAGCCCTGGCATTTTCCTTTAAAGGGTGGGTGGTGTGTTCTTCCTCAGACCCTCAGAGCCAAGGTGCTGCTCCCCACGCCTTCTGGGTACCGTGGGAGACCCTGGACTGAAAACAAAACAATCCACTCGGCCGCAGCTCTGCCTGCACCGTCCAGTTCCACCCACGGGAGGCACCAGGCACACGTGGCTCTGGACGTTCCCACTGAAAGTAATTAAACTTAACAGAACTTTCAATTCTGTAGTTCAAAGAATCTGAAAAAGAATATATATATATATATATATATATATATATATATATATATATATATATATATACAAAACAGAATCACTTTGCTGTACACCTAAAACATTGCAAATCAACTATACTTCAATAAAAAAAATTTGGAACAAAAAAATTTTTTTTAATTAATTAATTAATTAATTAATTAATTTATGGCTGTGTTGGGTCTTCGTTTCTGTGCGAGGGCTTTCTCTAGTTGCGGCAAGCGGGGGCCACTCTTCATCGCGGTGCGCGGGCCTCTCACTATCGCGGCCTCTCTTGTTGTGGAGCACAGGCTCCAGACGCGCAGGCTCAGTAGTTGTGGCTCACGGGCCTAGTTGCTCCGCGGCATGTGGGATCTTCCCAGACCAGGGCTCGAACCCGTGTTCCCTGCATTGGCAGGCAGATTCTCAACCACTGCGCCACCAGGGAAGCCCCCAAAATTTTTTAAATTCAGTATTTTAGTCATGCTGCCCTCTTGTCAGCTACCCAGTAGCTACCTGTGGCTGGTGGCTATTTTATGGGACGGTGCAGTAAAGCGTTTCTGTCGTCAAGGAAGTTTCCCCCAGATAGTCCTGGAGGCAGGCATGCAGTCTGCGGAGGCCAGGCCAGAAGCTGAATTGTCTTAGGACCTACCTCTACTGCACTGTATTCCTCAGAAGTTAGTCACTCAAGCAAGTCCATATTCAAGATGGAATAGTGTTAAAGAATTGGTGGGCATTTTAAAAAATCTACACAGAAGGTAATTCAAAATCTGACACCTTCCACTCCCATGGCCATCTTGATCTACATCCTCCACACCCTCTTGGGTCCCCAAGGCAGAGATGAGAGCATCTGTCCAGACTCTTCCCTCCTCACCCTGCACCCATTTGGCACCAGGCCCTGTTGACTCTGCCTCTCAAATTACTCTCACGTTCCCAGCTCCTCTCTATCCCTCCTGCCACTGCCATGGATGGGCCTCCATCGTGCTCTCTAGGTCACTGCCAACCCTCTTCCTCCTTCCCCGGGGTACTAGGACCACCACTGGAATGCACCTCAGACCGTACCATGGCCCTTCACTTTCCTGAGTAGGAACCTGAGTACCAGAGAGGTAAAGGCACTTTCCCAAAGTCACACAGCTGCCTGGAAGCAGAGGCAGGCAAGACCTCAGTGCTGCTGGCCACTGGGGCTGGGCATCTTCCATTACCTCACTGCCTTGAGGGTAAATCTTTGGATGTTCTTGAAAGGCATTCTCCCACCAGAGGCCTGGGACAGTCTCTCTGCCTTTTTATTCCAAGCCCAAAATATGGTCTCCGTTGCTGGATTTTGCAAACAAATTATTGCTAGAGAAATAAATGGCCACTTTTATTATTTTCTTTATTCCAATTTACCATTTAAATAGGCATTGCCAGATTTCTGGGTGTCATCATCTCATGAAGGAACTATTCTTGCTCTTAAGGAACTTCCGTTCTAAAATTATACAAGACACAGACAGAGAAGATAGACACACACAGAGAGACACTAGGCTTTTCTTTTTTTGGTAAGGGCTGGGGGAAGCGCAGGGAAGGGAGAGAAAATAGAAAAGGATAGAGAAAGATCAGCACTGTTTGGTGGATGAAAATAGCAGGAGAGACGGCAAAGAACTTGATGGGTTCTGTCCCCAAGAAGAAGGGATTTCGAAGCTGCGCAACTATTTATTTATTTTTGCATGTGGAATCAGCCATTTTATGCAACTGATAAAATCAAGGACAATTAGACCAAATTGAGCTTTAATTTTGGATTGAAAGTGTGATTCTTCCACCAAGAACTCCCTCCCACGACATCTGAAATTACTAACTAACTGCAGAAGGCACCCAGAGCCGTCAGCCTAGATCAGCGCGGGCTTAATGTCTGTCAAAAACGTAGACGCTGATAAGACCCACATGCTCCTGCAGGGGCATTAGAAAGTCTAGACGGGGTGCAGATTACGGCCACACCTCAGGCAGCATTATTTAAAGCACTTGCTTGTTTACAGTTGATTTAACTTTGGAACCGAAGAAGGAAAAGTGACCCCAGAACCCCTGGAGGATCTGGGCTGCTGGCTGTGGGTTTGGGAGGAATAGGGGGTAGGGATGTTGGTGGGACACACTCCGATCAAAAGCAAGATTTCCCTCACAATTTCATTCTCCAAAATGTGCTCAGCTTCCCCTAATCTTAAAAACAAAACAAAACAAAAAACAAAAAAAAAACCCCACGCTATCACCTCTTTTCTCTTCCCTACATCTCCCTTCCTTTGCTACCCTGGTCCATAGAAGCGTAATATCCAAGTTAAAAGTTCAGAATCTTTCTTTGAGGTCAGACAGTCCTGGGCTGACATCCCTCCTCACCTATCAAGTAAGATCCCTCTGAGCCTCGGCCCACAGCTGCCGAGTACCAGGTGATGATGGTGTCTTGTCCACAGGGTGTGGACAGGATAATGAGATGACGTATGTAAGGCATTTGACTGGCACAAAGTCGGGGTTCACAAACCATTCGCCATCATTATAGTTATTCCTGTGGTCACACGGCCTCTAGGCCCCTTTCTCCCGGGCCTGTTAACTGATGCTGACGATTTCCCCCATCTTGGCCGGATTGCCCTTCGGAAGCCTCGGTCCCTGTCGGAAAGCTGAGAGGCAGGGCCGGGACGCGTGTTCCCGCTGGGAGGAGTTGGGGACCCCACCCCGTGCCCCGCGTGGGCCCTCTCAGCCAGACGGAGGAGAGGACAAAGCTTTGCCCAGGTGCCGCAGGCAGGGCTGGGGCAGACAGAGCTCCTCGCTGGCTTGTCCCCCAGGCCGGACACGACGACGGGTGAGATGGAAGGCTTGCGGGTTCCCCGGACGGGCTCCGGGAGCACAAGGCGCCTGCGTCATGTGAGACCCCTGAGCAGGGGACACGCCGCCAGGCCTGCAGAGTCTGCTTGCGGCTGGTGTCTGGGCTTAAAAATGGTGACAAAGCCCAATTTCAACTTTCCCTCCATCCTCTCTGAGATGCCTCTGACCCCCCCTCAATCAGCCGGCCCTGCGTTTGTCTCTTTCCTGCAGGAGAGGCGGGGCAGGAGCCAAGTAGGCTCGTGCTGAGATCAGGGGCCTGGTCGTCAGGTGGGACTGGACAGAGGGAGGGAAAGGGGGACGCTGGAGGGTCTGCCCTCAGCCCTTAGACGGTTCCTGGGGCGGTTGCATTCATTTGTGCGACTTGTACTGGGCACAGCTCCTGCCCAGAGGGGCTCAGGAGGAAGGCGAGAAGGGGGTTCTAGATAACGAGAGACATGAGCACGGGGTGTGCCGGGAGCCCACGGGCGGAGGGGTCGGTAAAGGCCTCAGGAGAAGGAAAGGTCTGAACTGGGATGTCAAGGGGGACGAGCAGGAGTTACGGGGTTTCCCAGGTTGCGGAGGGCAGGACAGCTGGGCGTGGGGTGTGTGTGTGTGTGTGTGTGTGTGTGTGTGTGTGTGTGTGTGTGTGTGTACTGCGGGGCTACAATTCATCTGCAGGTGGGGGGGGATGTTAGGAAGTGGAGAGGTTGGCAGGGGCCACATCCCAGAGGCCCTGAAGGCCCATGTCCCAGAATTGGGGTTTTCCCAGGGAGACCACGGGACGCCCCAGAAGACGTTGAGACTGGCGAGTGCCACAGCAGGACTGCGTTTCAGAGCCGCCCACGCTGCCTCTGCCCCAGGATGCGTTCTTGGGCCTTGGTGCTCACATACCCGGCTGCCACATTTCTGCTTTGCAGAACTGAGGAGACTCAAGGCAGCAGTTTTTGCTGTTGTTCATGCCTTTGCTTAGCAATGGAAGCAAAACAAACTCACCTTCCATGTGATCAGGGGCCCTTTAAAATGTGTTTTTACTTTTTATCAGAGTAGTGCATGTACATAGGTTAGGAAAGCCAAACATGGACACAAGGTGTGCGATAGCAAACAGTTGTCCCTGCCCCCTCTGCCTCCCTCCCAATTCTCATTCCTCAGCTACCACATCTTCCTTCTTCTGCTCTTTACCTCTGCATCTGCAGATGGCATATGTAGAATGCTTTTTCTTTTTTTTCAGTTTTAGATTCATTGTGGAAGCCGGGCCATTGAGACAGGCTGGGACCTGGGACCTGGGACCCTTTGCTGCAGTGCTTATACAAAGAAACTACAAGGGACTAAAAATAACTGTGTGCATGCGCATGCACAGTTGGGGCAAATTATGGACAACAAGATACAAAGAGACCAAAAAAACCCAACTGCTACTTCTAAAGAGCTGGGAGCCAAAGCAGGGGGTCGGGAGCAAACACAGGACACTGCGCATGCCCCCTGCACACACCACCACCTAAGGGGTGGGCAAACCACCTAAGACACCCCTCTGGCCTGATCCCTGGACACACCCCTTTCCTCACCCCATATAAGGAAACAGCTCGCCCCCCTGCTGCAGCAGGAGCCCCAGTAAAGCCTTGCCTGAATTTCTTGTCTGGCCTCTTATCAATTTCTGTTGATTAAGAACCCTGGCGGTAACACCATCCCTCCCATTTACATACTCTGGCCTCCTCTCCATGTCCTCATTTCCTCAATATAGCGATGTCACATTTTTAGCTAAATCAGGGGCTAGCATAGTGTTTCCAGCACAGCTGAG
The DNA here is from genome assembly GCF_965194805.1 of Balaenoptera borealis. Classification (NCBI taxonomy): domain Eukaryota; kingdom Metazoa; phylum Chordata; class Mammalia; order Artiodactyla; family Balaenopteridae; genus Balaenoptera; species Balaenoptera borealis. The sequence goes on along the minus strand of NC_138873.1, from coordinate 68,718,386 downwards.
CCACCTTGTAAACTAGAACAACGTTTTCTTTTGTTTTGTTTTTTGGTTTCCTGGAGTTAGTCATTGCCAGTTTGTTTGGTTTTCCCAAACAAACTGATTCACCCCCAGCCTCTTCAGCTGAAGCCCAACCTCCTTTCATACCTTGGAGCAAAGCAAGCCTTCTGCAGGATCCTTTCTGCTGAGCCTTTCCTCCTGGACCCTCCCTCTCCTGTTCGGGTGGGAGACACTTCTCTCCATGCGGCTGCCTAGCTGGTACATGGGGGCTTCTTCTCACTGTCAGCCTGAAAAATCCCTTTGCCTTCAGAGCACCTGGGGACCATTTGGGGATGCTTCCTCAGGTAGAAGAAGCTATACAAAACTTTTTTAAAAACTAGGATAATTTTGGATTCCCCCTTTAAGTACACTGGAAATGACTGTTAACCACACGCAGGCCTTGGCTTTCTGAGGGTGCAAAATCGAATCCCCTCTTTGGTTTTAAATGCACTAAAGCCCTTGCTCTGCCGGTCTGATTCCTACAAGGGCATGCAAGACACACAGCTGGTAAGATCCCCGGCTCCCCAAGTCCGATGTTAGTGCCCTACCCACCTCCTCCCTCGGCACCCCTAACTATCCCGTGTAGCGTTTAAGCACTCATATGGTGTTTGCCTGTTCATTTGTTTGCTTCCCTCCTTAAGAACAGGGATGTGTGTCGCTACCCTCATCAACTGACACACAGTAGACCATCAACAAATGCTTTCAAAAGAATGACTGAGTTAGGCTTCTCAGATTATTTTTTAACGTTCTCCATCAATTCTTGTTATTTGATTAATTTGCCAGCAAACCGACTCCTACCCGCTGTGTGCAAGGGAAACCTTTGTCTTAACCTTGATTGATTGACCTTGAGCACTGAATTAGGAAGGCCTGAGTGAGCTCCTGTACCCGGTGTTATTGTGCCCCCCGCCCAGGTAAATGCACAGTCCGCTCTGGGAGGCTGGGTGGTACAGGGGCCAGAGCCCTGCCCCGAGTCAGGAGGGTGGGACGTTCCGCTCTCTGGGCTGTGACACCTTGGACCAACCGGCCCCCCTGGCTGGCCTGGGTGGCTTTGGAGTTGCAGGCCACCTCTCCCCCCTCTCCCACCCCCAGCTCTGCCACATTGTGTATGATTCTGTCGCTTCCATCACTCACATCTGCAGCCAGCGGCCCCCAATGCAGATTAAGTCCTTTGAAGGCAGGCTCTGAAAACACGAGGAAGATATTCTCTTTGGTAGGAACATTCGAAATAACATCTTTTCAAGTGTGTGGAAGATCAGAATATGAATAGGATGGGGGTGTGGTAGGAAGGGTTTGTGAAAGGAGGGGCTGGGTCCTGCAGCTTGCTCTATTCTGAATGGGGTGGCCGGGAAGCTTGCTTTCTTTTCTCTACAAAATGACAAAATCACTGTGGGGACATTTACAGCCAGAATCTCTTTGACATTTTTAAATCTCCGAAATCATCAAAAAAACAAAACATCATAGCATGTGCGTTGGCAAGGGAAAGGCTTTATGTCGTGGGGTTGTCTAAAAGACACCGGCGGGGCCTGGTTACCTCCGTCAAGACTGTTCTCTGAGGATAGTTTCCTGGGCAGCACCTGCATCATGTAGAAGGCAGGGTGGTAAGGACTGAGCACTTCCTTACAAGTCACTGCAGACACGGTGGCCAGTGTGTCAGGCTCACTTCTTCCCGCTTGGGAAGGATGGGAAGGGACAGCAATGGAACTCTTCAAGGTGCAGGACGACACTGAACCCAGCGTTCGCGGTTGGGTGTTGGAGGCCAGCCGTGGCCCCATAGCTCACCCCTAAGAATCTAGGAAAATAAAGGAGCCTCCATTTCTCATTCAGAAGCACTAGGAAGAGAGCCCAGCAATCCCCGGAGGGTCCTGGAGCCTTTGGCTCCACCCCTCAACCCCCCCACCCCCGGCCCCTTGGGGTGGTGACGTACTGGGCAAAGCTCATGAACAAGCACTTGGCCTGGAAGGCAAAGAACCAATAGCTCTGAAATCCCAGTGAGCAGGTATTTGGACACCTATAAATAAATCACCTACTTCCCCCATGCTTCGCATTACTGCCCATCACAGTATCGGCCTCAACATTTGTTGCCCAGTTAATAGTCCTTTAGGAGCCAGTGTGATGCCAAGATCTAGCAACCCACCGGCACTTTAATGACAACGTCCAGCAAAGATGCTGACCAGCCTTGCTGAATATGCTATCCTTGCATGGAAGAGGCCAAAAAGGAGGGAGAAAAAGGGCTGGGGCCCTGCACCTCCAACCTCAGAGGATGGGCCAAGGTGGGCAGGGCAGCTGGAGCCCGAAACAGACGCTTCAGGACAGCACGACCCTGGACTGGGCCTTGCTAGGAAGCCCACATCACGGGCTGCCTCTGGGGCAGCGGTGTAAAACTAGCCGCGCTCTAGCTTTGTACTGACAGACGCATCGCCTTCACATCCAAGAGGGGCGCTGCGTGGTGTAACCCCGTGTGATGCATGTGGCTTGGTCGTTCCATTTGGAAACAGGAGACAAAGTCAGCTTCGTATCCAGGATTCCTTCTCTGTCATCTTTACAAATGCACACAAACAGGTCTGACAACTTGCTACATGCCCAGAATAAGGGGGTCACCTGTGCAGAACTATTTCATGGCCGTAGACCATGGCAGGGGCAGCTGTGACTGCTGGGACTGGTGAACACAAATACCCCAGCTCCACACTTGTCCCCAGACCGCTTCTGGTCCCTGAGCTTTTGGGATTGTAGAACTCTCCGAGAATTAATTAGGCAGAATCTCTGGACCCTCATTCCAGAAAATAATGTACATCTACACAAATTTTGCCTATAATTTCCCTGGAAAGCAGGGATCTTTGGAGCTCATTTATAGCCTCCTGGTTAAGATCCCGGTTTAGGAGTTGATAAAAAAGTCCCTCCAAGGAGAAGGTTCTTCACTGTGATGGGCTAAATATTGAGTTCTCTCTGAACACGTTATAAACACGTTATACAGGATCAGTTTTTAACAAAATTCAAATTGTTGACTTCTCAGGAGTGTCTCTGCCAATAAAGCAAAATGTACCTGTGGCGTGAAGGAGAAAGGCGGTCTCCGGGGTGAAGGCTGGAAGGAACTGCTTTTCTCTAGAACACACAGCACCCACAGTCCCGGTTGCCCCAAGAGATTGTCTTGAGTTGGAGCACATCCCGGATATTTTCTTGGGCATCTCGTCTGCTTCTGATAATTTATCTGAGCGGCGTTCGTCGAGGGTGTGTTTAGTGACAACGTTGGGGATGGATTTTGTGCAGGTTCGTTCACCCGGGGGGTGACCTATGGCCGACTGGCTGCACTGTGATTTGGTGCAGCTGAAACAAGGCTGGAGGTGAATGGGGGCTGGCTCCTGGTTTCCATCTGTTTGGTTGCCACCTTTCCTTCCCCAACACCCAAGAGGCACTCTCCAGAGCGGTCACCAGAGCTAGAAGTTTTAGGAATCGCAGTCCAATCCAAATTCTTAGCTGGGATGTTGAAGGGCTGGGTTTGGGGAAAACATTTCTCCCGGGACAGCTGAAACAGTGAGCCAGTTTGCAGGGTATTGGCTAGCTCCAGGGAGGGCTGAGAGTGGGGGGGACCAGGCCACCCCGATGGATGGCGGGCTGCTGGTGGCCTGCCGGGGCGGGGGAGGGGCTGAGAGCCGGCGCACTCTCGGCTCAGGAAGCTCTACCGGAAGGCAGTTTTTCTGATGCCCACAGAGGCACCGGAGGGGTGAGCGGGGCCCTGGAAACGGTGGGTATGAGGTGGGCCCAGGGCAGAGGTGGAGGAGGCTCCCGGGAGCGGGTCCCCGCCTGACAGCTGGCGGGACTGAGGCTCCTCTGTAAGGACCGACAGGACAGGGCCCAGCTGTCTGTTCGGCACTGGTATTTGGGACAGGGGTTTGCTGCAGCATCAGAAGAACTCAGGCCTCTCGGGGGGAGGCACCGCTTCCTGCCAGGACAGACTAGGTGAGCTGGTGACAGATGCGAGTCAATACTCTTTCTGTTTACAAGTTGCCGCAAATCATTTTCCAGGGTTTTCCTACTGGGTACCTTATCTTCTCAACCGTGGGGTAAGTTCCAGGAAAAGAACTGTGTCTTTTATTTTTTAAGGTCCACCCTTGGCTCCAAGCCTGGCCCTGAACTTGTGGAATTCAGTGTCTCCGGCCATGTGCCTTTGCTCATGCAGTCCTGAGTCCCCCTAAAAGGTGTCTCTGTTCACCAGCAAACTCTCAAGTGACCAGAATATTATGCCCTGCCGTGAAGACCCACATCGAATGGCACCACAAGGCCATGTGGAGAAAGAGAATGAGGGGTCAAGGCCCAGCTCCACCTCCTCCAGATCACATGACCTTGGGCAAGTCACTCCATTTCTCTGAGCCCCAGTCTACTTCCCTGGGCAATGGGAGTGACGATGACTGCTCCCAGAGCTGCTGTCAGGGTTCAGTCACAGGTTGGATGCGGTTTGCTCACTAGACATTTCTCACCAGTGTTTGCTCTGGATTATGCCCTTTCTCCCAGGAAGCAGTTTCCCAAAGCCAACCAGAGACCCTCTTCAGCCTCTCTCAAACCTCCATAGCAATTTGTACCCTCATATATCACGCTTCTTCTGCCTAGTATGATCACTCAACTGTGCAATATATATTAGCTGTCTATCCCCACTCTGACCCTCAGCCCTAATACACATTCGATGTTTATTTATTTATTTTATTTTATTTATTTTGGCTGCACCAGGTCTTAGTTGTGGCATGCAGGATCTTTTAGTTGCAGCATGCAGGCTTCTTAGTTGCCGCATGCGGGATCTAGTTGCCCGATCAGGGGTTGAACCTGGGCCCCCCTGCACTGGGAGCGTGGAGTCTTACCCACTGGACCACAAGGGAAGTCCCACACATTCACTGTTTAAATAATATTTATTATTTTCTTTATTGAGGTATAGTTGATTTACAATATTATATAAGTTTCAGGTGCACAACATAGTGATTCACAATTTTTAAAGGATGTACTCCATTTATAGTCATTATAAAATATTGGCTATATTCCCCATGTTGTACAATATATCTTTGTAGCTAATTTATTTTATACGTAGTAGTTTGTACCTCTTAATTCCCTACCCTCCTTCTCTCTCTCCACTGGTAACCACTAGTTCTCTATATCTGTGAGTCTGTTTCTTTTTCATCACATTCACTAATTTGCTTTATTTTTAAGATTTCACATATAAGTGATAACATACAGTATTTGTCTTTCTCTGCTGATTTATTTCACTTAGCATAATACCCTCCGAGTCCATCCATGTTGCTGCAAATGGCATTATTTCATTCTTTTTTATGGCTGAGTAATATTCCATTGTATATATGTACCACATCTTCTTTACCCATTCATCTGTTGCTGGACGCTTAGGTTGCTTCCATGTCTTGGCTACTGTAAATAGTGCTGCTGTGAACATTGGGGTGCATGTATCTTTTCAAATTAGTTTTTTTGTTATTTCCAGATATATGCCCAGGAGTGGTATTACTGGATCATATGGTAGCTCTATTTTTAGTTTTTTTGAGGAACCTCTATACTGTTTTCCTCCGTGGCCGCACCAATTTACATTCCCACCAACAGTGCACAAGGTTTCCCTTTCTCCACATCCTCGCCGTACACATGCACTTTTGTAAGCTTCTAAGGGCCAAGTTCACAGCTAGTTCAGATTTACACACACCAGAGCCTCCAGCGCATATGAGGATTAAAGGACCGCTGCCTGGATTGAATCATTTACTGCTATGGAATAAATATTCAAGTTCTAAAAAGAAAGTCACACCGAATCACACAGCGATGTTTCAAAGTTGAAGATTTCCTCTGCAACAAAACTCTGTTTTTCTATCAGCAGCAAGCTTAGCCAGTCATGTGAATAATTTCAAACAGCCTGAAAAATCACCATTGATTTCAAAGCACTGATTTTCTGCACCACAGTAACACATTAAATCTCTTTTCAGAAAAAGACGAAAGAGAACTAAAAGAATAAACTTTCACTCCAAAGGGTGGGTGTAAGGAGGTACTTATACAACAAAATTAATTTAGTAATTTGCCAATCTTTATAGTGGATGACCTGCGAAGGACATTTTGCTTCTATCCAGAATATACTGTTATGTAATAAATGAAAGCTCAGCTGTCCCCCCAAAGAAGGGGGGAGTTGATGTGTCACTGGCCACCAGAGTGACACTGTGTGACACAGACCACAGGGCCACCTCCTCCACCGGAGGCTCTGGAACTTGGAGGCTGGTGGGGGAGACTTGAAACCGCCTGCCTGGGTCCAAGCCCCCCTGGGTTTGCATCCACACGCAGTCACCCCCCAAGGCAGATCCTATGCCTCCACCTCTGAGTCCTGAGAGTCAGGTCCGCTCTGGGTTTGACTTGTTTTGTTATTGAAATTACAGGTTTAGAAAAGGAGTGTTGGTTCTCAACTCAGAAGAAGAAATCTCCTCGGGCATATGTGTGATGATCTAAGCACCATTCATAATTTTTTCCAAGCCAACCTTGTTTCTGTGACCTTTAGTAATCTTGTTATTCCCAGCAGAAAATGCTCAGAGCTAAAACAGTCTCGTTATAATTTAGTCTTTACACTGAAAAAAAAAATTTCCCCACTGTCTTTCACCTCACAATGCCCCCCACCCCCTCCCCAAAAAAGAGACCCTGAAACTTCTATACTTGGTTTCAAGCTCAAAGCAGATCTTATTTATTTATTTATTTTTAGGACGCATCAGTTAAATCTGTTCATCTTTTTTGAGTTGAGGGACTGGAAGAAATCACACATCGTTTCTGATGTGATATACCCATGGGCGGTTTTGCATCCTACCCAAAGATAGCTCAACTTCATTTTAAGATGTTTTGCCTTCTATGGCAATCAAAATCAAACTTTTCTAAGTAGACGTGTGCTTGTGGGTTACGCAACTCCTGTCAGCGGTGCCTGAGGTCTTTGCTTGACCTTGGATGAACATCTAAGCCTTGGAGGCGGGTGTGTGCACCAGTGCTGCCCACATGCACACGGGCGCCCCAGGTCGCTCAGGCTCCAGGATGATAAGAGGGTAAAGGGCAGTCACCTCTGGGCTACTTATGGGCTTTGTGAAAGGTCACATCGTCTGCTTAATTGGAGGCAACTTTCTTTCATGCCCATTTTTATCTCCTCGGGGAGAAATGCCAAGTGAGCTGAGAATTAAGGAAGTCAGGGGCCAGCTGAGCGACCTCGTTAAAGACACCTCAGGGGGCTTCCCTGGTGGTGCAGTGGTTAAGAATCTGCCTGCCAATGCAGGGGACACGGGTTTGAGCCCTGGTCCGGGAAGATCCCACATGCCATGAAACAACTAAGCCCGAGCACCACAACTACTGAGCCTGCGTTCTAAAGCTCGTGAGCCACAACTACTGAGCCCACACACCACAACTACAGAAGCCCATGCACCTAGAGACCGTGCTCCGCAATGAAGAGCAGCCCCTGCTCACCGCAACTAGAGAAAGCCCGCGCACAGCAACGAAGACCCAACGCAGCCAAAAATAAAAACAAATAAATTAATTAATTTAAAAAAAAGAGAGACACCTCGGATTTTGGGTCTCACTTTGCTCATCTCTAAAATGGGACCAGATGCTTTCAAAGGCAACTTCCAGCTCAAACTCAGGCTCTTGCTTTTCTTTTCTCCAGGAAGATCCCAGGAGGTGATCAGGGTCCAGATGATCACTCCGTCCTCCCCAAATGTCATCCATCCAGCCTCCTGCATGTCATTACTTTTCTCCTGCCCCATGAACAGCATCTCTGTTCTCACCCTGGGGCAGCGTCTTCCCTTCTGCCCGCCCTTCCCTGGGTCCCATCAACAAGATATCTGGGGTAACATATTTGTAACCAGGACAAGCTTTGGGAAAACCTCTGTCACTGTTCCGAGGGAAGTCGATTCTGTTTATTATCATAAACTGTTGTCAGTTTCCTCAAACTTTCCACTTACCTCTTCTCCTTAAACAAAATGATCTTTCTACAACCATAACACTTCCTATGCAACCCTTTTAAAGGAAACTATTGCATTCATTCAAATAAAATTATTCAGGATCTACTATTTGTTGGGCTCAAGAAATGCTTGTCGAGTGAATAAGTGAATGGACGAATGTACCTTGTTGGTTGCTATAGGAGATTCAGAAACAAGCTCTCTTCCCAGCCTTTAAGGGGATGGTCTATCTGTGGTGGCAGAAAGGATTAAACGCACACAAGAATAGTTGGAATAAAACAAGCAGTGCTAACATTCATGATAGAGTAACACTTGTAAATACTGAAAGCCAGTGTCAGTTGAATACAAGTTGGAAAACAGCCATGTCCCTAACCACCCCCTGTAAGCATCTTTCTCCTCCCAGCTATCCTGCCTCTTCCTCGGCACCCCCAGACCTCCCCCAAAACTAGCAACCAGAGAGGGTTAACACCTGGCTTGGCAGGGAACCTCAGGTATGCTGCTCCAGAGCTGTTCTGATTGGTCAGCACCCTTGCCTATGAGTTACTTAATATGTGGACTATCTCTACTGTATGAGTAACTTAATATTTGGACTATCTCTACTGTATGAGTAAAGCTCAGGTAACTGGCAAAAAGAAATAATAAAAGTAAGTAAAGAAAGGAAATATTGGGAGAGTTGGTTCCATTCTCCACTATAGTGATGGGCACCAGCCATAAGAGGACATTACATTCCCTGGTCACAGGGACCAGCTCAGGAATGGGCAAATGACCCAACCAGATGCAATGAGATGTAACAAAACTTTTGCTGGGACTGTTGGTAGAGAGATATTTACTCTTTATGATGGATGCGAACTGCGATGTGATTCTGGAGAAACCATGGGCTACCATATGAAGCCCAGTGATGCTAGGAGTTGAGTGATGGGAAAGCTCCTAGATCAAGCCATTCCTGAAGTCATGCCTGCCTTCTGGACTATTCAGTTATCTAGAGTAGGCAAGTTTGTTTTTCTGTCATTTTTTAACAAAAAAAAAGTCCTGATACTGGGATGAGGCAGCAAAGGAAATACGGGACTAAGAGAGATGGAAAACGGTGCCCTGTCATTCTCAGTTCCCTTCTTTCTTAGCTTTTTGGAGCCAGGTCTACGTGATCCTGGGATCTGGTCTCCTTACTCTTTCTCATTCCCCAGGTCATCATCCCCTCCTGACTTTTTTTTTGATTTCCTACCCAGTCAGGAGTAAAATCCCTCACCTTTTCAAACTTCTTCTGTTTTCACCTTGGCAATCTCCCATCCTGGGTCATCAGAACAACACTCCCCAGCCCTTTTCTCATCATGGCAAACTCAAAACATGACACTCTTTGAAGGGTACCCTGGGGTAAACTAGAGACTTAGGGTGTCTTTATGGGTCTTGGGGGGGAAAAGTCCATTATATTTTTTAATATTATGAAATTTTGATCTAAAGAAAAGTAAAATACAAAGTCCCAGGGAAGATATAGCTTTGTGTGAAACTTCAAAATAAAATCTTTTCAAAATGTTAAACAAGAAATTTGAGCTTTCTTCTATGGACATGACTTTTTTAATATCAGTTTTAATGCTTCAAATGCTGTCCTCGAATCCTAATCAAGACCTTTTATTTGTTTTTTTTTTAGATTTTTTAAAATTAATTTATTTTTTATACAGCAGGTTCTTATTAGTTATCTATTTTTTTTTATCTTTGTAGTGTACTTTGTAGCTTTCTTAACATTTATTAATAGTAAGCTTACTTATTTTATATTTTTTAAAAATTTTTTTGAATTTTTATTTTTTTATACAGCAAGTTCTTATTAGTTATCCATTTTATACATATTAGTGTATATATGTCAATCCCAATCTCCCAATTCATCCCACCATCACCACTAGCCCTCCACCACTTTCCCCCCTTGGTGTCCATACATTTGTTCTCTACATCTGCCCTGTTGTGTCTCTACTTCTGCCCTGAAAACCAGTTCATCTGTACCATTTTTCTAGATTCCACATATATGTATTAATATATGATATTTGTTTTTCTCTTTCTGACTTACTTCACTCTGTATGACAGTCTCTAGGTCCATCCATGTCTCTACAAATGACCCAATTTTGTTCCTTTTTATGGCTGAGTAATATTCCATTGTATATATGTACCACATCTTCTTTGTCCATTCATCTGTCGATGGGTATTTAGGTTGCTTCCATGACCTGGCTATTGTAAATAGTGCTGTAATGAACACTGGGGTGCATGTGTCTTTTTGAAGACTTTTTAATGATAATCTCTTCAAATTCTTGGTAGTCACTATCAACGAGAAACTGCACGTTAGAAATAAAAAAATTAAAACCATTCTTTGGGAACCTTTCAAAATGTCGACAGCTGAAATTATATTTAAAGAACCAACAGTCTCTTCTCTTTTTCATTTCTACGTACAAATGTGATTTCTTGCTGATGTTTCTTATGATAAAACAAATGGACTTTGAATCCAGTCAGATTATTTTTATGTCAACTATTTCCAAATAATGAGAAGCCCTAATGTGGAGAATGCAGGTGTATTTTTAAAACAGTCTCCTTATACCTAAAATGAAGACCATCACAATAGTTCATCAGCCATGGGTGAGAGCTTCCCAGTCACTGTTTCAAGACACCCTGCTGTCCCGGCCCGCAGGGTGGCCAGGTGGGGCATAGACCGTGGCCTCCAGCTGAGAGCTGCCTCTGGGCTCCTGCAGGCAAAAGCGCAATGACCAACATCAAGGACCATGATGTACAGATGCTCCACCGTGGAAACTGGGTGAGGCCAGCTGTGCAGCATGACTCCGCCCAGCCTGGACAGACAGCTTGTGGAGCTGCTGTGCACATGGCCGCTGTGGCTGATCAGAAGGGGCCTCCTGGGAGGCCGGTGAGGGCTTTAGCGGGAGGCGCTAAGCCTCTGCCTTCGTGTACAACAGACGTTCGCGTCCACTAGACGTAGCATCACAAAGTGAACGCGCCCTGCGTAACCACTACTCTTGGGAATAGTAAATTCACCTGTTGACACAGATGAAGCCCCTAACCCCAACACCTCCATTTCCTCCTATTTTTTCTTGTTTCTCCCTTCACCTCAGCCACCAGCATCATCTTTCTGAAGGTCACCTAGAAACCCAATTCAAGGCCCTTTTCTCAGCCCTTGACTCTCTGACTCTCTGGAGCAATCAGAACCATTTCCTGCCCTCTCTAGCAAGAAACATTCTCCCTCTCGGGCCAGGACCAGGAGGTTTTGTGTGACTTGTTAAGGAGACTTGAGTGTAAAGCCCTGAAGTCTCTCAGAAAAAAACCAAAAAAACACATAGATGGGGCTAAATGGATGAGCGCCAGGTTTCAAAGAAGCAGTATTTGTAATGACATTAAAAAGTCAAGGCTACTACTTTGGCTTTCAGCCTTTTTCATCTTTGAATGCTCAATAAAAATATTTTTGGCAAAGGAAAAAAAAGAAACATTTCTCTCTTATCGACTGTGGGCTGTACCTTCTTGAGCCTCTTCTTACTTCTTGATGCCTTACTTTCTTTCCTAGTTTTTTTTTTTTTTTCTCTCCTACCCATTATCATTGGGGTCTCTGACCCTCTTGTACTCCAAACCTTCTACACACACTGTTTTCACCATCACTATTGTGTGGACGAATTTAAAATCCTGCTGGTGGTCTGACTGTCCAAGTTCCAGTTCTACATTTCTGTCCTCTCTTTGGACAATTCCATCTGAATCTCCTGACAGCACCTCCCGCTCGTCACGCCCAGAGGCCCCTTCTTCATCCCAACCCCAAATCAGCTCTTCCTTGTCACTTCTCTGCTTTGTTAAGGGCACCACCGTCACCCCACCTCGGCTCAAACCCTTGAAGGTAAACTTGGCTTCTCAACTGACTGCTGAATCTTGATGATTCTCCCTCCTGAATGCCTGTCACATCCAATCTCCTTGATTTTGGTAGATGCCACCCTATCCTGGGTTCTTTACCTCTCACCTGGATTATTACAATATCCTCCCAACTGGCCACTTTTGACAGATTATTACCAGCTTATTTCACCCAAAAACTCCCTTGTTTAAAAGCTTTCAATAGGGAATTCCCTGGCGGTCCAGTGGTTAGGACTCTGTGCTCTCACTGCCCAGGGCCCGGGTTCAATTCCTGGTCAGGGAACTAAGATCTTGCAAGCCGGGCAGTGCAGCAAAAAAAAAAAAAAGCTTTCAATAGCTCTTTATTGTTGACCAAATTTAGCTTAACTTCTTAGCCAGACATTCAAATCCCTTCATAATCTGTCCCCAGCCTATCTATGTAACCCGAGTTCATTTATAGATTCGAGAAATATTTACTGAACTCCTACACTTCGTGCCAGACTGGCCTAGGTGCTGGAAATACAGCAATGAATGAAATCAAATTCTCAGTTCCCATGGAACTTACATTCTAGAGAGAGTCAGATAACAGGCGAACAAGCAAACATATATGTTAGATCATAACTGCTTGTAGAAAAATAAATTCGGGTAAGAAGGTAGACGGTGATGGGAGTGGCATATTAGATGGGATGGTCAGGAAGTCCTTTTTGATGAGGCAGCATTTGTCTCGAGACGAATGAAATGAGGGTGAGACTTATGGATATCGAGGGGAAGGGCATTTCAGGTAAAGGGAAAAGAAAGTTCCAAGTCCTTAAAGTCAGAGCATGCTTGGCAAGTTGGAGAAACTGCAAAGGGGCCAGAATCGATGAGCAGAGTGTACAAGAAGGAAGAGATGAGAGGGAGTCGGCTGGAGGCCAGGTTATGTAGTCCTGGATGAATGACGATGTGCATTTAGGATTTAATCCTGAGTGAGGTGGAAGGCCCTGGAAGGTTTTGAGTAGTTGAGTGACATGTTCTAAAAAACACTACAGACAGCTGTGGCGAGACTGGATTGAGAAGGTGATGAGGGAGAGCGAAAACTGGGAGACCAGTTAGGAGGCTATTGCAATAATCCAGGCAAGAGATGAGATGAGAGGTTTGAAGAGGGTAAGAAGTTGTTAAATTCTGGTTACAGTTTGAAGGTAGTGCCGCTGGCATCTGCTGGTGGATTGATTGGATGTGAAATGTCAGAGGAAGAAAAGAATCAAGGATGATTCTCAAGCAACTGGAAAAGTGCAATTGCCATGAACTGAGCTCTCTGAGAAGCCTGTGGGAAGAGAAGGAAGTCTACAGGAGGAGGAAAGTTCAGTCTGGGGCGTATTAAGCTTCAGGTGACCATTAGGCATCCAAGTGAAGATGTCAAGTTGTCAGTTGAATAGTTGAGTCTAGAATTCACGAGAGAGATCCAGGCTAGAAATAGGTTTGGAAATTGTGTGTAGATGGTATTAGTGTTCAGAGAGTAGGAGAGATCTCTTAGAGAGTGTACACAGAGGCCAGTGGACTGAGCCTGGGTCACTACCACATGCAAAGGTTGAGAAGGTAAAGAGGGCTCAGCAAGAGAGAACTGTGGGTGGAAGGAAAGAAAGCCAAGAAACTATGGTGGCCTGGAAACCAAGAGCAGAAAGGGTTCAACAAGGAGGGAGTAGTTTGTGATTTGTTTAAAAATAATCGTGTGTGTGTTGTGTGTGTACACGCATGTGTGTAATGGAGGGTGGGGGGCTAGTTGGTGTATAAAATAAACAGGAACTGCCACATTGATCATTGCTGAATCTGGGTAGATGGGGGAGTTCATTTTACCATTTTCCTTATTTGTGTATATGTAGGAAATTTCCCATTAAAAAGAAGTAACAGCAACTTTCCTGGCGGTCCAGTGGTTAAGGCTCCGCGCTTCCACTGCAGGGGCTGTGGGTTCCATCTCTGGTCGGGGAACTAAGATCCCGCATAACACAATGGCGTGGCCAAAAAAAAAAAGTAACAAAATAAAACAAAACAGAGAGAAACTGAAACACTGATGGTGCTGATGGGTCAGTTCGGAGAATGGATGTGACCTGTAGAGGCACTGGTGGTGGTGACGAGCAGTCTCAGCAGGGACGAGAGCCTGCTGGCAGTGGGTTCAAGAGAGATGAGGAAAAAAGGAGCAAGTGAGTGCGATCACCTCCTTCTAGGAATTCCGAAGGAAAGGGGGACAGAGAGAAATGGGTCAATAGCTGGAAGGAGATCAAGGGGCCAGCGGTGGGTAGGTGGTTGGTGAGCTTCGGATGGAGTGAGGACAGCCATATTTCCTACCACTGCCCTGCACACAGGCTCTAGACACAGCCCCGGAAAGCATACTCCCCCCACACTCTCTGTCCACACCTCCCCCTCCCCATTCATCCCACCCATCCACCGAGGCCTAGACCACGTTCCACCTCCTGCATCATCCCAATTGTATGCGATGTGTCCAGGTGTCTGGTTTCTACCCACATGCAGAATTTTCAAGAAAATTTATTATAGAAAAGTTTTGGTTGTGGTATTGTTCGGTTGGGGTCCCTGTGGCCCTCACCTCCAGTGTGTGTTTATGCTGTAGATCAAAGCTATGCAAGACTCCCCTAATGGCCTTCGGAGGGGAAGCAGAACGTCTACAGAAACAGTAAAGTTTCTTATTCCCTTAGATCTTGGAAGATAGCATTTGATAGTAGCAACAAGAAGAGTATCTTTCACTTGCCTTTCCCACTCTAAAAGACATGGCTAGAAGCACCAATTCACGCTACGGGATCACGGACTGCTATTTATTTTTAAAACTAACTGAAAAGCCTCAGCTGCTACCAAAGGACTTCTCTTTGAAAACATCAGAAGTTGGGCGGGAGCAGGTGGGTGGGGAGAAGGAGCCTTCTAGTTTCAGATGTGGCAAGCTCCGTGAAACTGCCCTGAAAAGTAAGACGTGATGAAAAACACTGCTTCCCTCACACCTCCCTCAGAGTATATCACAGCGAGGAGACCAGGGCACTTTTCTTAAGATTCTTCCTGCTGAGAAGTTTCCCTCAGAAGCATTCATTTTCAGTGCAAAAGGCAACAACAGACAAGACACTTCTAATCAGGATTAAATACAAGATGCATCAGAGATGGGCTGTGAAGAAATTCTCAAGAAACGAGAGATGTTATCAGTGCTTCTATGATGACGAGAAGGCTAGAGGGACAAAACAATTTTCTGTTCCTATATAACTAAACGGAGGGAGACAAGAGCAGACACATCTTTTTTTTTTTTTAATTGAAGTACAGTTGATTTACAATGTTGTGTTAGTTTCAGGTGTACAGCACAGTGATATATTTATAACTGAATCACTGTGCTGTACACCTGAAGCTAACACAATATTGTATGCATATATATTCTTTTTTAGATTTTTTTCCCTTATAGGTTGTTACAAAACATTGAGTATAGGGACGTCCCTGACAGTCCAGTGGTTAAGATTCCATGCTTCCACTGCAGGAGACATGGGTTCGAGCCCTGGTCAGGAAGCTAAGATCTTGCATGCGGCCAAAAGAAAAAAAAAAAGAAAATAGAGTACAGTTCCCACATCTTGACTGCGTCTCAACAGCAAGTACAGAAAGGCATGTGAACCTCCCGCCCTAATTACTGCCGGGTGCCCACTGTTGCCGAGCCCTGTGCTGTGTATGACAGAGTCCCTCCGCTCACGGAGCCCAGGGGAGACCATCACGACACAGCGTGACAGCCAGGAGGCTACCTGTGGCGGGAAGGCCTCCCTGATGCTGGGGGTAAGGGAGCTTGGGGCTTTCTGACAGAAGCAGTAGAAGCACCACGACCAAAGGTTCCTGGGTGCAGAGAGCATGGAGATTTGGGACAGCCAGGAGTCACACTGCGGTGAGACCCAAACCTGGATGTACAGGTGGAGACTGGGTCACACAGGGCCTCTGATGTCATGGGCCAGGGAGCTCTGACTGCAGAGGAAAACAAGAGAAGCTTCGCATGAAGCTGAATGAAAGATCATTCCGGTGGCGGCAATCTAAAGAGAAAATAGACCATGTGCCAACTTCGAAATTGTGAAAACTGGTGACTCTTGTTGGTGTGACTTGCTGTCAAAGCCAAATTCTGTTTTTCTGTGTTATATTCGGTTATGCTTATTTTTGTACCTCAAAGAGGTGAGGGTTTCATTCTATTTGTGTATTTTTAAACATTCAGATAATTTCATTGTTCACCTATATATCTTCGATCACCAGAGCACAAGTAATCAACCACTGTGAGGTAACTGGACGACAGTTAATATGAAAACGACCTTCAGCTATGGAACCAGGGGCTGCTTCTTCCCTGGGGTTTTCATGCCCCTCTCCCCACTTACAAGCCCCGATCTGGAATTTCACCTTTGCATTGATTCCCAACACTGGCCTATGAAAAAGTTTTCACCAGTTTGGGGTTAAATGTAGAAGCAAAGGATGGTGTAGTGAGACTTTCATAAAACAAAATTTGGTCTGCGTAAATGCATGTCTTTTCTTCTAAATTATGCCTTACTTCCTTTTCGGGTATTAAGATTCCCTTTATTTTATGAAACGATGGCAACCCAGTTTTTTGTAAATGACCTTTCATGGCAGAACAGTTGGCTACCCCAGATCTGTGCACTGATTTTTTTGAAACGTGAAATCTTCTTAGAAGCTTGGGAGGTCACCCGACAGCTGAGTCTAGGGAGGGGATGGACACATCTGGAATTGACCAAGGCTGACGATAACCTGCCAAAGCATCAGAGTTGACAGCAAACTATGCGACAATCAGGAAATGCTGGCCCAGTGTGTGATTTAATCACTTATTTCTTGCTAATTGCATCTTTGGAATTTAGCATCTTTATGAGAATTATTAAACTTTTCACGGCCTCTGCATCACTCACATTTAAATATTGTTAAATAAGGTCCTAAAAATGTATTTACTTTCCTGCTCCAAACTTCATCTTATTTTGGAGAGAGGTGCTTGGAACCTATTACCTGTTAGCACCGAAGAAACAGCTTCAATAGTTTGGGACCCTGGCACAGAAGCAGCCCTCCTCACAGAGGCTGTACCAGAGCCTTTCAGGGAGTACTGACTGCACAGTAAATTAGGACCTGGAGTAGAAAGACCTGTGTTTGGGTCTCAGCTCACAACTAACTAGCTATGTTACCTTGGGTCAGAGCTTCCTCAGCTACAAATGAGGTTGATGATAGTACCTCCCTGCACAGAGTGCTTGTCTTTAGGGCAGCTTGGGGCTTGGTGACTATTCCATAATGGTCATATTGCTATTATTGTGAATACAGGATGTTTACAAAGCACTGGTTTTTACACAAGAATCATGTCAGACCTGAAAAGCTTCTTTTTGATCATCTGATCCAATCTTGGCATTTTATAGATGGGGGAGGGGAGAAACAAGTTCTAGAGAGGACAGAGAAGCAACGAGAGGCAGAGCCTAGACTTGGTCTTTGGGTTGAGCCCCGGGGTTTTCTCTACCACATTAGTTTTCTCCATCTGGAAGTATTTGATTCTTAACTTCCAAGTTTCTCGGTTTCTCAGGAAGGAAAACAGAAGATTTTCCAAGTCTTCATGCTAATCTCTAGAATGCAACAAAACCAGGTGGATTTTGATGGGTATGGTGGACAGCAGCAGGATCTGATGCCAGCAATAAAAGGGACATGACTGCGTTGGTTATCTAAAGGGACACAAAGGCATCACCAGTAAAACAAAGTAGATACACCTTCTATTATTTTAAATCAGTAGTTTTATTACAATACTGCACTGACACACAATTAGAGAAGGAATGTCCTGACATTTTCTGAGCATTTCATGGAAAGCAAGTGTAACCAGCCAGGCAGTCGAGTCTTCCACATCTTTTCCAAACACAAAGCAAAGTTATATGTCATAACTCAGGAAAGTAAAGTTTTCTTATTCTCATCTACAAAACTTCAGTGTCAGAAAACAGTTATTATGAAGTGGGCTGAGAAAGAAAGTGTTTCCTTCATGACGTCCCAAATCCTGACTCCAGATTTCCACCCCTCCCCTGACTTTCCAGATGACTTTTTATGACACTGTAGATGGTAATGTGTTCAGGGGCTAAATGGGATCTACTTATTATACTTCACTACAATTGAAAGGAAAAGATAAATTAAGAAAATTAAGTCCTGGAAAATGCACAAAGGCAAGGAGAAAATATCTGGGTGTATTAAAAATGAGATGCTCTTTTCACGTAACTCATTTAAAAGGTTACAATTACCATAAACATTTTAACTCCATTAAAGAATGCTGACAAAAGCTTGCTCTTACATCTGCAAAAGCCTTCTGCGTTTACACGGGTTTGGAAGAAAGCAATGCACCTTGTGAAAAGAGCCACCAATCCTGGTGGAGCAGGCGTCGGACTATTTGGAATTGCAGAGGCGTTTTTTTTAGATCTGCTTTGTACAAGACACCATGAGACCTTGACCAATTTCCATTTCTCAATAGTTACTGCGGCAATCAGATGTTTTAATCCCTGTTGTGCTCAAACGCACAAAAGTACTCTAGGAAAGAAACACTAAAATGGCATTTTGAATAAATTCACTATACATTACATAACTTGGGAACAATAAGGGAAGAAGCCCAAGCATGACTCTAGTACTTCATATAGAAAAGCACTGCAGGAAGAAACTTTGTTTAAAAACATTAAAACTCGGGTGAATATAAATACATGTTTGGTTAATCTGTGCTATTTGATATAGAAATCCTATCAGATATTCAATCTACTAGGTGACCTGTTTGGATTTCTCACTGTATTAGTAGAAGAATATACACTGCTGCATATACTCACATATATATGCATATACATATATAAAATTCAGATCATGAAAATTTGTTTAAATACACATACTTAAAACCTGTACCTCTAAAAATAAATACATTAGCCTCTAGTAGGCTAATTTTCAAGAGTTCCTTCACAAACCAATCAGAACACAGTTTCCCAACAATGGCATGTGACCAATTAGCCACTCTTTAAATCCATTATCTATCAGTAAATGTGTTTTTTGTTTTTTGTTTTTTTTTTTAAAATTCAGATGTACAACTGAAATAGCATTCCCAGAATAGAAGATGAGAGAATTCTGGCTTTGAAAATAAATGTCTTGGCTTCCTTGATGTTTAGTTCCTACAGATGTCTAGTCTTTGCCTCTGCATTTATCAAGCAGTGGGAGAGCATTTTCTAGTGACAGCATTCTCTTCCACCGACATTACCTTCTAATCAAAAGAGTCAGCTGGCATTTCCTTTGCTGTTTGGCGCAAGGGAACAAATACAACACTGTCTGTATCTGATATCACTCCCATCATCACAGTGAGTTGTGTGTTTTAATGTAATCTGCAATGTGTTACCACTGAGGTACAGCAGAAGTAGCCCTGGCATTAAAACTAAAAAAAAGGAAAGAGAGAACAAAAGTCTCCCAGGAGAACAACACACACAGGACCGGGTGGTGTGTCTCTAAGTTCTATGAAGTAACTCGGGACCACTGCCAGAGTGGATACATTGGATAGCTGATGCTGCAGTTCAAACAACAGAAAGAGACGATGAAAAGACTCAATATACCTCCTTTAGAAAGGATGAAATTAACAAAATTGGAGCTTTACTTTTTTACTTTTACATTTCCAAAACAACTTCTTAGAATGATATAAGCCAGACCAAGTTGTTTAATATAGTACAATATTTAACAACTTTGTCATTTGGTTTTGAATACAAGAATTTCAGAAATGTAGGAAATCCATGATAAATAATAGCAGGAATATTTAATGCCATTGTCTAAATGTTTTAAAAGGAAAACCTATCATAGTTGAAATACAACTTCTAAAAAATACAGTGTTCTAGGCGCTCACAGTTCTAGATTGCTAACTTTATAAATTAAAGTGTACGTTATCCGTATATAAACAAGGCCTCTTCTTCATTGATTTCAATCTCATTTAAACCTTTGGATATTTCAATCTTCAGATTCCACAAGGTAAGGCTGAGTTTACCAGATATAAATAAAATGTTTAAGTCCATGATGTATTGTAGCACTGAGGAAACAAATGCATCAAATATTTACAGGCTGGCTACAATACTTTCTTCTTTTTTTTTTTTTTAAAGTCAAACGTGTATCAACATCAAGCCACACTCTGTTTTGAATTTCTCTGGTCGCAAAGAATATGGGGCAACAGCACTTTTCCTCACTCATCTTTCCTCTCAATCCTGAAGTCAGAGGCAGGTCTTTCAGTCAAACGTCTTTTGGGAGGTGGTGGAGGCATGAGCTCCGTGTCCGGGTCCAGATGATGATGCTTTCGCTTCTGTCCTTGAGAAGCTGTCACACATCTGTTGATGAACTCAAAGAGCATCTCCTTGGTGACAGGGTTTGAGATGCTGTTGCACACGGCTGTGGACAAAGGGAGACGTGAGTCTCGTGTGAGGGTTCATGGAGGCAGCTGACTCGCCCCAGGGAGACGAGGACGGGGAGACGTTTCCATCCCAACACGCTAAAACTTTCCATCTTCCCAACGTGGGTGACTTGCTGTGGATTCAGCTGTGCTCCTCCCTCCCCCTCCCCCGAAGTGAGTGCATTTCTGGTGGCTGCCTTTATTATTAATTCTAGACCCAAACTTTACGTATTTGGGCTTAAGCCTGTCTTCACTACCGTTTTTGATCCCTCCAAACAGTTTATGTAGGATATTGATCTCGCCCAGTGCGTCACACTATGGTCCACATTCAAGCAGTTTCTAAAGAAAGCGCGCGCTCTAGTCCTCCAGCCTTTCCCTCTCTCAGAAAGAAGCGCACGCTGATGCATGTAATGCGGCGCCAGCCATCGTGCCCGCTGAATGGGGAGGCTGCAGCGTAGCTGGCAGAGCGCATTATTCTTTATTTTAGTAACTTGCTTGAAGTAAGGTATTACAACAAAATGACTATTAAAGAAAGCACCTTTCCCTATGTGATCAAAATGGTATTTACCCACTTGGTTTTAGGAAAACAACACGGGCTTAATTACTCCTCTTCTCCAAATTAACGCATCCTGTCTGAACACAGACCTTAGTTCCCACAAGAACCTTCGAATGTACAACAGTAACTTAAGCCACAAAACTCAAAGTGGCAATTTCTATATTATCTCATAAGCTTATCACACGATCATCATCACTGACTGAGCACTCAAAGTGCATAATCCTATTAACCTTCATTCTTGGTTTTTATCTGTCTTTTTCTTTCAGTTCCACTAACAACACAACCGAGAATTGCTCCCAGTAGTAGTTTACCTTAGAAACCTAATTAATATGTGCTGTTTCCCATGAAAGACCCTCACTACTCTGAATTCCCAAAGCATTCACATTGTACCCAGAGCACACCCTGAAGGATAGCACAGCAGGTTTTACGTTTCTTCTTTTTTATTTTATGTTTTTTAAGGTTTTCATTGACGTTGTTTTCCATTGTTTGTAAAACTATCTTAGGAGCTGGAAATTACATTTCCCTTGCTCATGCCATCTTTTGCCATCTGGCAGACGATGGCTTCAGCGTTTTGAATGGATCTGCAATTACCATGGCTTTTGTTGTGGCTGTCATTCAACAAATTCATCCTATCCGCAGCCCGATTTCCTGCCCTTTAACCCCTCTCCTGGGTGCCCGCAGCAGCCCACAGGTGAGGGAGGACTGGAGCCACGCGGGGCACAGACCTGCCACGAGCCCTCCGCGGTCCGCATGGCCTTCTGCCCCCAAAGCTGAACCACTAAAGGCAGCACAGTTTGGTTCTAACACTTTAGCTTTTGTGTGTTGTTGTGTTTTTTTTTTTTTTTGGGGGGGGGGGGTGTTCATGTAACCTCCACCGGGAGGGTGTCACACTCACCCATGGCAGTGTTGTAGGCATTAGGGAAACTTTTGTCTGTTCTCTGTCTCATAAAGACCCAGCTGTTGTTCTCGAATTTGCATTCTATAATTTTGTTGTCATACTGTTTTAGCTCTTTTGTCACCTGTTTTAAAAGAGAATTGAGGAAAATATTTAAATCATCTGACAGGCTTCTTGCCTGCACTACGTGACAGACGCGTTAGGGAAATGCCAAAAACACCTCGTGCCTCTTCACACAGAGCTCTTTGTCACCCGAAGCATCTAATCAAGCCCAAGGATGTGGTACGTACTCCCTTGTACACTTGCTCACCAATCTGACACCTTATAAATAGTCGTGAAAAAGGCTGTCAATATATAGCAATTAAAAGAAGCTAAGGAGAAACCAGCCACTTCTGGGCCAAATGCAAATACGTTACCATAGGGACCAATGCCTTCGATATTGTCTGTGTCCCTCTGGCTTTCAGAAACTGAGTATCTGTGAAGGTTTCAACAACTTTTAGAAAGACCACACCATCTAAATTCCTATGTCAGAACCTAAGAAATCCCCTTTACTGGTTAAGATAAAAAGTTACGCATAAAGAGTAAACATTAGGATCTGATTCAGGCAATGTGCATCCTAACTATTTTGCTTTTCAAGCAGTGATAATTAACTAAAAATCTAATCTTCAGGCTATTTACCCTTTTCATCTCCAAACCAGTATGAATTTAGAGATTAAGCTACCTTTGATATTAGCTGGTAGGTTTGTTGGCTACTTCACCTCAGATGATTGAATATGGATTACAATTTAGTCTATCAACGCTAACAAGTATCCATGGCAACTATAGAACCTTTGAAAAGATATTTCATCGGGCTGTGAGGATGGTTTTCATAAATAGGAACCTAAGCTTATCTTCGCAGTTTCAAATCAAATGCCAGTCATGGTAATATTTTAATTCTGTCCTCGTCTTTCACAGCTAACAACTTTTCCTCACAATACGGAAGATTGCAATCAGTTAACTTCATTAGGATTATTTGAAATGCTCTCCTTTTTCTACCCACATATTCACTACCACCTAGGAATATGAAGGGGAGCAAATTTTTAAAAGATGCTTTCAATTCACAGATTAGGCAGTGCATATCTTCATAAAAACTTTCAAATTGTAGTCCTTTTCCCTTAATGAGTATTACACTTGATTGGACTATTTGCATTTTCAACAAATCTGACAGGACCAATACATTCAGTGTATTGGAGCCAGACCTGCCCAAGAAAGTGATGCTCTACTTACTTAGCAAACTTGCTAAATTTATTCTCAAATATTCATTATTCTAGTCTCAACTCCCCTCCCTCCCTTCCTAGGGATCTACCTCCTTTTATTTCTGAGGCATTATCTATATCCAAGTGTTAGGCAACTTATTCAGGTAAGGTAAACACTTATGTTATACCATAAGTAGGGTCTAACAGATAAGTTTCTAAACCTTTCAGATTCTCCATTTTCTAATTTCTAAAATGGGCAAAGGAGTTTCTAATTCACTGGGACATTGGAGCAATAATAAATGAAAGTGCCTGGCACATACAGGCACTTTGTGTAGCCAACCACTAAAATTCTTAATTGAATATAAAATTAGGAAATGAAACATTGCTTTTTTTTTTAAGTGTACAAATAAATTCACTAAAGATACCAAGATGACATGGAAAGGTACACTTTGAAAATACCTGTCAAGAAAATTGTATCACACACATCTACAAGAATGGCTTGCTATCAATAATGTGCAGTCTGCACTTCTACCGACTACCAATCGTAGTACATCTTTATCACATACTTACCATTCTTGTGTTTCTAGTCTCAGAATTGCTATAAATTATGTGTTGCTCAATCTGACTACAGCAATTAGGCAGTATTATTAAGTATCTGTGTATCTACTTGGGTACACGTTAACAATCCGGGAAATAGGGCTTTCCAGAAAATGCATGCACCTGCCACTATGCCAACCTAAACGTATTTCCATGTTCAAGAACAGTACATTGTTCTTCACTGATCACACCAGTTATATCCCCAAGATAGACACAGCGCAAGGTACTCAATTTGGGTAGGTAATAAAATGTTTAATTTTTAATAAATGTATTTAGGTAATAAAATATATTTAAGATATAAAACAATATCTTCCATATGTATACAAACTAAAGACAGTTTTCACTAATGGTCAGATCAAGAGAATGATTAGCATACAGGGAACGAGTTTAATTTTAGTATCCAAAATCTAATTTGTTACTATGACAATAATCATACTCAACCATCACATATTATTATTTACTAAAATAGGATCTGGTTAGGCCTTTTATACTCAGCCTTGTTATCCTATTGTGAGTTAATGAGAGCTTGAAAGTAATAAGAATAAAATATTTATAAATCAAGATTTCACATCTGTACCCATAATTACATTGGATTAATGAGATTTTACTGTTTTGGGCGGAAAAAAGGAAGAAAAGAAAATACAGTGTATTTTATATTGAAGAAAAATTTTTTTTCATGTATCCATCTTGCTGAGTACCATACTTTTGATACCATTTGAGTCTACCAATAATCCGACGTTAAGAGACAGTCATATGAAACCAGATCTAGGACCTCTGAAGATTTTAGATTAGCAGGTCAATGGTAATACTTGGAAAGAAGGGCCCAAGACAGAGGCAGGCAGAACCACAGTTGCTCCTCTCTGCACTTTTTTGATAGAATACTTTTTGGAACCTAAATGCTGGACACACTACCAAGTCACAAAAGGCGAACCATCAGTGCTGGCTGAACCACGCCGCTCAGAGCAGGCAGAGATGCGCTTCCGTCTCTAATGGTGGAGCACAAGCCCCTAGAATTTACTGTCCCTGCTCTGTGAGAGTTGTTTTGTTATCAAGAGCTCATCTTTCTTTTCTAGAGAGACTGTATAAAGGGGAGGAGGATTTCTCTGAACTAATCTGCTCTAGAGACACTTTAAAATAACGAATATCCTTGGATTGGGAAGGACACCAGTAAGCTGGGAGTTTTTTAACTTTTAATTTTGAAATAATTTTAGATCTACAGAAAATTTGTAAAGATAGTACAGAGAGTTCCAGGATTCCCATCACCCAACTTCCTCTAATGTTCATATTTCGCATATCACGTTACATTTATCAACTCCGAGAGAGAAATTAACATTGGTACAATACAATCAGCTAAACTACAGACTTGATTCAGACTTCATCAGTTTTTCCACTAATGTCTTTACCTGCTCCAGGATCCAATCTAGGAAACTGCATGCCTTAGTTGTCATGTCTGCTTAGTCTCTTCCAACCTGTGACAGTTACTCAGACCTTCCTTGACACTCTTGAAGAGTGCTAGTGAGATATTTTGTAGAATGTTCCTCAATTTGGGATTTCCTGATGTCTTCTCATGATTAGACTGAGGTTATGAATTTTGGAAAAGAACGCCAGAGAGATAAAGTGCCCTTCTCATTGTGTAATGTCTAGGGGGTAGATGAGATCAACGTGATTTCTTCCTGGTGGTGTAAACAAACCCTGATCACTTGGCGAAGATGGTATCTGCCAGGTTTCTCTACTGTGAAGCTACCATACTCTTAGTTCCAGGCACTATGTCTAGCCCTGCTCAAAGATAAGGGAATTAAGCCACTTGCTGGAAGGAAGGGTATCAAAGAATTTGTGGACATTTATTAAAAGCACCACAGAGATCAATACATTTCCTGGGAGAGAGATTTTGAGGCTAAACAAACATCCCTTTTCTTCTTAAAGTTTCGCTCATTAATTTTAGCATTCATCCACGAATCTTGCCTGCAGCAATTATTACTGTGGCATTCTAATGGAATTTTCTATTTTCTCCATTCCTTCTACATTTATTATCTGGATTTCTTCTGTAAGGAAGATTTGCCTTTCTCCCTCATTTATTTATTTGCTTACTTGTATCAGTAAGAACTCATGGATATTTATTTTATTCTTTGGCTTATGATAAAGTACTATTGTCATTCATTTTCTTGCTCAAATTGTTCTAGTTTCAGCCACTGGGAACTCTCTCAGGTTGGCTCCTGTGTCCTTTTAACTTGCTTCCACTTTTACTTACTTATGCATTTTTAGCATTTAGTCCCTGGTAATACAAGCTAGTACTCTAGGCTCATCTTGTATTTTCTCTGCCTCAGCTCTAGAGTCAGCCATGGGGTCCTCTACCAGGATTTTACAAGAAAAAAATTACTCTTCGACAGTCCAGACTATGCTTAAAAAGTACTAACACACACCACTTGTTTTGGTCAGAATTTTCAATTATTGAAAAAAAAGAGAGGGAGGGGGAAAGAGGAGTGAGTGTGAGACAGAGAAAGAGTAACAATGAGATTCTAAATATGAATATATGTGTATATAGATATACTTAGAAGTTTCCACCCCATCTTTTGTCAACTGCTTTCTGGAGCTAAACTACATTGACCATTTTTTCTTTTCTGAATTTAAAATTCTACTCAAGCTCTAACTCTGTAGTGTGACAGAAGGTGAATTTTTAAAATGTATTTCAAGTAGATGAACTCAAACAAAAATCTTGTTTCCACGTATGCAACTTCAAAGTCTAGTACTTATGCATGAAGGCAGAGAAAATAAAACAACAAATAAATCAGAAATGAAATGGAATTATAAAAGTTTTCCTTGTGGTGTCAGGACAATACAAATAGCTTAAACCTGAATTATTAGACAATCTTTTAGAACTACTACCCTATAGTAGGGCCTTAATATATTACTTTTAGCAAGTGCATCCATCTACTGGAGAAAATAAAACCCTTGACAAGTTACCCTTTTTAAAAATATACTAGACTTAACCACTTCAAAAAAACGTTCCTTCACTAAAATCCATTTGTGTTTTTTATACCTTTATAATGAAGGACTACTGTGTAAATAACACACTTCACATTTGCTAGGTTAGAAACACAGCAGCAGAAAGCCTCTCTCTCATGAATGGTGGGGTCTTCAAGCCCTCCAATCCTGAGTTCAACTAATGAAAGTAGCCAATAAAAAGAAAGCAGCTAGAACTCGGTCTTATTTATCCCAAAGGTCATTACAGATGAGTCACAATTCCAGGGTATGAAATCCCCACTAAACTACAGATTATTACCTTTTTATAAAATCAGAGTTAGTTATAGTTATTATTCAAAATATAATAAATCTTCATATAAAATAACTGGGCAGATAAAGCAACAACATGTTAGTAGTGGTTATTGGTAGATGGTGGGGTTAGGAATGACGTAGTTTCTTCTCCGTGTTTTGCTGTATTGTCCAAACTTTCTACATAATACATGCTTAACTTTCATAATTTTTAATAATAAAAAATTCCTAAAATAAACTATGTTTCATAAAAGATGATAAACATGAGATTGGTTTTTAATGTAGAGATACAAAAAAAATAGGAAGAGATAAACCTTTAAACAGAAAACAAAAAGTCCTGGAATAAGGTCCTAAGTCCACAGTTCCCAAACTGTGCAATGAGACAAACTTACAGAAAGGCACTGTGGGGTATTTTAAATTTCCAGGGAAACACAGTGGCACGTGTTGGACACCATGCAAACTATTAGTTGGCAGGAGTTCACATTTTCAACATGAGATTCCTTTGGGTAACATATCTTTGCAAAGCTGAGTACTCAGTGGTTATTGTCATTGATAAAAACCAAGTATCACCAAAATCAATGTGGAAAGTAAATGAGGTTGGTGGTGTATAATCTGATTCCAAGGTTTAAGAAATTACACAGTCCTGAAATGGAATTACATTTTCAAGTTTCTTTTAAAAAAAAATCCAACTTTAAATTCTATATCATTCCAAAATATGAAACAAGAGCGACAGCAGAACATTTTCATGCATGCAAATTCTTAAAATTTTAGTATTTCATACTTCCTTTTCTAGGAGGTTTCCAAAGTTTTATTTCATCAATATGAGGGCAACAATGAAAACAAAGAGGAAGGTGTGGAATCAAGGGAGTTCATCCAGCTCAGGAGAGAAACAAAGGCAGTTCCCATCCTAAGGCCGTTTTAGGATGACCACCGTGCCAGTGTGCATAGCAGACTGCTACAAGCTTTATGGGAGCCAGAGGGTAGTGGCTCAAGTAGGAGGAGTTCCACGCCCCCGCCTGCCTTAAATATTGGAACTGAGAAGATTTGTGATGTGACAATATAAAGTGGAGTTTTAAAAAATTCTGTGAGTATAGTATTTAATATAATGACAGATTAAACTAAGAAAAGAAAAAAAGAAAGAAGAAATTACGCAGTCCTTAACACATGCTAAGCTTGTTAGGTCATAAACATTTATTAAGTAGTTTGGATCAATCCACTTAATAAATGGAATTGTTAGGTATTTCTTTTGGGTTAGAAATGTCTATGAGGCAACATGAACCAAGAAAGTTTGATAATCTCTGCCCTATAGCGTTTTCATTCATCCTTCCCCAGATCCTGGTCTCTAAACCCATATGCAGGCTTATATCTAGCACTTAGTGGAAACCAACCAGAGCAGTGAAAAACTTTGCTTGAGGTGCAGAAAATAGATGATGGTACACAGGAGAATTTCTATCAAGTTAAGTTCATTCGTTGACTTAGATCACTAACATATATATTCCTCATTCATCTTCTCTATCTCAATAAATGATTAACTCCGTTCACCCAGTTCCTCGTGACAGAAGCTTTAGTGTCCTCTGCTCCCTTCCCCTTTTATCTTCCCTCCTATTCACTGCATTACCAATTCTATCTCCAAAATACATTGAGTATTTGTCTCCTCTCTTACTACCATCATCACAGCCCAAGCCCTCACTGTCTGTCAGATTCCTGCAACAGCTTCCACACTGGTTTCTTCTTCTACATTTCCCCCATCCAATCAATTCTTTACAGTGCAGCCAGATTGGTCTTTGACAAATGTAAATCCAATCCAATCATTCCTTTGCTTAAGAGAAAAACAAATAAAAGACACACCGGTTGCAAAGGGAGAAATAAGACTATCTCTATTCACATAAGACACGATCACTTACATAGATGGAATCTACGTAGATGCTCCTAGAACTAGTTAAGTTTAACAAGGTTGCAGAATGCAGGTTAATATACTAAAACCAACTGTATTTCTGTATATTAGCAAAGAATAGTTGGAAATTTAAAATTTAAGGAGTACCATTTATAGTAACATTCAAAAACATGAAATGGGTATTTAAAAAAAACCATGCAGAATCTGTATGCTGACAACTACAAAACACCAATGAAAGAAAGATATCAAAGAGGACCTAAATGAATGGAAAGATACACCATGCTCACAAACTGGAAGATTCAATATTGCTAAGATGTTAACTATACAGATTCAACATAATCATAAGCAAAATCCCAAAAGGATTTTTATAGATATAGACAACCTAATTCTAATATTTATAGGGAATGCCCAAGACACTAGAACAGCCAAAACAAAAAGAAGAAAGTTGGAGAACTGACACTAACTGATTTCAAGGCTTAGTATATAAAGCTACAGAAATCAAGACAGTATGCTATCGGGTGAGTAGAGAGACACAGACATCAGTGGAACAGAACAGACAGCCCAGAAAGAGATCCACAATTATAAGGTCAATTGACATTTGACAAAGGAACAAAGGCAATACAATGGAGAAAGAAGAGTCTTTTCACCAGAAGGTGCTGGAACAATTGGATATTCACATGCAAAATGATGGACCTCAAAAAAAAAAATAAAAAATAAAAAAAAAAAAAAAAAAAAAAAATGATGGACCTCAACCCATATCTTTCACCTTACACACAATTAACTCAAAACAGAAAATACACTTAAACATAAAACCTAAAGCTATAAAACTCTGCTCTGCATCTAAAGATGCTGTTAAGAGAATGAAAAGACAAGACAGAGATTAGGATAAAATATTTGTAAGTAACATTTCTGACAAAAGACTTGTATCCAGACTACATAAAGAACTCTTAAAACTCAATAATAAGAAAACAAACAACACAACTTAAAAATGGACAATCTGAACAGATACTTCACCAAAGAAGATATAAGAATGGCAAATAAGCACATGAAAATATGCTCAACACATCATTAGTCATTAGGAAAATGCAAATTGAAATCACAGTGAGATACTACTATGCACCTGTTAGCGTGTCTAAAATAAGTATCAAATGCTGACAACAATGCCAAGCAACTGAACTCTTACACATCGCTGGTGGGAATGCAAAATACTATAACCACTTTGGAAGACAGTTTAGCAGTTTCTTTATAAGTTAAACATACACTTACCAAAAGAGCCAGCGACCCCACTCCTAACTATTTACCCAAGAGAAATGAAAACATACGTTTGCATAAAAACCTGAATACAAATGTTTGCAGTAGTTCTGCTCATAATCACCCCAAATTGGAAATAACTCAAATGTCCTTCAACTGGTAAAGAGATAAAACAAATGTTGGTACAGCCTTACAATGGAATACTACCCAGCAATAAGAACTATTGATAAACTATTGATAAATGGAATACCATAGATGAATTTCAAATACAGTATGCTAAGTTAAAGAAGCTAGATTTTAAAAGCTACATAGACTATGTGATTCCATGTACATGATACCCTAGGAAAAGGCAAAATTATAGGAACAGACAACAGAACAGTGGTTGCAGAGTTTGGGAGTGGGAGAAATGACTGCTTATACCGGGGTGTCATGTGGGATTTTGGGGGGAAGCGATGGAACTGTACTATAGCTTGATTCTAGTGGTGGCTATACACCTGTACGCATTTGTCTAAACTCAAAGAACTGTACACCAAAAGGAGTGAATTTATTGCACGTAAATTTTGAAAGATGAATTAAAACAAAAAAGAAACAAGAAAAATGTCAATGAAAAAAAAAGTAAATCAAATCATGTCATCCCCTTATCAGTGGCTTCTCATGACACAGCACTAAATGACATAGCCCCTGCTTATCTTTCTAGCTCGTATAAGTTGTACAACTTTTCCTTTACCTTGTTTATCATTATTCGTAAATATAATTTTTTTGTTGATTATCTGTTTAATATCTGTCAGCCAGAATGGTTAATAATTATTGAGTACTTACTAGATGTTGAGTACTGTTCTAAGTACTTTATGGGGATTCATTTATTTAATCCTCTCAACAGCTCTAGGAAGTATCCCCGTTTTTACAGATAGAAAAGCCGAGGCACTGAGGAGTTAAGGAATTTGATTGAGTCTCACAGCCAGTAAGAGGCAGAGAAACATACTGTATCCCTATTAGGTTTTATAATCTGATTTAATCTGTATATGAATCCAGTGAGATTTCCAGATGTGGACACTCAAGCCCAGAGAATTTAAGTAACACGTGTAAGGATACAGAGCTAATTTGTTTTGGTATCAAAATTCAAATTCTAGGTCTTTGTGAGTCAAAAACCTGTGCCCTCCTTTTCCCTAAGAATCTAGGCTCTAGGTTGAAAAAGTATTACAGGAGGCAAAGGTAAACTACACTTGTGGAAGCTTTTACTTCTTGTGTAATAAACTGTAATTTAAGTATTTCCAAGGATTATATTCCACTTGGGAGAGCCTGTGGGTGGGAGGCGAAATGATGTGTGACGGACGAAGGGCGGGAGAACATAACATGCTGGTTTGAACCAAGCACGATGTCTTATCAAGTTTCTTTTCCTTCACTTTTCAAACGCCCGCCATGTTGACCTGCACCATCTCTGCTGTTTGCTATTCTGGTTGCGTGAGCATGAACCACACATCATAGCAAACTGCAGAATTTCTCAATCATTAAGGATTTACAATAGGTTAATTTTAAAATGGGCTGCACTTCACAGCTGCAAAGCTTTTGTCTGATTTCTCGACCAAATGAGAAGCCATTATTGGATTGAAGACCTTTCCATGGGCATGATGAGCAAAAGAAAAAGGTTGTGTGGGCAGAACAGGCAGCTCTGCCAGGTAAGGTGAGGTAATGGTAACAGCTCACTAAACAGACTGCCAAACTCTATGGCACAATGTATCGCTCTGTTTAGTACCAAGCATGATGAGAATTTATAAGTAGATCACGGGTTCAGTGCATGCGTGGGATAATAAAAACGATACACAACCAAGGAAAGCTTTACAATCTACAGGCATACCTCGTTTTATTGCACTTCGATTTCACTTCACAGATATTGTGTTTTTTGTTTTTTGTTTTGTTTTGTTTTTTTACAAATTGAAGGTTTGTAGCAACCCTGCTCTTTCAGATGATGGTTAGCATTTTTTAGCAAGAGTATTTTTAAATTAAGGTATGTACATTTTTTTAGACATAGTGCTGTTATTGCACACTTAATAGACTACAGTTTGGTGTAAACATAACTTTTATATACACTGAGAAACCAAAAAATTCAGGTGACTTGCTTTATTGCGATATTTGCTTTATTTCAGTGGTCTGGAACCAAACCCGAAATATCTACAAGGTCTGCCTGTACCATTAATGTGGGCAGGAGGCTAAAATGCAATATGCATGCCTAACACTTTTTTCTTTCTAAATAGTTATAAGTACCATGACAGACTTGACTGATGTTGCTTGTTTTTTAAGCAACAGCCAATGCAAGTAATTCATAAAGTATATCTGTCAGATTGAGTTTGATAAATGGTCTATCTATTGGCAGTAACAAACACCTAACTTAAAATCGTGTTACCGGTCATTAAATATCTGTGCTTAACAAAGTTCACAATACACTGGATCTAATGTTTGAGCTAGGCAGGTCACTAAAATGTCAATGCATAGTTCAAATTTACTTCAATGAGTCCTTCATTTACTCTCCAAGGACTTGCTAACAATTTGGGTCCAATAATGTTCATTTGTTTATTCCTTTAGCAATGCATGCTGGTTACATATAACTTTATCTCTTTCCACTCACCCATTTAAAACCCGTCTATTCTTATAGAGACCTCAAGAGAACTGTCCGCTAGCTAGATCAATGTGGCATGCGGCAATAAACCAAAATGCTACCATAATAAGTAAAGATTTCTTTCCTGTTCTGCCTACTATTTAGAGGGAAAAGAAAAAGGCTGACACTCTTCCCTTTTGATCATCTTCCAGAGTAAACTTGTTCTTTAAAATGACTTGATTTGCCCTAGCAGCATTAACGGGCACAGACACACAACACCTTTGAATCATTAGCTGAGGGACACAGAACTCCTTAGTTTAGAGATAATGCTCTGTGGTGACTGGGACCCATCTGAGCAAACAAAGCTTTCCAGGATTCCTTTCTCACAACTCAGCACCTCGGGTCAGTGCAGACTCTCACTGAGATACTCGGACCACAGTAGCTGTAACTCTGCCATGCACACTGCCTTCTATTTTTATATATGCTTTCTCAACAACTATATTTCTTCTTCTTTGAGAAAGAAATTCTGGAGTTATTGACAAAAGCATTACACAAACACAGAGTGACAGTACACTGCTCAGAACCCTGGAGTTCTGTTTTGTATCTTTATGTACCCTCTGAATGACATTCACAATGGATTTATTTAAATCTGCCTCCTCAGCTCCAGGTATTGGGGATATCAAAAACCACTCAGAAGAGGTTGAAAGTTTAAAAATGGTTACAATAAATTATCTATATCAGCTGTCACAGTCCCTAAATACCTTCCTCAAAAAAAAAAAGATCTTTTTTTCCCAAAACACACTACAAATACCTTTCATAAAATCCAATATTCTGGAGTTGATAGGAAACTTGGAGGTCATCAAATCAAACACTTTTATTCTTAAATATCTAAGTACTAAGTGCATCCTGCATTATCTCTCTGAATTAGTGTATCTTTATGGGTGTGAACATTCATGCATTGAGGAGGTTATAAAACCAGATGAAATAGCAAATTCATTACTTTGGTAACTTGTACTCAAAACTAACTTAATGTTTTTACCTAAGATATTTATTTTTTTGAATTAATTTTTATTGGAGTATAGTTGCTTTCCAATGTTGTGTCAGTTTCTTCTGCACAGCAACTAAGAGATTTATTTTCCTTCAGAGATATTTCCTTTTAAAATTATTGACTGAGATTTTTTTCTTTCTTGGGGAAGGGAAAGGGAGGGAATGAACAGTTTTTGAATACCTGCTTTGTAGCCAGCACTGTGCAGGGCACTTTATATACATTATTATCCTTCATGCTGGAGGAAAAGGAAAATTTTATTGTTGTTCACTCCTAATCAAGAAATTACTAAATAACTAAATGCTAATGGAGTATCCATTAGCCACCATAACTACAGGCGATGTGCAGATTCCTTTAGGTCATGTTAAGTTTAATGTAATATAATCTTCTGAAACAGAAAAGGTAAGAAACACAGGCTGCATATGAGAAAAACAAACAAAAATGATCAAACAGACAAAAAACTTACCAGCCTCCAGTGCCACGGGTTGGCTAATACTAGTGTGGAGAAAAGAGGCCTGGAAAGAAGTTAGGAGGAAATCTCTATAGTGGGGAGGGAAAAGATGAGGGAGAAGGAGACAAAGGAAGTTCTGTGTCCTAAGCCACGTCTGTGAAATTAAAGTGCTTTCAGCTGAGTAATACACAACAGAGGACGATTTCAGTGATGATTAGAGCTATTTAAATTTTTAGTAGGCTCCAGTGATTTAAAACAGTCTTTTCTGTCCGGGCAACCGGTTTATCTGCTTTTATTTTCAAACTTGGGGGCGGGGGGGGGAAATCTTTGCAAAGAATTATTCATGTACGTAAAATGCACAAAAATACTATTATGTAAAGATGTCTACATTTAGAAGTATGTGATTGCCCAATTTTTGAGAGATGAGAACTCACATTTGGAACCAGATTAAATCTCTCACTTAGCTCCCTCCCTCCCCCACGCCCACACTCCGTTAGGTTTTCGTTCTAGTCCAGTCCTGGTGAGGATATATGGCAATGTGTCCTAGCGGGAATAAAGAGCAAAAAGTACATGGGCAACCCTCCCCTTACCCCCCACACACGCACATACCTTACCACTCAACTGCTCTTATCAAGCCTCCAGAGAGTCTATTCTGAATAAGGTAGCTGTGGTCGCCTATGAGGAAGGAAATTATTCTCTGGGCTGTAGCGCTAAACTACGTGGAATTAAGTCTGAAGATTAAAATAAGGTGGGTGGCTTTTCACCTTTCTTCTAAAAAGTACCTAGCACAATCCTGATGCTTAATAAAAATAACCTATCAGATAAGTGGCATGCTTGGCAGGAACGCTTTTAAATCGCACGTTACAGGACATTCTCATACTAGTGTGCCTCCCTCGAATTTTGACTAAGTCAGCTCAGCCCCGCGACCACAGAAAGCACGGAGTGAGTCTCCGGCGATGCTCCTCCCACCAGTGCCAACCCATGCCAACTTTTAGGCCAGGACACCTGCCACCCTGAGCTCCCGTGGCTTCCGCGGCGGTGGACTGTTGTGCCTCTGGCTCGCTGCTTCAGGGTCTGCTCTGACCAAATGACAATACAGGAAGGATGTTTGTTTGGGGGGTTTATTCAGAATTGGAGTGTTGGAAAGTAACAAGCTGCGAACGCTCACAGCCAGCTGCTGGCTGCCACAGAAGACAGGGCGATCACCTCCTGGTACTGTTCCGTGCCCGAGGGCTCCAAATCGTCACCGCTTTAACTGTCTGGCTACCACACTTCAGATGTTACCACTCTAGTTTCCATTTTTGCTTTTGAAACATTCCAGGAACAACTGAATCCTACCCATGTAATTGGTGCCAAATTTACATACAGTCATGTCCCCCCCCACTACGGTATTCAGTGGACATTCCAGTCATTGTCTGTCCTTAGGAAAGGGTGGGGGCTAAGTCCCTGTTTTAACCATCACACAGTACAGCCTGGACTTTCACCAGCAGATGAATGCTGGGTAGCCCCACTCCAGAGCCTGCTGATGGCACAGCAAACAGCTGAATTTAACCCCTAATTAATCATGAAATATCAATTCCCAGTTAAAGAGGTTGGCAATGATTTGGTAAGTTAGGGGAAGTGGCAGAGTGAACATCTGGGACTTTTTTTTTTTTAATCTGACATAATAAAAGGAAAAGTAGCTCATTCTTACATTTCTTTTTGCTGGGTTTTTTTTTTTTTTTTTGGCTTAAATAACTTCTTAGAAATCGAAATCCAACAGAGAACAATTATGTTAATAATGCCAGGAAATTTGTTTGCTTTGTCATACTGGGCTTCAAAAGCACTTCAACTGAACTTACATTTGTGATCACAAGTAATGCCTGTTCTTATATCCATTTAAAATGTTTACTTGATTACAGCTTATTATAAACGTGAGTCTGAGATGCAGTGCCATGGCTGCTCAATTTCCAGGCCACAGTTTTATGATAATTGTGTGAAATGTATTCATGTGTCAACAGCACTGCCTAACAATGCCCCAAATGGGGTTGTTCGCAGCGCTGGACGCACGGTAACTGCTACAAGCAGAGAGCTCTTCATTGGAGAATTTTAACTGAGTTTGCAACATGTACTCTTTTGCTACACTTAGCTCAGTTTAATTACTATGATCTCAGAATACAGTTGAGCTCCTACAAGAAAACCGACCCTACACACCCAAACGTGACTGGGATAAATGGGTTCTGTTATTTTATTGTATGGTTGGAGCCTCTTTTTGGACAGCCTCCCAGTACCAGAGGGGATGAGACTGGAGAATTCTTCTGTACTTGATGTCCCCCTACTGCACACAGTGATAATAAGGTACCTGGAAGATACCTTCTGTCACCCCGGCATCTCACAAAGGAGTAAGGGAACACGTAATATATGCAGATCCAATACTGGAAACAGAAAATGGGTCTAGAGGTGCCCCTCCCTCTCCAATATTGGCTTCTCCACACACTCATGCCTTCCTCGCTTTCGTGATGAGTAGCCCATGTAACTGCCTAGTTGTTGAAGTTGAGATCTCAAGCAACATTGTCCCAACTCAGCATTTTTTGAGGCTCTATTACGCAGGTACCAGGCCAAGCGTTTTTACACTCATTATTTCCTTCATTAGATCCATCTGCATGCAGTGGACCGTCTACTTTTCAGAGGGAGGGACAAGCATGTACTGGCGGGAACCAGGATCATGTGGGAGTGAGCCGTACATTATTTTTTGCTTCACTCTTTTGTTTCTCCTCCTAGGACCGCCTCTCTGAATGGATAACAGGTCTGTGCAAATGCTCAAACAACCTTAAGACAATTCACTTTTTACACCTGACTGTTTTAGAAAGAGAACCAAGCCCAGAATCTCGGCTGAAAAGAGAGCACAGGAGCTCACCTAGGCCACCTCTCTTTTTAGACTGAAATCACAGGTTCACAGAAAGCCTACAATTTGTCCAAAGCATATGGCTCTGTAGGGGCAGAGTCAGAATGAGGGCCCAGACACCCGGCATTTCAGTTCTGCACACTGACCCTGTGGTCTACAAGACTATCTTTCGCCAGCAAAATGGGTAACTCTGCAGGCCAAATTCTTACTTGCAGTCATGCAAGTTTCACCAAAGAGGAGAAAAAGGTTTGACCCAGTTTACCTAATGTAATAAAAATAGTTTATATCCCAACCTACTATGGACACACACACATACACGTTTCATAAAACAATTTATATTCCAACTTGGTGCACTTTGTACTTTTTTTCTTCTATTTCATTTCATGAAAACAAAAACAAACAAAACTCGTTGAGATCCACTAAACTGCTTTCAAGACCAACCACCAAAGTTAGAAAAAAAAACCTCACAGAGAATTCTAAGAATAATAATTTCAAACAACTAACAAGGAAGTAGGGGAGGCATTTTACCTTTTCTAGCTGGAACTGCATAAAAAATGGAGGCAGACAACCCTCAGGACAGCAAGCCAGACCCCAGCTCATGGCTCCTCCACCCTTCCCCACGCCCTCGCCCTTCCCAGAGTGATACACTGTGCAGAGGCTTCCCTGGGCCAGGCAAATACGCTCACCCGTCTCTCCCGTTGTCCCTCTCTGGCACAACATGCTGGCCAAGAAGAGCTGATGCTTGACTTTAATAATTTCAGATGACATTTTTCTCTAGAGAATTGAGTCTGTTTTGTCAGCTCCTGAAATACCACGTGATATATTATTTCAGAGTATAATTTCTTCCTTCTGTTTACATTCTCCCTTATCAGATGGTAAGCTCCTTGAGCAAACAAAACAAGGACCCTTGTTTTGCTCATTGCCAGATCCCACTGAACACAAAAGAGGTGTTCAGTAAGTATGTGC
This sequence comes from Balaenoptera borealis, assembly GCF_965194805.1. Lineage (NCBI taxonomy): Eukaryota > Metazoa > Chordata > Mammalia > Artiodactyla > Balaenopteridae > Balaenoptera > Balaenoptera borealis. Next base: position 68,680,493 of record NC_138873.1, on the reverse strand, counting down.
TTAAAAAAAAAAAAAAAAAAAAAAAAAAAAAAAAAACCTTGATGAGCATTATACAAAGAAATTATAGAAGTGACATCAGATTTTGAAACATTCCAGCCACGATTACATGATTTTCACCCCCTGGACTGATCAGGCTCTCACATCATCCTCTCTTCCCCTCTGGCTAACCACCTCTCTTTTATCAGGATCACTTTCTCTGGGAAACCTGCCCTGACTCCACGGACTCTCTGCTTCATTGATGTGCTCTCACAGCACCTTACTCTTCCCTTATCTTAGAAAAACGGCCTCGTGAATTCTCTACGTCTTCGACTTGACAATGAGCTCCATCACGATGGAGCTCTAATACAGTGCCTTGCACACAGTACATCCTCCATGAAAAATTTTGCATGCAAACATGCATGAAAACTTATGTACTTCTGGCCTGAAAAACCAAACCAAACCAAAATAGAATAAATCCAACCTAATGACCTGGTTATATGGGTAATTAGTAGTTGGCTCAATCACAGCTTTCTGAGTAGAAGTCCTTTGAAACCATGCTGCCACATAAAACTAGGCTTTTCCTTTGTGGATGTGGGTATGACTTCTAGTGAAAGAGGAAATAGGATGTCAGCTACTGGGGAGAACTGAAGGGGGAAACAGGGAGGAGAAAGTAAGCAAACACACCATCCACCATGCATTTTTATGTCAGATGGAAAACAAACACACAAAAGTTAAGGCATCCCATTGCATCATATTCATTATAAACCAGGAATTTTCTGCTTCCTAAAATATTAAAGATAATGATGCATCCATCCACCCAGTATTTATCAATATTGTTCACAGTAGGAAAAAAGATGAATGTATCATTCCTTTTTGTATCAAGTATACAAATAGGAGAAGCACTAGAAAAATACAGTGTAAATATGCAAATTTTAACTAAGTAATTCATTTACATAGCTCCACTCACAGGAACTCAAACATCTTTGTTAATATTAACCCTTCACATTCTCGTGAGCTAGTTTTGCAAGATTCCTATTTTAAACAGTGACTTAGGACCCATGTAAATAAGGAAAAATTCAAAATAGTTTCTGCCTTCCTGTCTGCCACTCTAAAATGAATCTACATTTCCTTCTTAAAATAATAAATCTTAAGAAAGATCTCCATCAAAATTTCCTACAAAATCTGCAGATAGTAGGGTCAGCAAACTGTCTCAAGAAATATGATTTGCCAAGTTAGTTCAATAAAAATATTCAATAGGACACAAGCTGAAAGGCTACAGACCAAGAAAAGACATATGACAACACACTGAGAGTCTGCCTTGAGGGTACAAAACGTTGGTTTCGAGTCTCTAATAATTGATCACTTTATTAATGATCCAACAGAGGACTTAATGAATAGCCTACTAATAGGGTCTAAATTCAAATTCAAAGCATCTTTTGAATATCCATTAGGAAAAGTAATATAATGAAAATTTTAGAGAAGGTATTTTTGCAGAAAATAAAATATAACTTGGAAAAAATACAAAAGATGAAATCCTAGTAAATATTTAGTATGTAAGGGAAAATGGAAAGGCTGTCATCACTGTGGAGAAAGAAATGATAGTAGACAGATTATGAGAAAAAGATTTAAAATAAGACATTCCATTATTTTTATATACTATTGTTATTATTAACAGTTCTCACCCCCTTTGACAGAAAGAGTCATATTACTGTAGCAGGAGGCAGAAGTTTGGAGGAAAGACTTTCTTGAAGGAAGAAGAAATATCCCACTGATGGATGAAGAACTGGGCTTAAGTTTGAGTAGGTTGCTAGGCTCTTTTTTCCATCCTTCTCTCTATTCACCCAGAAAACTACAAAATGCCTGTATAAAGTAACAGGGAAGAAATAAATATAGAAGCATTCATTCCTTTACATTTTTTTTCTGTGTTTGGGGGGTGTGTGTGTGTGTGCGCGCGCGCACGCGTGTGTGTGTGTGTATGATATGTATGTTTATGATGTATACATATTTTTTTCAATTTTAAATATCAAATCCAGAGCTTTTAGAAAGCATGTAGGTGATATTTGGATACAAAAAAAATTTCTAAAATGGAGACAGAGTAATAAATCAAACCCTGCAATTGAGGCTCAGACAGAAACAGAAAGCACCTCTGTCATTTTTTAACCTTCCAAGGCCTAAAGATGAACAAATCCCAGCCCTCAAACACACACATACAACTGCCTGTGCAGTCAGAAAATGATAGATTCAGGAGGAGATTCTACATTCTTGATAATCAGCCCTGTAATCTTTCCTCTTTCCTATACCACACTGGCCAACATACAATTTAATCTCATCATTTGGATGTGTGTGATTATTTTTATTTATAGCCTCCAGATCTGCAGATATAGAACTTGTGGTTTCTAGTATTTACTCTACCTGAAGGTGTATCACAGGTACAACACTCTCCAGCTCTTTGGAATGGGAATAGGGGTACTTTCTCCTTTTTAAGAGATACAGGTCATTTGCACAACAAATACTTCTTCAGCTTGTATTATTGTACAGTCATATTCTGATGAGTCCAAAGAGCTTCCCCTACCACCACCTGAGGGGAGGGAGGGAGGTGGGAGGACATCTGTATCAGAAAGAGACCAACCACAATTCCGCTATGGCTGGGGCCATCTTCTAGCACCCGCCCTGCAGAACGAGGGGGAAGGCCTCATCCGACTGCTCTCTCTGACATGTGTACTGCTGAGCTCCTTGGAGTAGATCCAGTTCTTTTAGGAAAGCCAGCATGGTTGCGACATCTTGTAGACCTAACTTATTCTGAATTCTGCTCTATAAGGAAGACTGTTTTAGAGTAATTCCAATTTATTATTACTAATTAATATATCGCCCTTTGGTAAACTAGACCAAATTTATAAGGAAGAGCAGACATATGTTACCATGAGGTCACAGACTGTGTTTACAAAATTCAGACAGCTAGTCACGGAAGGTTTCAAGCTTACTTTCCCCTGGCTCCAAAGCTTTTAACCATGTGATCTGAATAGAATTCTCAAAGCATTTATTTCATTTGACTTTGAATGTGTTCACTTTCTTTTATAAATCCTTAAAGTCAAATAATCATAAATGACTGTATTTTAGTTGTAGTTTAAAAAGACTAAAAAGGATGCTAGACATGATTTACTGAAAAACTGTATTTTTAATTTAAAAAAAAAGAAAACTCTTTTAAGATGAAGACAAGAACCCCAAATCTCATACCCAGTCCTGAGCTCCTTCCAACATACCAGACTGCTTCCTTTTAACTTCTTCAAATAACCACACAGAGTGCAATTTAAGGACAATTCAGTATTTCCTCACCTTGCTAGATTACTGAGACAATTTAGGAAAGAGAGGGCTACAAAAGAATATAAGGAACTGTGGAGTAGGTAGAACTAGATTAAAATCTTGATTCCAGTGCTTTTGACACATTTGTGGTGTGCTCCGTGCCGTACAAGCCTTAGGCTCTATGTTATGCCACTCTATGCTGTTCAATTTTTAAGCCATGTGACCTGGAGCACAATGCCAGATGGTTCCTATTGGGTCTGCATGAGTTAACCTATGTAAACCTTTTGGTAGACATAGGGGGCTGCAATTCTGTTAGCCTGCTTTCCTGTTATTTCCTGGGGTTTATTCTGCACTCAATTTATGTTAGGAAAATATGATCATGTATTACATACACAAACAGAAGAATTCTTATTCTATTTCTGTGAACTTCCATTTTAAACGACAAGAAAATAAAACTAAATAAACTGAAGAAACTAAACCCCATGTAGTTCACCTTGACTTATTCAATATATGTTTTACTGAATATGCGTTATAGAGCATATTTATATGCTTTTATATAGCCTAGAACTATTAATAGTAGTAGAGGAAGGCAAACAACTGACTATTTGGTTTATTTTCATTCTGTTGTCAACCTGAATTGGAAAAGTGGCTATTCCACGAGGTTATTTATAAATTAAAACCAAAGTGATACCTGGCTTTGAAACAATACCTTGAGCTCAAAATCAAAATGTCTCCTTAAGTTAGAACCCTGCAGCACAGACAGAAACTCTCAAGCACAGCCACATGCTCTACTTTTTTAGAAGAGGTGTATCAAGTTTTAGGCAGCCCAGGTTCCCTACAACAAATATCCAAGAAGCATACCTGTGGAGTTAGTTATGTACTCAGTTTCTCATGCCACAATTCCTCATATGAAAGAAAAATGTAAAAAGATCAGAAGATCCTAATGATCTGGATCCCAAGGTGATAAAAGAACAAGGCCCCTGTTTGTAATGTCTCATTAAATGCCTTAGAGAAGAAGTGATGGGGGGGGGTAGAAGGAAACACCATTTTTTAAAATGACTTTTATAAGCCTAGATTTGTGCTAGATGCTTTATCACACTATTCTATAGAATTCACACCATGATTCTAAGAAGTAGATGCTGTCATTTCCATTTCATAGATATAAAACCAAGGTACACACATTGGATGAGAATCCCACCAGATTCATCTAGTTCTAAAGTCTATCCTAAGGTTCAGGGATTGGTTTGCTTTTCAACTGAATGGCAAATCATCCTTGTGCATTTTAATAGATTCATGAAAAAATTTCCATAAAGATCTCTAAAAGCTAATTATGAAGTTAATCTCACACCCCATAAAGGGCATAAACATGTCTCACACACCAGCCTGCCACATTTCTCACAACTAAATTTCAGCAAAAAAGCACAAGAGCCAAAACAAACTAAAAAACTGAAGGGTTCTATTTTTTTGGATAAGATATACTTTTTCTCTAATCCGCCAGATTTCTCTATTGGTTACATAGCATGAGCAATTTTCTCACAGGAAATCTCTTGTATTTATAGCAAGCTAATTACTCTCTAGAAGTGACTGTCATATGTATGTGGATGGTTTTGGATTCAATTTTGTCAAAAGCTGGGAAATTAATTCATGTCTCATCCCATGCAAGCCTTGTGTTTTAAGAGATTAAAAGCCACTGCAAAGACCTATTACCAGGGAATTTCTGAAGACTACCCTTAATTTAAAAATACATTAATCTACTTCTTTTTGGATGATATTATCTACGAGACTGTTTGCTATGGTCAGCTCAATGTTCTACCTAATTGTGAGGGAAATACCTGTTTATTAGAAATAACAGCTTTTTGCTTTAAAGTTCAGACCAAAAAAAAAAAAAAAGCTTGCATCTTAATCATAAATGTACTGCATTAAGACATAAAAACAAAAGATTCCAGCAAATAAGAAGCTCACTAATTTTATATATCAAAAGCTACAATATGCTATATACTACACAATTAACTGTTTTCTCTCAAGAGAGAGATGTAAGTAACATTTTGCAAACTTCATTTTGTTGAAATATATTCCCGTCTGCTGAGCTTCTTATTTTGTACCAGCAAAAGTGAAGTATGCTACTTTTGCTACCGTCAAACAAAAAACATTTAAATGATTACCAATTTTGATTCTTGCTCTAATTTTTTTCAGCTGCATATGGTAATACATTTCAAAAAATGATGTCAAGGATGCCACTTTACTATAGCAAAGTATTAAAACAGACATTTGGTGTTATCAACATTTGCTGCACCCCTGAAGAATAATACGGGGAACTTTTTTTATTTTAGAGGAGGCGACATCTACTTCTTAATCTATATTGAGTCCCTCTAAAGCATGTGCTACTATCATAATAAAGGTCTCCAGCAGTTATGAGGCTTTTGTATAAGTGACCCTAGAAAGTTTTATAGGTTTCCAAGACCACTCACCAACATACAGAGCGCCTACTATTCACCTACTTCAGTCTGTGTGATACATACTTTCTCGATTCAAACATGGAAAGTTTCAGTGGCAAGTAAAGACCTATGCATGTAAAATCTTAAAAGTTAATAAGAATACAGGAAAATATTAGATTCCACAGGCAGTATATATTATTTGCCAAGTAAGTGACACAAATCAAATACCACTCCCAGAAAGAAAGGATTGCTCCTTCCCAGAAATTGGCTCATACCTCCCTTACGGTTCCTACTGTATTATTCTTTTTGCTATTAAACTATTTGTATACACACCTTAAGAGCCTAGAATAGGCAGATTTTTAATTTTTCATTTCTGAATCCCACCACGGTACTGAAAAATACCCAGCACTTGGTACATGCTCAATCAATGTTTATTTGAATGCCTGAAAAAACGAATGACTGATGACAATGATAAAGGTGATGAAGACAGTAGCCACACTCAGGGCCAGGTGCTGTCCTAGGTGCTTCGCATGCATTAACTAATTTACTGTTAGTTTTCTCTTGGTACTTTACACATGAGGACACTGAGGCACAGAGAGACCAGCCTGCCCCGACTCATCTAACTCCTTCATGCCCTTCAATTCTGGGTTTAAAGGTGACTTCTTTAGGGAGGTCCTCCCAACCCATGAGACAAAGCTACAGACCCTTGCCCTCCATCCAAACAACCCCTTTATCTTCCCTATCATTACAGTCGTCACTCCTGAAGAACTCATTCAGTCAGCAGTCTTGTGCATTACACAGTGAGCTCCACAAAGACAGGGACCATGTCAGTCTTATTCACTGCTCTAACTTCAGTGCCTATCAAAGTGCTTGGCACATAATGGGTACCTAATAAATTTAAGTTTCACGACTGAGTGATGCAGGTAGCCATTAAATGTTCATTTAAAGAATAAGTAACAAAAATGAGCAAATCTGAGGTGATTTGAAAGAGTCAATATAAATGCCCAGTAGGCATCTGAAGATTCAAAACTGTGGTTTAAGAGAAGAATGAGGTAAAGATTTGAGAGGCATCTGCAGGCTATTATTCCATGGCTATAAATGATCACAACAAAACTGTGACACTATGGTTGACCCATTTCTGAATACATATTAGTTGTATATTAAGGAGAACCCAACACCTTATGTTTCTGTTGTAAGCCCCCAAAAGAAAAATTCCAAAAGGGGCCTTATTAATAGTAAAATTAATTAAGATGAAACCATTCTTTAAGAGGTTCCTCTTAATAATAATATAGTGCCTTTATGAGAGTGCCTGGAATCTGCCATTAGCATATTTCTAGTTTGGTAGAAAAGCTCCCAGCTTATATTAAAGCTCCTGTGTGTTTTCTTTAAGATGACCATGGTGAAGCTGAAATACACTGCTACCATGATTATACACCAGAAGCACTCAAGCAGTAGAGATGAGTCCCGTGTTGTAGGGACAAGCAAAGTGTTTAAACCTGCAGATGTACCTAAGAGAGGCATATGGATTATAAACAACACTGCACCGCTACTGTGACAACAAATGTGAAAACTCCGGCAAGGCACTGGCTGACAAGAGAATAGAAAGCAGAACTGGTTCAGTCACTCTGCTTGACAAACTTGAAGATACACCTGTGTTTCGGGAAAAGTATTGTAAGTTTCAAACCTGTTTTACGTCACTTGGTGCGGCTGTGAGTAGCAGTGACAGAGACATCAACTACTGCCACCGTGAAGAAAGGGAGACGGTGAGGAAAGGCAGCGGCAGGCTCACTGAAGAAAAGAAACCACCGCAAGTGAAAGAACATCATTTCTGAGCAGAGCTCCTGATGCTTTTTGCCTTCTTGGCTGTCTTTACACTTATACAGCCAGTAAGCAGAACCACATTCAAATATTTAGGACCACGAGAGCAGCGTACGTAATTAAAAGAAATAAAGGGTAAGTCTGTAGGCCCTTCCAGCAAACAAAACATTACCAGTAGTGCGGTACTGTCTTAAGACAAATATGGCAGAATTAACACCTCCTTATTAAAAAAAGAAAAAATAGGAACGCAATGTCAGTGAATGAAAGTACTACACTTTTCCAGGAGGATGTAGAGACACCTTTAGGCCCACTGGTCAGAGCTTATGGATGCATATAATCAGGTGCAAATTAAGGTTATTGATTTAACAAGTTTAGTCACCTAATTTTCCCTAGAAATTTTGGTAGTTTTTAAGTTACTCACAGGACAAAAAAAAAAAAAAAGAAAGAAAGAAGCAGCAAGAAAGGAACTGCCAGAATTTGACTTTGAGAAATAATAGCTGACAGCAAATCACCAACCCCGAAGCACAGTAATCTTGGGCCACTTTCTGAGGCAGTAACTGGCTTAAGAGATATTAACAATTCCTGAAGCCATCACTTTATTAAAGTACAGGCAAATAGTCCAAGACGATACTCAAAATAAAAGTTCTATAAATTATAGGACACTTTAAGAAGGTAGGGATACTTCCAATTTATCAAATGAAAAAATTAACATACATGCTTGCTTAGAAAAGCTACATGGGAAAATTTTCATTAAATGATGATGTCGTTGGGTCACTGATGTCTCTACCGTCTTGCATTTCTATAGAGCTTGCTCTGTTCAACGCACTGTTGTTGTATGGGCTGACTCCCTTGGAATACTTGATCAACGTCTCCAATGGAAAATTTAAGTCAGCAATATTTACACAAAAACAGTATTGTAAAGAACAAAGGGAGTGGGCTTAGGGAGTCAGGAAAATCTGCGTTCAGATCCCAATTATATCATTTACTGGTTTGCATGACCACGGGCAAGTTATTTAACCTCTCTGTGTCTCAACTTTCTCATCTGTAAGTAGAAATAATATTTACTTTATAAGACTTTATAAATATTAGAAGGTATAATATGTCCTGGGCATATAATATGTGCTCAATAAAAATGATTTCTTTTGCTCTTTATAAAAATACCTTATTTTTTTCTATTCCTAGTACAATTAAAGTCATATGTTACCATTCCATTTATGCCATAGCTGTTTTTGTAAATGATCATTGATCTTAACAAAAACATCTAACTTTAAAAATAACGTCAAAGGTTGTTATTTCCAAAAGAAAGAATACATATCAAACCAAAAATATGCAAATTCTATTACTGGGTAGTATATCACTAGAGTTCAGGTTTCTGCTTCCAGATTACCATGCAGAAACACTGAAGGAAATGTTTAACGAAAATGGTACACCAGAAGAGCTAGATTTTTAGACTTATTTATGTATTATTTATAAGTAATTATTATTTATTTTTAAGTCAATAATAGTCTTGATGCTATGTTTTTAAAGTCACAATTTTGAAGATAATTCTCTAAAGAAGCTGTGAATGCAACAATAAAGGGTAATTGTCACCTTCAATGGGGAAAAAGGTATAATGAACTGATTTCTTTCTCACAATAAAAATCTGCACTGAACAAACCTGAACCAATCAATCTGTTGTCTTTTTCCAGGATACAAGTCTCCCATGAAAACTATGTCTAACAGACTTGGGCTTAATCTTAACTTCTCAAGACACACAAAAAAGAGATGAAAATAACTGAAATAACAACTATGGAAAGGCAAGATCTTCCGTGACTTGAACGGTCAGATTCAAAAGTATAACTAGTCACATTAAGAAAGGTTCTCTAGTGCATTCACTTCCTGTCACAAATAATAGTTCCACTTGAACAGCAAGAGAATGTCAGAAAAAAACAAACAGAAACATTAATTGGAACTATTTTTATATTAGCTCTACTTCAAACAATATGAAGAAGATATAAAAATATTTTACTACCTGACAGTTATGACTTTAGGAATCCAGGACCCTTTTGTCTGTCCATGGCAGTGAGCATTATTATTAATTACTTTAGCTGAGTCTAAAGAAGCCATCTGAAATACTGATACAAATCAGCAAGAAAATGTCAGTTCTTGATGGTGAGTTTGGTTCTCAGCTAAAATTCTGATGTTTCTCTAAAAAAGGTATTAGTCCCTGCCCAGTTCCAAATTACAAATTCTTAAAGTGGTCTGTATAGTTTTGCTGTTAGTGTGTTTTTTTTCTTTTTAATTCTCTAACACCAATTTACCTCTTCAACCATATCTCGTATTACTTCCTTACATAAACTTTTGCTTTTATACTCAAGGCAAGACTTTATAGTTCCACTCCACACTTTGCATTTTCTACTTCCCTAAAACACCTGTCATTCTCCTATTTCTACAGGGAGTAAACAGAGAAAGACAAAGTCTCTCTTTCTTACACACACACACACACACACACACACACACACACACACACACACACCCTACTATTCACCTAATTGGTAGGACAACACAGTTCTTACACACACACACACACACACACACCCTACTATTCACCTAATTGGTAGGAAAACACAGTTCTTATTTCCTTTGTGAATCCCACTTCAACTACCCCAGCCCAGAGTTCTTCCTCAGCTTTGGACATCTATAGCTAATTCCAAGCATCTGACAGGTCACATTCTACTTTCTGTTGTTAATTATCTTTTTACAAAGAGATTCTTTCCATCTCACCAATCAGACTATAAATAAGTTAGGGGCATATAAAATAATTTTTTTTATTTTACTGTATTTTTTATTGAAATATAGTTGATTTACAATGTTGGGGTAGTTTCAGGTGTACAGCAGTGTGATTCAGTCATATGTATATATATTTTTTCAGACTCTTTTCCCATATAGGCTATTACAAAACATTGAGAAAATAGCTTATTAATCTTTATATCCCTGTCTTCACCAAAATACTTTGTACATATATACCTAATCAATGTTTCTTTTTGACTAGCAGGTAAGTTTTGAGATATAAAATTGCCAAGAGACTAGTACATATAGTCAAAGGAATAGGGAATTGTCACCATTAGAGGGGAGTGGGAGTTAGGGAAAATGAGGGGACAAGAGCACAGGAAAGCCCAATGGAAGGAATTTACATTTGCTACAGTGGGCAACAGGAAGCCACTCTTGGTAATGATTTAAAAATGAAAAAAAAAAAATCAAACTAGTGTGGGATAAACTTAAGAAAGGTTCTGAAGGCCAGAAACAGGAGACTGAATTTATGCTAGAGAGTGTCAAGATGCCTAAAATAGAAACTATCAAGGAGTGGAAGGTTTGGAGGAAGAAAGCGATGTGGCTCTACCTCAAGTCCCTCAGAAGAGGTGGCCATTAGTTAACAGTCAACAGAACTGAGTGAAGCAGAGGCCTGGACTCAAGGGAAGTCAATCTATTAAGGACATTTGGCACTCCACCAAGAATAAGAAGAACTCAAAAGAACAGACTTGTCTTCACTTTTCTCTCCCAAACTATAATTTTTCATAATTGTACTGATTTAATAAATCATTCAGGCCAGTAAAGGCATTTGAAAATCCTCAACAGGCTTAAGATTTTACTTATTATGGATAAGACTGAGCCCTATAGAGCACGGAAGTCTATATCTCTTAATAGGATACAAGAGAACGGAATAGTTCATCACTGGTAGTAACTTACCCTCACCAGTACAGTTTCTACCTTTGCCTTGTGTGGCTCCATTTCACTCCAGAAATCACCACTTTGTGACATCTAATGACCTGCATCATATGCATGTTGCCTTATTTCATTCATCCTTTTGCTAAACCATAACCACCCTGAGAACATCTCCTTGCTTATTTTCACTGTCACTGCCTCTTACATCGTCCAGTTACTCTTGTGCTATGCAACCAACCTACTCATCCTGAAACTTAGAAAACATCTGCTCCTTCTCAGTGCAATTCTGCTCTAGTTCCCTTCTGCAGCTAACATCAGCCCTGAGTCATCAAAATGCGTCCAAGATACACTGATCTTGAAAAACCTTAAAATGCTTTAATTCCATCTATGCTCACAAAGCATACACAACTTTGAGTCAAAAAATGAGAGACTGTTTTTCACTGTATCTAGCAAAACTACCACACCTGGTTGAAAAAAAATATCTTGCAAATGAGGTACTAATTTTTTCTTTCTGAGCTAGTCAGAGCACACAAAATGCTCAGGTGATTTGTTTATATACCTGATTTCTTCCCAGCTGGTTCTTGAAGAAATAGATTTCTAGAGACTATTTCAAATTAATAACCATATAATACTTTCACCCAAATCTCTTGGATATTAAAAAGTAATAAAGGCAAAATAAAAAGCATTTAATTCAAAAGGAAAACAACTAGGAGGGTTGGCCCTTCTAAAAAATCATGGCTGAGGAGAAATATATGACACAATAAACTCCAAACTAGACGCTTTGTGAACAAAAAGGAAAACACTCCATAACTATATCAGAAGATATTTTAATTAGAAGCCTTTTAATATTTCAGCAATTCACAAATGTTCTCAATACAAGAACTCTCAGCTCTTACAATTAACAACTAATGAACATAAACACTCAACAATGACTAAATAAGTAGTAGAAGTAAGATTATAACTTTGAGCTCTTTATACTCCCATCTCTTTGGATGTAAATAAACCACAATGACTCTACCTTGATCCTTGTGGTGGAACCACATTTCCTTTGGTCAAGTCATTTAGTACAATCCATGTCTTAACTAGTATTATACCAATTACAGAGATAATTTTGGCCTGCTGTAAAATCAAAACTCAGAAGGGCTTCAAGAATTACAATAATATACTATATATGGTAATGCAACATAAATAGTAATTAGTACACTAAATAGTATACACTAAAATAATACTCCATAGGAGGCAATATAATGTAAACCACCTGTTGGCACTGTAACCTTCAGTGTGTCACTAAGCCTTCTACGTTTTCATGATCTGTAAAACTGAAAATGCTACAAGTACCTACACTTTACAGGTTGTCTGAGAATTAATTAGAGCAGTGCCTGGCACTTGGTGCTCAATAAATGTTGGCTATAATATTTGTTTGCTTAATAACGGTACTAACCATTCATGCTTTTGGTTTTAAACAAGCATATTATCCTGCTTTCCTTTTTCGTGTTAGAAAGTTTTCAAATACTGACAAATAAGAAAAAAAAAAAAAAAAGATGAGATACCCAAAGAGATATCAATATGGTTGTAACATTTGATGATAAAATGTAAAAAAAATATATATATACACATTAGGGGTACATTTAATTTAAATATTCATTTATACTATTTGTTTCTCAAAGTCTCAGCATACTTTGAACCAAAAAAAAAAGAAAAAAGTTTTATACAAAATGAATTTCCGACTAGAGAACTGCTTTTATTAAGACTTAGTAAGTTGAATCTGACTCTAAAATATTGCAATCTATTGAGAAGAAATTTTGGATAGTCAAACAACCTAAAATGTCATTTTATGTGTCTATCTATATAGATTCTGGATAGACTACTTTTTTAAAAAAGGTATATAATGTGTGTTCACTGTTAATATTTTGACTATTACCAGACTAAATCTTAGCAGAAAACAATTAAAACTACTTTAACACTAGAAAGAACATATTATTTTAGCAGATGAATGACCACTTGTGAAGCTATTTCCTGGTTATCACAAATGTTCTGATCTGGTCACACTATAGAAAGAACTTAAATATTAATATTTAAAATATTTTAGTAAAACTGTAAATATCCAAATGGTACCTTACTGCTGACTTGTATTTGCAATATTAAATTTATAATAGTTTCTCCAAATCTTACATTTCATTGCATATAGTACAGTTTGTGAATTTCCTGAACTACAAGCTTGTCATTTTTATTTACTGGCAAATAATTCTATAGAAAATGAAACTTTGGGATATGAAGAAAACAAATATCCACCTCACTATTTAGAAAAAAACTGTTTTAAGAGATAATTAGATTTATTTGACTATATTTTTAAATTCCTGTTTTAAGAAAATTAAAGATCCTTCCTAATTTAGAGAGATTGGTTCAAGATGGCAGAGTAGAAGGACGTGCTCTCACTCCCTCTTGCAAGAGCACTGGAATCACAACTAACTGCTGAACAAACATCGACAGGAAGACACTGGAACTCACCAAAAGAAGATACCCCACATCCAAAGACAAAGGAGAGGCCACAGTGAGATGGTAGGAGGGGTGCAATCACAATATAATCAAATCCCATAACTGCTGGGTGGGTGACTCACAAACTGGAGACCACTTATACCACAGAAGTCCACCCACTGGAGTGAAGGTTCTGAGCCCCACGTCAGGCATGATATACTTAAAGTGATGAAAGGGAAGAACCTACAACCAAGATTACTCCACCCGGCAAGGATCTCATTCAGATTCGATGGAGAAATCAAAATCTTTACAGACAAGCAAAAGCTAAGAGAATTCAGCACCACCAAACCAGCTCTACAACAAATGCTAAAGGAACTTCTCTAAGTGGGAAACACAAGAGAGGAAAAGGACCTACAAAAACAAGCCCAAAACATTAAGAAAATGGTCATAGGAACATACGTAGTGATAATTACCTTAAACGTGAATGGATTAAATGCTCCAACCAAAAGACACAGGCTCGCTGAATGGATACAACAAAAGCAAGACCCATATATATGCTGTCTACAAGAGACCCACTTCAGACCTAGGGACACATACAGACTGAAAGTATGAGGGGATGGAAAAAGATATTCCATGCAAATGGAAATCAAAAGAAAGCTGGAGTAGCAATACTCGTATCAGATAAAATAGACTTTAAAATAAAGAATGTTTCAAGAGACAAGGAAGGACACTACATAATTATCAAAGGATCAATCCAAGAAGAAGATATAACAATTATAAATATTTATGCACCCAACATAGGAACACCTCAATACATAAAGCAACTGCTAACAGCTATAAAAGAGGAAATCGACAGTAACACAATAATAGTGGGGGACTTTAACTTAACACCTTCCTTACACCAATGGACAGATCATCCAAAATGAAAATAAATAAGGAAACACAAGCTTTAAATGACACAACAGACCAGATAGATTTAATTGATATTTATAGGACATTACATCCCAAAACAGCAGATTACACTTTCTTCTCAAGTGTGCATGGAACATTCTCCAGGATAGATCACATCTTGGGTCACAAATCAAGCCTCAGTAAATTTAAGAAAATCGAAATCATATCAAGCATCTTTTCTGACCACAATGCTATGAGATTAGAAATGAATTACAGGGAAAAAAACGTAAAAAACACAAACACATGAAGGCTAAACAATACGTTACTAAACAACCAAGAGATCACTGAAGAAATCAAAGAGGAAATCAAAAAATACCTAGAGACAAATGACAATGAAAACACAACGATCCGAAACCTAAGGAATGCAGCAAAAGCAGTTCTAAGAGGGAAGTTTATAGCTATACAAGCCTACCTAAAGAAACAAGAAAAATCTCAAGTAAACAATCTAACCTTACACCTAAAGAAAGTAGAGAAAGAAGAACATACAAAACCCAAAGTTAGCAGAAGGAAAGAAATCATAAAGATCAGAGTAGAAATAAATGAAATAGAAACAAAGAAAACAATAGCAAAGATCAATAAAACTAAAAGCTGGTTCTTTCAGAAGATAAACTAAATTGATAAACCATTAGCCAGACTCATCAAGAAAAAGAGGGAGAGGACTCAAATCAATAAAATTAGAAATGAAAAAGGAGAAGTTACAACAGACACTGCAGAAATACAAAGCATCCTAAGAGACTACTACAAGCAACTCTATGCCAATAAAATGGACAACCGGCAAGAAATGGACAAATTCTCAGAAAGGTATAACCTTCCAAGACTGAACCAGGAAGAAACAGAAAATATGAACAGACCAATCATAAGTAATGAAATTGAAACTGTGATTAAAGATCTTCCAACAAACAGAAGTCCAGGACCAGATGGCTTCACAGGTGAATTCTATCAAACATTTAGAGAAGAGCTAACATCCATCCTTCTCAAACTCTTCCAAAAAATTGCAGAGGAAGGAACACGCCCAAACTCATTCTACGAGGCCACCATCACGCTGATACCAAGGCCAGACAAAGATACTACAAAAAAAGAAAATTACAGACCAATATCACTGATGAATATAGATGCAAAAATCCTCAACAAAATACTAGCAAACAGAATCCAACAACACATTAAAGGGATCGTACACCATGATCAAGTGGGATTTACCCCAGGGATGCAAGGATTCTTCAATATATGCAAATCAATCAATGTGATACACCATATCAACAAATTGAAGAAGAAAAACCATATGATCATCTCAATAGATGCAGAAAAAGCTTTTGACAAAATTCAACACCCATTTATGATAAAAACTCTCCAGAAAGTGGGCACTGAGGAAACCTACCTCAACATAATAAAGGCCATATACGACAAACCCACAGCAAACATCATTCTCAATGGTGAAACACTGAAAGCATTTCCTCTAAGATCAGGAACAAGACAAGGATGTCCACTCTCACCACTATTATTCAACATAGTTTTGGAAGTCCTAGCCACAGCAATCAGAGAAGAAAAAGAAATAAAAGGAATCCAAATTGGAAAAGAAGAAGTAAAACTGTCACTGTTTGCAGATGACATGATATTGTACATAGAGAATCCTAAAGATGCCACCAGAAAACTACTAGAGCTAATCAATGAATTTGGTAAAGTTGCAGGATACAAAATTAATGCACAGAAATCTCTTGCATTCCTATACACTAATGATGAAATATCTGAAGGAGAAATTAAGGAAACATTCCCATTTACCATTGCAAGAAAAAGAATAAAATACCTAGGAATAAACCTACCTAGGGAGACAAAAGACCTGCATGTAGAAAACTATAAGACACTGATGAAAGAAATTAAAGATGATATAAACAGATGGAGAGATATACCATGTTCTTGGATTGGAAGAATCAATATTGTGAAAATGACTGTACTACCCAAAGCAAACTACAGATTCAATGCAATCCCTATCAAACTACCTATGGCATTTTTCACAGAGCTAGAACAAAAAGTTTTACAATTTGTATGGAAACACAAAAGACCCCGAATAGCCAAAGCAATCTTGAGAAAGAAAAATGGAGCTGGAGGAATCAGGCTCCCAGACTTCAGACTATACTACAAAGCTACAGTAATCAAGACAGTATGGTACTGGCACAAAAACAGAAATATATATCAATGGAACAGGATAGAAAGCCCAGAGGTAAACCCACACACCTATGGTCAACTAATCTATGACAAAGGAGGCAAGGATATACAATGGAGAAAAGACAGCCTCTTCAATAAGTGGTGCTGAGAAAACTGGACAGCTACATGTAAAAGAATGAAATTAGAAAACTCCCTAACGCCATACACAAAAATAAACTCAAAATGGATTAAAGACCTAAATGTAAGGCCAGACACTATAAAACTCTTAGAGGAAAACATAGGAAGAACACTCTTTGACATAAATCACAGCAAGATCTTTTTTGACTCACCTCCTAGAGAAATGGAAATGAAAACAAGAATCAACAAATGCGACCTAATGAAACTTAAAAGCTTTTGCAAAGCAAAGGAAACTACAAACAAGACGAAAAGACAGCCCTCAGAATGGGAGAAAATATCTACAAATGAATCAACGGACAAAGGATTAATCTCCAATATATATAAACAGCTCATGCAGCTCAACAGTAAAAAAAAAAAACAAACAACCCAATCCAAAAATGGGCAGATGACCTAAATAGATATTTGTCCCAAGAAGACATACAGATGGCCAAGAAGCATGTGAAAAGCTGCTCAACATCACTAATTATTAGAGAAATATAAACCAAAACTACAATGAGGTAGCATCTCACACCAGTTAGAATTGGCATCATCAGAAAATCTACAAACAACAAATGCTGGAGAGGGTGTGGAGAAAAGGGAACCCTCCTGCACTATTTGTGGGAATGTAAATTGATACAATCACTATGGAGAACAGTATGGAGGTTCTTTAAAAAACTAAAAATAGAATTACCATATGACCCAGCAATCCCACTACTGGGCATATAAACAGAGAAAACCATAATTCAAAAAGACACATTCACCACAATGTTCATTGCAGCACTATTGACAGTAGCCAGGTCATGGAAGCAACCTAAATGCCCATCGACAGACGAATGGATAAAGAAGATGTGGTACATTTATACAGTGGAATATTACTCTGCCATAAAAAGGAACGAAATTGGGTCATCTGTAGAGACATGGATGGATCTAGAGACTGTCACACAGCGTGAAGTAAGTCAGAAAGAGAAAAACAAATATCATATATTAACACATATATGTGGAACCTAGAAAAATGGTACAGATGAACCGGTTTGCAGGGAAGAAATTGAGACACAGATGTAGAGAACAAACATATGGACACCAAGGGGGGAAAGCAGCAGGGGGTGGTGGTGGTCCTGTGATGATTTGGGAGATTGGGATTGACATATATACACTAATATGTATAAAATGGATAACTAATAAGAACCTGCTGTATAAAAAAATAAAATAAAATTCAAAGAAAAAAAAAAAGGATCCCTCCTACCCATAACTTACAATTACCGTATCTACTTATGACAGAATATCACTTACTGCAGTAGTCTCAAACTTCTGAAGGTGCTCAAGGTACCAACTTTAATAGCGCCCATTACAAATCATTGGCAACATTAATGGATTTGTATTATCTAGTCTCAGAGTTTCATAGTTTGTTATTGTTCTCGAAGGGTCAACAAAGAGAACACCAGTCTGGAGCTTCCCTAGCTGCCTGAATCATGGCCATGATACACTTGAAATGGGTCTTTATTGCCACCTCTGCCTTGGGGGGGGTGGGGTTGTTTTTTCAAACTTTATTAGGCAAGCGGACAAGTAATAATCCTTCCTAACTGACTATTTACTGGAGAAATTATTTTTCTCCTTTTGTGGGAAAAAGTGAAATACATAACTTCTAGATGTCTAGTGTACAATCTAGATCAGAAACCATGGCATTTGTCAGAAATATGACTTCTACAATAGTCATTTTAGATATTACCTTTTCTATTTACGTGGTTGTCAGTGCGTTTGAAATTCTTTTTAGAAGTAAAACATTGGTAGGGAAAAAACCCAACAGGATAAGAAACACCATGTTATTTCCTTTCACCAAAATAGGATGTCCAGTGCATTATAAATATGTAAGTAAGCATGATACCATTTCCTTTTTTGAGAACATTTCAAAATTACAAAAAAGAATTGTTTAGTCTTTTTCTCTCCAAATCACATGTAACAAGAAGTCAGCTTGATATGATAGATCTGGTTTTCAAAAAAACTAGAATATGCTAAAATGATTTCTAATATTTTTCTATAAAGTGGCCAGCTCAAGAGAGATTGAAAGTAGTTGGAATATCCAGCTAAGAAAAATGCTTTCTTAATTGGAAAATAATTTGAGGACTAGATTTAAAATGTTCTCAGAATAATTCACAAAATCTACATTTCAAATAAAGTTACTGATGTTAATAACAATTTACAACCACAATCTTAAATTAGAAAGTAAAATTAATTTATATTGCCTCAAAGATATCCCAGCTCAAGAGATCAGAAAATAAAGTTTTAAGGCAGTAAATATGTATGCAATTAGAACCAGAGTTTTAAATACTCTGATGAACTTCATGGTAAATACTTGATGGTTTAAAACAACAACAACAACAAGAAGCTCATAGATACAGAGAACAGATTAGTCGTTGCCGCAAGCAGGGGTGAGGGTGGGAGAAATGGACGAAGAAGGGGGTCAAAAGGTACAAACTTCCAATTATAAGGTAGATACGTCCTGGAGATGTAATGTTAACAGCAGGGTGACTATAGTTAATAATACTGCATTGTATATTTGAAAGTTGCTAAAAGAGTAGATCTTAAAAGTTCTCATCACAAGAAGAAATTGTTTTGTAACTATGTAAAGGGATGGATGTTAAGTAGACTTATTGTGGTGATCATTTTGCAATGTGTACAATATTGGATCATGATGTTTTACACCTGAAACTAATATGCTATATATCAACTATACCTCAATTAAAAAAAAAAACAACCAATATTTGGTTTTCTAGGCATTCTTCAATAATAATGTTAAATATTTATTTAGTGTTTTTATGTCTCAGGCACTAGGCTAATTGCTGAGGATACAGAAGTACACAAGACACAGCCCAGCCCTATGGGACTCATATTCTTGCAAACAGATAAATTTTTTAAGGACATGAAGGTAAGAATACTGAAACTGAAACATGTATGACCACAGGCCTTAAGTGTTACTCAGTTTTGGCAATAACATGGCCAAAAGCACCTTGGTAAAAATGGCAGGAAAACTACTGCTATTGAATACTTTCTGGAACCCTAAGTCTGCAGTTTCGATGTGATTTGTTGGTAACAATGCATGATTTTTAACATCCAGGAAGTTACTAGATGGGCTCACTAGAGAGCCCAGGAGTGGCCCTGAAGCACTCTGTCAGCAAGTATGCAGGATAAAATGCTGTCAGCAACTTAATAGTTATTGCATATAAGTAGAGAGACTTTTGGCTTCCATTACAGTTTGTGAGTTGTTTGTTTTTTTTCACTTTCTGAATCTGCTTTCAACAAAGAAATACCCATGTCCGCTCTGATTACTGCAACATGAGACACTGAAAATTTGCCTCTCCACTCACAGTACTACAGAAAACTGAGCCATTATTCAATGCATATGGCACACTAATCTAGATCTGCTTCCACTGCTTTCTCTCAATTTCTCACTCATCTCCATTTCTTTCTGTTTTTTTCATCTATGGGGATCTTACCTTTATTTGTCTCTCTAGCCTCAAAATACATGAAATCACTTGGAAGACAGAGTAGGCACAGAAGTCTCTCTGTTTATGAGAATTAGGGTCTTTTTGAAATAGAAAATAGCTTTGCTTGGCTCCATAAAACATCTTAAGTCACTTCTCATTTATCTTTTCCTATACTCTCTTCCTCCCTCTCCCCAGCAACTATGACATCGCATCACTTTCTTCCCCTCCAAAGCCACTCCGAGGACTATCATCAACTCAGGGGCAGGTAAGCTTCCTCACCATCGCCTGCACTGCATCAGTGTGGCAGATGGCAGCATTAGCTGGACAAGTCCTACCCTGCAGCAGTGTTTGCCAAACTGTGAGTCGTGACCCATTTTCCAAACAGAGAAGTTAATTTAGTGGGTTGAGACCCACATTTAAAAACTAAATCAATGGAAAAATAAACTGAACAGAATGGAAAATCATACTTATTTTGAAACTCTGGTTTATGTTGTGTGTGTATAAATACACATATGTGTATGTGTGCTAGAACTCAATGAAAATACACTTCTTACATTCCTACAGGTCATGGTGATAAGTTTGGAAGCCACTAAACTATGATACTCAGTTCTAGGCCTGCATCTATATCTGATGTAATACTTCAGATATTTTAGAGATTTAAAATATGGATGTTAAATAATTTCCTTTAGTAAAAAGTGTTGATCTAATAAGCCACACATTTTCTAAAACATCATCAGTCAGTGAACAAAACAAATCAGTTTTCCTAGTTTTTTCAGTATTTCCTAAGAGAGACCCCAAATAAATACTTTATCTTTAAATTTAATTTACCCTAAAAATTAAAATTGACACATTATTAGGCATTTCAAAGATATTTTTAAGTAACAAATAACAATCCAAGCTCAATATACCTGAAAAGGAAAAATATTCTACTTTTTTTAATTTAAAAAAGTCTGAGGGAATGGTTTGATGGATTTTCAAATATGATTTCAAAAATGAAGAAGAGATCACTATTTCCTTGCATCTACTGCATATGTATATGAATACAAACACCAATTTTACACCAATTTTTTATTTCCTGGGCTGTAAAGAGACTTAAAAACTGAAGCTCAGAAAGCCTAGAGTATGAGACTGTGACTAATGGCACCCAGTCTCTCAGCAGGGATGGAACCAAGCTCTGAGGCAGAGAATAACCCAGCTGTACTGACTATAAAATAACTGCCTCAGAATAACAGTTATATTCCTTACATTTCACATATGGCTGCTGCATGGAATTCATAGTTAAAATACAAAAGACATTTTTCAGCCATTCCACAGTGTCAAAGTGAAAACTGTATGTGACTCAGCCTCACAGCTTCACACACTTCTTGGGCTGTCAAGAGGCAACTAATACCAAGCCCGGTGGAGAGGGACAGCCCTGTGGCTCTGAGACTTTCCATAACGATCCTTGAGTTGACTAAAAGTGATGTTGACAGGCTTCAATCCTTCTTGGTTTTATGGATTATGGCTGGTAAGTGGAGCCTCCAGGACTAGAACCCTATGAGAATAGCACTGAGATTTTTACTGCACCGTAAAATGCTTTAGAAAACAACACAGAATAATAGGTATAAAATGTAAACTACTGGGACTTCCCTGGTGGCTCAGTGGTTAAGAATCTGCCTACCAACGCGGGGGACATGGGTTTGAGCCCTGGTCCGGGAAGATCCCACATGCCGCGGAGCAACTAAGCCCGTGCGCCACAACTACTGAGCCTGCGCTCTAGAGCCCGCGAGTCACAACTACTGAGCCCACGCGCCACAAGTACTGAAGCCCATGTGCCTAGAGCCTGTGCTCCGTAACAAGAGAAGCCACCACAATGAGAAGCCCTCGCACCGCAATGAAGAGTTGCCCTCGCTTGCCACAACTAGAGAAAGCCTGTGCACAGCAACAAAGACCCAATGCAGCCAAAAATAAATAAATAAATAAATTTTAAAATAAATAAATAAAATGTAAACTATTATTTAAACTTGACCATGTCTACAAAAATAAACTATGAACAATAGAATTATATACGCACTGAATTAAGATAAAGGTATTATGCAAAGATATACAGAAATAGCCACCTCTCCACCCCAAAAAGCTTCTGACAACTTGAAAGCATACAAATAAGAATTAAGTAAAATTTTACTTTTTTCAAAACTTCCCTTTTGAATTTCAAAGACTACATATAAAGATATAATTAAACATATCTCTTACTTAAGAAAACCCTAAGTCACACACAGCCCAGTACATCTAGAAACTTATCTTAATCTCAATAAAGTTGAAAGAAGTTAGTCTTGGATGAGGGTGAAATCTACTTCATTTACAGCACTAAACAATAGCTGTGGATATGTGAGGCAATTCTTTTCTTACTCTGTATTACAACTCATTATAAAATGATCAGTGTTTTATTTAGTTTATCATATTTTAGTTTAAAATAAGAGAATAATCATGCATGTTTAAAATCAAGTTCTTCAGATGACAAATTTCCCATGAAAACTTATTCTGATGACTTTCAGAAGATGTTAAGAGATATGAAAGGTAAAGTTGGAATAACTTCCTCTAAAAATAATGAAACCTGAAACTAGCATGAAGATGTGCTGGTCTAAGACTATAATGAAGTCCCATGTTTGTACACACTGGTATCTTTACCTATGGCTTGGACAGAAAACTAAAACTAAAAGATGGGTAATAATGGGAGAGGGAGGGAGGGAGAGACAGAGAGAGAGAAAGAGTGGTTGTAACAATTCATGTTATATGCTAATAGTACATACATCTATTGTCATGCTATAGCAAATTTTCTGAACTCATTTAAC
This sequence comes from Balaenoptera borealis, assembly GCF_965194805.1. Classification (NCBI taxonomy): domain Eukaryota; kingdom Metazoa; phylum Chordata; class Mammalia; order Artiodactyla; family Balaenopteridae; genus Balaenoptera; species Balaenoptera borealis. The sequence continues at coordinate 68,657,204 of NC_138873.1, read as the reverse complement.
ACTAGCCCAAATATCCACCACCCTTTTTGTGTTTTCCTTTTTCTCTTTCTGATCTTTATAAATTGGAGCTCCTTTTTAGAAATACAAATGTAAAATGCCACTTTAACAAATGTAGCCTCTAACATCAAGCCACTCACACTTAGTCCTATGATGTTAATAAATGAGAATTCCTTTTCCTAAATATTCAAATGAAAAATTTTCTATCTTGATTTATAAAAAAAAAAAATTCAACCAATACTCTCTTAAGAAAGCAGAACAGTTTCCATTTATTAAAGGTTATATCTGATATCTATGCCACACAGTACAGCATCATTACATTTAGTTTAACAGCAAACAAATACTGGTATTTCATGTCCAGAAGAAGTCAGATGCAAGGCAAGGGGCAGGGAATGAACCTTAAATTTCTACCCTAATCTCAAGCATTTAAACTATGATTTTTTAAAATTGTTTTCCAATTAACTTACAAGCATTCTAATCAGGTAGGGATCTATACAGCATTTTCATAAGAACCACAGGAATTATAAAAGAACTTCAACAATTAATGAGGATAAGAAATCCTTTCACAGTACATGAGAGAAACCTTTCCCATAGCAACATCAAAGGAAAAAGATGCCCTAATTTAATGGACTTTTTTCTATTGAGTTGATTATCCAGGCATAAAGGGTTGACAAAGGATTGACCTTTGTCACTGGGCTTGTTAGAAAGGGCTTGGATAAAGAAAATGATATGTTAATGAATCAGGTGAGTGATGGAGGAATCACCCTCATACATACATACATTTATGTTTTTGAGACAACATGTAACACACACACACACGCACAAATTCTACCCTTCCTTAAATATATCAGATAAGCCTCTCACTTTTTCACTATTTCAGTTCTAATACAGAGAAACAGGATTTTCCAAACCAATGGACAGAAAAAAAATTGGGCTTTTAGAAATGTTTCTGCTGAAACTTATTAGAATTCTTGCATCTACTGGAGAATTTGGTGAACAGGATAGTGAGGGAGGTTTATGAAGAGACTCTTGCCAACTCCACTTGTGTTCCAGGGATGTTAAAAATAGAATTAAAAAAAATGTACCTGAATGCTTGTCATTACTTAGGAATCAGAAACGTTCAAGAGGGTCCACAACTTAAGACCCTAATGTGGACTTCTGAGAGTGTCTTAAGTTAAATTAAGGAAGGTATTTAAAGAGTACTGATGCTATGGTAGCTAAAGAAGGTTTTTCATTTTAAAATGTCAATAATGTGACTAAACCGCCTCAGTATTAAATATCTTATATGTCCTATTCAGGCTCAGTCTATTCTGAAAAATCTTTGTTTTTCAAAGCATAAAAATATGTCATATATGTAGGGGGAAAGGAATTCAAAATCACATCCGACAAACAAACGTGAGAAAAATAATTAACTCATGGAGCCAAGAAACAAATGTGAGGAAAAATCCAATACTAAACCAAAAAACAAATCAAATTTTACAGGTCTGTCAGAAAACATTAATAAAGTTAAAATAACAAAGGAAAAGGATGACTGCAAACCTTTCTTTTTATTTACTGCCTTGAACGTTCATAATATTATTCCACTTTTTACAAGAAAGCCTAGTTGGAATCTGTGCTTCAACCCTCAACTAATATTGCTATAAAAACAATTTTTGACAAAAAATTGAATGCTTTCCCTCTAAGATCAGGAACAAGGCAAGGATGTCTGCTCTCACCATTTCTAATCAACTTTGTACTGTAGGTTTTAGCCAGTGCACTAAAGCAAGAAAAAGCAATAAAAGGTATCAATATCAAGATCAGAAAGGAAAAAGAAAAGTACCTATTAGTAGATGACAAAATCATTTATGTAGAAAATCCTATGAAAGCTACAAAAAAGCTACTAGAATTACTAATTGAGTATAGTAAAGTTGTAGGATTTAAAGTAAACACAAAATTTAATCATCTTTTTATTTACTAGCAATGAACAATCGTAAATTGAAATAAAAAATACTTTTAAAATAGCATCACAAATACAAAATATTTACACATAAATGTACTTTTAAATGTGCAAGACTAACACACTGAAACAATGAAATACTGCTGAGAGACATTAAAGATCTAAATAAATGGAGAAATATGTGGCTTTGATGAACTGTAAGATTCAATACTGTTATGATGTCATTTCTCTTCAAATTGATTTCCAGATTCAACGTGATCCAGATCAAAATTCCAGCAGGTATTTTTACAGAAATTGACAAGATGATTCTAACATTCACATGGAAATTAAAGGAACCCAGAGTAGTCTAAACAACTTTGAAAAAGAACAAAGTTTCAGGATTTACACTACCTGACTTCATGACTTATTCTAAAGCTACAAAAATCAAGACAGTGCGATATTGGTAGAGGGATAGATACATAGGTCAATGGAACAGAATAAAGAGCTCAGAAATAGACTCACACACACATGGTGAATTGATTTTCAACTAAGATGCAAAGGCACTTCAATGGTGGAAAGAATACCCTTTTTAACAAATGGTTTCGGAACAACTGGATATCCACGGGCCAAAACAAGGTTGGGGTGTAGGGGGACAACATCCCTCTATGCCTTGAACCTTGCATCATATACAAAAATTAACTCCACTGGATAATAAACTTAAATGTAAAACCTAGAACTATAAAGATTCTAGAAGAATACATAGGAGAATAATCTTTTGGCCTTTGGACTAGGCAAATATTTCTTAGATCAACACTAAAAGCAAGAACCGTGAAAAAAAACTAATAAACTGAACTTCACCAACATTAAGAATTTTTGCTCTTTGAGGATCCTGTTAAAAGAAATCCCATATCTGATAAAGGGCTTACATCCAGAAGATATATAAAGAATGCTCAAAACTCAACGGTAAGAAAACAAAAAACCCAGTTAAAAAACGGCAAGTTTTGAACACACACTTCACTAGAGATGTACAGATGGCAAATAAGTACATGAGAAGATGCTCAACATTATTAGTCATTACAGAAATGCAAATTAAAACTCCAATGAAATACTATATACCTATAAGAATGACTAAACTTAAAAAGACTGACCATACCAAATGTTGATGATGATATGGAGGAACTGGCACTCACCCTGCTGGTGGGGAAATAGTTTGGTAGTTTCTTAAAAAGTTAAAACATACAACTGCCATTTAACTCAGCCATTTTGGTCTTAGGTATTTACCCAAGAGAAATGAAAATATATGTCCATACAGAAACTTGTACACAAATGTTCACAGCAGCTTTATTTATAATAGTCAAAAAGTAGAAACAACCCAAATGTCTCTCAACGTGTGAAAGGATAAAGAAACTGTGCTAAAACCATATAATGAAATACTACTCAGCAATAAAAAAGAATGAACTACTGAAGTGTAACAACATTGGTGAATCTCAAAATAATAACACTGAATGAAAGAAGCTAAAAGAGAGAGAGAAAGAAATACAGTATGATCCATTTATATAAAATTCTGGAAAGTGCAAATTAATCTATAATGATTAGATCAGTGGTCACCTGGGGACTGAAAAAGAAAAAGGAAGGGCAGGACAGGGGAGTTCAAAGGGGCACAAGGAAACTTTTAGGGGTGATGGATATGTTCATTATCTTGATTGTGGTGATAGTTTCAGAAGGGTATGTCAAATTGTACAGTTTAAATATGTATATTTTACTGTATGCCTATTATACCTCAATAAAGCTGTCAAAAAATTCTATTGGTAAAAAGGGTAATGTGGCTCTAAACTGTACTCTTAACTAATCACTGAAGTGCAATGGTCAAAATTAACACTACTAAGGGCAAGATTATTAAACTAATCGATTCACTGAAAAACTGAATTACTTTTTCATCAGAGATATGCAAAAACAAATGAAATTAATAATTCACATTCCCAAATTTTTGTGATAGTTATTTGCAGGGTTTTGGTGGGTTCTCGACGAGTGAACTGTATCTAGGAAAAATATACTAGAAAATGAACAACCATACCTTGATTTGTGCAAAGGGTCTTTCATAACCTCCAACATAGAGAAGGCCAACATTCTGAGGAAGTAACCTACAAAGGAAAAAAAAGCATTATTTATAAAATACTCTTCCTTAAATATGAGGTTGTATAATTACCAAAATTTGTATAATAGATACCGACTATGAAAAAATTAATATCTATGCAATAATTCTTGTCTTTTTGCACGATGGAATAGTAACCAGCAAAGGAATAATTCTTATACTTCAGAAAATGATGGGTAAATATTGAGAATGGCAACTTAAATGTAAAACAGTCTAACACACTAGTAATTCTAGCAAAATTACTACATAGCGGAGAATTAAAAGAAGCAATGCATATATTTAAAAATCTATAAAAGTTCAATTCAAGAAATACTCACTGTGTGTCTATACTATGCACTATGGAGATAATACAAACCTAAACAGTTCAGTCCCAAAATTTAACAGGAAAACCAGATACACAATTAACCCTAACAAAAGGTGGCCTCTGATAAATGCTATTCTAGAGGTATTTGCCATTGCAAAGTAGTGGAGTGAGAAATACCTTCTATGGAGGGAGCTGGAGAAGCCTGAAGAGGAATTTAGGCTTAACTTTTAAAGGGTTGGTAAGGCAAAGGGAGAAATTTTAAACTATATCCTGAGAATGCAGAAGGTTTGAAACCAAAAGTAAACAAGTCTGGCTGAAGTAAGGGATAAGTTAGTCAGACATGAAAACCCAAAGAAGGTTTGGAATGGGCCATGAAGAACGTCAAATGTCTTATCTTTATTTCATAAGTAATATTTATTTTTTTGTACAGACAATAAATGCACATGAAAATAAAAATCAAACCATCTAGAGGGTGGGGGTAGAATGGTTACCTTCCCTGCATCATTCCTTCCTTCCTATTTAAAGAGGGCTATCATTCTTGACTACATTGAAACACTGTGAATAAGGAAATACCATCATTAGAACTATGCTTGTGGAGCATGTAGTCGTGCTGGGTATGAGAAGGTCATAATTAAATTAATTACTCTACGGTATCTTGTAATCACTGTCACCAGGTGACAGTGTGAGATGGTTGTATGATTAGTGAAGGGGAGAATACACCAACCCAAAATACACCACCTTGACGTGTGGATTATTTTGAGCTGAAGGCAATCAAGACCTAGGAGACTCAGGAAAAACTTTTACCTCTCTCGTAACTGCCTAAAAGAACTTAGATAGGGGGCCTGGCCCAGAAAGAGAGCTATTACCATAGATAACGTTTTTATCTGAAAGACCTATCTGCATGGCAGGGCAAACTTCTAAATACAAAACATCTGTTCTTCTCATCATCCTGTGAGCTACCCTCCTCCCCTTTGAAGACCCAGGCCCTTATCCCATTCCTTAGCACAGGATGGCACATAAGCCTCAACTGCTCGACCTACCCTTGAGTCTCTTATCTTTGGGGAATCCCGTACATACTAACTTAAATATGTTTTTCTCCTGTTAATCTGTCCTATGTCAATTTAATTATTACACCAAAGAACCTAGAAGAAAAGAAGGGGAAATTTTTCTACCCCTACTTAACCTTCCACTGACTTGATCTAGTAAGACTAATAAAGTTCACTCTTAAAGCACCTTAGGTTTTATGAAATAGGTAGATAGATATTCTATCTCCTAGCAACATCCTCTGTTCCCTACATTCTTTAAAGGCCTATAAAGTACTGAAGGCCACTAAAGGAAAGCTAATAGCTGGCAAACACAATAATAAATTAAACCAATTTAGCAAAAAGCTACATTACTTAAGTTCGGCATGTGAGTGATACTTACAGTTATGCCTTTTAGCATGTTGTTGAAGGTTACAAACATGACTTAAGGGGTATTTGTTCACTGGATGCAAGTAGAAAGCATAAGAAATGTCCCCAAATCTCAACTAGGAAATGGAGAATTTCTTCACCATCATTTGACAAATAAGAAATTAATCAAAGCAGCAAAACTTTAAATCTCTCACAAACTGCTAGTATCACAAATTTAATGTTAGTTTTATATAGCAGTGGTAATTTATTTCCTATGTAACAAATGATCACTAAAAGCTTCATAAGCCTCTTTTAGAAGTAAGAATAGTCACTGTTCATACAAATACATGATAGAAAAGGAAGAGAATAAAAGCTGCCTGACATTTAAAAATCAACATGCCTCTAATTACTACGTATATGCATTTTAGGAAGCTTGCCAATATACTATTCAGTGTGTCCTCCCCTTCCTCCAACTTGCCTATCTAATAACTACCTTCTAAACAAGAAATATCTTAAATATGTTAGTTACACAGCATATATATATTTTGCTTTTTAAATACTGTTCTTTCTCATTCATGTACGTATTATTCCTTACATAAATTACATTACCACCTTCGTTTGAGTGGGTTTTAATATGTATCATAATTTAAACGTTTGCTATGTGTAAAATAATTAATACTTTGAGAACATAAATTCCAACTTCTAAGATGGAACATTTCTTAAAATGCTTTTACCTTTCAAAAAATTATTATGCCAAATTGTATACATAATTATTGTCAAATAATAGGCACCATTTTATTATGACAGGGTATTTGTATATAATATAGCATTCACACATTTTAAATGCCAAGAGTAAAGGCATTAATTCAGCATTTACAGATGCATTATACACATATGTTAAAATAAAAACCATGACTCATTTAGTACCAGATAATTGTTTTGTCCTTCTATTAGGTGAACATTAATATAACCTTTATACAAATGCTAATAACTTCCAAAAAATTTGCTTGTAATTCAATGTTTCTATAGTGTGGCTACCAAAGAAATTTTTAGAGTAAGAAGGCATTGCTGAGCAAAAGCTAAGAGAATTCAGCACCACTAAACCAGCTTTACAACAAATGCTAAAGGAACTTCTCTAGGAAGGAAACACAAGAGAAGGAAAAGACCTACAAAAACAAACCCAAAACAATTAAGAATATGGTAATAGGAACATACATATTGATAACTACCTTAAATGTAAATGGATTAAATACTCCAACCAAAAGACACAGGCTCGCTGAATGGATACAAAAACAAGATCCGTATATATGCTGTCTACAAGAGACCCACTTCAGACCTAGGGACACATACAGACTGAAGGTGAGGGGATGGAAAAAGATATTCCATGCAAATGGAAATCAAAAGAAAGCTGGAGTAGTGATTCTCATATCAGACAAAATAGACTTTAAAACAAAGACTTTAAAAGAGACAAAGAAGGACACTACATAATGATCAAAGGATCAATTCAAGAAGAAGATGTAAGAATTGTAAATATTTATGCACCCAACATAGGAGCACCTTAATACATAAGGCAAATTCTAACAGCCATAAAAGGGGAAATCCACAGTAACACAATCATAGTAGGGGACTTTAACACCCCACTTTCACCAATGGACAGATCATCCAAAATGAAAATAAATAAGGAAACACAAGCTTTAAATGATACATTAAACAAGATGGACTTAATTGATATTTATAGGACATTCCATACAAAAACAACGGAATACACTTTCTTTTCAAGTGCTCATGGAACATTCTCCAGGATAGATTATATCTTGGGTCACAAATCAAGCCTCGGTAAACTGAAGAAAATTGAAATCATATCAAGCATCTTTCCAACCACAACGCTATGAGGCTAGATATCAACTACAGGAAAAAACCTGTAAAAAATACAAACACATGGAGGTTAAACAATACACTACTAAATAACCAAGAGATCACTGCAGAAATCAAAGAGGAAATCAAAAAATACCAGAAACAATGACAATGAAAACACAATGACCCAAAACCTATGGGATGCAGCAAAAGCAGTTCTAAGAGGGAAGTTTATACCAATACAATCCTACCTCAAGAAACAAGAAACATCTCAAATAAACAACCTAACATTACACCTAAAGGTAATGGAGAAAGAAGAACAAAAAACCCCAAAAGTTAGCAGAAGGAAAGAAATCATAAAGATCAGATCAGAAATAAATGAATAAAACAATAGCAAAGATCAATAAAACTAAAAGCTGGTTCTTTGAGAAGATAAACAAAATTGATAAACCATCAGTCAGACTCATCAAGAAAAAAAGGGAGAAGACTCAAGTCAATAGAATTAGAAAAGAAAAAGGAGAAGAAACAACTGACACTGCAGAAATACAAAGCATAATGAGAGACTACTACAACAACCATATGCCAATACAATGGACAACCTGGAAGAAAATGGACAATTTCTTAGGAAACCACAACCTTCCAAGACTGAACCAGGAAGAGATAGAAAATATAAACAGACCAGTCACAAGCCCTGAAATTGAGACTGTGATAAAAAATCTTCCAACAAACAAAAGCCCAGGACCAGATGCATTCACAGGTGAATTCTATCAAACATTTAGAGAAGAGCTAACACCCATCCTTCTCAAACTCTTCCAAAAAATTGCAGAGGAAGGAACACACCCAAACTCAGTCTACGAGGCCACCATCACCCTGATACCAAAACCAGACAAAGATGTCACAAAGAAAGAAAACTACAGGCCAATATCACTGATGAACATAGATACAAAAATCCTCAACAAAATACTAGCAAACAGAATCCAACAGCACATTAAAAGGATCATACACCATGATCAAGTGGGATTTAGTCCAGGGATGCAAGGATTCTTCAATATATGCCAATCAATCAACGTGATAAACCATATTAACAAATTGAAGGAGAAAAACCATATGATCATCTCAATAGATACAGAAAAAGCTTTTGACAAAATTCAACACCATTTATGATAAAAACCCTCCAGAAAGTGGGCATAGAGGGAACTTACCTTAACATAATAAAGGCCATATATGACAAACCCACAGCCAACATCATTCTCAATGGTGAAAAACTGAAACCATTTCCTCTAAGATCAGGAACAAGAGAAGGTTGTTCTCTCTCACCACTATTATTCAACATAGTTTTGGAAGTGTTAGCCACAGCAATCAGAGAAGAAAAAGAAATAAAAGGAATCCAAATTGGAAAAGAAGAAGTAAAGCTGTCACTGTTTGCAGATGACATGATACTATACACAGAGAATCCTAAAGATGCTACCAGAAAACTACTAGAGCTAATCAATGAATTTGGTAAAAAAGTAGCAAGATACAAAATTAATGCACAGAAATCTCTTGCATTCCTATACACTAATGATGAAAAATCTGAAAGAGAAATTAAGGAAACACTCCCATTTACCATTACAACAAAAAGAATAAAACACCTAGGAATAAACCTACCTAAGGAGACAAAAGACCTATATGCAGAAAACTATAAGACATTGATGAAAGAAATTAAAGATGATACAAACAGATGGAGAGATATACCATGTTCTTGGATTGGAAGAATCAACATTGTGAAAATGACTACACTACCCAAAGCAATCTACAGATTCAATGTAATCCCTATCAAACTACCAATGGCATTTTTCACAGAACTAGGACAAAAAATTTCACAATTTGTATGGAAACACAAAAGACCCCGAATAGCCAAAGCAATCTTGAGAAAGAAAAATGGAGCTGGAGGAATCAGGCTCCCAGACTTCAGACTATACTACAAAGCTGCAGTAATCAAGACAGTATGGTACTGGCACAAAAACAGAAATATAGATTAATGGAACAGGATAGGAAGCCCAGAGATAAACTCACGCACATATGGTCACCTAATTTTTGATAAAGGAGGCAAGAATATACAATGGAGAAAAGACAGCCTCTTCAATAAGTGGTGCTGGGAAAACTGGACAGCTACATGTAAAAGAATGAAATTAGAAAACTCCCTAACGCCATACACAAAAATAAACTCAAAATGGATTAAAGACCTAAATGTAAGGCCAGACACTATCAAACTCTTAGAGGAAAACACAGGCAGAACACTCTATGACATAAATCACAGCAAGATCCTTTTTGACACACCTCCTAGAGAAATGGAAATAAAAACAAAAATAAACAAATGGAACCTAATGAAACTTAAAAGCTTTTGCGCAGCAAAGGAAACCATAAACAAGATGAAAAGACAACCCTCAGAATGGGAGATAACATTTGCAAATGAAGCAACTGACAAAGGATTAATCTCCAAAATTTACAAGCAGCCCATGCAGCTCAATATCAAAAAAACAAACAACCCAATCCAAAAATGGGCAGAAGACCTAAATAGACATTTCTCCAAAGAAGATATACAGATTGCCAACAAACACATGAAAGGATGCTCAACATCACTAGTCATTAGAGAAATGCAAATCAAAACTACAATGAGGTATCACCTCACACCGGTCAGAATGGCCATCATCAAAAAATCTACAAACAATAAATGTTGGAGAGGGTGTGGACAAAAGGGAACCCTCTTGCACTGTTAGTGGGAATGTACATTGATACAGCCACTATGGAGAACAGTATGGAGGTTCCTTAAAAATCTAAAAATAGAACTACCATTTGACCCAGCAATCCCACTACTGGGCATATACCCTGAGAAAACCATAATTCAAAAAGACACATGCACCCCAATGTTCATTGCAGCACTATTTACAAGAGCCTGGACATGGAAGCAACCTAAGTGTCCACCAACAGATGAATGGATAAAGAAGATGTGGCCCATATATACAATGGAATATTACTCAGCCATAAAAAGAAATGAAATTGAGTTATTTGTAGTGAGGTGGATGGACCTAGAGTCTGTCATACAGAGTGACGTCAGAAAGAGAAAAACAAATACCATATGCTAATACATATATATGGAATCTAAAAAAAAAAAAAAGGTTGTGAAGAACCTAGGGGCAGGACAGGAATAAAGATGCAGACGTAGAGAATGGACCTGAGGACACGGGGAGGGGGAAGGGTAAGCTGGGACGAAGTGAGAGAGTGGCATGGACTTATATACACTACCAAATGTAAAATAGATAGCTAGTGGGAAGCAGCCGCATAGCACAGGGAGATCAGCTCGGTGTTTTTTAACCACCTAGAGGGGTGGGATAGGGAGGGTGGGAGGGAGACGCAAGAGGGAGGAGATATGGGGATATATGTATATGTATAGTTGATTCACTTTGTTATACAGCAGAAGCTAACACAACATTGTAAAGCAATTATACTCCAATAAAGATATTAGAGAAAAAAAAAAGGTGGCATTGCTGGGAAAAAAAAAAGAAAGAGAGGAAATCTAATACAGCTTTCGAAAAAAGTAAAGATAGGCAAGTCTAATGTTCATTTTGCTTCAATTTCCCAAATACAAATATTAACAAATATCTATTCTGGAAAGAAAGCTGCAAAATTATTTCCAGAAAATTTTCTCACATAAAGGAAAAATAAAACTTGGCAGGTAATAGAAGGAACATTATTTAAAAGAACCTCATTCACCATCATTCACTGACAATATATCAGGCTTACAAAAAATTGCTTTAAAAGGAAATCGAGTCTATAATTATTTCAAATTAAAAGTTAAAAAAAGGCAAAGGGGATCTTTCTAAAAATAAGCTACATAACTCAAAATTAACTGTTCTATCTACAAGCCCTAATTACATTACCCACTAACTGATAAACTTTTCAACTGCAACAAAATACTTTGAAAAAACTTTCAGTATCATGAATACTGACTGACTTAAATAAAATCCCACTTCGAAGCCAATGAGCAAGTTCTCCAAAGAGCAGACTACATCCAATATATTTCATACTAGAAAAAAAGAGAAAGTAAATGCACTTAATATGGGATCAGTAGGGCCCTTCTGAATTTGAGAAAATGCACATTATTGAGAAGGCCTACATCATCCTTTGAGACTTCTAGTAGAATGTAGGTAAAAGCAGCATATGCCATTAGCCCCAGATGAAACTTGAATTAGCAAATGAGTGAGTTTATTATTATCCTTACAGACTTTTCATAGCCTACACTTTTCTCTTCTGGTTTGCTTTCTAAACCCTGGTATAGGAGTAACAAAATGCTCTAGACTTTCATGAAAAAAATGAAAAACCACCACCACCACCAACAACAATCACATGGTTAAATAAAGAATCTGTATGCCAGTAGAAATAAATACATTCCTAGCCCTGACAACTGAGAGGGTCTGTAATGACACCCAGCAGCAACAACCGTGCGGAGGACCTAGATCCGCGTTTCCAACCATCAATCTTCACCAATTAAAAAACAAAAACAAAAACAAAAACACCTGGGCTCTTTGGAGAAAGGGCTGATTTCTGGACTGAGGGTGGAAAAGTATAAGCAGAGCCTGGAACATCTTGTGGTACTGGGAAATAAGGAGATATGGAAAAGTGATGAGAGCACGTCAAAAAGACACAGATGCTGAACTGAAGGCATTCCCAAGGACCGAAGCCAAAACAGCAAAATAAAATCATAGTGCTGGATTATAACCCATGGAGTAAAATATTCCTAAATCCTTAATAATATAAATAAGTATATGAGGAAGAGGGGACAGTGGCTCTTTCCATTTCAATCCTTATTAATGCACTGAAAAAGAATGAAGGAAATTGAAATTCACCATATTTGAAATATCTGCCGAATTGAAATTGAAAAACACCACAGTAACGATTGTTGCAGGCAAAAACCATTGAAAAATACTAAAAATAAAACTACAAGAGGAAGGTAGGATGAGAAACTTGACATCTGCCTAGTCTCAAAATTTCTACCCAGAAAACACTTACTAATCATAAACATAGCAACTTTAAAATCCAGCAGACTCACTTAAGCAAATAATCAAAATTACCAACATGAGCTCCCACGCCCCACATAACGCACCTAGAACAGCACATTGTTGCTTTCGTGGTGTGCCTTCCTAAAAATACACCCCCCAAAAAGATCACACTAAGGTGCGTTCTATATAATAACTAACTAGTAGTCTTCAAAAAGTGTCAAGATCATGAAAAGTGAAAGTGAGGTACTGTCCCAGATTATATTAAGATTGTGTAAAGGAGACATGAAGCCAAATATAAAAGAACATAGGGTTGCATTTATGTAAGGTTCAAAACCAGGCAAAACCAAACCCTAGTGTTTAGAGTTGCATACCTAAGTAATAAAAGTATAAAAAAGAGCAAGGAAGTAAAAATCACAAACTTACACATAATGGCTATCTTTGGTGGGAGACAGAAATTTGTGAATGAGAAGAATATGATTCAGACCACCACAGACACATATAGTGTATGTTTCCATTTACATAAGATTCTAGAAAATGAATACCCCAAAGCAGTGGTTGCCAGAAAAGGGAGTGAAGGGTGTGGGAGGAGACAGGGAGGGAGGGATTAACAAGGGGCAGGAGGAAATTTGGGGGAGGGGGGTGGCGTGTGATGGACATGTTCATCATCTTATTCCAGGAGTGGTGATTTCACACTTAAAAATCAAATTGCACACTTTAACTAAGTGCAGGTTATCACATATCAATTACTCCTCAATAAAGCTGTAAAAAATAATGTACAAACTTCATCTTCAAAGTTTTGCTAAATATATTAAAAAAGGAAAGTACAAATGTTCACAGGCCATATCACAAACTGGGCCTACAAATAATTCTAAATCAACCCACCCTGATCATTCTAAATGGAGAGTTGATTTATTATTTTAAGAACTGCCTGTGTAAACATGAAGCAAAAGGTCTGAAAAGTGGTTTTTAACAGGGAAATCATCAAACACATATAGCTCCCCACCTGGTTTATTATCTACTGGTCATAAGAATTATTCTACAGCTTACTTTTACCTACAAAAGAAGAGAGGGGAGAATGATTTATGTAGGGATTAGCCTCAAACCTAAACATCTGAAATTACGTGAATCATCATCATATCCATAAATTTTCACCTCCTTGACTCCAAGATGTATATGTAAAGCACATTTGTTAAAAGATTAATAAATAGGGCTTCCCTGGTGGCGCAGTGGTTGAGAGTCTGCCTGCCAATGCAGGGGACATGGGTTCGAGCCCTGGTCTGGGAAGATCCCATATGCCGCGGAGCAACTAGGCCCGTGAGCCACAACTACTGAGCCTGCGCGTCTGGAGCTTGTGCTCCGCAACAAGAGAGGCCGCGATAGTGAGAGGCCCGCGCACCGCGATTAAGAGTGGCCCCCACTTGCCGCAACTAGAGAAAGCCCTCGCACAGAAACGAAGACCCAACACAGCCATAAATAAATAAATAAATAAATAAATAAATAAATAAATGGATCATCACATTAAAAAAAAGAAAAAGATTAATAAATAAAATAAATGAATAAAACTTTCACTTCCTGTATTGGGAAATTCTGAATCTTATTTTATTTTTTCCTTATATTTTTGTTGTACAAGTTCCCCTTGTATACTTTGGACAAGACTGTGACATCCTCCTTTTCCCCTGGGAAAATGTAGGAACATTATGCTAAGGGGCCATTTCTGCAGAAAAAGTACAAAAGATGCTGTGGAGACAAGAAACAGAGAAATTTAAGCTGAGTGGATACAATTCACAATTCCATTTTTTTCTGTCTAAATTATAGCACCATGTCACATGTTACCAGCTATTTCAATAATAGCTATGATCAATCAAAGAGAGAAATGTTTTTTTAAATCACAGACCCCGGAATGACTGAGACTGTTATATTCCGCACTGAAAAGAATTACTGCAAATCTGAATTTCAGCTTCATAGAACTCTCCACAAACTGCTGACACATGAACTGCCAAAACTACAGAGAACTGCCTAAGTGTTTCACTGATAGAATTACATTATATTGATCTTCTCTTTACTATTAGTTTTAATTTGAATACTCCTCTAGTAAATATTATATATCCATCCCTTTTCTTAAAATATAGATTTTGGTAGGTATTGAATTAGTATTTTTTCATTGCTAGGTACATATTAGCTATCTTTATTTTTTAAAGTACAGTTAAGTCCCCTACATAGGAACCTTCAAGTTGCAAACTTTCAAAGATGTGAATGTGCGTTCCATCAAGTCAGGTGTGAGTGAAACTGCAGCTTGCCCTCCATCTCCTATTGCTGACGATCCTTCAGCTCTACCATCTCCCACCTCCTCTCCCTCCTCCAGTCAGTAACTCTTCTTGCCTGTTCACTCGATGCCAGCCCCTGCATACCAGCTGTTGTACTGTACTACTGTACTTTTCAAGGTGCTGTACTGTAAGATTTTAAATGTTTTATTTTTTTGTGTTTGGTCGTTTTTTATGTATTATTTGGGTGAAAAGTATTATAAACCTATTACAGTACAGCACTATATAGCCGACTGTGTTAGTTGGGTACCTAGGCTAACTTTGTTGGGCTTACGAACAAATTGGACTTAAAATACGCTCTCGGAATGGAACTCGTTCGTATGTAGGGGACTTACTGTAGTTAATTCTTTATCATTTTCATGACTCTACTTATAAACATGAATGAGCCTATTTTGAGTTAACAGACAATTCCTGCCTTAATTCAATCAGTATATTCTTTTGTTCAAACAGAGTAACTTATTGACTGGTTTAGTTTGCAAAGCCCTTGAAGGAACTTTTTACCTAGCTGAGTAGCTCATGTAAAAGAATTTGAACTATAACAATTCATTTTATTCTTTATTTTGATATCTGTTCAAAACACATTGATAACTAATGATATAGTAGCAGAATTGTTTTTAATTACTTCAAATTTAAAAATGACCAGAATACCATATTACACATTATTTTGCTTATAAATCATATCTACCCTTGACGTATGCTTTGATCAATTAACAAAAGTTAACATAATGCATGAGACAGTTGAACCTCAGTAATGTGACAACTATAATCTAGTTTAAGTATATTCAAGACGAAGTTCCAGAATCTCATATGCTGGGCTGACAATAGGAAATCATGAGATATCCATAAGAAAGACATCACCCGATAGTGCTGGCAATGCTATAAAGCATGATAATTTTAACATTTCTTAAAGCCAAGAATATAAACTAAATGTTACCAAGCTGTCTAGGACCACATTTTATAAATGACTGAAAGACCCTCATGTCCTTACGGTGAAACTAATTCAATTATTTCCAAAACGCGAGATGGAGGTTATCTAATAATCACAATAGTTTTCCATTCATTTTTTCCACTCTATTAAGGGACTGATGTGAATTCTTGAAGTGGGTTATGGTCATTATAACCTTAGAATGTGCTCAGCAAATCCATGAGGGGTAGTCAAACAATGTTTTCTTTTCCTCAAATAAATTAACCAGGCTTTCAGAAAGAATTAAGCAGTGTGGAAGTATAAGCAGATAATCATTTCATACGATTTTTTTAAGATGTAGTTTTAAAACCCATTCCTTGTCACCAATGTCATAGCAGCATTATTCACAATAGCCAAAAGGTAGAAACAATCCATATGCCCATCAACAATTGAAAAATATAATGTGGTATATATCTTGTTTATGGACTATTATTCAGTCTTAAAAAGGAATGGAATGCTGACATGCTGAAACATGGATGAACTCTGAAAACATTACGCTAAGTGAAATAAGCCAGTCACAAAAGGACAGTTATTATATATTCCACTTATATGAGGTATGTAGCAAAGTCAAATTCATAAAGACAGAAAGTATAATAGTGGTTACCAGAGACCAAAGTGAGACAGGAACAGGGAGTTATTGTTTAATGGGTACAAAGTTTCTGTTTGAAATGATGAAAAAATTCTGGAAATTGACAGTGGTGATGGTTGCACAACACTGGGAACGTACTTAAGGTCGCGGATTTGTACACTTTAAAATGGTTCAGGGCTTCCCTGGTGGCGCAGTGGATAAGAATCTGCCTGCCAGTGCAGGGGACACGGGTTAGAGCCCTGGTCCGGGAAGATCCCACATGCTACGAAGCAACTAAGCCCGTGCGCCACAACTACTGAGCCTGTGCTCTAGAGACCGCGAGCCACAACTACTGAGCCTGCATGTCGCAACTACTGAAGTCGGCACACCTAAAACCCATGTTCCGCAACAAGAGAAGCCACCACAATGAGAAGCCCGCGCACCGCAACAAAGAGTGGCCCCCGCTCGCTGCAACTAGAGAGGGCCCACGTGCAGCAACGATAGACCCAACACAGCCAAAAATAAATAAATAAAATAAAATTAGAAAAAAAAAAAAAGGTTTAAAAGGTACGTTCTATGTTTTAGAAAGCCCCAAAAATATCCATTCCTAAGATACAAGTCTCTCAACAACTTCAAACATTTTTCTCTTCTTGAATCCCACAGACACTGTTCCAGACATCCTCCTTTCTCTAAATCTCCCCAGACCATCCCTCTCTCTTCTCACTCCAAAAACCACTTTCATTTCTCATTGAGTGGAGAAGATACAGTCTTGAGGTACAAGTTTCTCCATCTTTCAATTCATCTGTGTTTCTATACATACATCCTTAGCTTTCCTTCTCATTCCCTTGCTAAAACTATCCAGCCCTCATTTACTTGATACCTTCCCAACTTCAACACTTATTCTTTCTCTTCTCAAAGACCTGTAATCTTTTACTTTCTCCCACTCTGCCAGTTAACAAGGAGGGTTACAAGGGCAGGAATGGTCATTCTGAAGTTGAGTCAACTAAAAATCACTACAGAATGGATAATATTTGTGGAAGTAATCTACCCTGAGACAGTTGACTCATAGATGAAGATTTCTAGGTCCTTTCTGTTCAGGCTGTTATGATGCTGTGGAAAGGGTGGCTGGAAATCACACTGTATGTCTGATTCCCAACTGTGGTGCTTATTTCCTGTGTAACTTCAGGCAACTCATTTAACTCCTCTGTAGCCTCAGTATTTTGTTGGGCAAATGGTTATGACTTAACTCCACAGAAATGTTTTGAGGATTAAATGAAATAATATATGTACTTAACTAACATTTGTTCAGTCTAAATCAGTTGAATACACTGAATGACCAAAGCATATTTCCAAAATACAGGATGTTTTAAAAAGAAGAAAAAATGAATTGCCTTGTATGAAATATTGAAATTTGTAGTTAATGACAGATAAGAGAGTTAAAATATATAAATCTGTCAGAATGTATATAGTCAATGCATGTCTACATGTAAGAAAAGAGGGAGAAAAAGAGGCAGATAGTCAGAGGAGAGGATAGAGACTGACTGACACAATTAGCAGAGAGGAGTTATCTGGATGCTAGAAAAGCATGTACTATTGTGGAAGACCTAATTTTCCAAGCTCCGGATGAAATATCCCTTCAAGACAACCTAACCCTTTTCCTCCAATCACACAGTCACAAAACAATCTTCTGAGGGCTAAATAACTTTCTGAGTAGTTAGAAATGAGTTGCTGTAAATAGAGACCTGAGTATGTACGTATATGTGTATATTTAATGCATGTGTGTGTACATACACATCTATATGTAATGATATACAGTTGACCCTTGAACAATACAGAGATTAGGGGCACTGACCCTCAGCGAAGTCAAAAAGCCACATATAAGTGGATCTGAGCAGTTCAAACGTGTGCTATTCAAGGGTCAACTGTATTACTATAAATTAGTGCTGATGGTTACAAAGCCACGAAAACCATAATAATTATAGTTGTTACTTACTGAGACCTTCAGTGTGCAAGGCCCTGTGCTACGCTTAATTCTACATTATATCGGCCTTCCCTCTGGTATTAATTTTAATTTGAATACTCCTTTAGTGTTAGGAGTTTAGGATTGTCATTTAATCTTGTCAAAGAATCCCATGAGTTAGGTACCATTATTATTCCCATTTAATAGATTTAGAGGCTAATAGAAATTACTAATTTGCCTGAGGGCACACAGCTTGTAAGAGGTCAAACTGGGAATCAAACTTCTCTTCCTCTGGCTCTTTGTTCTTAAATCTCACTTCTTAATAATTAAGACGTTTTGTTAAGGATAATTAATTCCCCACAACATGATCAATGCTGAGTGATAAAATCAGTGTGGCGCTTGCAAAGCTCTGGCCGACCTCTTCAGGTGTGCAGAGTATTTCTTCAGTCAACATGGCCTACTTCTTTAAAAGGAGCAACAAGGGGAAAAAAAGAAAGTCAACAAGGGAGGAAAATTAGCTCAATCCTCTATTCAATCTTGGCTCTTCCCCATCTTCTTTCTCTTTATGAAATTGAATCATTTATTATACATCAATTATTTAGAGTATATGCCAGACTCTAGGCCAGGTATCAGAGACATAAAGATGATCCCTGCCTCGGGAACTCATAGTCTTAAAGAAGCAGCAGGTTTGAAGTAGTTAAACTATAAGAAACGGAGACAAATTGGCAAATTCTATAACAGACCCATGGGAATTATGTACTGTAGTAATCTTCTGACTACTAAAGACTTTTAAACCCTGAAAGTAGAGGCTTGAATGTCAAGTGCAAACCCACACACTGGTCTTCAGGGACTTCCTTTAGGCGCATGCCCTCAAAATATGGCCCAACACTGGAACCACTGATAAAAGTTTTCAAGACTCTCTTATCAAATGCCGTGAAGTGTAATCTTATAACATTTTATATTATAACCCCAAGCCTCTAGTACAGTGCCTGACACAAGGTGAGTGATCAATGGTTGCTTGGTAAGTAAAAAAAGACAGGAAAAAAAAAAAAACACAGAAGAAAAAGAACAAAACAAACAAAAAACAACACATACCTCCCTAAGGAAGAACTAACCACTGTATTAAGTTAGCTTAAAAAATACTGAGAAATATAAGGCAGATTTTTAAATAAATGGATATTAAGTAAATTTGTATGTAGGTGAGTTTGCCATAAAATATTTTGATATGCACAACCAAAACTGACAGCTGAAGTTCTAGCATGATCCAAACAAGATAAAGATTACCTGGTCTTGGGAAATTTAAAATAGGATTTCTATAAATGAGATGACAGATGAGGCATAATAGAAATAAGGAAGAGCTTAACAGCTTCCAAAAATTCTTCTTCTGTCTAGTTTTAGAAAAATAAACCTGAGGTATTCATGCAAAATTTTTAAATGTTGCTGTATTACATCCTTGGCTAGGACTAATACATCTGAAAGCACTTGTGGCATAACTGTCAACAAATATTGTCTTGTAAATGTTCTGATTATGACTAGTAGGGCCCAAGTTAATTTATTTCTAAGATCAAACCAATATTCCACTTCATTTCCTGATGTTTGGTTATTATTATAGAAGTCACAAGTTCAGAGCCTCCTTTCACTTTCTAGCAAGTGATACTCCAAACAATCTTAATTTTAAAATAGCCTCTTTCTAAGACTAGAATTTCTGCATCAGGAGTGTGATTTGATATGTGAATTACTGCGATTAGAATGGGAAAAATGGGAGAGCAGAGGAGGAAGGAGAAGTCAGGAGAACAACATAAGAGATGCCAAGAACAGGACTTCAGTTAACTGGCCAAGAGAGATTAAATCCACTAATACTCCTTGTCTCCAAAAACATAAAAGTTGGTCTCATGACTTTTTTCCTTGATTAAGAAGAACAAGGAGGCGGCACCAGGCAAGCAGCATGAGGCAAGTCTTCGAATCGATGTGAACATCAAGTATGGCATGAATGCACTGAGATGCCCTTTTTGGGGGCAGGGAGACGAATCGTAAGTCTGCTTTTGGTGGTTCTATAAGGTAAAGCAATGTGTTGCCTCTGAGATCAGATTAACTTTACAAGAAAGTGGAAATGTCTTTACATTTTATTTTACAAGGTACAGTGTTTATAAGAATAACAATCTTTACCATCAGAAAAAAACGCACAGCTAATGAAAAGGAAAAGACACTGTGGATTTATCTATTATATGTAAGGAATCTAGAGATGGCTACAAAGAAATGTTACTGTATATGAGCAACAGCACTGATAGACTTCCTGTTAGATGGCACGTAAGAAGGGCATATTAATATGACTCTGTAATTTAAATGGTTCCAAGCTGCAAATTCAAAGCTAAAAAAACACTTTCAACTACTACTGTTTTTAAGTAGAATTCTACTACAATACCTGAAAATGGCAAGCACATTTCAACTATTTTATAAGGTAAAATATAATTTAGTAAGACAAAATCAAGGTAGCTTAAAATAAAGTGAAATAACTCCATATGTGTACATGGCACAAATAAAAGTAACATCTAAAGGCGCACAGCTTACTGAGGGAAATTAACTATTTTGTAAGTACTTAAAATTTCAACAGTTTGTCACTCATTAGAGAGGGACTCAAAAGATTAAGTATGGCAGTCCAAAGTGAAGACATACTGAAGAGAAATGGCAAACTAGATTCTATTTATGTGCTATTGCCGTAACTAAAATCATCCAAAATACTTTGCTTCATTTTCTTCTTAGAGTACATATAATATTGTTTATAAACTACCTACCAGCGTTGCTTATAAAGTACCTACCAACTTTGTATTTATTGAAAGTTTTAACCATAGTTTAAAAGCAATCTGACAAAGTGAAACTCAAATGATGTAGTTACTCATAACTATGAAGAGCACAGTACTTTCAATTATAACCATTCCAGGCTATGAAAAACACTATTATAAAAACAAACCCATACATATAATACAGCTTGAAATGAAATTTCTAATGGACCAAGTGTAAACTGACCACAAACAGGATGGTTCACTTTAAGCTACGGATTCTTCATACATCTCTCTTAAGGCAGGGAGGGGAGAGCTGTTGAGTGTTGGGGGCACTATGAAAGGAGAAGAATCCATTGACATAAGGACTCTTTGTAAGACAGAGTTAATATATTAGAAATAACATTATTTATAATTCTTTTACAGGAATATTTAATATTTTAGTGTAACTTTTCTTCTCTTTTAATTAATATTTCATAACTCTTCCTTCTCACTGCTCTTCCCCAAAAGGGTGTTTTGCAGAAATAAATGAGGAAACAGCCATCGTGCTCTAACAAAAAGAGGAGGCAGGAATAAAGAAAAGAAATTGATGCTGACTGCAACAACAAACAAACACAATGAATTAAATTGACAAGAAGTTCTCCTGCAGAAATAAAAGTGCAGGAAGACTTGATGCATACAGTGTCTTTCCTCAGAGAAAGTGACATGTCATCATTCATACGGGAACATGGTGGCAACAAGTTTATATAGTTAGATGTATAAAAGAGAAGAGCTGAAAAAGCTTCAATATAAAACTTTGCTATTAAGGTGCTTAAAATCGAAGACAAGGACTTAGATCTTATTCTCTGATTGCCTTATCACTCAGCAATTGGAGGCCTCTGCTTTCACCAATTCTGCCTCTTTACTGTCTTGTGAATGTGCCAGTCATCTCCACCTGAAATACCCTTCTATCTTTTTCCAATACTACCCATTTTTCCAGACATAGCTCCAGTGCCACCTCCTGCATGAAGCTTACCTTGATTGCCACACCCTCACTGATTTATCATTGCTCCAAATTCTTCTGCAGCATCAACAACCTGTGCCACACAGTTTGGTCCTTATTTATATATTGTCATACAGAGTTCACTGCTGTTTCATGTGTTTGTTTTATCACATCTATATTATAACTTCTTGTGGAAAAACAACATTTAGTATTTCTTCTATATCCCTCACATTGCTTATCATTGTTCCAGGTAATTAGTAAGATATTCCATAAGCATTTGTAAAATAAATTATAATAATGATCATACTAACAGCAAATATTTATTAAGTTATGTGTACCAGATACTGGACTTCGATTAATTTAATCTTCACAGTAACTCTACGAGGTGTGTTATAATTCATATTAATGATATTAATATTAACCCCATTTTATTTATGAGAAAAGTTAAAGTTTAGTTTAGTAACAAACAGGATCATGGTAGTGAGCATGCATCTCAAAGAAATATGCTATCCAGAAAAGATATGAAAACTAATACAATCTATGAAAAGTGTCCTAAGAAAAAGAGTAGGGAAAATAGAAAGGCTAACTACCCAGTTAATGCTTCAAATTCTCTAAACTGTTAGGGGTCCTTAAAGTCAATACCTCTATCCCCGCCTGGAACTCACAGGCAAGTGACACACAGTAGGCACACAGTAACCTTGAACAGGTGAACTTCCTGTTATAAAAAATACACTTCATAGCCTCTATCACATTAAAAAAAATAAATAAGTAAACTGTATGTAATCCACCATTCCCTTCCTAATTTTATTAGAATAAAATAGTCATTACTGAAGAAGGAAATGACAGTGGTCTTATTTAAAAAATACTAGGACTTCCCTGGTGGTCCAGTGGTTAAGAATCCGCCTTCCAATGCAGGGAACGCGGGTTTGATCCCTGGTCGGGGAACTAAGATCTCACATGCCGCGGGCAACTAAGGCCACACACCTCAACTACTGAGCCCACAGCGCTATCAAGCTTGCATGCTGTTAACTAGAGAGAAGCCTGCCCACCGCAACGAAAGATCCCGCTGCCGCAACAAGGACCTGACGCAGCCGAAAATAAATAAATACATAAATGTTTTTGAAAAATAAATAAAATTAAAAAAAAATAAAAAATGCTAACTGTCCCTCTCCGTTAAGCTCACTGCCCCCCAGCAGAATTCAGAACTTGGTCTTAATATTATCAAAAAAGAGACCCCCAGATTAAAACATTAACTAAAGTTTTAATTAGATAGAACAGTCCCTTGTTCACTGAGGAAGATAAAGGGTCAAGTGTGATAATTTCAAGAGTCCTCTGAGGAGATGATACTTCAGTAAATAAATGTGTAATATATATGTGACATATAACAAATATAAATTATACATAATGAGTAAACAAATTAAAAACATCTAGCTCAAAAGTAATGACCACAGAAATGCTATCTAAAGAGCCTTAAACAAGACAGAAAGACTGTGATTATCCCATACATCCAGATTCTATTTCCATCAATCAGTTCACAATGGTTGTTCTAAGAATAGGGAAGATAACAGAGGGCCTAGAAGTATGGCTGATTTACCAGAATCCCATGGGATCAAGAAATAGAATTACATTAAAGATTTTTTCCTCATAAAAGTTTGCTATTCTGCATCTGCAAACTGTTAGACCCAAGAGACAAAACTCCTACCCTCTAAGACTCAATTTTTTTCCTCCAGTTATAATTTATTTTAAAGAATTAAGAATGGGGTTTAGTTTTGAGTGACTATTATTCTATGGAAATAAACTTTTCACAGTCAATTTTTTTAAAATACATGTAGGAAATCAATGATACTCTATTATGATTTGTCAAATTTTTAAATGTAAAATGTCTAGTAGCACAGTAGGCCTTTGCCAAGGATAAAAGATGCCAAGATAAGAATGTAATCCTTAAAGGCTTCTTAATTTCTAACTTTAAAAGATATACATGCTGTGTGTATAGAACCAGGTAACAAGCGTTTCCAAACCTTGCTACCAGTACTCCAGCCAAAGTAGACAATATCAAGCATCTTTCTTTCCTATGTTTGATCTCATAAAGGATATAATTAACAGTAAGAGAAGGAAGAAGACTGCTCTCCATAAACAGTACAGGTATTAACTCTGCTATTCCTCCTCCCTCACAAAATTTGCTAGGTAGAAATCCATTTAGGAAAAAGCGAACCCAGTGGTCATATCCTCTAGGTTCTTCTATCTTAAAAGTTTGAATTATATATTTTCTCATTCTGTCAAATGTTATGACCAATGAAAAATATTTTTAAAGCACTAAGTTAGTCACAGCTATGAAAAAAATTAGGAATGACACCGGACATATAGGACATATAAGATGCAAAAGATCTATCTTATATCTACTATCTTTGTACTTCATGAAGGTGCTGACTGGCTGTGCTAAAAAGAAATAAACCACGTTTCAGGGAACAAGCATCACTTGGTTTAAGCAGAGCTAGATCTACAACAGAGTGATTTCATCAAAGGATTAAGAAAAGTATTATAGTGAGCTCTTTATGACTTCTTAGGGGAAGAGAAAAGAGGGTGGAAAGGGTGAGGGAGAGGACAAGTGAAGAAGTCTGAGGGTTTTCATTCTTTCAGGCAAGGAAATGGGTAAGAACTGTTCTCAGAAGAGAGTTAAACAGTTCTCTGAAATATGGAGCTACAAACTAGGCGAAATCCTAGCTGATATCACTTTACCTTAATTTAGAGATACTTTGAAGGCAGTCATCTTCCAAATCATGACAAATGCTATTATCTAAAGCATTCACACCATCTCCAAAGTACAAAAGGCCTTCAAAGCCATAAGTACTATGTGTTATGTTGGAACAATAGACTCTACCCTCAAGAATATTAATTTTTAGTGAAAGACACCAAAAACATAAAGCTCCATAATTCAATACAATACGTCGAATACACAGAAGGACCAATGGACTCAGGCTCCACGGGTCCACCAGGTAAGACTTCATTTCCCAGTATAATTTGCTTCTCTTTCTCATGTTTTTTTTTTCTTTTTTCTTTCTTTTTTTTTTCAATAGTACGTTGGAATTGACGCCATATCAATACATATTGTAATTTAGGTTGAAGAGCTTAAGATTTTCCTGGACCAGGCAGGAGGTTCCAGTGAAGGCAGGGTTGGGGGAAGGAGGTAGCCTTTCAGATTGTGCAGTCCAAGAGCTCTCTCTTCCATGCCACAGTGACAAACTATTTCTTTCACATCCATTTTTTGCATCACTGAGTACAGGAGGGCTTCTGCAGCCAGCACAGTTCACCCTAGTTGCCTGGTTACCTCAGTGACCACTGTCCCACGGGTAACAGCCCTGCTTTCTAGGGCACAAACCAAGGAAGGCCATGTGAGGACACAGCCAGAAGAGGGCCCTCACCAAGAACCCAACCACACTGGCACCCTGATCTCAGACTTCCAGCCTCCAGAACTGTTAAGAAATAAATGTTGTTTAAGCCACCGAGTCTGTGGTATGTTATAGTAGCCTTAACTAAGATACCCTAAGATTAAATATACTTTCTAAAATGTATTTATAATATGAATTTGTTAAGCAATAAAAGTGAACTTCTACTCAACCTGTGTACAAACTATATCCAGAATTCCAAAAGAGTCAAATCTAAAGTAACAAGGTTTTATTACACGTATGTATTTAAATGCACTACATGTGGTCTAAAGGTTAAGACTACTGCCTTTATCCTTGTCTCTTAAAAAAAAAAAAAAATGACCGATAGAAATTATAGAGAATCTAGGATTCACAGAGTATAGAAAACCCTGAAAGGAGGGTGTCATAGAACATAAGCACTATTCCAGGTTTGGGGGACCAAAATTGAGGCACTTCTTTGATGTGTCAAGAAAAGCCCTTTTCTATGGACCATTTCTATTTCCCTAGCTACACAATAAAGGTTTTAAACTATTAAAAAAAAAATGACCAATAGATTTACTATCATAAATGGAACAAAATATAAATAAAAGATGGTATTTGCATAAAATGGCTCTGTTATGTGTTAGACACCGGATTTTAATTGTCCTTCATATTTTCCAAGCATAATATTTAAAACTCTTCTCCTTTTTAAATGCTGCCTTGCAACCATATTAATCTCAATAGAAAAGTACAGTCTGTTCATGACTGCTGGTAAATAGAGGTCTAGACAGCAAATGATCTCTGAAAGGACGTATTTCCATTGAATAATAAATCCAAGGCACTTTGTACTATCCTATTATATACAAATGTAAGGAGGACAACAAAATAACACGAGTGAAAGGAAAATTTTAAAGAAAAAGTTACACTCTCTCTCCTTGCATAAGTTAGGAAAAAAATTACATAGGTTTCCAAAGACTCAAAATTATAACCTAAGGAACATACTTTATAGTGATATTTTTTAAGTCAGATTATTCTTAGTGAATTCTTTTGGCTTAGGATAAAAAAGCCAAATATTACTAATGTACTTAAATGTTTTCCTGGGTGGAACTGGAAATCTTTTTCAATGACACAATACATTTTCATCTAGAAATAAACCATTTTACTTGTTTCCTTCATCATTTCTAACTTAAAAAAAACAGAAGTCTAGCCTTGTTTTTGAATAATCTGGAGACAAGTTTTAATCTTTCAATGTTCAGCCCTTCAATATTTTGTACAAATAAACCCAAACTACGAATATGTTATCCAAAATGATTTCCCCCAAAGCTTCAATTACAAAAAAAGATTTTATTACAGCTTTGGCATTTAGGAATTTGCTTTCTAATAATCATCTATCAAGATTACATACTATCTACTTAGTTATTTCTTTGTAATTTTTCTATATAATTGTATTTTTTTTATTATTTAGGAACACCCAAAGACACTTTGCCAAGAATAAGATACAGCTTAGTCTATATCTTGACAATCTATACAATCCAGTATATATGCTCAAATATATATTGCATATTCTGAGAAGGGTAGTTACAGTACAGTAGTATTATTTAGCATGTATTACTGGTTGCATTTTAATAATAAAAGCTGCCTACTAAATGAACTAACCTTTGTGTAGTAGTTTACAGTCTATAGACGCCCTTCACACACATTATATCTCATTAACAATTCTATGCAGTTCTGTTCAATGGGCCCTAACCTATCAACTCACTTTGGATAACTATTAATTTGGTACATCTTAATAAAGTTAACAGGCTTCATGTGGCATGTTCATGCAGAGATGCAGGTTTTAGCGCTAAGGAGTTTAAATTAAAATTAAGGATTTTTAACAAATCCTTGAACACAGTGATCTTACTTATAAATATCTAAGTGGATAAACTATTAAACAGAAAGGTTATAAGAATCATTCGTTAGTTCTCTCATTCATCCATTTATTTATTTTTTGAGCACCTACTATGTGGTAGGCACTGTTCTGGTTAGACTGGTCATCTAGATGGCACGTATTACAATGCAATTTATATTTAAAAATAATTGATCAGTGATCATCTGATTTTTCATCATGCAAATTAGAAGATTACTGGGGAAACAAAATCTTAATAATTCTAACCAGGTGAAGAAAACTGACTATGAATAGACAATACTAAAAATAAATATGTAATTTGACAGCCTAATGAGAAACAAGCTAAACAGAAACAAAATCAACATATCCATGTTAAAAACCAGATATCAGAAAGGGGTCACGTGTTTGTCTTGTCTTCAGGGAACTGAATTCAATTCAAAACATCTACCTGAGAACAGGCAGTGTAAAACAATTTATGAGGTATTCTGGGGGTCAAGTTAACAGCTCACAATAATGTAAGGCAAAATACAGCAAATTTCAATAACGAAACATTATGGGACTTCCAAGGTAGAGGAGAATTAGTTTGGAGTGAGGAATAAAGTTTATAATAACTTGGTTTTGTTATAGGTACTCCTAATTTTGGACAACTGAGATACAGACTTTAATTTTTAACTTGTTTAGTATCACCTCAAACAGAGTCATTTTAAATAAAAACCTACTGTGAAAAATAGAAGCAATGAATTGGAAAGCAATACATTATTACCCAATTTTACCTGGCATTGATTAGAATTTTAACAATAGAATACAAAAGAAGAAAAGGTGAAAAGAAAAAAATTAGCAGAGAAGAAATCTCCGTGGTGCTACATTATCAATAATGAACTGCTATATGAAGATTCTAATTCCCAAAGACAAATCTGCAAATATGCTTCCATGATCAATATATTTAGCAGAATAAGAGCTAAATCTAGAACCCAGACTCATAATTTTTAGTAATAAATTCTTCCTAACATATTACAACAAACTACTCTAAAATATTCTATATAAATATTTCAAACTAACAGAAGACTAATATGGAATGAAATTTAATTTTAATAAACCATTTTCCAAGTTCCAACTTATTTTACACAGTTAGCAGTCTTTAACATGATAAGCACTGACAGTTTGTAAACCTACCATAAATTTTCAATTGCATTTGTGCAATATATAAAGTGTAGATATGTAATATATTTAATGGCAAGTATATGCACTATACATGTTGTTATACATTATCACATTTTTCAGTTTTCCTTTAAATTGTAAAAAAATTCAAATAACTATCATATTTCTTAAGGAGAAATTCACATTTTTTGAAATTACTGTCTTGTATTATGGACTTTTTATTATGCTACATATGAAAAAGGGGATATGATAATGATGAAACATTCCTGATGCGTCAGACTGAAAAATTAGACATTTACAGACCATGCCTGAAGCTAAAGTTCTAATTGGATAACCCTTTTTCCCCCCTTGCTCTCATTTTGAAATATATATAAATTTAATTTGGTTACTGGCATGGTCTATTGGACTCAACACAAGATAGTGGTTAAAAAAAAAATATTTAGAATTCCAATCTTGGTCTATTGTTCCGGTTCTAATCTCAGTTCACTGAATGCTCTTGGATAAGTCATAACTAAATGACATTTTTCAATTTTCCCATCTGTAAAATGGAGATAACTGTCCTACCTCATGAAGACATTACTTACTTTAATTAACTGGGTAAAATACTGTGAAAATCAAAAAATGATGAAAACGTTCAGTCCAATTAAAATTTAAACTTAAGTCATTATTCAAACCGCAGAGTCTTAAAATGTACTTCTTAAAATCTAAGTTGAATACTCTAGTAGCATTTGTTGAAAATCACCTGACTCATCTGCACCTTCATCTTTCAAAGGGTGTAGAGTAGCATCAAAGTGACAACTTACAATTTAGAATACATACTTTGACCAGCTCACTAGCTCCAGAAGTGATCTGTGGTTATGTAATAAAAGCCCAGGCTCATTTGACAAACCACAGCACAATTAAAAGATAAGTGATCATCCAAGATAAATGGAATGTAACAGAACCAGTTAACAATGGAAAGGATAGGAAAAGAGTCAAGTTATTGTCAATACAATACATTCAATCTTTCCTCATCTAAATCATAAATTATATTTATGAAAAGGTGTAGAAATTGATATATTTGAAAACTAACTTGATAGAAATGCTGCAAGTGTTTATTTGCATTTTCCTTTTCTTAATTCACAAAGCTCTTGGATGGAGACAAACAGCCTTCCTAAAGAAACATGCACCACTTTTAACTCAATTCAATAAGTAATTAGTGAGCAACTACAGTATCAATTGTTCTTAAAAGGTTATGCATAATTAAATTTTATAAATTAAATTATATGTTACTGGGACTTTTGCTTCCGGGAAGACAGAGCAGACAAACTTTTCCAGGGACATTGTATACAACACAAACATAAGCTGGGGCGAAGTGAGAGTGGCATGGACATATATACACCACTGAATGTAAAATAGTTGGCTGGTGGGAAACAGTAGCACAGCACAGGGAGATCAGCTCCGTGCTTTGTGATGACCTAGAGGGGTGGATAGGTATTTATTAAATGTTGCTGATATGCAGAATGATAGATCCTAGGGGAAACAGAACAAGAGCTTATTATTCCAAGGAGCATAAGGACAAGATAAAAGAAAAAATATTCAGTCCATTCTCATCATTCACAGTAGTTATGTTCTATAACGTCACCAGGAAGGAACACTAAATTAGTGAATACGGAACCACTGCTTCTAGAGGAAATACAGCATTAGGTTCCTGCAATCCTCTGATCACATTTTTGTCAATCAAATAACATATAACCTTGTTTTCTGTGTGTTTCTGTTTATAGACACATTATTTAATATATATTGTTGATTCATTAACACTGAACTCACAGCCAACAACACTATAACTCATGCCCGAATAAAGCTTATCTAACACACATATTTTCTCTGAAAGGGAAATCACAGCTTTCTTGCACTTAGGAACACTAGATAGCACTTCAGCGCTACACCTGGAGGCCCAGTGAAATCACCAAAACATGAAAAACATAGCACCACAAAAAAAGACACTTGTTTACAGTATGAGAGTTAAAACAAGAAAGCAGAGCATTGCCTTGTTCAACCTCAGCTGGGAACGTGTACATCGGATGACTCCTAATGTCTGTCCCCCTGTGCATATCCATGAATGACTGTGAAAGCACTGCAAGGTTACAAATAAATTTTAGCTAGTAGGTGAATCTGCAACTGCAGAATCTGTGAATAATAAGGATCAATTGTATATATTCAGTCACAAAAATTTAGAGCAGAAAGTGACTTTAGAGATCATCTTTCCAATGTTCTCATTTTCCAGATGTGAAAAGTAAGAGGTGGAAGAGCTGCCTGATATAGGTAAGGTCAGAATCTAATTAATGCAAATCCCCAAAGTCAGAACATATGGCACTTCAGAGAATGAAGAATATTCTTCAATTTTCCTCAGAGGAGATCCACAAAGTTGCATGTATCAGGATGAAAGTCCCTGATAAGGAAAACCACTGTAGTCTACTCTTCAGAGCCAGTGGCCAAGCAGAAAGTCTAGAAATTGGCCTCCCATGAAACTTCAGCTTGACCTTGTCAAAGTTAAGATAGGGGATGATAACTAGCCAACATAAGTATAGGTTCTGGTACCAGGTTCAAAACACTATATTATTAGAAAATTTAGCAACTAAACTTCAAAACGGAATGATGAGCTTTGATATTTTTCTTTTCTAATATATACTTGGATTGACTATATAAAAAGAAAATAGCCAAAGCCCACAGATGGGGGGAAAAAAGAGAATTACCTCAACAGACCAAAGTTTGACTAAGTGATACCCGAAGTGATGGGTGATTATAACTCACTTAAGAGTAAAGTTAGCAAATTAAAAGGAATTTAGTGAAATGTTTATGATATTCTTACAAGAAATAAATACAAGCATAATTGGTAACCTGCCCAATTCAAAATTTTAGAGTACAACATATTTCTCAATACAGAAAGATCAGTGGAACAAAATAACTATTCTGGACAGATGTTAGAATATATAAAAATGTGGTACAAAATACAAATTGCATCATACCAGTTCTGAAAACAAGCTGAATATTAAAAAAAACAAAAACTAAACTTGAATCCAAAGGTGAATTCTCAATTCACATTACTTTGGGGCATTATTTGACCAAAGTCATTACTTCCAATTCCTTGCTAAGCTTTTTCCAACAACCTTCTTTGCTAATTCATCTTCTCCCAGCCTCTAAAAATGTTGACAGGCCCCAAAGCTCAATCCTTCATCCTCTTTATGCACATTTATTCCTTTGGCTATATCATCCAGTCTCATAGTTTTAAATTCCATCCATATACTGACAGTGTCCAAAATAAATCTCCAAAATTCTAAATTCATTATATTCATCAGCTACTTGACATATGAAGATGGTTAACTATTACAATATCAAACTCAACATACTCAAAACTGAACTTTCAATCTTTCTTCCTAAACCCACTCTTCCACATTCTTCTCCATTCTCAGATGATGGCAACTTCATCCTACTGCTCAGGCAAAAATCCTCGACTCCCTGACTACTCTCTCTTTCTCTCACACCTGTCAGCTCTATGTATCAGTTATGGTTTAACCTGGGGATCAGAACTTTCCAATGATATGGCATCAGGAATTTATTATAAGGATCAGACCTTATACCACTGTAGGAGAAGCTAAGGAGTACAGATCACAAAGGATATGACTGGAGGATCAGAGAAAAGTCACTAACCAGGGACCATTCAAGGGCACCTGTGAAGAAGTCTGTGGAAACCTGTTGCCTCTATGTTTGACGGTGGGCCTGAAAATAGTGATGGCAGGGCAGAGTTGGGAAGAAAAGAATGTACCACAAGCTCCTAAAACAGTTACTAGCAAAGAGAAGGTGCTTAATATTTACTTGTTTATCAAATGAATTAACTGAAGTTCTGGAAGGAGAGAAGAAATGAGGCAACAGTAACATCTGAATACATAATGGCAAGAAATATTCAGAACTGATGAAAAACAATATAACGTATTTTCCAGAAGCCAAATAAATTTCAGTTAGAAAAACAAAAATCCATACCTAGACTCATCATAGTGAATCTGAACTACACTAAACACAATGATTGGCTCTTAAAAGTAAAACAGAAAGAAAAAAAGGTTATCTTCAAAGGAGACAATTGTACTGACAGCTGACTTCTCAACAGTAACACTGAAAGTCAGAAGACACTGGAATGAAATCATCGATATGCTAAAGGAAAAATAACTGTTTACTTCAAATTCAATGTCCAATGAATAGGGTAAACTAAAGACTGTCATAAAAACAATGGAAATTAGCTACTAGCAGAGTCTAAAAGAAATGTTAAAGAATATAACTACTGACAGAAGTTCAGTAATTCCACATAGAAGGTATGAGATAATAGAGGGGATGCATAACAAAAGAAGTTGTAAATAAATAAGAAAAGTAATCAAATATTGGCTGTACATAATAAAAACAATAATGTATTATGGGCTTTAATAAAAAGGAAAAAAGTCAATAATTACACATAAGTTGGAAAGAAGTGAGTAGAATAAAAGTACATTATTTGGAAAGGTAAAAATGTCAACTTTAGACTTACTGAGTTAAATACACATGCTAAAATTTCTAGAGTAAAATATCTAGAACACAACTTCAAATTGAGCAGGACAAAAACGAGAAAAAACTATCAAAATAAAAGGAGGCAAGAAAGAAGAAGAAAATAAATACAGAAAAGGTAGGACAAATAACACAAAATAAGATGGTGAAAATTTTTCATATTTTTGATTAATTTAAGTAAGTATAAAACACAAAATGCTCCATTTAAAAGATAAAATATAACCAAAGATAATAAATGCGGCTAAATGCTGTTTACAAGAGATAAATCTAAAATATAAGGAAAGAGAATAAAGTTAAAGGGTAAAACAATATATACAAGGTGTATTTGTTTCCTAGGGCTTCCATAAGAAAGTACCACAAACTGGGTGGCTTAAAACAACAATTTATTGTCTCACAGTTCTGGAGGCTAGAAGTCTGAAATCAAGATGTTGACAGAGGGGGCTTCCCTGCCAATGCAGGGGACATGGGTTCGAGCTCTGGTCCGGGAAGATCCCACATGCTGTGGAACAACTAAGCCTGTGCGCCACAACTACTGAGCCTGTGCTCTAGAGCCCGTGAGCCGCAACTACTGAGCCCACATGTTGCAACTACTGAAGCCCGCGAGCC
The DNA here is from genome assembly GCF_965194805.1 of Balaenoptera borealis. Lineage (NCBI taxonomy): Eukaryota > Metazoa > Chordata > Mammalia > Artiodactyla > Balaenopteridae > Balaenoptera > Balaenoptera borealis. The sequence goes on along the minus strand of NC_138873.1, from coordinate 68,623,355 downwards.
TGGAGCCCGTGCTCCGCAACAAGAGAAGCCACCACAATGAGAAGCCCACGCACTGAAACAAAGAGTAGCCCCCGCTCATCACAACTAGAGAAAGCCCACGCACAGCAATGAAGACCCAACACAGCCAAAAAATTTTTTTAAATTTTAAAAAGATGTTGACAGAGCCATGCTCCCTCTGAAATCCATGGAAGAGAAATCCTTTCTTGCCTCTTCCTAGCTTCTGGCGGTTTGCTGACAATCCTTGGCATTCCATGGCTTACAGCTGCAGCAGTTCAATCTCTGCCTCCCTCATCACATGGCCTTCTCTCTCATGCATCTCTATATCCCTTCCCCTCTAATTATATCTCTCTAATGACACTAGTCATATTGGATTAAGGGCCCACCCTATTCTAGTATGACCTCATCTTCACTTATACCTTGATTGCATCTACAAAGATCCTATTTCCAAACAGAATCACATTCACAGGTACCAGGGCATGCAACATACCTTTCTGAGGGACACATTTCAACCTACTACAGCAGGCAACCACTAACCAAAAAGAGAGAAGTGGGAAGAAAAAAGTTAACAGCGTTCTAGTAATGTCTACTAACATCAGACAATGTACTACCTGAGAACAAGGGTAGTAAGGTAAGATCAGTTAGAGGCTATTTCGGTAGTCCAGGTAATACAATGCTTGTTTGAATTAAGATCATGACTAGGGAACAAAAGAAAGTCAACATATTTAAGCAATATCTAGAAAGTAAAACTAACAGGACTTCACTGGATAACCAGGTAAGGTAGACAGAGATGATTTATAGGTTTCTGGCTTGTAAAACTGATTAGAATATGTTATCAATCTCTATCTTCTAGCCAGTTACTTTCTAAAGCACAGATAATATCAATTCTTTTTATTGATCACTAACTCTCCATGGTTAGTCCTAATTCTCTACTCTGGTTTTCTTGGTCTATCACAATCTGGTCCTAGCCTACTTTATTCAAGTGTTCACTTCCATAAACTCTAGTGATTCAATAAACATTTCATGTAATTTCATGACTTTTTTCAGACCATATATCTTGAATGCCATGCCTATGTATTTACAAAGTTCTACTCAAATGAACCTTCTTCTATAGAACCTTCATTGTACTATTATTGACAATTAAAATATTTTATATGTAATATAAGATTGTCTGGGCTTCTGCAGTACTTTACTCACACTGATAGTACAGCATCTGTCACACTGATATTTATCTACATCTGTCCCTCCAGTCAAGCTACTCATACCTTCAGGATAGGGCTTACCCATCTTTTTATTCCCAGCACCTCACAATGTGGTTTGCACACAGATGGTTTTCAAGGAATGGTTACTGAATAGTGATTAATCAGTTTTAACTAGCACTGCTACTTACTATGCCCAAAGTCCAAAAGTAAATGGAAGACAAAGAGGATAGTGATTTCTTTTTCATTTTTATAAATTAGATTCTGAAAAAGATGAATAAAGGTCTTTGTTTCTTAGTAATGAATTCATGTAATTTACAGTTAATGTATTCTAAACTCTCTTGAGACTATGTAATACAGTCTATACTTTCTACTATAAAACCATATTTAAATGCTGAAGCAATTTTAAAATCTAAATAATACATAGTCCAGCTCTAGTTATTAAAGTTAAAACATTACTCAGAAGAGGTAAATTTGATGATATTTGAGGAACTCGTGTCACTGTATAATGGTCAGGAAAAATACTTTTGATACTAACGTGTTAATTTACTACAATTTAGATCATCAATTCTCAAACAATTAAATAAAAACAGAATGTACTTTCTTAAAAAGCTGCATAATCTAGACTTCCTCTGATGACTGAAAACATGCGTATGAAACCTGCAATGACTTCTATTTATCAGCATGAACATGAACTATCTTTGAGCTGCAGATATAGAAAACTTCTAGTTGATAGAGGTTTCTAATTAAAATATTACAAGGTGGTAATGTACTATAAATACAATTGTTAAATCTGTAGTGTTTACCCTGAACAATGCTGGTATGTATATGTGCATTTACAAAATCTAAAGCTTAAACTGTTATGACACAATGAAATACGTTTCCTACATATAATTGAGTATAATTTTTTGAAAACCAAGGTCATATATAACAGGTACCAATATAATAAAAGTAAGATACTGAAAACAACCCCTAGCATCACCACTTCATGAAGCTTTGCAAAAATCATGGATCATAATTGTTCTTACTATCCCATTATTCAACACTTGGAAGTCCAGTTTGCTAAGATAGTTTTCTGATGTACACAAAGAACAAAATGAGCTCCTTCCATACCCTTCCCCCATATCCTTTCCCTTGAGATTCAAAGCTTAATATGAGTTCCATTTTCCAGAGATAAAAGGACTGCATTAACAATGATGTGCCCTAGCTTTCTTCTTTTTACAATAAATTACCATATTTATATTTTGAAGCTGTCATATGTTAGAGGATATTAAATATCCTCTTGTCATAATTAACTCTTTAAACCAAATTAAATGGCTTGGTTCAAAACAGACTGTGAGAGGTAAAAGAATATAATTCTGTCACTAATTATCTTAAAATTATTTTAATAATCAGAGCTATTTAATTTATTCCACAATTGCATTAAACAGAGAAATGCACAGTGGCTAAAAATCTCAAATGTTTCCTCATTTTACCCATAAGATATAAACAAGATTTGAACTTGGGATGTTCAGCAATAAATTTATAGTAACTTCATCGATACTCCAGGCCAAATCCTAATACCGTAAGCTGTAGCAAATTGCTAATTTCTAAAATTCCATCCATAATTATATCAAATATAACCCATTAGACTAAAACATGAGCATTTCATTTTACTAAGGCTTAGTGATATTTCTGTTATAAACACTATTGTTTCTGCAGTAGACTAATATAATGGCATGGAGAGTGACTCTCCTTTATGCATACGATACAAACTCAAGAAGGTCTATAGTAAAATACTATGTTCACAGGTTGCTTGGATTAGTTTGAATCACATTCTCTCCGATGTGATTCAAAGTAGGAACTACACTAGTATTTAATCTATACAATATTCCCCAGGGATATCTCCCAGGTAACAAGCTCCTCATAACGTAAAAGCTAACTTAGAAAAATTGCAATTAAGTAAAACATACATTAAATTAGAACAAATGACACAAGCAAAAGGTTCTCGTTGTAATGAATAATTTGAAATGAATAAACAGTTAAATGCCAAAGAACCAAATGATAAAACAAAGGTAATGCCAATTTCTCTTCAGTAAATTAACAAGTGAAAAAAAAAGTATTTTGACTCCAGCGACGTTACAAGCACAAGTTTGTAAACCACGTGCTCCTTTTCTCCTAGGTGCTTTGACAATATTTATTTTTGGTAGATGGCTTGAGAACGATTTTCTGTAGGAAGTAGGGAAGACAAAATCAAAGGGTTGAGAAGAATTGCTAATACCTCATAGACAGCCGGGCAGAGGAGCTGAACAGCCAGCCACAGCTTCTCCTTCCCTCACCCGGCCCACTTGGAAATACAGCATAATCAAGAAACTGATACAGTAACCATTCAAAGGACTGAAACCCAAGGAAGCGTTTGTCTTAAAAAATGTTTGCGTGATGAGAATATGTTCAGATAGGATAAACAAAGCAGTTACCATGGGCCATTTGCTAAAAAATAAAAGTAACCACTGTTATACCCCTCCGACCAGCTAGCTATATGCCAAATAGCTTAGTTACTAAGTGTACTATGTAATAATATTGGTTATATTAGTGTTTTTAACTCTAATTAATTTCATTTAAAATAATTCTTTTAATAAACTGTAAATAAAAGAGTTAAGCATTTCATTCCAAAATAGAACAGAGGGGGGAAAAAAGAAAATGGCTCTGTTCAGCAGAGAAATAAGACTCTTTTTCCCCCTATAGTTTATTAGCTATATTCTTGGTGACTGAATCCTTTCTTATACAAGAACATTTTTTTCAGCAGTCTGAATATTTTACCACTATAATTTGTTTCTTAAAAATAATAACACTTGTTCAAGTAAGCATGAGAATCAGATTATTCTTTTCTTTAAATAAATCTGAGCAAAAGGGAAAAAAAACACTTTAGTCAGCAGAGTTAAGAGGACCTGTTCATACATTTTCAAGTAGAATCATGTAGTTGATTCCGCTTACTTCATTGTGCTTCTTATTAAGCTAGCATTGCTCAACTTCAAATGCCCAGACCTGAGTTGGTTAAGATGCATCTTACATTTAATCCTACAAAACCTCATAAAGCAATAGTATTTTTGCATTTTAGGCCAGTAGCTTGTAATTGTAAAGTCTATAAGGGCAGAACCCATATTTACTTTGTTCACTCCTACAATTGAACATAGAATATGAATAAATCTTCACAACAAATCTACGAGCTAATCACTATTACTGTGGACATTTTACAGATGAGGAAGCTTAAAAAGATTAAGTAACAACAGCAAGGAAGTAGTGGAGCTAGGATTTGGTTCTGTGCAGTCCTGGCCAAAAACCCATGTTCTTAACCACTATACATATTGTCAACATTATTTTAAGACATTTATTACCAAAAAATTCTATACATAAAAATTTTGTGATTTCTGTTATTTCTTGCTCTGCAGGTGTTCAACAAGTTATAATTAATTACACAAATAAATTGAAGATATATGCATTTTAAAAGGGAAAAATTAACAGGGATTGGAATCAAACAGGAAATGATTCACAAACAAAAGTGAAATTTACACAGTTCAGCAAACAACAGAACTGTAGGATCAGCAAAAATGGAATATGGACTTTTAAATCTACCTTACTGAAAACAACAAAAATAATAGCAATATATAATTGCTATATATATTAATATATATTTTACATATATTAGTTCATTTAAACCTCACAAAAGTCTTACAAGGCCAATTCCTATTTTACCAATGAGGAATCTGAGGCACAGAAACAAGGGCTGTGCTCAAGGTCACACAGGTAGCAAGAAGATTTAAACCCAGGCAGCCTGGCTCTAGAATATGTGCTCTAAACTATGCTATACAAATAATAAGTTTATACAGCTCACTATAAGTCACTCACATCGTACTCAAGAGTTTGCACTCTCCAGAACACAGACAACCTTTGTAATTCTAGCTTTTCACAAAGACCACGATTTTTAGTTGGAGATTAGTTAATATAAACCCACAATAATTTTAAAGCAATGTATAGCTTTCAGCTGAAAATCTGAATTGTATGTCTGTAAAGCTCAACACAACGTAAACTGCTAAGATATACACAAGTTATTTTAGGCCATAATAAATCAACATTAAGTTAATATACCTTGAATTTTCAGAAATGGTACTATAAGGAGGGAAAAGAGCAAAGTTTAGATTTTAAATGCCATCAACAGGACATTTAATAGATTTTTCTATTTGCATTAAATTTTAATCTAACAAGAATCTATACTATAACCACTTTACTACAGCAGCTAAGGGAGATTCAAAACCATACTTTGAAAGCCTAAGACTTCATAAAAAAAAAAATCATTGTAGACATTTTCAAAGATTGGTATTTACATTATACCTTTCAAGACATTCCACTCCATACTAAGCTTTGTAGAACTATTAGGAACACAATCAAGAAAAGAAATTAATTTGTCTCATGGTTTTCTTTTTTTTTAACATCTTTATTGGAGTATAATTGCTTTACAATGGTGTGTTAGTTTCTGCTTTATAACAAAGTGAATCAGTTATACATATACATATATCCACATACCTCTTCCCTCTTGCATCTCCCTCCCTCCCACCCTCCATATCCCACCCCTCTAGGTGGTCACAAAGTACCAAGCTGATCTCCCTGTGCTATGTGGCTGCTTCCCATTAGCTACCTATTTTACATTTGGTAGTGTATATATGTCCATGCCACTCTCTCACTTTGTCCCAGCTTACCCTTCCCCCTTCCCATATCCTCAAGTCCATTCTCTAGTAGGTCTGCGTCTTTATTCCCGTCTTGCCCCTAGGTTCTTCATGACCTTTTTTTTTTTTTTTAAAGATTCCATATATATGTGTTAGCATACGGTATTTGTTTTTCTCTTTCTGATTTACTTCACTCTGTATGACAGACTCTAGGTCCATCCACCTCACTACAAATAACTCAATTTTGTTTCTTTTTATGGCTGAGTAACATTCCATTGTATATATGTGCCACATCTTCTTTATCCATTCATCTGTCAATGGACATTTAGGTTGCTTCCATGTCCTAGCTATTGTAAATAGTGCTGCAATGAACATTGGGGTACATGACTCTTTTTGAATTATGGTTTTCTCAGGGTATATGCCCAGCAGTGGGATTGCTGGGTCTTATGGTAGTTCTATTTTTAGTTTTTTAAGGAACCTCCATACTGTTCTCCATAGTGGCTGTATCAATTTACATTCCCACCAACAGTGCAAGAGGGTTCCCTTTTCTCCACATCCTCTCCAGCATTTATTGTTTGTAGATTTTTTGATGATGGCCATTCTGACCAGTGTGAGGTGATATCTCATTGTAGTTTTCATTTGCATTTCTCTAATGATTAGTGATGTTGAGCATCCTTTCATGTGTTTGTTGGCAATCTGTATATCTTCGTTGGAGAAATGTCTATTTAGGTCTTCTGCCCATTTTTGGATTGGGTTTTTTTTTGTTATTGAGCTGCATGAGCTGCTTGTAAATTTTGGAGATTAATCCTTTGTCAGTTGCTTCATTTGCAAATATTTTCCCCCATTCTGAGGGTTGTCTTTTCGTCTTGTTTATGGTTTCCTTTGCTGTGCAAAAAGCTTTTAAGTTTCATTAGGTCCCATTTGTTGATTTTTGTTTTTATTTCCATTTCTCTAGGAGGTGGGTCAAAAAGGATCTTGCTGTGATTTATGTCATGGAGTGTTCTGTCTATGTTTTCCTCTAAGAGTTTAATAGTGTCTGGCCTTACATTTAGGTCTTTAATCCATTTTGAGTTTATTTTTGTGTATGGTGTTAGGGAGTGTTCTACTTTCATTCTTTTACACGTAGCTGTCCATTTCCCAGCACCAGTTATTGAAGAGGCTGTCTTTTCTCCACTGTATATTCGTGCCTCCTTTATCAAAGATAAGGTGACCATATGTGCATGGGTTTACCTCTGGGCTTTCTATCCTGTTCCATTGATCTATATTTCTGTTTTTGTGCCAGTACCATACTGTCTTGATTACTGTAGCTTTGTAGTATAGTCTGAAGTCAGGGAGCCTGATTCCTCCAGCTCCGTTTTTCTTTCTCAAAATTGCTTTGGCTATTCGGGGTCTTTTGTGTTTCCATACAAATTATGAAATTTTTTGTTCTAGTTCTGTGAAAAATGCCATTGGTAGTTTGATAGGAATTGCGTTGAATCTGTAGATTGCTTTGGGTAGTATAGTCATTTTCACAATGTTGATTCTTCCAATCCAAGAACATGGTATATCTCTCCATCTGTTTGTATCCTCTTTAATTTCTTTCATCAGTGTCTTATAATTTTCTGCATACAGGTCTTTTGTCTCCTTAGGTAGGTTTATTCCTAGATATTTTATTCTTTTTGTTGCAATGGTAAATGGGAGTGTTTCCTTAATTTCACTTTCAGATTTTTCATCATTAGTGTATAGGAATGCAAGAGATTTCTGTGCATTAATTTTGTATCCTGCTACTTTTTTACCAAATTCATTGATTAGCTCTAGTAGTTTTCTGGTAGCATCTTTAGGATTCTCTATGTATAGTATCATGTCTCATGGTATTTTAATATCTTAGCCCCACTTCACTAATCACATGCTACAATTCTTATGATTCAGAGACATGGCTACTCTCCTTTCAAACTATTACAGGCATACTTCTCATAATGCTCTCTAACATACTGCATCTAACATAAGTATTAGATATAAACTCATTTATTTTGTGAAAACTGCTATAATACATAACATTCTCTTCATGAAAAAAGCATATTACTCCAGCTAACTGAATAATACATATTTTATGTAATAATTATCATGTTATAGTTCATATTAAACACCCCATTTTTGAAAACTGACACCCATGTTACATAAATAAATCATGTACCTACACCAATGTAACTTGCATATTGCTATCCGAAAAATCACCTTAAATGCTGACATTCTGGTGTGTTTTAAAGAGGACTAGACTCAAAAATAATTCATTTTTTTAATAAAAAGTCATTCAAATAGGTAAAATTTTAAAATATATATTTTAAAACATACTAAGAATAAAAGCAAATGACAAACTACTAAACTGAATTACACTTTGCTATATTTAATTGCAATGGACAAATGGAAGGAAAAAATTAATATCATTTCTAACACAGAAATATGGACATGCTACATTTAGCTTCATGTAGCTTTTAAGTGTTGCTAAGAATTACAATCTGTAAAAAGCAAAACAAAATCATCTTTCAAAACTCAATGAAACAATCAACAGAAACACACAAGGTTTTATACTCCTTAACTAAATATTATAAATACAGCATTTAGGCAAAATAAAAGATTTAGTAATGAGGCAATTTAACAAATTTTACTTCATCTTTGAAGCCTTATTTCCAAAGAACCATATTCACCTGTGACTTTTAAGGAAAAAAAAAGAAGAAGAAGATGCAGGCGGCACCATCTGAATTAATCCCTCAGCCGCCACTGTTTAGAAGAGAGGTGGTCTTCTTTAAGCCACTTCCAGAAAAACATATAAGCCTACACTCAGCTTGCATGACTTTTGATGTGGAGGTTCCAAAGTGAACCAGGAACCCAGAATATCTGTATACCCTACACTTTGTCAGGAAGAATAATCTTGAGCTTACTACTTAGCAATATTTATCCAAAGATATTTTATATATATGGGGGGGAGGGGGAATGTGTTTGGGGGCAGTTTCAAAAAAATATTGATTAATAATATTTAATTATTCATATTATTAGTAGTTAATAGTGTTATAATAATATTGATAATATTGGTTAATAATTAATAAAAGATTAATTGACATTAATGTTAATACCAATGCATAGCTAAGATTAAATTAGAGAAATAATATTTTTGGATAAGTATTGATAAGCAGGAAACTAAAGATTATTCTTATTGACAAAGTATCTGGCATACAGATATTCTAGATTGCCAATATTATTTCTCTATCTAATCTTTTATATTATTCTATAGAATATACATATTCTATCCAATCCTACAGTCAAAAGTTATCTATCTATCTTTGGATTAAACCAGGCCAATAGACAGTGAAATACCTAAACAACACTATTTGGGGCCCCAGATAATTGTTCTGGCTAAACTGTACTTTGCTATTAAGTCACAAACTCTTATTTAAGGATGTAAAATACTAACTACTTTATTTTTTGAAAACTGATACCCATATGACTTAATAAAATTCTTTTTTTAGTTAGGATTCACCACACTACACAGTATCTTTATTTGAAAATATACAGTCTCTTAAGAGACTTAATCTTCTGGAATCTGGATTCATATAACTCATCGTATATCCTTCATTCCATTAGCTACAAAAAAACAAACCTGTGGTTTATCTTTGGCAAGTAAAAAGAATTTTATGGCATGCATTGGTATACTTTTTTTTTTTTTCTTTTTTTTTTTTTTTTCACACACACACACTGTATTTTATTTTTACAAGAGATAAATAGACTTGCATTGGTACACTTTTAACCTCTCTGCCAGCGTTATCTTATTTACTTTCTCTTTATGATTTTCTTGATTAAACATTTCTTGTTTTGTTGTTATGCATTTACTTATATGAGATGCCATAAAAAATTGTGGAACAAAGTAAAATTAAATAAGGCTTTGGAAAAACAATGAAAATATTCATGCTAAAGCATTTTTTACTCTAAAATAGCAATCAATGAAGTCAAAAATGAAGATTAACCAATAAATGAAAAAATTAACACTTAATGAACATAATGAAAAATTGTAATGTAATTCCACAATTAAAACCCTACCCTAATAAAGTATAGATAAGTGTTTGCTATCCAAATGCAAACATGAAGTAGTTTCCTTCAAAGGAAAAAAGGCTTGTTTCAAAACATTTAATTATAATATTAATGATCATATCTTATATTTGTAATTCACTGAACAGGATTACTTTCAAGTAAAATGTATTTTCACTTTTACAATTTAACAAAGTTCATTTTTCTATATAACTTTTTTTTAAACTAAAATTAGTGAAGTTTAAAGGATGCTACCAACATGTTAGCTGTGATAGGTCAAAGAAGTAATCTGGGAAAATGAGATAGATTTATGGGTACATACATAAAGTATACTGTAAAAGTACTTTACTTTCTTTTTGTAAAGTATATGTAAAATAGCCGGTAAACAGTGAAGCCTTATGCAAACGGTATTATTTCATGTAAAAATCATGGGGAAACAAAGGGGCACACTTACCCTTCTCCTCCCATTCTTGTTATCTTTAGGCGAAAATCCACAGAATTCAAACTGGGAGGCTTCCATTTCAAAATATCATCACATCGACCAGGTTTATATTTCTAAAGTGAATTAAAATGATGATAATAGTTAATATGAATCTAAAAAATTAAACATTTGATTTATTAAATATAATATCAATTACTTTTCATTAAGCAAAATCACTACTTTTTTTCTGAATATAATTTTTGTTATTTTCAACTGATGAGTGAAGTTAGATATCAACCATCTTACTGACGACCTATTTTTCCTGCCAAAGCATGTAGACACTTGTTTGTGAAAGTCTCGAAAAATAATGAAACCTGTTATTCCCTCCAATCCTACTATAACTTAAATGAAGTTTGATCATTTTTTAAAAAGTTTGTTCCTTCTTATTCAATAGCTTTACTGTGGGATAATTCATAATTAATAAAATTAACTAATGAATTTTGTCAAATGGATACAATCATGTAACAGTCGCCAGAATCATGATATACAGCATTTCAATCACCCCCAAAAAGTTTCCTCTTGACAGCTGCAGTCAGCTCCCTGTTACCAACTCTCCGGCAAGAGTGACCTTCTTTCTATCACTATAGTTGTGCCTTTTCTAGAATTCATAAGAAATTCTTGCACAAGGTTTTCTATATGCTGGTGCATATATTAGTAGTTTGTTCCTTTTTATTAAACTGAGCAGGATTCCATTCTATGCATATACCACAAATTGTTTATACATTTACAAGTTGATGGATATCTGGGTTGTTCCCATTTTTAGGCTACCAGGAATGATGCTGGTCTGAACGTTTGTGTGGACATCCGTTTTCATAACTTTTGGGTAAATACCCAGCAGTAGAATGGCTGGGTCACATGGTTAATGTATGTTTAACTTTACAAGAAACTGTCAAATCGTTTTCCAAAGTGGCAGTGACATCTTCCATTCCCACCAGTAATACATGAGAGATCAAACTGCTCCATATCCATCCTAGAACTAGGTATTGTTGGTCTTTTTAATTCTAAAGTATGTCTCATAATTTTAATTTGCATTTCTCTAAATGACAGATGTTGAAGATCTTCTAATTTGTTTATTTGCTGCTATCTGTGTATTTCCTTTGGTGAAGTGTCTGTTCAAAATTTTTCCCTTGTTTTTACTGGGTTATCTCCTTATAATTGACCTGTAAGAGTTGTTTACATATTCTGGATAAATAGCCTTGTTTGGATACATGTACTGCAAATATTTTCTACCAGTTTTTGTCTTGCTTTTTCATTTTCTTAACAATTTCTTTTGAATATATTTTAATGAAGTCAAAATCACCTATTTTTTCCAGCTTTATTGAAGTATGATTGAGAAATAAAAAATTTAAGGTATATGACATGATGTTTTGATATATGTATACACTGTGAAATAATTACCACAATCAAGCTAATTAACATATCCATCATCGCAGTTACTTCTTTGTGTATGTTGTAAGAACATTTAAGATCTATTCCCTTAGGAAATTTCAAGTATACTTTATTATTAACCACAGTCACCATGCTATACATTAGGCTTCCAGAACTTATTCATCTTATAACTGAAAGTTTCTACCCTTTGATCAATATCTCCCCTCTTCCCCTACCCCCCAGCCGCTGGTAACCACCATTCCACACTCTAAGTTTGACTTTTTTTTTTTTTAAGATTCCATATATATATAAGAGCTTATTTCACTTAGCATAATGTACTCCAGGTTCATCCATGTTGTCACAATTGGCAGAATTTCCTTCTTTCTTAAGGCTGAATAATATTCCATTGTATATGTAATACCATTATTTTCTTTATCTATTCATCCACTGATGGACACTTAAGTTGTTTCCACATTTTGGCTACTGTGAATATTGCTGCAGTAAAGATGGGAATGCACGTGTCTCTTCAAGATGCTGATTTTATTTCTTTCGGATACATATCTAAAAGTGGAACTGCTGAATGACATGTAAGTTCTATTATTAATTTTTTGAGAAACCTCCATATTATTTTTCATAAGAGCTATATCAATTTACAGTCCTACCAACAGTGCACAAGGGTTCCCTTTTCTCCACATCCTCACCAGCAAGTTATCTTTTCACTTTTTGATGATGGCCACCCTAACTGGTGTTAGGTGATATCTCAGTGTGGTTTTGATTTCCATTTTCCTGATGATTAGTGATGTTGAGCATCATTTCAAAATCATCAATTTTAAACTTTTACAATGTGTGCTTTTTGTGCCCTCTTTAAGGAATCTTTGCCTATCCTAAGGTCACTGCAATTTTCTACTACATTTTCTTAGAGAAATTTTATAGTTTTAACTCTTATTTTTAGGTATATGATCCATTTGAGGTTAATTTATTTATAAGATGTGAAGTAAGGGACTGTTTGTTGTTTGGCAGATGGATATCAAATTCATCCAGCACCGTCTGTTAAAAGATTATCCTTCCCTCACTGAATTGCCTTGACATCTTTGTCAAAAATCAGTTGTTTATAGATATAGATATATTTCTATTCTTACTAATCTGTTGGATTGATAAATATGCCTTTCTTTCTGCTCATAGCATATTGTCTTGATAACTCTAGCTCTATATTAAGTTTTGAAAGCAGGTTATGTAAGTCCTCAAACTTTGTTTTTCTTTTTCCAAATTTTCTTAGCTAATGTAGCATTTATATTTCCACATATATTTTATTTTATTTATTTATTTATTTATTTATTTATTTATTTAATTTTTGGCTGCATTGGGTCTTCCGTGCTACACGCGGGCTTTCTCTAGTTGCGGCAAGTGGGGACCACTCTTCGTTGTGGTGCGTGGGCTTCTCATTGCAGTGGCTTATCTTGTTGCAGAGCATGGGCTCTAGGCATGCAGGCTTCGGTAGTTGTGGCACGCGGGCTTTGGTAGTTGTGGCGCGCAGGCTCTAGAGCACAGGCTCAGTAGTTGTGAATGGGCTTAGTTGCTCTGTGGCATGTGGGGTCTTCCCGGACCAGGGCTCGAACCCGTGTCCCCTGCATTGGCAGGCAGATTCTTAACCACTGCGCCACCAGGGAAGCCCTCCACATATACGTTAAAATTACCTGGTCAATTTCTATGAAAAATAAGTTTACTGGGATTTTAAGTAAGACTGTGGTAAATTAACAGCTCAATTAAGGGAAAAATAACATCTTAACAATACTGAATCTTTTGATTCATGAACACTTCAAATCTCTCTATTTACTTAGTACTTAGGTCTTCCTAAATTTCCCTCAGCAATGTTTTGTAGTTTTCGGTATACAGGTCTTGCACAACTTTTGTTAAATTTCTTCCTAATAATGTAATACTTTGGTGGTGTTATCAATACAAAAAATTGGTTGTTTCTATACAACAGCAATGAATAATCCAAAAAGGAAATTAAGAAATCAATTCCATTTACAATAGCATCTAAAAGAACAAAATACCTAGGAATAAATTCAACGAAGGAAATGAATGGTCTATATACTGAAAACTACAAAACATTACTGAAAAAGTTTAAAAAGACCTAAAAATGGAAAGACATCCCATATTCATAGATAGGAAAAGTGATATTGTGATTTTTAATAAATATACATTTGGTCTTCATCCCCACTTCTGGCACAGAGCTCCTAAAACCCTTGGAATTTCCAAAGTGAAGAGAGTGATAAGGGTCTTTTATTATGTTAATGAGGTGACTTTGAGGTAGCACCTAGGGATGGGGGCTAGTTGCCAGGAGCCAACCAAGTGATCAGAGGTTGGAACTTTCAGTCCCACCCCTCTGACCTCTGGGGAGGGGAGGGGAGCTAGAAGTTGGATCAATTGCCAGTGGCCAATGATTTCATCAATCATGCCTGTGTAATCAAGGCTCCATAAAAACCAAAAAAGAAAAATGGGGTTCAGAAAGTTTCTGGGTTAGTGAACACATGGATATTCAGGAAGAGGGAGTGCCTCAGAAGGGCATAGAAGTTCCACGCCCCTCCCCCATGCCTTGCCTTATGTATCTATTTCCTCTGGCTATTCCTGAGTTACATCCTTTTATAATAAACCAGTAATCTAGTAAGTAATATACTTTTCTGAGTACTGTGAGCCACCCTAGCAAACTAATTTAACCTGACAAGGGGGTCACGGGAACTTCTGATTTATAGCCAGGTGGTAAGAAGTACCGGTAACAACCTGGAATTTAACTGGTGTCTGAAGGCCAAGGAGAGGGTCCTTGGAACCTCCAATCTACAGCTAGTCAATTAGAAGCACAGGTAATAACATGAACTTGCAACTGGCATCTGAAGTTAAGGGGTGGGGAGGGTGGGGAAACTGGAAGCAGTACAGTTTTGAAGAGCCCTCAACCTGTTGAATCTGACGCTATCACTGGGTAGACAGTGTCAGAATTGATTTGAATTGTAGGGCACCCAGCTGGTGTCAGAGAACTGCTTGTTGGTGTGGAAAACCCCCTCCACACTGGGACTGGTCTCAGAACACCAATTAAGAAGAATTAATATTGCTAAACTGTCAGTACTACTCAAAGCAATCTATAGATTCAATGCAATCCCTATCAAAATTCCAACAACTTTTTCTTTTTAACAGAAATAGGAAAGCCAATCCTCAAATCCATATGCAGTTACAAGAGACCCTGAAGAGCCAAAACAATCTTGAAGAAAGAACAACACAAAGTTATAAGACTCACACTTTCCAATTTCAAAACTTACTATAAAGCTACAGTAATCAAAACGGAGGTGTTGACATAAGGACAGACATTTAAACCAATGGAATAAAATTGAGAGTACAGAAATAAACTCATACATTGATAGCCAGTTGAATTTTTTTTACAAGGATGCCAAGTCCATTCAATGGTGAGAGAATACTCTCTTCAACAGACGATGCTGGAACGGCTGGATTTCCACAAGTAAAAGAATGACGTTTGGAACCCTATCTCCCATCATATACAAACACTAACTAAAAATGGACCAATGCCCTAAATATAACAGCTAAAACCATAAAACTCTTAAAAGAAAACACAGTGGTAAATTTTCATGATCTTGAATTTGGTGGTGAATTGTTAGATATGACATCAAAAGCACAAGCAATAAAAATTAAAACAGATAAACTGGACTTTATCAAAACGAAAAAACTTGTGCATCACAAGATATCAAGAAAGTGAAAAGATAACCTACAGAATGGAAAAAAATGTGCAAATCATATATCTGATAAGGGTTTAATATCCAAAATACATAAAGAACTCCTACAACTCAACAACAAAGACAACCCAATTTTTAAAACTGTCAAAGAACCTGAATACACATTTCTTCCATAGAAGAGATACAAATGGTGAATAAGCACATAAAAAGATGCTCAGTATCATTAGCCATGAGGGAAATGTAAATCAAAACCATAATGAGATACTACTTCATATGGGTGGCTGTAATTTTTTTTTTTTTTAAGAGGAAAATAACAAGTGTTGGAGAGGATGTAAAGAAATTAGTAACCATGTATGTTGCTGTAAGGAATATAAAATGATCCAGCCACTATGGATAATAATTTGACAGTTCCTCAAAAACTGACTTTGAAACACAGAATTACCATATGACTCTGCACATGGTAGAGCGAAAAAAATTGGAAACAGGGACCCAGATACTGACATGTCTACAACCTAGGTTTCCATCATCATATAAATGGGTAAACAAAATGTAGTATATACATACAATGGAATATCATTCTGCCACAGAAAAGAATGAAGTTCTGACACATGCTACAAAATGAATGATCCTCAAAAACACTATGCTAAGTGAAATAAGCCAGACACAAAAGGACAAAAATGGCATGATTCCACCTGTATGAAATATCCGCAATAGGCAAATTCACAGTGACAGAAAGTAGATTAGCGGTACCAAGGGCAGGGGGTGGAGGCGGGGAGGCATTGGGGGGGTGGGCGGAAGGAGTGTTATTGCTTAATGGTTACAAAACTTCTCTTTGCACTGATGTAAAAGTTGCGGAAATGGTTGTACAACATTGTCCATCTAATCAAAGAGACTACAGCATAGGAAAAAAGTGTTTTAAATTATTCTAGAACATAGTAAAAAGAGAAAATTTTTTACTTTGGTGGCTATGGACTTATTATAGAGGAATGAAGATTGAAAGCTTTGAATAATGGGTAATATTCACGAATGCAGACTTATAGCATGACGTAAATATGAGCAAAACACTTGGGTAGAAAAATACAGAATCTCCTGAAGGAGAGGAAAGTATGTCAATTCAGCGAGGGCATTATGGGGGATGGGGCCATATTATGAGAAAGATACTCAGGAAGGAAAAACTGCTAAGTGTTCTCATTACTAATATTTTTTTAGATACACGAGTCAAATTGCATTCTAACAGATTTTTATAAATTTGAGGAAAAAATGCAAAAACCCTAGTCATCGGATCTCTTATTTCAAACAGAAGTCCACATAATGACAAATTTAGTATAACAAGTTCCGCTAAGAAAGACAAACCACTGGAGTTGATAGGAAAGACATTTTATCTGTAGCAAATTTAAGAGCATAATGCACACTATTTTCCCCCAAGGCTTGTGCTTAAACATGAATTAATATAAAATCAAATATATAATATTTCAGTGGAAGTTTTCGTCCATTTATTTGCCCTGAGAGATTCATTTAGGTAACACATGTCCTTCAGGATGATCACAAATAAACCTCTTTAGACTTACTGAATATAAATGTTTTTATAAATGTTAAAACTGCTAAATTTTCCCGTCGTGACCCCATTAAAAAAAATAATAATAAAATTTAGTCTTTTTTCTAATAAAGTCTATCTGACAGAAACAGCACAGACCTTTTAGTAAGAGTGGTTCCCTATGGTAGTGAAGGGTAAAAAGGAGTGAGGGGAGAAAGGAGTGTCAGCATCCCACACCAACCCCACTCACAACGGCTGCCAAGGGAATGTCACATGTACAAACACACCATCATTTACTTCTGTTCCCTATTCATTTATATGACTATGAGTATGAGACCACTTAGAAAACCAATACCAATCTAAGTTACTAAATCTAGGAAATGTTAATGATTGTACAGCTTTAAAATATTTCATAATGGGTACCTAATAACAAATTATAAACGTAATTTTAATATAATATTATTTGTAAAATAGCTACTAGCTATCCTTCACATTCTTCTCTCTGGAAATCATCTAATGGAGAATCGCATATACTGACTCTTCTGTTTTTACACAGCAATAGTTCAAGTACATAAGTCATTCCTCATCTTACTGTACACCAAACCATTTATATTAATCTGAAAACCTAGACTTGACATGACTGAGAATTTCAAAGCACCTTAACGAAAATCAATGAAATTCCTGACAAAAATTTTTAGGAAATTATATTTTAAAAATACTGTAATTCTGAATTACTGAATATAAATGCAACGGCATAGATCCCATGAGTAAAATGTATTTAAATACCTGTTCGAATGTAAATTCTACTTCAGTAAAATCATGTCTAATCATGTGCCTACAAAACATAGTAAAATACTCAATAAATACTTGATAAAAAATTTTAAAAATAAAGTGAAAATTTTTTAAACTTATAAAATATTAGTCTCAGGTATTTTTTAATTTATATGTTTAAATAGAATATTTTAGATTATGAAATGACTTAAATTAGCACTATTCACAAAAGACTATGTATATCAACAACTATTTAAAAATCCTTTTTTCAAGTTCCCCAAAATAATAAGGTCAAAGATATTATATAATACAGGGAATTAAGCGTTTTAAAAATAAATATTTGTGAGTCCTCAAACTTGAAATACAGAATCTTGCTGAATATAAACAAGGGTACAAAAACATCCTTTCAAGCTACATATTCCAATGTATAATTAGGGAGCAATGCACTTTAATTTCATTAAATTCACCAGCATGTATCTAGAGTAAAATAATTAACAAAGCTATATTTAATTGATACATATAATACTTAGCTCTATAGAACCAAATCTGATTTTACCAGGTGAGTTGTCCAATAAAAAATTAGAGATAGATTATGTCTGAAAGCAATTACCAGTATTACCTGAGATGTCCATTATTATCTTTAAAAAGAAAAAATGTAATGAATGCAGATGCCAGGCAACCAAGTAAGATGTTTAAGAAAGTGTTTACCAAATGAGAGCAGAACCTGGCTTAGAGGTACAGGATGGCCATGTGCCAAAGAAGTCCTCTAAAACTAAAAGAAAATGAAATGGAGGCAGAAGTGATACACCTGCTATACAAAACAGTGGTTCTCAATTAGAGATTTTACCCCCCAGGGGATATTTGGCAATGCCTACATTTTTGGTTGTCACACTGGGGAGGGAAGGGTGAGCTACTGCCATCTAGTGGGTAGAAGCCAGGGATGTTTCTAAACATCCTACAACGCACAGGACAGCTGTACACAGCAAAGAATTATCCAACCCAAAATGTCAATGGTGCCAAAGTTGAGAAACTGATCTAAAGGAAGCTAGTAGTAATAACAACAAAGAGGACAAGATATCTGGTTCTTCTTTGCCTCTACTAACTACTAACTTCTTGATTCAAAGCAAATTCAAAGTGTGGGCTTCATCTATTTCACTTGCAAAAATGCAACAATAGCATTTTGCTTGCCTAAAAACAGGATATCTAAACCAGAGACACCTAAAATGCTTTGCAGCCCATGCTACTCCATGATTTCCACTAGTAAGATGTGAGCAGTTATGTTATCGTAATATATATTCCAGGCCCTGCACTGAAACCTGAGACATACTGTCCTCTTTAGAAGGATCACATCCTGAAGCTAGGAAAGATCCCTGGCCTTACCATATATTAGTTTTATTTTTGTTGTTTTTTCTGGAATTTAGTTTTAAAGAAAACAGAAAAAATCCTCTTTGGTAATTCTACTGGACAGGAAAGTAAAACAACTCTAGATTTATTGACTTGATTACATCCTTTTGCCCATGTTTCACTGAGAAGCAAATAACAAACACCTATTTTGCAAAACAAGACACATAAATATCCTGTATGGAGGAAAAGTCCCTAATCAACACTAACTACCTACTATGTGCCTAGTACCATACTAGCTGGGGAAGATACAAATTCTCCCAAGACAGTGGGCTCAACCACAGTGAGGCTTTTAATGTAACCTCCAAGAGAGATTACAGAAGAACTCAAATGAACACAAACAAAGTTGCTGAGGAAGAACAACAGAGAAACATGAAAATCAGGGGGCAGGGGTACAGGAAGGTTTCTTGAATAAGAAAAATGCATGAATTGAATTTTGAAGAATAATTAGGCTACAAGAAAGTTCTACGCAATGAGAACACAAATATACCTGAGTTGAGGGGAAGTTTGCTCAAGTTTTCTGAGACTAAATTGGCCCAGTGCTCTATGCTGTTCTTGTTGATGTAGAGGAGATGAAGAGTCAATCTCCTATAAAAATAGCTCAAGGCAACCCCTTGGTATTTCATTTCTAAAAAGTCACAAACCTGGTAAAGATAGTAGGGAGAGGTATCATAGAAAGAAGCAGGGGAAGAAAACAGAGAATTCCATTTTCAAAAGCTTGCTGACATTTCTCATCTGCTTATGAAAGTTTTACTACTACTTATGGAAAGTGAAGTCGTGATTTGAGAGTAAAATTTAATATTAGAGAATTAATACAATTTCTTGGCTTATTTAGGTTGGAAAACTTACTCAAAAATACATTCATATTACTATTTCTATTATCTGATTCACAAGTCTAATTTCTTCTTGCTGCTGTTGTTTTAATATAAAATAACCTGTAGCTTACATTTCTAATGAAATAATTTCTGAAAAAATACAGTTACACAAAGACTTCTGCAACCTCAGCTTTACTTTCCATGTCTGGGCAGTTCCATGTGACTACACATGAAATTAAACTTTAACCAGTAAGGAAATGGGAGTAAAGACAAGTTAAATGAAAATACCCAGTTAGTATCAGGACCAGTTAATAGACCTGAGTAAGAATACTAGAAAAATGAGGGGCACTGAAAGCATGCAGTAAACTCCCTCTTTTCACAGATTAACTGATAACCCAAATCGTTAGACTTGTCCAAAAAATTTCCAAATCACGGTAATACAGAAATCTTTCCACTATTAACAAAAAATACATATTTATATCACTTGTCCGAAAGCAAATGATGATAGGTTGGGTTAGATGATCTCATGAGATATTATAAAACTGTTCCAAAAGGAACCAATTTTAAGTCAGTTGTTTTCTAATTACTTTTAGCCTAGTTTTGTGTGGAGCGGTGAGTAGGAGGAACAAGCAACTGGTAATGCCGTGTCTAGTGGGAAGAGGGAGCTCAGACAACCGAATAAACCTCAGCACCTAAACCACTTACCTTCTCTCCCACTCAGGCCCCACTGAAAGCCTACTGAACCGTCTGTCCTGTCTCATCTCCGGCACAGGCCCCATCTCCCAAAGTAGCCTGGCCCTACTCCCTGGGCCCACCAAGGTGCCCCTGCCACTCCATCAGTCTGCACTCTTCTCACACTGCTGCAGGGTCGAGTTCCTTCATAGCTCTTTGAGGGCAGAAACCCTGCTTTTATCCAGTTTTATGATTTCTTACTCAGCAATGTGTATAACATACAGTACACACCCAATTTATTAGATGAAGGCATGAGCTAATATATTCCAAAGCTCAGGATTAACTCTCCCTTAATATCCAACACTACTGCCGTCTGGTATAAAATTCCACTAACTTTGACAGCTAGCAGATTCTCACAGAGTTTCTCCTCTTCTCTGGTGGACACAAGTCTAAATAAAAGTGGTCTACTGATAGGGGAATCAAACTCTAGATACAAGTAACATCTGCAGCCTACTTACTTTATACATCAAGTACGTTACCCTCCTTTTTTGCTAATTTGTGCTGCGTAGTATCACTAAAATAATTTTCTCTGCTCCTAGTACTGGTATGAAGAAGAGCATTGTAGGAACACAGGGAAGAGTCACACTCACCGAATCAGCCGGGCTTCCCCAAGGAAGCCACACCTAATTTGATATTCAAAGGCTGAATGGGAGTAATACAGAAAGGAAGAAAACAGTTTGTTGCAGAAGAAACAGCTGGTATAAAGATGTACTCATTACAGAATACTTCAATTTGCAGCTTTTACAAAATGAATTGGTCTACCAGTAAAAAGCCCCACTGAAGTTATCAATGAACTTTGACAACAAAAGGAAAATTTATTCTAAACTGACAAAATGTATGTTTTTAAATATTTCCTCCTAGAAGTCTGAACGTCCATAAGCATAAGGGATGGGAGCTATCAATAATAAGCCCCATCATTCTGCTGATTCCAATATGTCCCGACATGCTCAAATTAGAGCACTAACAAAATATACATTAAAATATATGGCCGGACAAATCTGGAAAAGCAAAGTGCAAAATAATGTGCTACCTTCCTTGAAAAGTGGAGTGGGAATAAAAATGTATTAACAAATTTGTATTTACTTATAAATGCATAAAGAAACTATGAGAAGATAAGTTAAAAACAAACAACAGTAGATAATTGAGGGAGGGGAGAAGAAGGAGAGGGAGACTTTCTTCTCTGTATTTTTCTTACTACATGTTAAATGTCTGTATTATCTAGTTAAAATTCAAATTAAAAATATACCACTGTAAAACACAATTTTAAAAAATCTACCATTAATTTTTCAATATTAAATGTTATCAATAAAAAAGAACTATCCCTAATTCACTGTGTTTAACATGTATCATTTATATGAAAACTGATTTTGCACTTTATATATTTAGCTTCTTGGAATTCACTGATTCCTTCATTTTGTGAAGTCCTTATTTACATTTATTTCTCCTTTTCTCTGCTACCAATATATCATCATTAGCAGTGTCTTTTTGTTGTACAGTAACAGTATATATCTATATCTAGCTGAGGCTGATTACAAATTATTCCTCTTCAGCTCTTTATTTTGTCAACAAAATTCAATGGAAAAGCAAATGTTTTATTTATTAAGAAAGCTAGAACAATAATATTCTTCTCTTTTCTTCTTCCTTACACAAAAGCAAGCTAAGAATATTTTGCTGTGTTCCAAAAGCTGATTAAGGAAAAAAAATTAAAAATAAACAAGGTGTATTTTCTTCCTTGGCAGTTCACTATTACAATTCTTTGGAAATTATTACATATTTTTCCATAAAAAAATAACATATTTGGGGAAAAGATAGAATGACACTTTTCCAGTCTGCCAGGAAACAGAGCCCTTCTTCAATTGAAGACCTATCAAAATATGCAAGCAAATGTCATGGCAACAGAAGCTCTCACCATGGTAACATCATCTCTGCTACAGAGGAAAACCACTCTAATTCGTCATGTACTTCAAGACATTAGACTAATTCCAATTTTCATTTTACAATCTATCCATAACATTCAATACACCTGGCAGTAGTAAAGACTTAATAAAAACATTAATATTTCACAAGAAAGCAATATTAAAATCAAAGCTGACTCAATTTACATGCAAATTGATTAATGGGTGAGACATAAAACCAAGCTGACCCACCTTACAGAAAATCAGGATAGTGATGAAAACATAAAAAAACAATTATATCACTATTGCTTGAGAGTAAATACTCTAAACTCAATACAGAAACAATTCTATGTTTTACTAATCACAATATAGCTGGCAGATAAAACAAGAAAAAGTCTTATTTTAATAAAACAAAGAAAATATTTCAAGTTTTTATTACCACCTCTATTTTGCAATTCATAACATATAATTCTGTTTTTATTTCATAGTGAGGGATTATTAATGGCACAAAAATTCTTATCTAGAAACGTGTCTCCAGATGACAAAAGTAAAATCAAATATGATTTTTAAAAGGTTAGAAATCAATCAGCTATTACTACAAATAAAAATTTACTATGCTACATAAATCATTAAAACCGCTTGCAAAAGGTAGTAAACAAACAAGGATTATCAACTTTATAAATTAAACT
This sequence comes from Balaenoptera borealis, assembly GCF_965194805.1. Classification (NCBI taxonomy): domain Eukaryota; kingdom Metazoa; phylum Chordata; class Mammalia; order Artiodactyla; family Balaenopteridae; genus Balaenoptera; species Balaenoptera borealis. The sequence continues at coordinate 68,599,974 of NC_138873.1, read as the reverse complement.
GAAAGATCTAATAGCTGTCAAGTAAAAGATCTACTACCTATAGCATATTAAAATGCCAAACGGCCAACTTAAAATATTCATTTTTAGGTAACAAACCACAAAAGATTAGCAATTCAAAATGTCAATGAAATCGTAAGACTGAAAACCTTATATATAAGAGTCTAATAAACCTATCTGGTTTATGGTATAGACTAATAACCAGATGGAAAATTCAATCTGAAGATACTTCTTTTTAAAAATGATCACCTCAGTTTGTTCAAAGTTTGAGCTTTAAGCCTTAGAAAGACTAGAGGTTCATATTAAAATAAACAGCCAATTTCTTCTTCAAAGAAAACAGCCAATTTCTTCTTCGAAGAAAATACCCATTTTTCTCAAAATATTTAAATATTTTGGCAAGTATAACTTATACTTCAATTTTTCTAAAACACTGTTTATGAATAAAGTAATATAATTAAGTCACCTTTAAATAAAAATATCAGTTACTTTCATATCAACAGCAAAACACAAGGGGAAACAAAAAGGCAGCATGTGATAAAGAAGAGAGTAAGCTGGCTTCAAATCTAGGTTTGGTCTTTAACCTGAAAACAAGGGAAAATCACTAGAGATTAAGGAGGAAGACGACTCTGGATATGGTATGAAGAAAAGACTGGAAGGGGATAAAGTGGAGGCTGCAGGACCAGTTAGGACGCCGCTGCAGTGGTCCAGGCAAGAGGCAGTGAATGACAAGTCACACTGGAGTGTGGCAGTGGTAATGGAGAGAAAAGGGAATAATTTAAGAGAGATTTAGGAGATAAAGCAAGACTTGGAGACGGATTAGAGGGATAAAAGAAGGAAAGGCGTCAAAGATGACATCTAGATTTCTCACTCAAGTAACTGCATATAAGCAACTGAGGGAGGAAATGTTGGGAAAGGATCATTTTGTACAGTTTGTATGTTGGCTTGTTTGTTTGGGGAGTAGAGATGGAGTTCAGCTTCAAAGTATACTGAGTTTCTGGTGTTTTTGAGAAATTTAAAAGGTGATAGAGCAGGGTAGGCAATTAGATAAACAAATCTGGGGCTTAAATAGAAATCAAAAGTCTGAGTCAGGCTTACGGGAGATAACTCAAGTGTGGAAGAGATTTCAAGGGAGATAGCAGAGGATGGTAAAAAATGAAGGTCCAGCATACTGAGCCTTTAGAAACCTGAACTTCAATGGCTAGCAGAAGACGAAAAGCTTGAGTGAGATGGAGAAGAAATGGCATGAAGTCACGTAAGAGAGTATTTTTAAGGAAGTGTGGACAGCGGTACAGACTACCACTAGATAATCCAGTAAGAAAAGGGCTGAAAAATGAACTTGATTTTGCAAGGAAAAAGATCACTGGTGACCTTTCAAAAAAGCAGTTGATACAAATGGTATTTACTTAGATGAAGCCCTTTTTAAAACACAATCTTATCCAGAAGTACAATATATAAAAGAAATAAATCAGGGCTGCCGTGAGATAAACAGAATGCTTACCTAGTAACCTATTCCTGCACATGGTCCCCTGAGGCAATTCACAGAAACCCAGAACTTCGCACATTCATGTTTTGAAACCACTGGGCTAGATAATCTTAGAAGTATCTTTTCTGCTTTGATTTACTATAATTCTATAAATACAATTTAATCTACTTTTTTTTTAATTGAGGCTTTCATGGTAATTAATGACTGCTGTGTTTTAGTAAATATCAGATACTAGTACATTTCTTTATAAACACAAAGAAATATCCTAAGCTTTATTTTCCTGAATATACCATCCATTAGCTTTACCTGTCCTTTTTCTTATAAAAGTAATAAACTAAATACAATTCTGGATGTGTTACAAGGTTATGTCTCTGAAAAATAGAACATTAAATCAAAAGGTAAATGAACTTTCTTCTAAGCTGGTGTTTGGGGTTTTGCCCTCAACAGAATCATCACTTTAATATAGTATCTTTATCACTGTTCTTCAATATTTTGCCAGGATTCAAAATACTTTCTTCTTTTTTTTTAGCAGTAGTAATATCTTCTACCTTCTATTCAACTTCACTTCCCTCACTATAATTACTATAGCAAAGCAGAATTAACTTCTTGCTAAGTTTTAAGTAACTAGCACCAAACAAATGTAGGCCCAGGAGTTTTTAAAAAGTAGATGCACCAAGAATCCTCTTCATTTTTCACCCTTCATTTGCCTTTGGAATATTTCTGCGGTATTAGAGAATGGGATGCAGATTAAAAGTCAAGCTTTGCCCACCCCTGACTAGGATCTTCTCTCCACTTTATGCAGCCTCACTCAGGTCGCTAAGTTGGTCACTCAAAATAGTCCCTTTCTTCATTTATTTGAACTGTTGGCTCAAGGAAGCCAACAGATGCAAAACCACATTGTGAGAAGTTTGGGGGATTTTCTGATAAATGTTGTCGACTAAACATGTGCATTTATATCCACTTTGATTTGAAACCTCACTGAAATGGGAGTTACAGAAAAGAGATATCAATAGAAAAGGAAAAACAGGAGAGAAGACAACAGCAGAAAACAACGCATCGAATTCTGGAAAGACAGAAAGTAGATGGAGAAGTTAACAGAGCAGAGAGCAAAGAACACTGAATACTAAGTGCTTGCAGCAACGGATACGAAAGCAGAGGAATTCCTGCTGCGTTCCCCAGAACAGGCTATGTAACATACGAAACAGATACCGAGAAGGTTGTGAAGGGGTGAAAGGGAGACCTGGTACTGGAAACAGACTGGGTAAAAGTCTTCACAAGGAGCATTTAGACCTCCAGCTTCCCTCCTCCACCCTGGCAAGAGGCAGGAGATGTTTATTCTGTGGAAAAACTGAAGGACAGAAGCTCCAGTCCAGAAGATTCAAGAACCACAGAAGAGGAAAAGTGAACCTTGGAGAGTGAAGTGAAAAGTTTATCTACTGAAGAGCACACTCTCGCCCCTTTATCTTCTCCATGCGGAGAATGCTAACAGCCAAGCAAATGCCACCCAGCAAGAGACTGCAGGGTTGGTCTGAAGAATTCCAGGGAAAAGAACTGTGGATTCTAACATTTGCATATCCTCCAAAGTAAAAATAAAGGGTGAAAAAATATTTTAACATGACAAAAAATACAGGTTATCTCTAATATACTGTTTTATTTTGTCATAAGGGTCTAACACTCACCCTGCCTGCGCTTCATTATTAAAGCTGAGTTCATCCAAGATTTTAGACTTCCCCAGAAGAAAAACTTAGAAATGTTGGCAAATTTTACATTTTAAAGTTCTTGGCCCGATTAAGGGTCCTAAACTTCTAATTCAGAACTTGCTTTAAAAAGAAAGCCTAAGGAAGGAAGGTAACTTAAAACTTTACAAGGACCAAAATAGAAATGACACTGGGTATTAGGGTCTATGGCTATTAGTTGGAAATGTCATATCAAACTAAATAACTGCAGGAGGCTGAAAAATGGCCCCCAAAGATATTCAGGAAACTTTATGCCAAATGGTATACCACTTATACCATAAATAGACAATGGTATCACTTACCCTAAATAATAAGTAGCATTAAAAATTAGACATGATGGAAATGAACCAATGATACTAAACTTCAGTAGAGAATGTTGCCCTTTGAACAGTATAAAACTAAGTCCACACTCATTTTGTTAAAAAGGGAAAGATTAGCAAATCTTAGATATTCAAAACTAGAAATAAGTATACTTTATAAACTGAAAGAATGCATAAAAACTGGAATGGGACTAAATTCTCATTGTGTAATGCAATGTCATTTAATGCCCTGTCTCTGGACCACCTAAAATCATGTCTCCTCCCACCACTGGAAGCTACACCTGTCTGTAATCAACTCTCTTGTTACCTCCTTATACAAAAGACCTAGAGCGGCTAAAAAGGAAAATTAAGGTCTTTCCTTTGAATATGCAATAGCAATCATAAAAAGGCCATTTTACCTGGAAAAGGAACTTGATGACAATGTATAAGCACGGTGGTTTCAATTCCAAAAAATTAAGTGAGAGAAAAACTTAAGTAATCCTTCTTTGGAAGTCACAAAGAGAAATCATAAGAGTCATGAATTATTAGAAAAAGGTATCTTAAACTCTGCTTTCTTTAGCAGAATATCATAAATACAGTTTTTGATACTGTCACTCAAGATCACTTACCTAATGAAAAGTTTTATTTTCATTTTTTAGAAGAGGTAGAAAAGTCATAAATCTCTGTGTAGAAGCCAAGTACAGTCTCACCTCTGGCTTTGGCAAATCAAAAGTTTGAAAATGGAGTACAAGGACAGGAATAAAGACACAGACATAGAGAATGGACTTGAAGACACGGGGAGTGGGAAGGGTAAGCTGGGACGAAGTGAGAGAGTGGCATGGACTTATATATACTACCAAATGTAAAACAGATAGCTAGTGGGAAGCAGACACATAGCACAGGGAGATCAGCTCGGTGCTTTGCGATCACCTAGAGGGGTGAGATAGGGAGGGTGGGAGGGAGGGAGACGCAAGAGGGAGGAGATATGGGGATATATGTATATGTATAGCTGATTCACTTTGTTATACAGCAGAAACTAACACAACATTGTAAAGCAATTATACTCCAATAAAGATGCTAAAAAAAAAGAAAAGAAAAGAAAATGGAGTACACAGGACCACTCCTGTGATGGTGGTCTAAACTGAGGACACAGTAATTAAGTAAGAAAGAAAAATGAGATTGAAATTACAAAAGCAAAATAATGAAAAAATAACAAAGGCTACAAACTTAAATATAATGAAACTTTGGATATGAGTGAGAAAATTGCCTCCTGCTTACCCTGAATGAATTCATGCTAAATTGGAGCCTATTCTGGATGGCAGCATTAATATATTTTATACTCAGAATACCGTTTAGAAGATTTAACACAAACACAGTAGGAATGCAAAAGAACCACTGAATTAAACAGAATGGAAAGAAATGTGACTAAGTTCACATCCTTCTTACAGACAGATGCCATTCTATCCAGTAACAGTGAAGTCCCTCCCACCAAAGGGCACACTGCAAACACTATGAAAGGTATAATATTAGTGATAAAAACTAAGACAGTTAGAGTGGGTAACATGTACTTTTAAGAAATAAGAAACGAAGACAGAATATGATCATGAGAAATTACAATTACAAATGAAACATATCAAGAAATAAAGACTGAAATCATTAAAACCTCATGAAAAATGAAAAGGATTAACCAAACACTAATAACTAGTAAAGTATATGCTATACCATCAATTAAACGTTTACCAAAATGCACAGGTGTGAAACGTTTTCTTCTAATGAAGTGAGTCCTTCGTAGTTATACACTAATCTAAGTACCTGCTATGTTAAATTTAAAAGAAACTGACAATGTCCCCTGATGAACAAAATGTGACCCTTTCAGAGCCATTCCACATACTGTATAATCTTAATAATCTAGGAGGTAAAGTGTGTAGAAGTGAAAACTCTATTGAAATGATGGCAGGAGAGAAAATTAACAGGAATACAGCCATGTAACAGTGATAGTAATAAATTTTATAAGTCTATTTAAACTACTGCAACTGTCTAAATTGCCATTTAAGAGATATATTGGCTTTAGGAAAGTAAAATAAGAATAAGAGTTTATTCTCTCTCTTATTAAAAATTCTTCACCTAATATATTTTCATAGATACTGGAAGGAAGAAGGAATTCTTAAGTATGCTTTATATTCACATACATTGATCAACACATGATCATCACAGAATTCAGAGCTAGAATGTTTTGGCCTGTACATTTTACAGACGAAGAACTAATGTGATATTCGGTGGCCTATCTTACCCAGAGACCACTCTAACCCACTGGGAAGTCTCTGAGGAGAATATGAAAGTATCAAAGCTTGTGTTATTGTTCCATGAAGAATGGATGTTTGCATTCTGGACTCTTTGCAAGGAAACAGTGGGAATTTAAACAAGGTCAATGAAAAGTTTCTTAAATGAAAAAGAGATACAGCATAAATTAGATTATATATATATATATATATATATATATTATATATATATATATGCAAAAAGGAAGATAAAATAGCTATAAATGTAAAAGATGTTGCCTACATTAGTAAAATACAGAACCACTCAAATCTGAAAGGCTAAGGAAAAACATGAGAATGCATTTGTTTCTTTAACAAACATTTTCTAAGACCTACTGGGCCAAGCACTATCCTAGACACTGGATATTTACAGATAAATAAGAAAGGAAAGGATTAATCACCTTAGAGAAGCCCAGAGTTTTTGTGAGATGAAAACATCACTAACAGGTCCCTTATGAGGTGGTAGTTACTTCTCTACCTAGGGTAAGAAACAGCAAGGCATCTTGAAGGAGATCTTTTCTGCTTTGAGAATAATCAATTAAGTGATCCTGTTAGTTCTAAAGGTATTTGGCAATTAAGTAGCAAGTGTTCCAGAGGAAAGAGAGAAAAAGCATTACTTTTGGCTTCACAAAAGCAAACCCTTCCCCTCTAGGTCCTATGGAATGGAGAGCAGGGAGAGACTTGAGTATGCACAGGAATCCAAGATCTCATTAAGGCCCCAAAGCTTCTCTTTTCAGTCACAATATTACATCTCTCTTGGGTAGGTGGCCTCACAATGAGATCAGCTGGATCAGAGAACCTGAGAAACCCCATATCAGGGAAGGGGAAGGTATGCATTGGTGACCAGGACCTAGACTGCTGTGGGAAAGATTTCATTCTAGACAAAGGTGTGTATGGGGCTAGAAATCACTCTGACCAAGCCAGTCTAAAAGTAATGATAGAAGAGTGGCTCTGTGATGTGTATGTTATGTGTGGGTATTGCCTCAAGAGCTATAAGATTAAGTGTTCATGTCTAAGATGACATGGAAGAAACCTAGCAACTACTTTTCCCTAAAATACCACCATCAGACTAACAGGGGTAACTGACTGAGCAATACCTATCTTCACCAACATCAACACGTAGTCATGAAAGCAGCAAATTCACAAAACACAGGGTCAGTCTATGAATTCAGCAGAATTTCACCTTTCTAGAATATGGTGATTAGAATCAGGACGCCTTGAATAGATTAAGTTTAAAATCTCAGGGCACAATTATAAAAGGGAAGAATCTAGGAAGTAAAAAGGGATCTTTGCAATTTTGCAATGCACTGTGATTCAGAATGGGGAGGAAAGAAGGGGCAGAGAGATTTCATTTTAATAATAAAGAAATGTAACTTATTTTCTTCTGCAAGGTGGGAAGTCCCAAGATAAGACAGAGAAAAAGCTATGCAGCCGGACTACAGAATGGAGGGTTTCAGGAGGATTGCCTTCACGTAAATACTGGACTAGATATTACCTGATAAATTTGACTGTATTAGAAAAAAAAATTAACAGTTCTTTTAGTGAGTTTAAGGAAAGAAGTAATGATAATCATAACAATTGAAAATATAAGGCAATTCCTAACTCTAGGTGAAAAAAGTCTTCTAAGGAAGAAAATACACTATACTACTTAATGACTCAGATGTGAACAATATTTATGTCACCATAGAAATACAAATACTGAACATTCATTTGACCAGGTATGTGATACAATTATAAGGGGATGACAGAAGGAGGAGGGTGAGGGAGCGTTGGTGGGGTTAGAGAGCACAATCCTGTTCTTCAATAACAGAAAGTATGCAGATCACCAAGAAACAGAAGACTAAGAGAGAGCAACATAATAGATTTTGTAGAAATGGGGGCGGGGGCCGGCCTAAAGCAGAAAATGACTGCCTCCTACGAGGCACTCTGGGTGTAGGGAAGGGTAGGAGGGGACTGCTCTACTTTTCAGGGTAAACCATGATATTTTAATTGACTTTTAAAATCATGGGTGTGTATTATTATATATTACTTGGAACTCAGATAATTTGTCCATAATAGTATTACCTTCTGTATTTTGAATACACAAAAAAAGAGAAAAAAACTGTAAGAAATAAGGTGGCAGAAATCCTCACGAAACTAGTATACCCAGATCCAAAGGCATATTAAAAATTATATATATATCATGATCGAGTAGCATATCCCAGAATGTAAGGATGGGTCAACATGAGAAAGTCACTGTAATTTACTACATGAAAGTCATTAAAAGGAAAATGACATGATAACTTCAATGGATACAGAAAAGGCATTTGTTAACTCCCAAAACCTGGTATTTCTGATTGAAAAAAAAAAAAAAAAAATTTTGTAAAACCTCCGTAAAAACAAAAATTTCTTAACATGATAAAAGGTATCTAAAAGAAATCTACAAAAACATACTTAATAGAGAAAATTTAGCCGCATTGCCTTTGAGGTTGAGGATAAGGTATAAATGTCTCCCTCTCCTCCATCCAATGAGAGTAATATCTAAGCCAGTACTTGAAGTCCTGGACAATATATAAAATTAGACAACTGTTAGAACTAAGAGTGTTCAGCAAGACTGTTGAACCAACAACATAAGTCAGTCAACAATGTGACAATACACTAGAAGTACCAAATTTTAAAAGATAGCATTTACTGTAAAAATAGAAAATAATATATCTAGAAATTAGACTAACAATAACAATTAAAAACTTAAACTGGATTGGAGAACAGTAAAAGACCTGAAAAGAGCTCTACCTTATTCATTGAGAAGGCAATTTAACATTGTAAAAACACTGATTTTCTCCAAATTAATCTAACTTCAAAGCGTTTCCAATTAAACTCCCAACAAGAATTTTTGGGTAACCTGACAAACTGATTGAAACTTTTATGTTAAACCAAATGTCCACAAATACTTAAGAAAATCAATTATGAAGTCATCCTAATAACAAGTGTGGTAACTAGAAGAGGGACAGACTGATAAACCAACTTACTACACTAGATATCACAAGACTCACCTGTCAGGCCATTTCTCTTATATATACCAAAATCTCATACATGCATGGGTCTGAACCACCATTAGTTTAACAGAATGAAACACTGTAATTCCTGTTATAATTAGATTTTATTTCTTTCAATCCAGGGAGATTAGGCTTAGAAAATACTGGAACTCAAAGATCTAATGTCTATCTTCCTAAAATAGTATTTTCTACTATTTCTGTCCCCAGCCTCTAACTCTCCTCCATCTCCTCCTCCTTCAACCACAAAAGATTTTTCCCTCCACCTGTTTGGCAAGGGGGGCTGGGAGGAAGACAGAAGCTAATCACATACCACATTATACCTAAATTTGCATAATAGCAGAGTTTTACTATATACGTAAAGCATATATAATACAGTGTGTAATACATAATGTTCAAAAACATTACAGCCTCCTTCCCTTTTCTCCAGGTACCCAGTTTGATGTGTCTCTACATAACTTGACAACTAGCCTGCACCCTAATTTCTAAGGATAGAGTTAGTGAAGGCAAAATGAAGCTTATGACAAGGTGTGGCACATGAAATACAACTCTTTCCTATAAGAGCAGTGGTTCTCCTACTTGAAAACGCATCAGAGTCACTGGGAAAGCCTGCGAAAGCACAAATTGCTGGACTCCATTCCCAGCAGTTTCTCATCAGTAGGTCTGTGGTGAGTGACATTTATAACAACTTTCTGGGTGGTGCTAATGCTACCTTGTCCACAGGCCACATTTTTGAAAAGCATTGCCCCACAGAGCACAGGTTCTCAAGTGAAGGCAAATTTGCCCTTCAGGGGAAATGAGGCAGTGAACGTGTGTATTTTTGGTTGTCACAAGCTGGAGGGGTGGGAGGGAGAAGTAATACTGGCACCTGGTAAGTACAGACCAAAGATGCTGCGAAACATCCTACCACGCACAGGACAGCTCCCCGCAGCCAAGGATTATGTGGCCAAAAACGTCAATGATGTGGAGGGAGAGAAACCTTACCATCAGTAAAACATAATTACTCCAAATATGTGATTTGACCATTAAGTTGGTGAAAAGTTCTTCAGTGAGTTTCAGAAATCTGACATGGAATAAATATGCAAAGAACTGTGGTTTTCTTCAAATACTGATAACTCTGAATTTTACTCATCCATGGCAAAATGAAGTTTTAAAAATATTAATACTTAAAGATATACTGGGCTACAGAAAGAAATAAGCATTTATTTATATAAGGTTATTGGTAGATTTCTAGTAAAGAAACATAACATTCATTCTGCAAGAGTAGTAAGAAAACTAATTATATTAAAAGACTAATAACTTCCTTGAAAAATAATGATCAGCCATATTTATTTCCTAAGCTAAGTGAAAAGCAAACAACTGTTCATTGTACTATTATATGTATTTAGTATAAACGAAATATTTTATTTTATAATGAAAATTGGTTTTAAGGAAAAGCAGTGATTATAGCAGTAATCAATCCTAAGTAAATATATCTAAGGAAAATGTACTTTATATATACATGCATGGGCGTACATGGATATACATACACACTACACACACACATGCACACAGAGACAAAGGTACTTACTCCAGTGGGCTGGAAAATGAGACCGTCCATTTCATGGCTGACTTCTTTGGCAAAATTTCCTTCAAGTAGCTATAAAATAAACACACAAATTTTTAGAAACACAATAATCACTTTAAAAGGTTTTAAATTTTTTGTAAGCTTTATAAGAACTTCTTAATACATAAGCTTTAAAAATGGAAATACAAAATGGGGGAGAGGGGTGATCCAGAGGGATCTAGGTTAATATATTGTAAGATCATTTTTTAATATATGCAGGTTTCCATTCCATGGCAGGCTAGATATCTCGAACAACAGTCCTAACTACAATAACCAAAATGATGGATAAAATATTAAAAAAAACTTTTTCTTCTTCCAGTTTTATTGAGATATAATTGACATACAGCACTGTATGAATTTAAGGTGTACAGCATAATGATGTGACTTACATACATCATGAAATGATGACCACAATAAGCTTAGTGAACATCCATCATCTCATAGAGATACAAAATAAAAATAAATATATTTTTCCTTGTGATGAGAACTCAGGATTCACGCTCTTAACAACTTTCATATATAACATACAGCAGTGTTAATTATATTAGTCATGTTGTATATTACATCCCTAGTACTTATTTATCTTACGACGGTGGTCAAAAGGTACAAACTTCCAGTTATAGAACATATTTTTAAATGCACTTTGCTGAGCCAGCATAAAAGGAAGGAAGGCATAGGCCAAAACCAAAACCAAAGTAGAAACTCTGGGAAGTAATAAATACAGGGAATAAAAATAAACATACACAAAAAAGGAGAGAGCAGAGACTCTTGTTTGGGGATAGATGGAGCCGGGATAAGATTCTCTGAGAATCTGTAAAAACAAGCTAGCTCAAACATGGGGATCACAGCCCCAAAATGCATTATCTGTGTTTTCCCCAAACCTTCAAGCAGAAAAATTTAACCTTTCTTTTTCTCCTACTTTTTGCCTCATTTTTTGTCTTTATTACATTTTTTTCAAGCAAAAAATTGCATTGCAAGGAATACACAGCATGAAATACAAATAACAAGTTTTTTCAATGCCATATCTACTGAAAAGCAGAGTTACAGATCCAATGCTCTCCAATTAGTTCAGAACAAGTAGTTTTAAACGCTTCTCTTCCACGGATTTTTATATTATTCTGAAGAACTGAACATATGCATCACTGAGTGAGGACCTACACACTGATTTTCTGCATCTCAGGGAAGAGAGCAGAAGATACTTTCACAGAGCCAGGTAATAATGTCATGCTACCCAGAGTCTGGCCAACTGCCAAAAAACATTTAGGATAGTTCTGGGATTCAAATATGTTCCACCAAAATTTTGGATATGCTGTGTGTTAGTCAATCACAATCTTTCATCACAATCACATCCTCTAAAAAACCACTACACTTAAAGGCAGATTTGCATTCCAAAAGCAACAACCAAAATTTCCAGCATATTGCACATGCCACAAGATCTGTGATTCTCCTCCCAAACTGTGACTTCATCTTCTCTGCCATTTCATTCCTCGAAATCTGTAATTTCTCTAAACTGGGGGCAGTTCAGCAAAGAAAAGTAAGAGCAATCTCAGTTTCTAACTGCTTTAAGACCAATTTGAGTTTGAATAATCTACACTTCCTTAAAGCTGTAATGCTCCTTAGTCAAATTCATGGGGACAGAAATTACAGAGTCTTGGGGAGGAGAGAACGAGGTGTTAGCGGTTGATGGGTACAGAGTTTCAGTTTGGAAAGATGAAAAAGATCTGTAAATAAATGATGGCAATGGTTACACAACAATGTGAATGTACTTAAAGCCACTGAAATGTATGTTTAAAAATGATTAAATGGTCAATTTTATGCTATGCATATTTTACCACAATTTTTTTTCAACTGTAATGCTCTTGATATTTTCTCTTTTGTTGTGTTTTGTTCTTTCGTCTTAATGACACTAAAAAAGTGGGGAGCTTGCAGACTGGGACTCCTAGAGCCATATTATCCAGAGTTTGGCCAAATAGGTAAAAATTTCAGACCAAATCTGAAATTGATCTCCAATTCATTCATAGGTTTAAATGACCTACCCATCTGAGGAGGAAATTGCTGAAGTAAAAGTTCAATATGGATTAAAAGTACTGATTTCTTATAATGAACTAATGATGGGTAAAGGGTCAAACAAGAAAAAAAAATGTATAAAATTGATAATTCTTGTACTTCATCATGTAAGAAAAGGTAACCTACTAAATTCATAGCATAAAATCCTGCTGAGGAATGAAGCAATAAAAACAAAATGCCACAATTATCTTTTTAAAAAACATTTTTCAAAGGTTAAACAATTTGTTCTTTTATTGTAGGTACATCATTTACGGCAAGTAAACATAGCTTTTCCATTCTTAGACCATCTTTCTCCGATTCATATACTGGACCATCCCTGTAGATAAAGTATATATAAAGTTAACAGTATAAAGTATAGTGTTGGCAAGACTCTAGATAACATGATGTTACCTGCTGCAGAAATGAAAGTAACTTCCTTTTTTATTTTACTCTAACTTTTTAAGAATCAGAGAATTTAAGGGACTTGAAACTTCTTAGGTCAAAAGAAGAAATACTGCTTGTTTTCACTCGTTTTACTGCTTATTGATTACTCTAGACAATATTTCTTTCTTTACTTAATACATATACAATATTACCTAGCATATATTAAAGACCTACTATAAAGTGTTGTTGTGCTTGGTTCTTAATATATGTACATCATTCAGAACACACAACTCCTCATGAGATGTATAATTTTGAATTTTATATTACTATTCACTTCACCAGAAAAGGAAACTGAGACCATCAGCAATTAAGTGACTAGCTTCAAGTCAGACAGCTAAAAAAGTAAAATCACTCAGAACAGATTTCAATCAGACTTTAATCAAAAATAAGGAAATAGGGGACTTCCCTGGTGGCGCAGTAGTTAAGAATCTGCCTGCCAATGCAGGGGACACTGGTTCCATCCCTGGTCTGGGAAGATCCCACATGCCGCAGAGCAACTAAGCCCAGGCGCCACAACTACTGAGCCCGCGTGCCACAACTAGTGAAGCCCATGCGCCTAGAGCCCGTGCTCCGCAACAAGAGAAGCCATGGCAATGAGAAGCCCGCACACTGCAACGAAGAGTGGCCCCCGCTCGCCAAAACTAGAGAAAGCCCACGTGCAGCAATGAAGACCCAATGTAGCCAAAAAGAAATAAATAAAAGAAATAAATAAATTTATTTAAAAAAAAAAAAAAAAAGGAAATAACCAGAGAAAGTCTCTGACTCTCTGAAACAAATGCCTCAAAGACTTCTGAAACTTCCCACGTATATAGGTCCTCCAATCATCATTTAAAAAGTACAGACTTTAAATGTATTGTAGCATGTACTATATGAATAAGATACATACAAAGGGAGGTAAAATTCTTCGGGTGTTTTTTTCAGCAATAAAATCGAAAAATTTTCTCAATTTATATAACAAATTTATATAATTCATTTATTCATATCAGAAATCACATATAGGGGCTTCCCTGGTGGCGCAGTGGTTGAGAGTCTGCCTGCTGGTGCAGGGGACAGGGGTTCGAGCCCTGGTCTGGGAGGATCCCACATGCCGCGGAGCAACTGGGCCTGTGAGCCACAACTACTGAGCCTGCGCGTCTGGAGCCTGTGCTCCGCAACAAGAGAGGCCGCGATAGTGAGAGGCCCGTGCACCGCGATGAAGAGCGGCCCCCGCTCACCACAACTAGACAAAGCCCTCGCACAGAAACGAAGACCCAACACAGCCAAAAATAAATAAATAAATAAATAAATTTTTTTTTAAAAAGAAAGAAATCACATATATAAAATAATATGTTAAATTTAAAATATTGCTTTTTTCCAATCATAATTCCTGAAAGAAAATTTATCCAAACTTGTTATGAGCATCTTCTATATATCGGTGTCTTTATCGTTAGAGCCAATACTTAAAGTCACTTAACACATTTCCATTATTTTCACTGCTGTCTCTGAGTTATAGCATACTTCAAATTATACATGAGACCGTCACTACAGATGTTATCTTAAGCTACAAGTACTGTCTGAATAACATTAGCAAAGTTTTTCCCCCCTCATCCATTCCTTAGGTCTGTATTCATAATCTTCAAAGTGTTCACCACCTTTAAGGTTACCCCTTTTTTTTCTTTTTCTTTCTTTCTTTCTTTCCTTCCTTCTTGCCTTCCTTCCTTTCTTTCTTTCTTTATGGCTGTGTTGGGTCTTCGTTGCTGCGCACAGGCTTTCTCTAGTTGCGGCCACCGGGGGCCACTCTTCTTTGCGGAGCGCAGGTTTCTCATCACAGTACGCAGGTTTCTCATTGCGGTGGCTTCTCTTGTTGCGGAGCACGGGCTCTAGTCACGCGGACTCAGTAGTTGTGGCTCGCGGGCTAGTGGTGCACAGGCTTAGTTGCTCTGTGGCATGTGGGATCTTCCCGGACCAGGGATCGAACCCATGTACCCTGCACTGGCGGGCGGATTCTTAACCACTGCGCTACCAGGGAAGTCCCTAAGGTTATCTTTTAAAAGCTTTTTATGGGGAAGTTCCACTTTTACTTACGGTGTAAAACATGTCTAACCTGACAATAAATTTTTAAAAAGCAGACAATCTATAAAATCATAGCTTTTGTTAAGGTTTAGAGGGTTGAGGTCTCCACAAAATCAGGTAAACTGAATCCCAGGCCCTCCAAAGAAAGATGAGACACATGAACCCATTCACCTTTGGAAGAGCATAAGAGGAAAAAATGGCAGCCACAAAAGTGGGTACAAAGTAAAACTGAAAGTTTGTTCAATTCTTAAAAACCAAGTGTGTGTTAGTATAACAGTATAGAATCCCTGGAAGTCCCAAACACAAGAGGACTCCAAACCTACTCACTAGCTCTATTCCCCAGGTTTCTATCAGGATTCACAGGAAAGACCAGAGGTAGGACAAGAAAGATGAGAAAGCCTCATCGTAGTTGCAAACAGACATAAAATCCTTTCCAGACCCTTCGTGATATGAAGTAAAGGCCATCTGAGGATAAAGTCGTCTGCAGCTACACACGGGTCCAGAAACAGCCTTGGTCCAAGGATAGTATATTGATAAAAAGGAGAAAAACTTGCTCCTGCCAAAACATCCCACCTATGCAAGGCAAAATTCAGCTGCCAAGAGGGAGAGGTCAGCCCACTGAGGGGAAACCCATCCCTGAGACTCAGGTGCTCAGGGTCTGCTTAACAGCAAGGCTTGAGGAGGAAAACTAACAAAACCCCACAGTCTGCACAAATCAGGCACTGAATGACAAGAAACAGTCAATTACATATGAGGGAGAATGCAAGAGCACAAAAATAGACCACTACGTGGTATAGGCAAGCAGAGCCCACTGAAAGCTACAAGTGAAGCAGGAACACTGGAGAAAACCCATTTTATACTCCAGTTCTCTCAATAAGCTCAAGTAACAGAAGTCATCTGCTTAAGGAATCTGAAGTCTTCGGAGCACAGAAGATAACTATATAGCAATACAAACCCATGTCAAATACAGATTATTCAACCACTAACCCCGCCTCCAGCAAATGAAGCTTATTAAACTTAAAGGAGAGGTACGCCCATTACTAAGCACAAAGACATCTACCTCAGTATATATTGTTCATACAGAAAAAAATGCCCAGCATCCAATCAAAAATTACCACACACACATACAAAGCAAGAAAAAAATGACCTACATTCAATAGATAAGGCAGTCAATAGAAAAAAACATAGGGATGGCCCATATTTTGGAATTATCAAACAAAGATTTTAAAATAACTTTAACATTTTAAAGGAAAAGGTGGAAAACATGCATAAGCAAACGTGGAATTTCACCAAAGAGTTGAAAATAATAAAAAACAAGACAAATGGAAATGCAAGTAATAAAACCATAATATCAAGGAAAAAGAATGCTAATCAATGGGAATGACAATCAATGGGATTATCCACAGACTGGATAGAACAAAGGAAAAGAATCACTGAACTTGAAGAAGAAAAGAGTGTAGCACTTTTTCCAACTGAAATACAAAAAGGCAAAAGGGGAGATGTTGGGGTGGCGGGGGTCAGGAGGAAGAGAATGAGGAATCAAAGAGCAACGGTAAAGATGTCTTTAAAATACTTACAACATGTAGACAGAAAATCAGAAAGAATATGGAGGACTGTAACAACAATGAAACAACGTGACCTATTTGACATTTTATAGAACACTGTACCCAACAATAGGAGAAAATACTTTCCTTTTCCAAGTGCACACAACACATTTATAGGTCAAAGTCATACAAAGTATGCTCCCTGACCACAATGAATTAAATTAATAATCAGTAAGAGAAAGATATCTGGAAAATCCCCCAATGTTTAGAAACTTAATAACATACTTCCAAATAACCCATGAATAAAAAGAAAGAAGTCAAAAGGAAATTTTTAAAGTATTTCATACAATGAAAATACAGTAGATGGATATATGACAGATGCAGCTAAAGTGTGTCACAGGAAAATCTGTTGTACTAAATGACTAATTAGAAAAGAAGAAAGGTCACAAATCAATGATATCAACTTCCACCTTAAGAAACTATGGGCAACCCTAGAGAATTTAGGAATCACAGATACTAGAAGGAGCCACTTTGGCTGAGATTGTACACCCAATGAAGAAGACCACTCCCACTAAGACCAAGACCCAGACGTAGTTGAAGAAGGAACATCTATGGCTCACAAATGGCGGAGGAGTTGATGAAATGTCTTGATGAGGCATCTCACCAGTTTTTAAAGATGTAAGTTGTGGTTAGAAAGCAGTATGTCTGAATTTAAAATATTAAAGTAGGAGTAACAGCCAAGGATAAGTTGCCAAAGTGAAAGTGACCAAATCAGAAGAAAGTCATGAGTGAAAATTTCCAAGAAATGGAGAAGCCAGGGTTACAAGTAGAGCAAACCAAACACAGAAAAGTTGAGTTCAGCAAGGATGATGACCAGTCTTTGAGAAAAGAGTTTAAGTTAGGCACAGCTTCTAGGGAAGGAGGAATAGTTATCAAGAAGTCAAAAAGAGGCTGAATATACTTAGTTAAAATAGCATGGCTTGAAAGGTTAGGTTTTATTTTAATAACTTAAACATCAGATGATTTTAAAACTCACTTTGGTATCCTTTTTGTCTCTGATGTTATATTCCAAGATAAAATGTCCTATACTCTTAAGCTAGTCTGTTTTTTTCCTCTTCTATCAATATATTTTAAGTAAAATTTATGAGTTACACTTGTATTCTTACATAAGAAGTGCTGTTTTTCTTAATTTGTTGGATGACAACATCTCAATAAAAATAAAATTTCATCCAGCATTCATTAGGAAGATATTTCCTGACTGCCTACCAATGCCAGAAACCCAGTTGGCATTAGGGATACTGGGGATCCAACCTAGGCCAATATGCCTAAATAATACCTTAATTTTAATTTAACAGTAAAGCTATCAAAGGCAATGATGTAATTAGCCATTTCTCCCTTCCAGTTTTTCTTCAGAAACACAGTTCTACTTAAATTACCAAAGATGTTTTTAAAACACATCTAGCAAAAATTTTTTTAAAGATATCTTACTTTAAAAATATTTAATTACAACACCTTGGAGAAGCTTTAAGGTGGAGTATGTGGTGAACTATCCTAAAGATCCTAGGATGTCTATGGCCATACCACCCTCAATGTGCCCAATCTCAGGTAAAGATCCTACGGTACATTGTTTCAGAACTACAATTTTCTTGATTATTTTCCACCAGATAAAATTAGAAGATAATTAGATAAAAGGTAATATAGTAGACATAATATATCAAATAGTTATTAATAAAGCAGGATATTTCATGAACTTTTACTTATAAGATTTAAATTTGCTTACCTATGAATATAATCTCATTAGCTGAATACCCTGCAGAAGGCATGTAACTTTCCATTAACCAAAGACTGGAGGAACTGACAAAGCTTATAACCAGGTGATTGACTTTGAATTGGTATTTTATATGTCTATGAATCAGGAAGTAATTGGAAACCAAATCATTATAAATGCATAAGCAGAGAAAGATAATGCAAAAGGGCTTGAAATTAGAAACCTAAGAAACAAAAGAGAAACTGTAAAGTTACAAAGCATAGAAAGGAACCTTTTAGAAATAAGCAAAATGATAGCTTAAGACTACAATGAAGAAGGAAATGAATCTGCAATGTAATTGAGAATGCAAATTGGCAACATCAATTCAGCATAGTGTAGAAAAATAATATTCTTTTCTAAAACAAGAAAAGAATAAACTATCTCCACCTTTCTGTTCTGGACTATTCTACTCACATCAGACATTTTCTGAGCAGATGTTCCCCACATAGCCTCAGCTGATTGCCTGAGAATACTCAATACAGTAGCTTCTACCTGTTGACTTTTTTTAATGTGCTTTCACAGTTCTCCTAAAGTTCAAGGTTTAGTTTTACCAATCCCCCCAAAATGGAAACTTCCGCCCACCTGGTTATTACTATTTATTCTTTTCCATTCCCAAAGTATAACTCCTAATTTAGTTAAAGATTATTCAATGCTTCTGTACCCTAAATACTCCTCTAATCAGCACAAAATCACACTACAAAACTCACATTTCTTGCTCACCAAAAAGCCGATATCATTCTCTTCTTTTAAAAACAATGATTTGATTTCTATTTTTTACCAGTGATGCCTACACGACAATATAATTAAAGTTAGCTAATCAAAATATAAATAGCTTCTGGAACACTATCATTGGCTCTTTCATTAACCTGTATTATTGCAATTAAAATTAGGCATAATAATTCTAGTGAATCCCACTTGACAAATCAGAAAATCTAAAAGCAAAATTTCTCTAGGAAATACAGTTTCTTTATTTTTTTGGTGGTTGTTAGTCTTATTTCTACCAAAACTCCCTCACAATTTCACAAAGTAGAAGTCAACTCACCCTCATGGAACAATCAAAGTTCTTTTTGCCAGATTTCCAGTTTTTCTTTTTAATCTCATAATTCAGAAATCATTCATTCACTCAACAAACATTTGTTTAGTGCCAATAATTGACAGCCACTCTATCAAGAGTTTGAGATTTAATAGAGATCAATCAGTTTCTATCCTGGAAGGGCTAGTGTCCAATCTAGTGTGGAGGTCCCAAACTCAAATGCCTGTAGGTACCAGGCCATGAACCTGAACTGGACTGGTTATAAGATAATGGGGACTAGTAAAAACTATGACAAACTGGAGAGCACATCTTCATCTACAAACAAACTCAGTATTTTTTAAGTTTTACATGAGCTTAATCTTTCTGGGACCTACCAGTTTATGACTTCTGGTTAATATGGACCTAAACACACATAAAATAGTCATTTCACATAGTAAGTGCTTTTAGTGGAGATGCTTAAAGACTTCTGAGAGAACAGAAAAGTAATTATTTCATCTATCATCCACGGCTTTATTCAAATGTTTATTGAGTACTAATTATCCACTGGGGGGGCGAAGATAAGAAAAAGAGAAGGAGCAGAAGAAGAGGTAACACATATAATACCATATGCCAGACACTGCTCTAAGCATTTTACATATACGACTGGCTCTCTGTAGCCGGAGATGTGGAACCCCAAATATGGAGGGCCAATTTTACTACATTATTTTATATAAGGAACTTAAGCATCCAGGATTTTGGCATCACAGGGGTCCTGGAACCAGTCCCCTGCAGATACCGAGTGATAACTCTATTAACTCATTTTAGCTTCAAAACAATCTTATGAAATTAGGGACCATTATTATCCCCATTTTAAAGGTGAATGAAGCTTAGAACCTGCCCAAGGTCACAAAGCAAGGAAGTAAAATCCAAAATCATTCTGGCTCCAGAGTCCATGTTCTTGATGGCTTTTCTAAACTAGGTTGTCACATTCCTAGAAATCTCCTAGTCTCTAGTCTAGGTTATATACTCCATCAACATACCCTCATAGCACCCAGCGCTCCCCTCCATCACAGGATTTTCCTGTTTAATTGTCCAACTACCAAACTGAGCTGTGGGGATTTTGAGGTCAGGAATCACATCTTATTATCATTGTATCTTCAGTATCTATTACAGCAATTTGGTGCAGGGTAAGCTCTCACTTCAACAAACACGTGCTAAATAAAAATAAAGTGAATAGCACAGTGAGAGGACTGATAAAAAAAGTCAGTGAGTATAGGTCAGGCCGAAAATACATGGAATGTATTATCCCAAGAAGCTGTATAAAATGAAAGCATAAAAAATTTTAAGGGCTGTTTAAAGGCTGTTGATCTAACGCATACACACATTATTAAAGGGGTAAGATTGTTTTTAAAAGCTAAAATCATCATTCATGGTTAATAACTGCCTCACAAACCGTCCCTTACTACCTCCATGATCTCCAGTGGGAAGAACAGTAACGCGGTCCTAACTGGTCTTCGTGATTGTAGGTTAACTTCTTCTCCCCTAGAAACTACTTCTACTCACTACTGCCAGAACTGCCTTTCTAAAACAATTTATTGTACCAGTCATGTGTAAAAATCTTTGAATGCTCCTCACTGCCTGCAGTCCAAGTTTCCTTAGCCTGGTTTTTAAAGTTCCTTTTTTTTTTTTTTTTTTTCAGGGCAACCTCTCCTAAATGTTTTCCAGATTGTTTACCCAGATTGCAGCTGCTATGAAGTACAGGTGAGCATTTCCTTCATGGGTAGAAAAGCATGACCTACTAATTTTGGAAGAATATTAAGCACTTTTAGAAGGAATACAAGAATAGAATGGATACTTAGCCATAAACACGTAAGTGATGCAATAAAAATAAAACCAAACTAAATAAATGGCTGTCTGAATGTCACAAGAAAAGGGACAAAAATTAGAGAGATAAAGAAACCAAAGAAGAGATTAAATATTTGCAATGTGAGCATAAAGGAAAATCAAATTTACTTATAAAATACAATTTAAGACTTTCAAACAAAGAGCAATCTGGTAAATTGCAGAACAATGGATCTCATTCAAAAACACATCCTCTGTTTGAACAGGTGTGTACTGAAGAATTAACTTTACCCAAAGAGAGGTCTGGCCTTTGCCCTCCCCTACTGGGAGGTGATCTCTAGACCCTTGGAATGCCCTACCTGACAAGAGTATCTTTGCCTGCCTGGAGGGTTTGCCACCAGAAAGTCTAACAATATGGTTTATGATGGGGGCTTTGAAACACACCATGTCAGTTCTAACCTCCAGAGGAACTAGAGATTAAATATATTAGCCCAAAACTCTGGGAGGGACTGAACACTCACTAAAGGTCAGGCCATGCTGGTAGTGTGCCACTGATCTGCAATATAAACTCTGGACACCAAAGGCTGGGGTGAGGTTCCCCAGCAGGCAATACTCTGAGTAGTGTCACACATCTTAGCCAGGAGTAGGTAACACCATCTATGAATCCCTGAAGAGAATTTGGGCCACTCCCAGAT
Organism: Balaenoptera borealis; assembly: GCF_965194805.1. Taxonomy (NCBI): domain Eukaryota; kingdom Metazoa; phylum Chordata; class Mammalia; order Artiodactyla; family Balaenopteridae; genus Balaenoptera; species Balaenoptera borealis. Next base: position 68,578,061 of record NC_138873.1, on the reverse strand, counting down.
TCTGCCCTACTAGGCTTAGGCTCTTCCCTTGGCTGGATTTAATTTATATCCTTCTGCTACAGTAAAACTTACCAGACTCTTCCTTTGGCTGATTTTAATTTGTATCCTTTCATTACAGTAAAACTGTAATCATATTAGTGCTTTTCTGAGTTCTAAGGCCTTCTAACAAATTATCAAACCTGTGGGAGTCCCTGAGGGACCCCAGAATTTGTAACCAGCAGATCTGAAGTGAAGGTGGCCCTGGGGACCCCCAAAATTGCAGCCAGTGTCTAAGTAAGGGCAGTCTTGTGGGGACTATGCAGTTTGCCTGACATAGTTACAGTAACTTTTTGTCACTGTATTTCTCTAGTTGATACAATTTAAACTGTCCTCAAAGTCATACCCCTCAGAAGGAAAGCATCTGACTTCCCCTGTTGGGCATTACTGCCAAGAGGCTATTCAGGAAGTGGCAGACTGTAGAATGATGCCGTAGGTGCCCTGTCAGATAATGGGTAAAGTGACACAGTTAGCCACCACACAGGAGAACTTTAATAGACACTGAATATCTCTGGATGAGGACAACCCATACTGGGATACCAAATGTCATTTATCTAATAAAGTACCAGAAAAATGGAATGAGACTTTAAGAAATAAACTTTGTTATGAATGGATAAAGAAGATGTGGCACATATATACAATGGAATATTACTCAGCCATAAAAAGAAACAAAATTGAGTTATTTGTAGTGAGGTGGATGGACCTAGAGACTGTCATACAGAGTGAAGTAAGTCAGAAAGAGAAAAATAAATACCGTACGCTGAGACATATATATGGAATCTAAAAAAAAACAAAATGGTTCTGAAGAACCTAGGGGCAGGACAGGAATAAAGACGCAGACGTTGAGAATGCTCTTGAGGACATGGGGAGGGGGTAGGGTAAGCTGGGACGAAGTGAGAGAGTGGCATGGACATATATATGCTACCAAATGTAAAATAGATAGCTAGTGGGAAGCAGCCGCATAGCACAGGGAGATCAGCTCCGTGCTTTGTGACCACCTGGAGGGGTGGGATAGGGAGGGTGGGAGGGCGACGCAAGAGGGAGGAGATATGGGGATATATGTATATGTGTAGCTGATTCACTTTGTTATACAGCAGAAACTAACACAACACTGTAAAGCAATTATACTCCCATAAAGATGTTTAAAAAAAAAGAAATAAACTTTTTTTTCCACAATATAAAGAGCATTTAACATTTCCCTTATTCTTTATATCAATTTTAAGACAGCACAGAAAGTTCAAAGTCATTTAAAAATATGACCTAAGATTTATATCTAGAATACTGTATGAAATACTTCAAATCACAATATTATGAATCAACTATAGTTCAATTAAAAAAAATATGTCAGGAACAAAATAGCAAAATATGCTATACCTCTGTTACAGTGGTTTTATTTCCTATACTTACTGTTATTCATCAACAATTTAGTGCAGCAAAGAAATTACACAGTTCACTAGAATTTTATATGTCACCTTTAAAGAACACTTGCTTTCATTAATTATATTGTCATTAGCTTCCTATGTCCAACTTAAAGTTCTTACTAGTTCTCTTCTATGCATCTACCTATATATTCTCTCCCAGAAAGGCCTCATCCTACTTCAGCCTAGTGAGTCATGCTCTTCTTCTCACAGGGTGCACACGTGTATATAGCGTATGCAGACATAAATGTGCATTCAGTTCCTAGGCTAAGATCAGGAATTCTAAGGACATGCAAAAAGAAAGGCAAAGGATACAACTAGAGAAAGAAAGGAAAATCCTTGTGAATGAGGAAAAGGAATGGATAGAACTAGTGGAAGAAGCCCATAGCTTATGATGGGATATTTGACACATAATGATAGGTTTCAGAGGTAAGACTAATAAGCAAAGTAGATTTTACGTACTGGAAAAGCAATGTGCTTAAACTAAAAATATCGCCATCCTAGATTTATTACTCTTGTTCTTAAGTATATAAAACTATGAGTCATTCAATATTCTACTTGAAAATAACATTCAAAAGTCTCTTTGGGAACCTCCTAGAATCAGTAATAAAATCTATTCTAATTATATCTTGATAAAACACTGATTTACAATACACCAAGATTTAGAAAAGGTGACCCAGGAATGTGGGTATTTAAAACTTCATTTATTTTCCTAGATGAAATCAGTCTAAAAGATGGGTGGGGGGAACCCCACAGGTCAAGTTGGGGGAGACTCTCTCATTATTTCCAAACAAGGATACAGAGGTTGTGTACTCTACAGTATAAAGAAGTCTGGTCTAATACGCCTAAAAGGAATCCTAAACATATTATATAAGGCTTTCACTTAAATTCCTATCTTCTCAGACAGCAAAAAGTAACATCCAGGTATGCTGAACCTCCTCGTGCCATACATCTGGATTTAGTAGAGTTAGTTATCTCACCTCACACAGCTAGGACTAAAAGCTACTATCAATACATTCTTGGTTCTTTTACAGCTTGGTTTTTCTGGTCATTCCATCAAAATTAGGGGGTAGCCATATTTTTTTTTCCTCCAGTTCCTCAAAAAAAAACAACAACAACAACACTCTTAGGCTTATTTCTGAACATAAGCAATAACTAACTCATCCTATCTCCACCCCCCTTCACCATCCAAGTCTATCTCCCCCACCTGTGCTCCCACAGCCTATTAGTTTTAAAACATTCTGTCTGTACAGAAGTAAGATGATTCGACATTTAACAGTTTAACTTCCTCTATTCAAATGTAATCTCTGTGAGGTTAAGTATCACACCTAATTGTTCCTGTATTTTAAGCGCCTAAAAACATAGTCAAATATACTATCATTAAAAAAGTCAATAGATTAAGAAAATAAGCTCAAAGTGTCAGGTTAACCACGGGTTCGAGCCCTGGACTGGGAAGATCCCACATGCCGCAGAGCAACTAAGCCTGTGCGCCACAACTACTGAGCCTGCATTCTAGAGCCTGGGAACCACAACTACTGAGCCCACGAGCCTAGAGCCCATGCTCTGCAACAAGAGAAGCCACCACAATGAGAAGCCCGTGCACCGCAACAAAGAGTAGCTCCCGCTCGCCACAACTAGAGAAAGCCTGAGCACAGCAACGAAGACCTAACACAGCCAAAAATAAATAAATTTAAATAAATAAATAAATAAAAGATAATGATACTATTCCTTTAATGTCTTCAACATATTTTCTTTTGGTTTATAATTCAACAAACATGGCAAATTACCATAAGATTTTAATTCAGAAACATACAGCTGTTGGGCCTCCCTGGTGGCACAGTGGTTGAGAGTCGGCCTGCCAATGCAGGGGACACGGGTTCGAGCCCTAGTCTGGGAAGATCCCACATGCCGCAGAGCAGCTGGGCCCGTGAGCCACAGTTACTGAGCCTGCGCGTCTGGAGCCTGCGGTCCGCAACAAAGTGAGGCCGTGGTGGTGAGAGGCCCGCACACCACGATGAAGAGTGGCCCCCGCTTGCCACAGCGAGAGAAAGCCCTCGCACAGAAACGAAGACCCAACACAGCCATAAATAAATAAATAAAATAAATTTTAAAAAAAGAAAGAAATATACAGCTGTTATTATAACACGTGTAAACCAGAGCAGATATTTAATAGAGTACGGTTCTTCCTTACCTTAAGTATCCCCCAAAAGTATATTTTATAAACTTTTAGAAGAAAAAGGGGATAATACGAATTAGGGGTCCCCACCCCTGGGGACCGGACTGCACAGCGGAGGTGAGCGGCAGGCAAGCTACAAGCTTCATCTGCTCCCCATCGCTCCCCGTCGCCTGCATTACTGCCTGAACCATCCCCCAGCCCCTCCACCTCCCCACCCCGTGTCCGTGGAAAAACTGGCTTCCAGAAACCGCTCCTTGGTACCAAAAAGGTTGGGGACCACTGATATAAATCATCTTTTTTTTCTAAAATGACTTCTTAGCATTTCAAATGAACTACAGAAAAGAAAAGGACGTTAAGAGGAAGGTTTGAAGTAGGAAGAGTCTATTACGCTAACAGATACAGTAACAGAGAAGGCCAGGTGGGGCTCATGGATTAAAGAGCCCCAAGAAGAAAGAATGAAAAGGGCAACTTCTAAAAGGGGTGCTTAAAGAGCTCATGAAACTAATACACATGCCTCCACATAATCCCCATCTCGATGGTAGACTCTCATAGCAATTTACAGCTATTTCCAAGACTTTACTTTCTGCTTTTGTATAAAGAGTCCTAATCCTCTGGTCATATCCACCAGCTACTCTAACTTTAACCCTAATTTTTCAATGCCATCTATCAAACTCACAACAAGGACTTTAGCATTTGGGTCATGATCTTCTTCTTCATGTGTGCCGCCATCCTGCAGGTCCACTTACATGTGGGTATTTTTCAATAAATATGTACTACAGTACTATATGACCCGTGGGTGGTTGAATCCAAGGATGCAGAACCACGGATACAGAGGACCAACTATAAAGCTATACTGGAATTTTTGACTCCACAGAGAGTCAGAGCCCCTAACCCCTGTGTAATTCAAGGGTCAACCATATTCTATACTGGTCTTCTATAGTAACAGTACACTATTGCTTCCCAGAAAACACTGGCTATACAACATTGCTCTGATTATGACCATTGTTCTTAAATGTTTCTTCTGCACATCATACTTATGATAGCCACATTCCATGTGTTCATATAAACTTGATTTAAATATCCCACTAACCTCCACACATGTTTAACAAAGTAAGCAAGACTGATGGCACACACTGGTGGAAAACAAAGTAAAAAACAAATAGATGCTCTGATCTCAGCCTAATCTATTCAAACACCTGGTTTATTTGAACCAATTTTATGAGCTAGCATGGAGAAAATATGGAGTCCCTCTCTCTAACAGGAAAGATATACTTGCCTTTTTCACAGCCCATATTTTTTCACATCTCTGAAAACAGGATATATCTTACAATTGATGATATAGCATATTTTAATTGGCAGAGGTCTCTCAAATCCAGTGGTACATAAAATAAGGGAATGGTCTTATAATTAATAGCATCTTATTTGGTAAAACAAGGTACAGAAAACATGGTTCTGGGTGAACAAGGGAGTCCTCTGATAACATTATGAAACTTCATTATTTAAAGCTGCAGAACAAGATATAACTGGTCCCCAACTTATGATGGTTCTACTTACTTTTCAACTTTATGATGGTCTGAAAGTGATACACACATTCACTAGAAACTGTACTTCGAATTTTGAATTCTGAGCTTTTCCCCTTTTCCCAGGTTAGTAAAATACGGTACTATACTCCCTGGTGATGCTGGCAGTGGCAGCTAGCCACAGCTCTTAGTCAGCCAAGTCATCATGAGGGTAAACAACTTATACACGTAGAACTCTTATGTACCCACACAACCATTCTGTTTTTCACTTTTGAAACAGTACTCAATAAATTACATAAGCTATTCAACACTTTATTACAAAGTAGGCTTTGTGTTGGATGATTCTGTCCAATTGCAAGCTAATGTAAATGTTCTGAGCACATTTAAGGTTGGCTAAGCTAAGCTATGATGCCGTAACCCTGTCACAAGTCAAGGAAGATATCCATGCACCAGAATCACACCTATGATTTACAATTTTTTCTCATGTGTTTGTCTTCAGAATCTTAAGCCTTATTAGCAAGAATACTGGAACTGATGAGTTTAAGGCTTCTCTAAAGTGACTTCTGAAAGTATTTGTAAAACCACACCCAATTAATTAGATTGACAGGATTATGCCACATATTAGGATTAGTTAATCTGTGACTCTACAATCCAATCAAGTTCTTCAGTGCTTCACTTGCACCCTGTGAGGTCATCATCACAGACAAAATTTCTATGACTAAACATTATACAATATATATTCAAATATATTTACTACTGCCATAAGTAGTAAAGCACATAAAATAAGGAGCCCCAAGTCTATTTTCCTAGAAATTTTATAAATTATTTTAAAATTTTATTGCAATCCTTCAACAATGACACATTCTTTTTATATTTTACTTTTGGTAAGACTGGCTCTATTTGGGGTATAAAAATGACTAGATGTGTGTTCGATAACCAAGAAATACAATCTAACTAAAAAATGTATGTCCCTGGTTTTCCTAATCCACTCAAAAGATTACATTTTCACAACCATGTCTCAAAGTCCATTCTAATTTATAATCATCTTTTCAGTTCTTGGGGGAGAACTGAAACACAAATTGCAGGTTTCAAGAAAGCCTGAAATTGTTAATTATCTATACTCTTCAAGCAATGTGATGAGGGCAGTGAATTTTTTTTCTTTAGAAAAAAAAAAAAGATGTACTATAAAAGTTACTTGTGCTGCAACTAAGTACCCTCCATCATTTCAACAATGATCAATAGAAGGCTCACTTAATTTTCTATGCAACTAGAAAGGGCAAAAGCTATTATTTAACTTCAATCTTTCATTTTAAAATTCTAATAAAACTACTAGGTCAGACATTAATACCAAAATACTGGCTCACACTGATGAGAGTTATACACTTAAAAAAAAAAAAGTTTTCAGTTGAAATTGAAGACACTTGTGTGATAAGTCAACCTGTAGTAAATTCACAACCACAGTTGATTAGAATAATTAATCTATCAGATTTTTTTAGAAAAGAAACTGCCTCCTAATCACTTTAGAGGCCAATAATTATTTTTTCTTCTGAATCTACTAATACCTATCTCCTGGATGTTAATTGTAAAAAACTTTTTAAGCTCTTATACTGAGCAAACATACAGAAATTTCCCCATATAACAATTGTGAGTCCATAGAAATGTTTAAAATATATTTGGCCCCAGATATAATGATTTCTTCATGTTTCAGTGAACAAGATTTACTACCCCAAAAGAAGTTTCCTGGGACAATAAATCTTGAGGCTCACTATACCAAAGCAATTAAGAATTCTCTTTATTATGCATTATGGTGATTTTCTTAAATTCTCCTCTGAAATGGTAAATGAATGAGATTGAAAGGATCCATCAGGCCATATTCAATTTCAATGATGAATGACATATTAATAGGCTAGATAATACAAAAATAAACACTAGAAATATGAGAATATATAAAGTTAGCCTCATTTCATCTTGTGTCTGCCTTTAAACCAAAATAGTTTCACCATTATATCTATAATTACATAAAAAAATTAGGCATAATCATTGAGAACCTCTATGTGTGAAGAACAGTTCTTCACATCTAGGCAAGTTTCTTTTCTTCTCTTCAACCACAGTTATACTAACAAACTCTCAAACCTACTTTTTCTTTTACTGTGATACAAACAATACAACACTGATAAAGTCATATAACGTTTATATATATAAATAACACACTTTATGGCTAGATTTTCTTTATGAACTACTAGTTTTAGACAAACAAGAACCATAAATTTATATTTCAGGATAAACTAAGAAAAGACAGAAAAGGCAATACCTAGAAAGTAAATCTGAATGCCAGAAGAAATACATACATACATAAAACCTAAACTTCCTACCTAGCAAAGTATGCAAGAAAATAATAGATGAATATTTATAAAATCCTTATTAAACTAGATGAGTACATGGCCTTGAAATTAAATGTACTAAAAAAAAAAAACAGCTTTTGTAATTCTCTGCTTAATCCTCTCAACAGTTATTAGAGAGGAGATCTTCACATTTATTACTCTTTCATCCTACATAGCAAATATTTTACTTTCAAAAGAGTAATAAATAAATCATTGTAAAAATATTTTCCACAGAATTTTAATAAAGCAGTCAAACTGGACATGAGAAAGTGAAATGACTCCAATTTCTCCAAGCAGAGAAAAGCAATAAATTCACTGCTAGAAACTATTAAGAGATTATTAGGTCTTTTGTTTTTCCTTTCCTTTTACTTTTTTTTTTTCTTTTTAATTTGAGTGTGTGAGATGAAAGAGGAGGATGGAGTCTTGCTTATTTTTTTTAATCAAGCATAATTTCCTAAAACCATTCAAGATCGACTCCTTGCATGGTATTCCACTACATCCTAACTACATACAACCCGGCAGGGGACATAACTAACTACCCCTAAGGGAAAGGTGTGGAGAAGTGGACAGAGGCAGACAAGCAGGAAATGAAGAAAGACAACTTAGTAGAAATAACTTAGCAGAAACAGAACTTTGCAAATGGGAAATTATCCCAGTTCAGGCTTAGTCACATTAAAGAAAAAATGTGGACTTTACCAAAGACGACGGCTATGCATGTGTGGTGGCTAGAGGCAGATGAGAAGTCTCTGTACCTTCCTTTCAATGTTGTTGTGAACCTAAAACTGCTCCAAAAATAAAGTCTTTTCAAAAAGTAAATTAATAATAATATATTAAGACTAAGTAGGGCTTATCCCAGGAACAAAAGAAAGCTTCAGTGTTAGGATATATTTCCATTTAATACATAAAATAAACAAATCTAAGCAGGAAAAAAAAAAAACAGTATTCTATCTATAGTAGATAAAAAGCAATTGGAAAACATTGAATACCTATTCTTGATTAAAAGTAAAATGACTCAGTAAAATAGAACCAAACATACACTTGCTGAATCAGATAAAACAGATTTCAGACTCAAAGACAGCATATGATACTTTAAAGAAACACTAGAAACATTCCCACTCAAATCAGGAACAAGACAAGGATCTCTATAACTATTACTACAATTTAAAATTGTACTTGTGTGTAACTGAATTAGACACGAGAAAAGTTAATGTATAAAAAAACTAGAGATAGCTTCAATATGGCGGAAGAGTAAGACGTGGAGATCACCTTCCTCCCCACAAATACATCAGAAATACAGCTACATGTGGAAAAACTCCTACAGAACACCTACTGAACGCTGGTAGAAGACCTCAGACTTCCCAAAAGGCAAGAAACTCCCCACGTACCTGGGTAGGGCAAAAGAAAAAGAAAAAACGGAGACAAAGAATAGGGACGGGACCTGCACCTCTGGGAGGGAGCTGTGAAGGAGGAAGTTTCCACACACTAGGAAGGCCCTTCACTGGCGGAGACGGCGGGTGGCGGAGGGGCGAAGCTTCGGAGCCACGGAGGAGAGTGCAGCCACAGGGGCGCAGAGGGCAAAGTGGAGAGATTCCCGCACAGAGGATCGGTGCTGACCAGCACTCACCAGCCCGAGAGGCTTGTCTGCTCACCCGCCGGGGCGGGCGGGGGCTGGGAGCTGAGGCTCGGGCTTCGGTCGGATCGCAGGGAGAGGACGGGGGTTGGCGGCGTGAACACAGCCTGAAGGGGGCTAGTGCACCACAGCTAGCCGGGAGGGAGTCCAGGAAAAGGTCTGGAGCTGCCGAAGAGGCAAGAGACCATTGTTTTGGGGTGCGTGAGGAAGGGGATTCAGAGCACCGCCTAAACAAGCTCCAGAGACGGGCGTGAGCCATGGCTATCAGTGTGGACACCAGAGATGGGCATGAAACACTAAGGCTGCTGCTGCAGCCACCAAGAAGCCTGTGTGCAAGCACAGGTCACTCTCCACACCTCCCCTCCCAGGAGCCTGTGCAGCCCACCATTGCCAGGGTCCTGTGATCCAGGGAAAACTTCCCCAGGAGAACACACGGCGTGCCTCAGGCTACTGCAATGTCACACTGGCCTCTGCCACCGCAGGCTGGCCCCCCATCCGTACCCCTCCCTCCCCACGGCCTGAGTGAGCCAGAGTCCCCGAATCAGCTGCTCCTTTAACCCCGTCCTGTCTGAGCGAAGAACAGACGCCCTCAGGCGACCTACACACAGAGGTGGGTCCAAACCCAAAGCTGAACCCCGGGAGCTGTGCAAACAAACAAGAGAAAGGGAAAACTCTCCCAGCAGCCTCAAGAGCAGCGGATTAAATCCCCACAATCAACTTGATGTACCCTGCATCTGTGGAATACCTGAATACACAACGAATCATACCACAATTGAGGCGGTGGACTTTGGGATCAAATGTAGACTTGGGGTTTGCTTTCTGCATCTATTTGTTTCTGGTTTTATATTTATCTTAGTTTAGTATTTACAGCTTATTACCACTGGTAGATTTCTTTATTGACTGGGTTTCCCTCTTCCTTTTTTTTATATATATATGTATATCTTTTTTTCCTTTTTCTCCTTTTATGAGTGTGTATGTGTATGCTTCTTTGTGTGATCTTGTCTGTATAGCTTTGCTTTTACCATGTGTTCTAGGGTTCCGTCTGTCCTTTTTTTTTTTTTTTTTTTTAGTATAGCTTTTAGTGCTTGTTATCAGTGGTGGATGTTTTTTAGTTTGGTTGCTCTTTCTTTTTTTTTAATTACTTTTTTATTTTTTTATTTTTAATAATATTTTTTTATTTTAATAACTTTATTTTATTTTTCATTCTTTTTTTTTTTTCCTCGCCTTTCTTCTGAGCTGGGTGGCTGACAGCCTTGGTGCTTCAGCCAGGTGTCAGGCCTGAGCCTCTGAGGTGGGAGAGCCATGTTCAGGACATTGATCCACCAGAGACCTCCTGGCCCCATGTAATATCAAACAGCAAAAGCTCTCCCAGAGATCTCCATCTCAACACTAAGACCCACCTTCACTCAACGACCAGCAAACTAGAGTGCTGGACACCCTATGCCAAACAACTGGCAAGACAGGAACACAACCCCACCCATTAGCAGAGAGGCTGCCTAAAATCATAATAAGGTCACAGACACCCCAAAACACACCACTGGACGTGGTCCTGCCCACCAAAAAGACAAGATCCATCCTCATCAACCAGAACACAGGTACCAGTCCCCTCCACCAGGAAGCCTACACAACCCACTGAACCAACCTTAGCCACTGGGGGCAGACACCAAAAAAAATGGGAACTACGAACTTGCAGCCTGAGAAAAGGAGACCCCAAACACAGTAAGTTAAGCAAAATGAGAAGACAGAGAAATACAAAGCAGATGAAGGAGCAAGGTAAAAACCCACCAGACCAAACAAATGAAGAGGAAATAGGCAGTCTACCTGAAAAAGAATTCAGAGTAATAACAGTAAAGATGATCCAAAATCTTGGAAATAGAATGGAGAAAATACAAGAAACGTTTAACAAGGACCTAGACGAACTAAAGAGCAAACAAACAATGATGAACAACACAATAAATGAAATTAAAATTTCTCTACAAGGAATCAATAGCAGAATAACTGAAGCATAAGAACGGATATGTGACTTGGAAGATAAAATACTGGAAATAACTACTGCAGAGCAGAATAAAGAAAAAAGAGTATATTTTTCTTTCATATATTTTCTTTTCGTATATTAACTCATGTATATGGAACCTAGAAAAATGGTACAGATGAGCCGGTTTGCAGGGCAGAAGTTGAGACACAGATGTAGAGAACGGACATGTGGACACCAAGGGGGGAAAACTGCGGTGGGGTGGGGATGGTGGTGTGCTGAATTGGGCGATTGGGATTGACATGTATACACTGATGTGTATAAAATTGAAGCCTAATAAGAACCTGCAGTATAAAAAAACAAACAAACAAAACAACTAATACTAAACTTTCATTGGGTTATTTGTATGGAAATATGTTAATATAAATGTTTCAGACATTACATGAAATTTCTAAAAATCTTATATGTTCTGGTATAATGTTATAAGTCATAATCCTAGTTATTACCTTAAAATGTGTATCTCAGAAATAACTAATTTTCTTGTCAACTGCATTATTATGAACTTTCATCAAATCTTTAACTGTGGTCATTTTCAAGTCTTTTGTCATTTACAGACAGTTCTGGGTGTACTCTGATGCTTTTGCAAATATGTTCCTATAAAAGGTTTTCATCTTCAAGGAATTCATGGAAAAGACTCTGAAAAGTACAGGTTTCTGGTAACTAACTGTACTGCTGAACTGAATGAATAAGCATTTTCAGAACTCTAATGAAAAACTGATGAACTCATAAAAGTGCTAACAAAAGATCAAGATGAAAAAAAAATTAATTATGTGGGACTGAGTGAACTGATGAGGATGAGTATAATTTTTGTGACTTTCTGTCTGAATTAAAAAAAAAAAAATCCCACAAGGACTCAGAGGCAAAGAATATACAAATCAATTTTCACTGCAAAGTAAAGGAGCTGTTACAGTGGAGGATTACTGGACTGAATGTCAATATTATGACATAGTATGAGTGTGTTTCATGTTTGGTAATTGCAATCATTGTTGCTTTTGTTGTGGTCATCCATGTACAATGCTTGGTGTCAGTCTATTTATCTCTTGTAAAAATAAAATACAGTGTGTGTGTGTGAAAAAAAAAAAGTGACACTGAGATGCGTGTGCACAGACACACAAAAATAAAATAAAATAAAAAAAAGAATTGAGGACAGTCTCAGAGACCTCTGGTAAAACATTAAACGCACCAACATTCAAATTATAGCAGTCCCAGAAGAAGAAGAGAAAAAGAAAGGGACTGAGAAAATATTTGAAGAGATTATACTTGAAAACTACCCTAATATGAGAAAGGAAATAGTCAATCATGTACAGGAAGCACACAGAGTGCCAGACAGGATAAATCCAAGGAGAAACATGACAAGACAAATATTAATCAAACTATCAAAAATTAAATACAAAGAAAAAATATTATAAGCAGCAAGGGAAAAACAACAAATAACATACAAGGGAATCCCCATAAGGTTAACAGCTGATCTTTCAGCAGAAACTCTGCAAGCCAGAAGGGAGTGGCAGGACAAATTTTAAGTGATGACAAAGAAAAACCTACAACCAAGATCACTCTACCCGGCAAGGATCTCATTCAGATTCGACGGAGAAATTAAAACCTTTACAGACAAGCAAAAGCTGAGAGAGTTCAGCACCACCAAGCCAGCTTTACAACAAATCCTGAAGGAACTTCTCTAGGCAGGAAACATGAGACAAGGAAAAGACCTACAATAACAAACCCAAAACAATTAAAAACTGGTAATAGGAACACACATATCGATAACTGCCTTAAATGTAAATGGATTAAATGCTCCAACCAAAGACATACACATAGACAAGACCCATATATATGCTGTCTACAAGAGACCCACTTCAGAACTAGGGACACATACAGACTGAAAGTGAGGGGATGGAAAAAGATATTCCATGCAAATGGAAATCAAAAGAAAGCTGGAGTAGCAATTCTCATATCAGACAAAGCAGACTTTAAAACAAAGACTATTACAAGAGACAAAGAAGGACACTACATAATGATCAAGGGATCAATCCAAGAAGATATAACAATTGTAAATATTTATGCACCCAACATAGGAGCAGCTCAATACTTAAGGCAAATGCTAACAGCCATAAAAGAGGAAATACACAGTAACACAATCATAGTAGGGGACTTTAACACCTCCCTTTCACCAATGGACAGATCAACCAAAATGAAAATAAATAAGGAAACACAAGCTTTAAATGATACATTAGGGCTTCCCTGGTGGCGCAGTGGTTGAGAATCTGCCTGCTAATGCAGGGGACACAGTTTCGAGCCCTGGTCTGGGAAGATTCCACATGCCGCAGAGCAACTGGGCCCGTGAGCCACAGCTACTGAGCCTGCGTGTCTGGAGCTTGTGCTCTGCAGCAAGAGAGGCCGTGACAGTGAGAGGCCCGCACACCGCGATGAAGAGTGGCCACCACTCGCCGCAACTAGAGAAAGACCTCGCACAGAAACGAAGACCCAACACAGCCAAAAATAAATTAATTAATTAATTAATAAAAACTACAGGGAGAACAATGATTAAATTGATTTGGGCTGAGTGTGCTTTGCCTATCCGTTTAAAAAAAATGATACATTAAACAAGATGGACTTAAATGATATTTATAGGACATTCCATCCAAAAACAACAGAATACACTTTCTTCTCAAGTGGTCATGGAACATTCTCCAGGATACATCATATCTTGGGTCACAAATCAAGCCTTGGTAAATTTTAAATAACTGAAATTGTAACAAGTATCTTTTCCGACCACAACACTATGAAACTAGATATCAATTAGAGGAAAAACTCTGTAAAAACTACTAACACATGGAGGCTAAACAATACACTACTAAATAACCAAGAGATCACTGAAGAAATCAAAGAGGAAATCAAAAACTACCTAGAAACAAATGACAGTGAAAACACAACGACCCAAAACCTATAGGATACAGCAAAAGCAGTTCTAAGACGGAAGTTTATAGCAATATAATCCTACCTCAAGAAACAAGAAACATCTCAAATAAACAACCTAATATTACACCTAAAGCAATTAAAGAAACAAGAACAAAAAACCCCCAAAGCTAGCAGAAGAAAAGAAATCATAAAGATCAGATCAGAAATAAATGTAAAAGAAATGAAGGAAACAATAGATAAGATCAATAAAACTAAAAGTTGGTTCACTGAGAAGATAAACAAAATTGATAAACCACTAGCCAGACTCATCAAGAAAAAGAGGGAGAAGACTCAAATCAATAGAATTAGAAATGAAAAAGGAGAAGTAACAACTGACACTGCAGAAATACAAAGGATCATGAGAGATTACTACAAGCAACTATATGCCAATAAAATGGACAACTTGGAAGAAATGGACAAATTCTTAGAAATGCACAACCTCCTGAGACTGAAACAGGAAGAAATAGAAAATATAAACAGAATAATCACAAGCACTGAATTTGAAACTGTGATTAAAAATCTTCCAACAAACAAAAGCCCAGGACCAGATGGCTTCACAGGTGAATTCTATCACACATTTAGAGAACAGCTAACACCCATCCTTCTCAAACTCTTCCAAAACATTGCAGAGGAAGGAACACTCCCAAACTCATTCTATGAGGCCACCATCACCCTGACACCAAAACCAGACAAAGACACTACAAAAAGAGAAAATTACAGACCAATATCACTGATGAATATAGATGCAAAAATCCTCAACAAAATACTAGCAAACAGAATCCAGGAACACATTAAAAGGATCATACACCGTGATCAAGTGGGGTTTATCCCAGGAATGCAAGGATTCTTCATTATACACAAATCAATCAATGTGATAAACCATATTAACCAACTGAAGGAGAAAAACCATATAATCATCTCAGTAGATGCAGAAAAACCTTTTGCCAAAATTCAACACCTATTTATAATAAAAACTCTCCAGAAAGTGGGCATAGAGGGAACCTACCTCAACATAATAAAGGCCATATATGACAAACCCACAGCAAACATCATTCTCAATGGTGAAAAACTGAAAGCATTTCCTCTAAGATCAGGAACAAGACAAGGATGTCCACTCTCACCACTATTATTCAACATAGTTTTGGTAGTCCTAGCCACAGCAATCAGAGAAGCAAAAGAAATAAAAGGAATACAAATTGGAAAAGAAGTAAAACTGTCACTGTTTACAGATGACATGATACTATACATAGAGAGGTGCCACCAGAAAACTAAAGGTGCCACCAGAAAACTACTAGAGCTAATCAATGAATTTGGTAAAGTTACAGTATACAAAATGAATGCACAGAAATCTCTTGCATTCCTATACACTAATGATGAAAAATCTGAAAGAGAAATTAAGGAAAGACTCCCATTTACCACTGCAACAAAAAGAATAAAATACCTAGGAATAAACCTACCTAAGGAGAAAAAAGACCTGTATGCAGAAAACTACAAGACACTGATGAAAGAAATTGAACAGGATACAAACAGATAGAGAGATATACCATGTTTTTGGATTGGAAGAATCAACATTGTGAAAATGACTATACCACCCAAAGCAATCTACAGATTCCATGTAATCCCTATCAAACTACCAATGGCATTTTTTACAGAACTAGAACAAAAAATTTCACAATTTGTATGGAAACACAAAAGACCCTGAATAGCCAAAGCAATCTTGAGAAAGAAAAACAGAGCTGGAGGAATCAGGCTACCTGACTTCAGACTATACTACAAAGCTACAGTTATCAAGGCAGTATGGTACTGGCACAAAAACAGAAATATAGATCAATGGAACAGGATAGAAAGCCCAGAGATCAACCCACACACATATGGTCACCTTATCTTTGGTAATGGAGACAAGAGTATACAATGGAGAAAAGACAGCCTCTTCAATAAGTGGTGCTGGGAAAACTGGACAGCTACATGTAAAAGAATGAAATTAGAACACTCCCTAACACCATACACAAAAATAAACTCAAAATGGATTAAAGACCTAAATGTAAGGCCAGACACTGAAACTCTAAGAGGAAAACATAAGCAGAACAGTCTATGACATAAATCACAGCAAGATCCTTTTGACCCACCTCCTAGAAAAATGGAAATAAAAACAGAAATAAACAAATGGAACCTAATGAAACTTCAAAGCTTTTGCACAGCAGAGGAAACCATAAACAACACAAAAAGACAACCCTCAGAATGGGAGAAAATATTTGCAAATGAAGCAACTGACAAAGGATTAATCTCCAAAATTTACAAGCAGCTCATGCAGCTCAATATCAAAAAAACAAACAACCCAATCTGAAAATGGGCAGAAGACCTAAATAGACATTACTCCAAAGAAGATATACAGATTGCCAACAAACACATGAAACACATTAGCTCAACATCACTAATTAGAGAAATGCAAATCAAAACTACAATGAGGTTATCAACTCACACCAGTCAGAATGGCCATCATTAAAAAATCTACAAGCAATAAATGCTGGAGAAGGTGTGGAGAAAAGGGAACCCCTTGCACTGTTAGTGGGAATGTAAATTGATACAGCCACTATGGAGAACAGTATGGAGGTTCCTTAAGAAACTAAAAATAGAACTACCATTCGACCCAGCAATCCCACTACTGGGCATATACTCTGAGAAAACCATAATTCAAAAAGAGTCATGTACCACAATGTTCATTACAGCACTATTTACAATAGCCAGGACATGGAAGCAACCTCAGTGTCCATCAACAGATGAATGGATAAAGAAGATGTGGCACATATATACAATGGAATATTACTCAGCCATAAAAAGAAATGAAATGGAGTTATTTGTAGTGAGGTGGATGGACCTAGAGTCTGTCATACAGAGTGAAGTAAGTCAGAAAGAGAAAAATAAATATCATATACTAACACATATATATGGAATCGAAAAAAAAAAAAAAAAGAAAAGGTTCTGAAGAATCTAGGGGCAGGAAAGGAATAAAGACGCAGACATAGAGAATGGACTTGAGGACACGGGGAGGGGGAAGGGTAAGCTGGGACAAAGTGAGAGAGTGGCATGGACATATATACATTACCAAATGTAAAACAGCTAGTGGGAAGCAGCCACATAGCACAGGGAGATCAGCTCAGTGCCTTGTGTCCACCTAGAGGGGTGGGATAGGGAGGGTGGGAGGGAGACGCAAGAGGGAGGGGATATGCGGATATATGTTTATGTATAGCTGATTCACTTTGCTATACAGCAGAAACTAACACACCGTTGTAAAACAATTATACTCCAATAAAGATGTTGAAAGAAAAGGAAGGAAGGAAGGAAGGAAGGAAGGAAGGAAGGAAGGAAGGAAGGAAGGAAGGAAGGAAGGAAGGAGGAGTAAAACTATGTCAATTTACATCTAATATGACTGGATACTCAGAAAATCCAAGAGGATCAACTGAAAAATAATTATAAACAAGAATCAGATGGAACAAGAGAATTCAATGAAAACACAAAGGCCTAGAAGAGGCAAAACAACTTCAAAAAAGAAGTAGGAAGCTGGAAGATCAAGTCTGTCTGATTTCAATCTTTATTATAAACAGAAGTAATCAAGACAGTACTACCACAAAGACAGATAAAACAGATCAAGGGCATAGAACAGAACATGTAGCAATAGTCCCATACATACATGACAACTTATTTTTTATAAAGATGCAAAAGAAATTCAATGAAAAAAGGACCATCTCTTCAATACTTGGTGCAGAAACAACTGGATATCCATATGCAAATCAAACAAACAAAAACCTATCAACAGGCTAAAAACAACCCAAATGTCTATGACTATGGATTAGTTAATTAAATTATGGTACACTGATAAGATGGAAATCTGTGCATCTATTAAAAAAAAAGATTGAAGGAGATCTCCATGTACCAAAACTGGGGCAAGGGGACTCAAAATAAATTAAGTAAAAAAAAGTAAGTACAGAAAAGGGCATTAAGAATCATCTCTTGGGTAAGGGTGGTAAGAATATAAATAAATGTATTGCTTGCACATGGATAAAGAAATTCTGATGGATACAATAAATGCTAATAGCAATGGTTACTCTTCTGAGATGATGATAAATAGAAACTATCTGCTGTCTGTCTGACTTTTAAAATTTTGTTAACCACATTTAATCTATTCAAATAATTCTTTTTTAATTGGCCTTCAAACTGGAAATGCAAATAAAGTTGTAATTTAAGAAACTGCTACTTCTTATTACTATTTAGGATGCTGTATTCTAACACCCATGTATGTATATTAAGTTAAAAATTAAACAACTCATTATCCCTTCACTAGTTTGACAGATCAAATTCAACAAAATGGAGAGGTTGTTTATAGAGCTATGTTAATAAACTCCTAAAATCAAAGTTATCTTCAAGTTTTTATAGACAGAAATGAAATTCTACTGTTTTCTACCCAAAAGTATGCATTTTTCAGAGTTGTAAATTTTGTTAAAAACCACATAAAAACTAGCCTTTCTCATAAAAATGGTACATACTTCCCTGACAAATGCTGCATCATTCATAACACCACTGTTTTACAATTCCCATTAGCAAAGATAAAAATAATATGCAACTCTAGAGCAATAACCTGTCAATCGTAGCTACTATTCTATAACTGGTGTTACTACAGTCTTACCCTTTAGACCAACTCTGCTGCAAAATATGCTTTCCCTCTGTATTCTACAACTTTACACTTTGGTAAGAGAAATTGAGGACAAAAAATAACAGTAAAAACTGAAAAGGAGGGAAGAGGAGACTTATATTTAAAATTCCAAATATTAGAACTGCTTAAAAAATAGAATTTCCTATGATGATTTCAAAGGGTGGTTATATAAGCTAAGTAGAAAGGAAAAAAATTAGAGCATCATTTTTTCTAGTGAAAAACTACATGAAAAGTTGTTCGACATAACTATATACCTCAGATCCCTAAAGAACAAATTTTCTAAGCATTTCTAAGCAGCACTGATTCTGACTAATAAAACTACACTACGACACATTTTCTTAAATGCTGAACTTTGAATTATGACAGCACAAGCTGTCAAAATACTTTTTTTAAAAAACGAATGCAAACTGAAACAATTTGGCTTCTGACCAACTTTTACACTGTATTAAAAATTTAGAAAGGTGTGACCCATGTTCAGTGTTAACATTATCCTTACCCTACCGACTGGGCAGGGCACAAAATTGTATGGCTCTTTTAGGCACCCCTATAATATTCCTGCTGCCAAAACAGACACAAAAGGCGAGCAGTGAACTGTGGGAAGGCCATGGCACCAGAAGTCAACCAACAGTCCCATGCCAAGCAGGCATTATGCAAAATAAATGAAAGTAGAATGATAACTTTGTATTTGTTGAGAAGAAAAGATAGGCATTCAACAGTGCTGAGATTACTGCTAATATTACATCCAAGGGCTAATACCAAATTGAGTGGACTTGAGAAGAAGTTAAAATACAACAAAAACTTACATCATCTAACTTGTGAGATTATATTAGAAAAAAGTTTAAAACATTTAATTGCTTACATTGCTATATTTCCTATATTATTCTATCATAACCACCCTTCTTCCAAAACATAATAACTCCATGGTGCATCTTTACTGTCAAATACTATGTGGCAGTTATAAATCTCTTTACATGACATGGAAATATTTCCAAGTTGTGTTGTTAAGTGAAATAAGTCTCGGGTTTTCAGTGTCAAAAAAACAAAAATAAATAACAAAAGAAAACCTTCCATGTGTATGTATATATCTATGTAAATTAATTTTTAAAATAACACTACGTAGTAAACACTGTTCACCTCCAGAAGGCTTAACAGGTGATTTTCACTCTATATAATTCTATCCTGTTTACAGCTTTTTAAAAAACATAATATGAACCAATAGCCATGAATCAAAAACTATTATAAGAAACAAGGGGGACTTGCCTGGTGGTCCAGGGGTTAAGACTCCGTGCTCCCAACACAGGGGTCCCAGGTTCAATCCCTAGTCAGGGAACTAGATCCCACATGCCCCAACTAAGAGCCCACATGCCACAAGTAAAGATCCGGAACACCACAACGAAGACCCTGCACGCAGCAACAAAGATCCTGCATTCCACAACTAAGACCTGGCGCAGCCAAATAAATAAATAAATAAATATTTTTTTTAAAAAAAAGAAAAAAGAAAAGAAAGGAAAACAAGGAAGTAACCTAACTTAAGTTTCTGTCACTAAGAATCTTACTAAAATAAAATAGGTAAACAACAAGGATCTACAGTATAGCACAGGGCACTATACTCAACACCATGTAATAAGCTATAATGGAAAAGAATCTGAAAAAGAAAAAAAAAAAAATATATATATATATATGAACTACTTTGCTGTACACCAGAAACTAACACAACATTGTAAATCAACTATACTTCAATTTAAAAAAAAAAAAAAGGATCTTGCTAAAGAGCAGACTTTGGAATTATACATGTTTGTCCAATATAGTGCTATATTCAATTCAAGTAATTTCTGGAAAAATCAAGACAAGTGGGCCTCAAAATGTCATTCATATTCCTTTTGCAAGCTGAATTTTGTTACACTGCAAGTATTAATTAGAAAACTTTACCTTTCTTGAAGCATGGATGTCAAAAAATGGCTTATTTCTGACACGAAATGGTTCCTGTGTTTTGTCAATGAGCCCCGTCTTCATTTTTTCATGTCGAGGATTTATTATTTCTCGTTCTATACACTGCAGACGAATATTAAAATCACAATCTCCAACTGGCTGTGCCTGAATTAAACAAGACAATTATTTAAATTTCAACACTAAAAACTATTTTATCAGCATAATTATCGGGCTGATACACTATACATAGCAGTCTATATAAACAGCATCCTTTGGAGTTGCCCAGTGTATAGCATGAACAACCGTACATGCCAGCCCTGATAATTAATTTGACTAATGACAGAAGCATACCTAAACATGCAAAAGCACACACATACACAGTTACTTATTTTAATTATAAATATATAAAAGAGTATGGGGAAATGGTATAAATCTCCTCAAATATAAATTGATCCAAAGCTTTCACATCTGAGTTAAAGTATTAATATACTCACTAATCATTTTTATTATTTACATGAATTAGTAAAACCTGTGTAAAAACTAAAATCCACATAGTCAGGAGAGTACAAGCAAACAACACACCAAAATAAGCAAAAAAGTCACCTATAATGTTTTTTGTTCTTTAAAGTGCTAACACTTTACAGCCTTCAAGAAGTAGAAGATATTTATTAAACAAATACATTCTCAACTCTGAAAACTAACATAGAAAAGGTTTATATGATATATTCAAAAACAAAAGTTTTCTTCTTCCCCCACATGTATATATACAGTATATATATTATGGTATATATATATGGTTTGAACCATGAAATAAAAAGCACATGTATACTTTTGTATGAGCTGAGGGTAGGGGCTTGTCCTCTCCTAATGGTATATACAAATACAGCTATAACATATCACCTGGGTGAGAGCAGTGGTCCGGATTAGCAGCATCACCTCAATGGTATATCAAGTACCCTTTTCTTTATTCTGCAATTGGACACACTTCTATGCATTTTTCGCATCTCTTCTGCCTTCTTCCTCTTCTCTAATCTATATAATTCAACCTAACATTTTACCCAATCTACTGTTTACAAAGGGGTGGCAACACTTGCTTAATCTGTGAACATTAAATACGCCTCAAGGATGACTTTTTCTCAACTTTGGAAGGATGACAATTTTGATACTCGGCAAAGAATCAGGAGCAAGACAAGTGAGCAAGAGCTAGGTATAAGGTAGAGTATGCTCCCTTTACATAAAGGCATACAACTGTTTGTAAAGGGTATTTACTGAAGAAATGTTAGTAAATAACCACACAGTCCATGTGCAAACTTTTCCATGTCACCTATGTCACCAACAAGGTTGAAAAACCTAAAATGTTAGGCTTATTTATTAGATGAATTGAGACCCCTATAAAATTAAAGTGAAACAAGCAAGTCCTCTTTTTAAGAAATAAAATTAAAACTCTAAAAATTGTTTTAAAAAAATTGTAAGTAGTCTAAATTCCCTCCTAGATACTCTTCACTTTAAAATTCACCAAAACAACTAGAATAAATTGAAATCAAGTTCACCTTCAAATCTGTGTTGCCTATCATAAAGGAAGCTCCTGATAGATAGGTGTTGAATCGTTGAAAATAGACTACAGGAAGTGCTCAATAACTATTGACTAACTGGCCTCCCTGTTTTGAGTTCTTTCTCACTTCAAAACACTATCCACGCTGCCAGTGGAGTTATCCTTCAAAACAATAAAAATATGATCATATCATTACCATAACTAAAACCCTTCAGTAGTGTCCTATTATATACAGAACAAAGAACTACGCTAAAATGCCTTATTCAAGTAACCTGGGCTCCTACCCACTAATCCATTCTCATTTCCTGCTATGTCTCACATCTCACCATACATCAAGTACACTAAAAACCATCTAATGCTCCTGACTTCTAAGGCTCACTCCTTCAAAATTAATCTGTATCACTTTCTCTGTCTACAAGTCCACACTTCAAATAACTCAAGTATACCCAGGGTAAGCTGGAATATTCTCACCTCTCTGGTACCTCTCATATATTTCTATATCTTTGACATTATACTTATGATAGTATTATAATATTTCTTTACATTTACATCCCCATTCATAAGACCACTGGTCTGCAAATTTCTTTTTTTTTTGTTTCTTTTGACCGTACAGCATGCGGGATCTTAGTTCGCCGACCGGGGATCAAACCCATGCCCCCTGTAGTAGAAGCATGGAGTCCTAACCACTGGACCGCCAGGGAAGTCCCTGCAAATTTCTTTTGATTTTGTATCCAATCTAAACACATATCCGAACACTTGTGTATAATATATGCATATTAATTTTTAATAAATTGCATACATGCACAACTGTATAATATGTTATAAAACAGACAAAAATTGAATAATAGATTAAGAATAAACAGGAGTTCTCCAATTTTCTTTCCAAATTCCAATGAACTGTTGTGGAAGTAGCCTCCTTTGGAGGTCACGGCACTAAATTATAAACTCCCTGGAAGGCAAGAAATTATGTACTATTCTTCTGGGCATACTCAATACCTAGACTAATACTTGACATATAAAAAATTATCAATGAAATTCTTGCTGTACAAAATAATAAACTAAGGAACTGAAAAGTTTTAAACAATTATTTCAAAAAAATTTTTTCTAATAGTGACCTTGATTTGATGATTCAAAATAAACAAAGTGGTTAACCATCAATGAAAGCTCCACAGTAAATTAAAGAATTAAATATATAACACTTTCAATTATAAACATATCTTATTATCAGAAATGTGAAAAACTGTGACTTAAAAAAACCAATGAAATAGTTACTCCCTCTTGCGAGAGCACCGGAATCACAATTAACTGCTGAACAATCATCAACAGGAAGACACTGGAACTCACCAAAAAAGATATCTCACATCCAAAGACAAAGGAGAAGCCACAATGAGACGGTAGGAGGGGCGCAATCACAATAAAATCAAATTCCATAACTGCTGGGTGGGTAACTCACAAACTGGAGAACACTTATACCACAGAAGTCCACCCACTGGAGTGAAGGTTCTGAGCCCCACGTCAGGCTTCCCAACCTGGGGGTCTGGCAACAGGAGGAGGAATCAGACTTTGAAGGCTAGCGGGATTTGATTGCAGGACTTCGACAAGAATGTGAGAAACAGAGACTCCACTCTTGGAGGGCACACACAAAATAGTGTGCGCATCGGGACCCAGGGGAAGGAGCAGTGACCCCATAGGAGACTGAACCAGACCTACCTGCTAGTATTGGAGGGTCTCTTGCAGAGGCAGGGGGTAGCTGGGGCTCAACGTGGGGACAAGGACACTGGCAGCAGAAGTTCAGGGAAGTACTCCTTGGTGCGAGCCCTCCCAGAGTCCAACATTAGCCCCACCAAAGAGCTGGGTAGGCTCCAGTGTTGGGTCACCTCAGGCAAAACAAGCAACAGGGAGGGAACCCAGCCCCACCCATCAGCAGTCAAGTGGATAAAAGTTTTACTGAGCTCTACCCACCAGAGCAACACCCAGCTCTACCCACCACCAGTCCCTCCCATTAGGAAACTTGCACAAGCCTCTTAGACAGCCTCATCCACCAGAGGGCAGACAGTAGCAAGAACTACAATCCTGCAGCCTGTGGAACAAAAACCACATTCACAGAAAGACAGACAAGATGAAAAGGCAGAGGGTTATGTACCAGATGAAGAAACAAGATAAAACGCCAGAAAAACAACTAAATGAAGTGGAGATAGGCAACCTTCCAGAAAAAGAATTCAGAATAATGATAGTGAAGATGATCCAGGACCTCGGAATAAGAATGGAGGCAAAGACCGAGAAGATGTAAAAAATGTTTAACAAAGACCTAGAAGAATTAGAGAACAAACACCTAGAAGAATTAGAAAACGAACAAAGAGAGATGAACAAAACAATAACTGAAATGAAAAATACACTAGAAGGAATCAATAGCAGAGTAACTGAGGCAGAAGAACGGATAAGTGACCTGAAAGACAGAATGGTGGAATTCACTGCTGCAGAACACAATAAAGAAAAATGATTGAAAAGAAATGAAGACAGCCTAACAGACCTCTGGGACAACATTAAACACAACAACATTCGTGTTATAGGGGTCCCACAAGGAGAGAGAAAGGACCCGAGAAAATACATGAAGAGATTACAGTTGAAAACTTAACTAACATGGGAAAGGAAATCGCCACCCAAGTCCAGGAAGCCCGGAGAGTCCCAAGCAGGATAAACCCAAGGAGAAACACGCCGAGACACATAGCAATGAAATTCGCAGAAATTAAAGACAAAGAAAAAATACTGAAAGCAGCATGGGAAAAACAACAAATAACATACAAGGGAACTCCCATAAGGTTAACAGCTGATTTCTCAGCAGAAACTCTACAAGGAAGAAGGGAGTGGCATGATATGTTTAAAGTGATGAAAGGGAAGAAACTACAACCAAGATTACTCTACCCAGCAAGGATCTCATTCAGATTAGACAGAGAAATCAGAAGATTTACAGACAAGCAAAAGCTAAGAGAATTCAGCACCACCAAACCAGCTCTACAACAAATGCTAAAGAAACTTCTCTAAGTGGGAAACACAAGAGAAGAAAAGGACCTACAAAAACAAACCCAGGGCTTCCCTGGCGGCGCAGTGGTTGAGAGTCTGCCTGCCAATGCAGGGGACACAGGTTCGAGCCCTGGTCCGGGAAGATCCCACATGCTGCGGAGCAACTAGGCCTGTGAGCCACAACTACTGAGCCTGCGTGCCTGGAGCTTGTGCTCCGCAGCAAGAGAGGCCGCGACAGTGAGGCCCGCGCACCACGATGAAGAGTGGCCCCCACTCGCCACAACTAGAGAAAGCCCTCGGCACAGAAACAAAGACCCAACACAGCTAAAAATAAGTAAAAAAAAAAAAAAAACCCAAAACAATTAAGAAAATGGTCATAGGAACATACATATCGATAATTACCTTAAACGTGAATGGATTAAATGTTCCAACCAAAAGACACAGGCTTGTTGAGTGGATACAAAAACAAGACCATAGATATGCTGTCTACAAGACACCCACTTCACACCTAGGGACACATACAGACTGAAAGTGAGGGGATGGAAAAAGATATTCCATGCAAATGGAAATCAAAAGAAAGCTGGAGTAGCAATACTCATATCAGATAAAATAGACTTTAAAATAAAGAATGTTTCAAGAGACAAGGAAGGACACTACATAATTATCAAGGGATCAATCCAACAAGAAGATATAACAATTATGAATATATATGCCCCAACACAGGAGCACCTCAATACATAAGGCAACTGCTAACAGCTATAAAAGAGGAAACTGACAGTAACACAATAATAGTGGGGGACTTTAACACCTCACTTACACCAATGGACAGATCATCCAAACAGAAAATTAATAAGGAAACACAAGCTTTAAATGACACAACAGACCAGATAGATTTAATTGATATTTATAGGACCTTCCATTCAAAAACAGATTACACTTTCTTCTCAAGTGCACACGGAACATTCTCCAGGATGGATCACATATTGGGTCACAAATCAAGCCTCGGTAAATTTAAGAAAATTGAAATCATATCAAGCATCTTTTCTGACCACAACGCTATGAGATTAGAAATCAATTACACAGAAAAAACATAAAAAACACAAACACATGGAGGCTAAACAATACGTTACTAAATAACCAAGAGATCACTGAAGAAATCAAAGAGGAAATGAAAAAACACCTAGAGACAAATGACAAAGAAAATATGACGACCCAAAACCTATAGGATGCAGCAAAAGCAGTTCTAAGAGGGAAGTTTATAGCTACACAAGCCTACCTCAAAAAACAAGAAAAATCTCAAATAAACAATCTAACCTTACACCTAAAGGAACTAGAGAAAGAAGAACATACAAAACCCAAAGTTAGTAGAAGGAAAAAAATCATAAAGATCAGAGTAGAAATAAATGAAATAGAAACAAAGAAAACAATAGCAAAGATCAATAAAACTAAAAGCTAGTTCTTTCAGAAGATAAACAAAACTGATAAACCATTAGCCAGACTCATCAAGAAAAAGAGGGAGAGACTCAAATCAATAAAATTAGAAATGAAAAAGGAGAAGTTGCAACAGACACTGCAGAAATACAAAGCATCCTAAGACACTACTACAAGCAACTCTATGCCAATAAAATCGACAACCTGGAAGAAATGGACAAATTCTTAGAAAGCTATAACCTTCCAAGACTGAACCAGGAAGAAACAGAAAATATGAACAGACCAATCACAAGTAATGAAATTGAAACTGTGATTAAAAATCTTACAACAAACAAAAGTCCAGGACCAGATGGCTTCACAGGTGAATTCTATCACACATTTAGAGAAGAGCTAACACCTATCTTCCTCAAACTCTACCAAAATATATCAGAGGGAGGAACGCTACCTAATTCATTCTATGAGGCCACCATCACCCTGATACCAAAACCAGACAAAGATACTACAAAAAAAGAAAATTAAGAGACCAATATCACTGATGAATATAGATGCAAAAATCCTCAACAAAATACTAGCAAACAGAATCCAACAACACATTAAAAGGATCATACACCATGATCAAGTGGGATTTATCCCAGGGATGCAAGGATTCTTCAATATACGCAAATCAATCAATATGATACACCATATTAACAAATTGAAGAAGAAAAACCATATGATCATCTCAATAGATGCAGAAAAAGCTTTTGACAAAATTCAACACCTATTTATGATAAAAACTCTCCAGAAAGTGGGCATAGAGGGAACCTACCTCAACATAATAAAGGCCATATATGACAAACCCACAGCAAACATCATTCTCAATGGTGAAAAACTGAAAGCATTTCCTCTAAGATCAGGAACAAGAGAATGATGTCCGCTCTCACCACTATTATTCAACATAGTTTTGAAAGTCTTAGCCACGGCAATCAGAGAAGAAAAAGAAATAAAAGGAATCCAAATGGGAAAAGAAGAAGTAAAACTGTCACTGTTTGCAGACGACATGATACTATACACAGAGAATCCTAAAGATGCCACCAGAAAACTACTAGAGCTAATCAATGAATTTGGTAAAGTAGCAGGATACAAAATTAATGCACAGAAATCTCTTACATTCCTACACACTAATGATGAAAAATCTGAAAGAGAAATTAAGGAAACACTCTCATTTACCACTGCAACAAAAAGAATAAAATACCCAGGAATAAACCTACCTAGGGAGAGAAAAGACCTGTATGCAGAAAACTATAAGACACTGATGAAAGAAATTAAAGATGATACAAACAGATGGAGAGATATACCATGTTCTTGGATTGGAAGAATCAATATTGTGAAAATGACAATACTACCCAAAGCAATCTACAGATTCCATGCAATCCCTATCAAATTACCAATGGCATTTTTTACAGAACTAGAACAAACAATTTCACAATTTGTATGAAGACACAAAGATCCCGAATAGCCAAAGCAGTCTTGAGAAAGAAAAACGGAGCTGGAGGAATCAGACCCCTGACTTCAGACTATACTACAAAGCTACTGTAATCAAGACAGTATGGTATTGGCACAAAAACAGACATATAGATCAATGGAACAGGATAGAAAGCCCAGAGATAAACCCACGCACCTATGGTCAACTACTCTATGACAAAGGAGGCAAGGATCTACAATGGAGAAAAGACAGTCTCGTCAATAAGTGGTGCTGGGAAAACTGGACAGCTACATGTAAAAGAATGAAATTAGAACACTCCCTAACACCATACACAAAAATAAACTCAAAATGGATTAGATACCTAAATGTAAGACCGGACACTATAAAACTCTTAGAGGAAAACATAGGAAGAACACTCTTTGACATAAATCACAGCAAGATCTTTTGTGATCCACCTCCTAGAGTAATGGAAATAAAAACAAAAATACACAAATGGGACCTAATGCAACTTAAAAGTTTTGCACAGCAAAGGAAACCATAAACAAGATGAAAGACAACCCTCAGAATGGGAGAAAATATTTGCCAATGAATCAACGGACAAAGGATTAATCTCCAATATATATAAACAGCTCATGCAGCTCAATATCAAAAAAACAAACAACCCAATCCAAAAATGGGCAGAAGACCTAAATAGACATTTCTCCAAAGAGGACATATAGACGGCCAAGAAGCGCATGAAAAGCTGCTCAACATCACTAATTATTAGAGAAATGCACATCAAAACTACAATGAGGTACCACCTCACACCAGTGAGAATGGGCGTCATCAGAAAATCTACAAACAACAAATGCTGGAGAGGGTGTGGAGAAAAGAGAACCCTCTTGCACTGCTGGTGGGAGTGTAAATTGATACAGCCCCTATGGAGAACAGTATGGAGGTTCCTTAAAAAACTAAAAATAAAATTACCATATGATCCAGCAATCCCACTACTGGGCATATACCCAGAGAAATCCATAATTCAAAAAGACACATGCACCCCACTGCTCATTGCAGCACTATTTACAATAGCCAGGTCATGGAAGCAACCTAACTGCCCATCGACAGACAAATGGATCAAGAAGATGTGGTACATATATACAATGGAATATTACTCAGCCATTAAAAGGAACGAAATTGGGTCATTTGTTGAGACATGGATGGATCTAGAGACTGTCATACAGAGTGAAGTAAGTCAGAAAGAGAAAAACAAATATCACATATTAACGCATATATGTGGAACCTAGAAAAATGGTACAGATGAACCGGTTTGCAGGGCAGAAATAGAGACACAGATGTAAAGAACAAACGTATGGACACCAAGGGGGGAAAGTGGCAGGGGGCCGTGGTGGCGGTGTGATGAATTGGGAGATTGGGATTGACATGTATACACTAATATGTATAAAATGGATAACTAATAAGAACCTGCTGTATAAAAAAATGAATAAAATAAAATTCAAAAATGCAGGAAAAAAATTAAAATTTTAAAAATCAATGAAATCTAGCAACAGATACTCAATAAATCCTTACTGAATGAATGATTATAGACCAAGAGATGAAAAGCATGAATTAATCATTTTTACAGGAAAATATGGTTGAATCTCCTAAACAAGACACAAAAGCACAAACTTTGAGATCTAGTGAGCTGGATTTCATTAAAATGAAAAACTTCTGTGAATCAATAGATATTAATATGGAAAACATATTGTTTGCCACATATATAACTAAGAAAGGATTAGAATCCGTAAAAGATAGCTATTAGAAGATTATTCAAACTTGCAATTAAATCACAAAAGAAAAATTCAAACAAGTAAAAATAAACATGAAATATGCTTAACTTCATTAGTAACCGGAAAGCAAACTAAAACAATCCAATTGGCAAAGATCTTAAAGTCTGATAATACCAACTGTGGTAAAGTGGTACAACTACTTCTGAGGGGAATTCAGCAACACAACAAAAAAGCTGAAGTCGCCAATTTAATCAGAATCTCCATGACGTAGGGATGAGGGATTGGCATTTTAAAACGCTTCCTAGGTGACTGTATCCCAAGAATGAGAACTATCCTAGAGAAACCTGGACATACACACACAATAAAAAGTATATAAAACTGTTCCATGCAATTGTAGTATAACAGCAAAATATGGAAACCCAAATGTCCATCAAATGGAAAAAAGATAAATTCTG